>NW_026947502.1:3708784-4308784 GCF_034190915.1 Cavia porcellus
AAAGATCCAGTAATAATAGTGTAAAACGACTATGGCAAGTAAAAATGCCTTCCGAAGCTTCTTATAAAGACCAACAGAATAACAATGCAGACCTCTGGGATTTCTGAGAAATCAATGAAATAGTGATTATAGTTTTTTGTTTTTCAAGACTAGGGATTGAACTCAGGGCCTTTACACTGATCCACATCCTCAGCCCTTTTATTGTTATTTTGTGAAATGACTGGGAAACTGGTTACAAGAAGTCTTGAAAAGCAGTACATAAAGGGAACTCTTCTAGAACAGGCATAGATGTTGAAAATGTTTATCTGCCATGTAAGCACCCAAAAGACATCTATCCCGGACAAGGCTATTAATAAACAAGAAGGCAAAATGACAATGGGGGCAAATCTATGGTACCCATGCAATAGTGAGCTGTATCACTGAAAGCTCTAAAAGGTTCCCATCACTGCTCTGTGTCAGCCAATGTCTTTGTTCAGTTCTTCTAGTTCTTATTCAATGGGACTATGAACAAAGTGAACATGGTGGCAGAAAAGGAGGGCAAGAAGGGGCTCAAATGTTAATGCAGTATCTGGGTCCCTAATTTGCAAATAGCAAAACTA
Source organism: Cavia porcellus (assembly GCF_034190915.1). NCBI lineage: Eukaryota > Metazoa > Chordata > Mammalia > Rodentia > Caviidae > Cavia > Cavia porcellus. Next base: position 3,709,384 of record NW_026947502.1, read on the forward strand.
ATGCTGAGGTCTTGATGTGCATGTGGATAGCCATGGAGGTAGATTATTTATACTGGACTTCTTCTATCACATAGGAGGCAAATGTTTGTCCTCAATGGAATAAACAGATTCTAAAAACAGATGTACCTGGTATGCGTCTGCCCCCATCATCATCCATGGACTTGCAAAACTGTTAAGTTGGGTTGGGGATTTAGCTTAGCAGCATAAGCGCCTGCTTGGCAAGCTCAACGTTGTGAGTTTGGTACCAAAAAAACCCCCAAAAAACAAAAAACCAAAACCAAAACAAAACAAAAAAACTTGTTAAGTCTTGAGACTCCATTTAAATAAGGAACTCACTTTTCAGCAATAAAAGTATAGCAATTTTTTTTGTCTTCTACAATATTTAGAACACATGGGTCTCGTATTCAGGCACAGAAGAGGGACTGGCTCTTCTCACTGCTGTGTTTTAACAATTCATTCACAGAATTTCTGCTTTTCCTCCCAACAACTCTTAACCTCCACTGACTTAAGTCTTAACACTTCTACCAGGAAGTATGAAAATGGTTCCACTAAACAGAAACTTCCACCTGGTTACTGAGTAGTCTGGTTGGGAAAGGAGTCATTCCACTGGTCCCAGTTACTACCAAGGAGAAACTGGTTAACAGCAAACAACAGAGACCAAAGGGACAATGTCTGGAACCCAGGAACTCTCTCTGGTTCCTTGCAGTACTTCCATGACCACTATTAAAGGTATTGGAAAACCAACATTAATGGGAAAGGGAAACAGGGAAGGGAAGGGAAGAGACAGAGAGAGACAGAGACAGAGAAACACAGATAGAGAGACAGAGATGTGCACAGGACAACTGAGAATCCTTTTGAAATGAGGGTTTTGTTTCTATCATGCTTAAAGAAAGCAGAGCAGCTGGTGTTTCTACATTGAATAGGTAATGAAAGAACAGCCAGAGGTCACAGCCACAGCATTGAGGCCAACTATAGAGGGTTGCAGTAGCTTTTTGTATTTTCTCTTTGCTCATCACACTGGTTGTATTTATATAGGTTAACTATTCTTTCTCTTTCCCACATTTATCTTATATAAAAATGGTCAGAAGTCAACTTCTATAAGGTAGTCTTTAATTAGAACACTCAAATTATGATGGAATATATAACTAATATAGCAATGATGGTTGATGCTGTGCATTGGTTTGGGACAGCAGGTAAGAGCCACCTCATTTTTATGAAGGAAAGCTGTATCTTATTAGGTAAAAAGAATTGTTTTTCTTGTTGAAAGGAATTACAAATGTGTTTAAAAGCATTCACATGGAAAGTGAACAGCCAAGGCAATGAACTATGCCAACTATCTACTTAAATGCTCTTCTTTGCCAGGTGGACATGCCAAAGCTTTGTCGGTAGAGGGAGCTAGAGGGTTGTGGAAGTAGAAAGGACTTTCTTGCAGTTGGGTGGGTTTCCTGTCCATTTTTACCAGCTCTGGCTGGGGTCTACCTGCACCTTGAGGCAAGGGATGGGGTAAAGGGTCTACCCTGCTTGCCAGTACTGATCAGCAGTTCCCTCCTACTAGGCCTGACCAGACTACTATGGACCAGCACTGGCCAAGGGCAACCCAGTAGACTACTTTGCTGTCTGTTGAGCTCAACTAACATATTCAACAATGTCTGAATGCTGGTCATAGGACAGGGAATCCCCCTTTTAAGTCTGCTTATTTCTTGAGAACACTCCTTCAGCTGAGGGGTATCTTTATCTTTCTTAGTAGCTAACCCTTCTATAGTTAATAATTCTTTATACTATCCCAGTAGTCATTGGCTGTATTTCTATAAAATACTATTACTTCTTTTATACTATGTACTAATGATATTCTGTTAGTATCATAACATTCAGATCCTACTACTATTATGTTAGAATAATCCTTATACTGTCAGAAGTAAAAAATCACTTAATGCTTATATTTCAAGCATTACTCTAAGTAGTTTACTTGCATAAACTCATTAATCCTAACAACTATCCTATAATAACCCATAGCAAGTATCTTTTATGCAAAAAATATAAATCCTCTACCTGGAATTATTATTTAATATAAAAAAACTGTATAATCATGTTTGCTGTGAAGTTCATGACAGTTACATTAATGCATACTAACACTTTGCCTTTTTAAAATCTACATTCCTACCAATTATTTTAAAAAGTTAAATTTGATTTTCTTGATCACAAAACAATGCTGAATTATTGCTGCTATTTCACAGCTACAAAACACCTTTTGTTTTTGTTTTTTAAGATAGAGTCTCACTATGTAGCTCAGGCTGGCACTGAACTCACTAAATAACCCAGGCTGATCCCCAACTTGCTGTGATCCTCCTGCCTTAGCTTCCTAACTGCTAATAGGCACAGACCATCATACCTGGCTTAGAAAAACATCTTTACAACAAATTCCTAACCATTTATAAGACTACAGGTGAGAAAGTACTTTTCAAAAAAATTAATCCTAAAATATAACTTCAGATAATATCAACTAGGTTTATTCTGTCTGTCTGTGTCAAATTCACTAGTATGAGCCCCACAACTACAGGAAAAACAGCCAAAGGATTTAAATAACCAAGAACCAATATGTATTTTATTTGTAAAAACAGTCAACTATTATACTTACTTACAAGCAAGCCAATTCAGGAATAAAGAAATTAACTCGTCCAAGAAGTAGAAGAGTAGAAACATGGACTTATACTGTCTGGCTCCACAGTATGACTCAGTACAGACTGCTATTGAGAGCTGTGAGTAGTGGAGCTTGCTAAAACTTCATGACTAGTTACTATTATTATTGTGCTTTACAGACAAGAAAATTAAAATTGGTCCAAAGTCAAATAACTAAGTAATTAAATATGTGGTATGAGTCGATTCCTGTCAAAGTAATTAAATATGCAGTATGAGTCGATTCTTGTCAAATATTTTTTTTGGTGTCAGGAATTGAACTTGGGACCTTGCACTTGCCAGGCAGGTGCTTATGTTGCTGAGCTATAGCCCTGGCCTCCTATCAAATATTTTTGATGAAGTAAGACATTTAAAGCACATACCAGCTAGAGAGAAAATATGCATCTTGCACAGTTTAATATGAGACAAAGTAAATAGTTGAAATGTTAACTTTGCCTGCCTTAGGCACTACGAAGTTAACATATACCTACCTGCAAGGAGGTAAGACCATGGAGTCTTTCACAAGTACAGATCCAGAAAGCAGGATATACCAACATCTGGCAATAGTTTCTGAGCTGTTTAAATAAATAAGTAAGTAAATACACCTGATCATATATATGTAGATATCCTGAAAATACTGCAAGTCACATTATAAAGAAATAATGCTTGGAAATTTGGGAAATTTCTAATTAGAAAACACTTATTGGAAAACTATATATTTTCACTTTGAAAATATTTTCACATTTCTCAAAATTCTCTTCATCAAACATCTATAAAACCAGTGAAAGGAAACTTAGACACAGTAATCTTACTGAGAAGACCTTACTCGTCTCTAAGATAAACGAGTACCAGCCACTCAGAAGAAAAACATTCTTAAGATGTCTTTTATCCCTAGGCCACATTAGACATCATAAAACCCCAGAGGGGTTTTATGCCATCTCCAAACCTGGGTTTTATATACAGTGGTATGTGCACTTGGTTTTATATACACTGGTTTTGACGTATCTTCTTCCTAACCCTTCTCCAGTCCAAATGCTCATCCACCAACTCTGGAACTCACACAGTCTGACATCTGGAAAATACCTTAATCTTTCAATGTTCTCAGAGGACGCTGTTCCTCTGCCACCACTTTAGAATGGTAGATGCTCTCTCTCACACACTCCTATCAACAGAACTAGAGACAAGTAAGTGTTCTCTCCTTGTAGCTAATCCTAACCACTTTTTTCTTCTCACGAAAAATTACGACTTTGAATCTTAGAACACCACATACCCTTTAGTCTCTTTTGACACAACCAATTACAGACAGCAAGGGTCAAGTCTCTCATCTCTTAAAGGTTTTAATTACTGGCTTATAAATACCTTAATATTATTTCAACAGATTTTATAATGACATTAATATTAATCCTCTTGACATGAAGCCTCAGTTTCTTGATCTCTTCTTTAAAGATCTTACCCTCTACTTCATTTCAGACATACGGTTTCATGGCTAATCATCAGAAATCTTGCATCAGCAATAACTATAACACCTTCATGCCCTGGAGTCCAAGCATCTGTTTTTCTCTCTCATTCATTCTACTATCCAGACTTTCATAATCTATTGCCCTCCAACGATCCCACCATCTTTTTTATGTCCTTTTCTGTACCCAACACAAACTTTGTATTAAATTACCATTATCATTCCTTTGCAAGCACTCCCTCAAATGTCCTTATTCTCATGGTACAGTTTGTAGTACACTATATAAATCCAACTTTCTTCCTGTTCCACTTCTATCCCCAGCAGAATATAGCTGACCGGAAAATGCAACCATCACAAACTTCAGTTAGGCTTTTAGAGCTGCCTAGGAACCGTAATTATCTCTGGGCCCACTTAGTACACTCTTATCAAATATTAGATAGCTCTTTCCTCATCCAAACTCTCAATTTATTATCTTTATTCCTTAGTCACTGCGAAAATACAAGCTATCAGAAGAAAACTTCCACCAGGCATAGTGGTGCACACCTGTAATACCAGCACCAGGAGGCTGAGGTAGGAGGACTGCCATAAGTTTAGGGCCAGCCTGGGCTACACAGTGAGTTCAGGGGCAGTCTAAATTATATAGTGAGATAACTGTATAGTGAGTTCAGAAGCAGTTTGAACTACACAGTGAGTGTTTCAAAAAAGGAAAGAAAAAAGAAAAAACTTCCCTTAACAGCTACCACACAAATCACATAGCATCCTCAACAGCATCCAGTCATCTATGTATATACTCTTGTATGTCAACAACAAAACTAAACAAAACATATCCAAATATTCCTTATGAGAAGGCAGATTAATACTTCAACTTTTCATACAGTGGCAATTAATAAAAATCATCAAACTGCTGAGAATGGGACCAAATCTACAACAAATAGGAAAAAATATTCTTAATGTCTCAAGAAAAACAGAAACAAAAAAGAGGACAAAATAGAAAGCTTGACCTAAACACCTGAGATTCTAAAAAAAAAAAAAGCAACTGAAAAATGCAACTGAAAATTAATTCAAATGGTGACCTTAAAGATTAAGAACAACAGGACATGAAGAGAAATTCATGAATCAGAAAATAAGTCAGAGAAAAATAGAAGGACAGAGAAAAAAGAGTGGAAAATAGTATAAACAAAATAGGGACAAAATGAAAATAAATAAGAAAGGAGAAACAAAAGAAAGAAAGAAGCAAAATGAAAAAAAAATATTGGCTAAGGATTTTCCAAAACAAATGAGAAATGCCCCATCACAGAATAAAGTTCTACAGACCCTGAACAAAATAAATCCAAGAGAAATCACACCTAGGAACATTAGACACAACTGATGACAAACAAAGGGAAAAAAAAATTTCAGCAGCAGCCAAAAGAAAAACGTGTTAACTGCAGAGTAAAAATAACAGTTTGCTGAGTCTTCAACATTTGTAGAAGCCATAACATGATAAAATAACATTTAAAAAGTTTTAAAGAAAAAATTACTAAGCTACAGTCTGTATGGATCAAAAAATATGCTTCTTAATTACTGTGAAAAATTAAAGGTTATCAAATAAACAGTGCACACTTCTGCAGATCAATATTTATAAGGATTTACTTACAAAAATGTCAGTTTTCTCTGAAATAATTTAGTCAAAGCCCATATCTATCTGAAAGTTTTTTATGTGTATATATGTGGGAGCAAACATACTACGAAATGTCAAGATAGATAGAATAATTGAGGATATAAATGGTATGAAAATAAACCAATAAGCAAAATACAGAGAGAAAAAAATATATAAGCTTCAAGTGGTCACTGCAACACACCAGGAAAAGTTTTCCAACAAAATAAATGTGCTAGGTCAAATGAACATCCATAGGGATAGTAAACTATGTTAATGATTAAATCTAAGCTTTGAATAATGAAAGCATGAGACTCTAATGTTGACCAGGCATTAGATTTGCAAATTTTAACTTTCTTTCAGTTGGAAAGTCATAGTTTCTCACAAAATATACAATAGGTTATTTGTACTTGCATGTAATTAATATATTTATTTATTTTCAAATCCATTTTATTCAAAAATAAAAAGAAAGGAAAAAAACTACAACATTTCAAAGTATGTCGATTGGGGAATGTATATATTTTAAAATGAGTACTTTTAAATTTAAGATAAGTATTGACTTTTACTTCATATCATAAATAAAAATCAACTCTAAAATACACTTCAGAGTTAAACCTGAAAAGAAAACACTGTAACTTTTAATGGAAAAACAGAGAAGCATGTTTTTATAAACCAAGGAGGGATGGGAAAGATTGGGTTTTTTAAACAGAACATGAAAAATACTCATTGGGCTAGGAATGTAGCTCAGTGGCTCAGTGCCTTCCTGTCAAGCACAAGATCCTGAGTTCAATTCTCAGTACAAAAAAATAAAAAAATAAAAAATAAAAAGAAAGAAACAAAAGCAAGGGAAAAAGCTGAGGAAGTCAGAAATTTCCTTAAAAGATGCCAACAGTGTGTAAAGAAAAAAACTGCAGTGACTGAAGTATGTGAAGTACAATATACTCAATAAACAATCCTGATTCAGAATTCTTTAGAATTGTTACAAATTAATTGAAACAAGACAGGCAACTCAACAGAAAAATGGTCAAAAACATCAGTCACGATTTCCTTTGTCCAGAGTCTATAAAACATATGAAAATCATTTATCATCATTAGTAAATAAGAAAAATAAGTAAATAAAATCACAATAAGACAATGAAATAACCCAGCAAAACGGCTAAAATTTCAAAATAAGCAAACAAAAAACCCTGACAATTTTAAGGTTGTGAAACATGTAGAGCAATTGGAACTTACTATATATAAGCTAGTAGTTCCTAAAACTGGTACAACTATTATACAAAATTATAGGAATCTTCAAAAATTAAACATACAAACTTCCAATAATTCTATTCCTCAGCAGATGTCCAACAGCAATCAATAAAAAACAAACATGAATAAAGAACAAAAATGTCCACAGAAATTATTCACAATAGTAAAAATGTGGAAATAATGTACCTAGTAACAGTGGAACAGATAAAATCTGTTACTTTCACCAAAATGTATACCATACAGTGGTGAAAAAGAAGAAGTGAAAAACAGTAAAAGAACCTTACACAGATTTGTTTTGTTTTTTTTTGAGACAAGGTCTAGCTCAGCCTGGCCTTGAACTCACTTTGCAGTCTAGGCTTATCTCAAATTCACAGCAATCCTCCTGCTGCAGTCTCCCAAGTGCTGGGATTATAGTTATGCACTACCATGCCCAGTTTAGACAGACATTTACTAAGTAAAAGAAGCCAGATCAAAAGATTCCATCTCTTAACAATTTCAAAATGAGGCAAAAATAATCTCCGGTGACAGAATTAGAACTGATTACCTTTCCAAAACAGAGGTGACTAGGGTCCTCTGCAGAGCTGTTCTACTGTTTATTAGTAATGACAGTTACATAGGTATATATACTTATTAAACTTTGCTTTACCAGACACTTTTTGTATACTTCATAGTTTAAGAATGTAGCTCAATTTGTTTTATAGAAAGTGCACTAGAATAAATTTCAATGCCAAAAGTGAGAATTTAAACACAAAAGTCACAAATTTAAACTAATTATGCAAAACTTACCAAAAGAGGATCTGGTTGCCACTGTACCTCTCATAGCGTGCTCTTGCAGACATTAACCTAACAATTTAAAAAAGGAAATTTTTGAATGTTATTTTATTTTGAAAATTCTGTTAACTTCACATTTGGAAAAATTTATAATTTGTATTAATACTTTATTAAGGCAGCTAAGTAATATTAAATGGCATCACATAATACTCATATGTACATCATAAAGCCTGTTAATTCACACCAAATGTCTTTGTAATGAAAAAGTATGCCTTATCTGGTTCTCTACTGCATCGTAAGAACAGGCATGCCTATACAAAAAATAAAAATCTCTTGAACATACACATCTGCTTACATTAAACAAATGCTTTTAATACTACTAACAGCTCCATTTCTCAGTTTTCTTCTCTTTCTGATGTATTTGATATAGACTAACACATGAATTATATTACATAGAACATAGAATATAGTAAATCCCAAATAATATTGTTGGAATCTGGCCCATAATCAGAGACTTTAAAAATACTAAGGGAAAGCAACTAGGTAAAAGGTTCTTAGAAAGAGAACAGGTTTAATTAAAATTTTACATAAAATCACATATGGCATTCTAACATGTTTTCACAAATATAATCAAAAAAAGTAAGATAAGCAAGTCAGACACAGCCCACTTTTCAAAAATGGAAAATGAAGGTAAGAAAGTTTATGCGTTCTGTTCACAGAAACTTATATCCAATCAAGGGTCTTCCTCCTTCCACTTTAATATAAGACAGCATGCCCATCTTAAGCATCTGATATACTATCAATACAAACGACGAAACTAGATTACATTTTCACTAGTTAGCATACACTGAGTGCTGTACTTTGCTCTAGACACTTAATTCTCAAAACATGGCAACAAATATAACATTATCCTGACTTTATAGAAGACAAACTGCAGCTTAAATAATAGTACTTGCTTAAGATTTCATGGCTAAGAAAAAGTGAGGTAAGAAATGCAAAATTCCTATGTCTATCCTCTAGAAGTTCCTAAATGATTTGGCCCTGGCAATTACCTTTCCAAACTATTTTCCACAGCTTATACCCTTCTCACTATGTTCCAAATACCAAAACCCTGATTCTTGTCCTTGGCTCCTTTCTGTCATTCTGAGAGGTCTGCACTGATCATCTAAGATCACATAACTTTCTGGTTAGTTTACTTCACATCATCACGCTTTATTGTATTCACTGTGCTTATCGTTAAGGGATATTATATGCAATATTTATTGTCAGTGTTTATTCCAACTCCAAAATCATCTCCCACAAGATTACACATTTCAGGAATCTATGGATCTAAATTTAATTTGTATGTTTCAAGTGCTTCAAACAGTACAAAGAATATAAATAAGAGTTTAACAAATATTTAGTGAATGGAATAATTACACAGCATGAGCTCTTAAACCGTGCACCATACTTACCTAAGCTGATGTTCCCTGAGATTTGATAATATTTCCATTCCATGAAGATAAGAGTAAATAGTATTTAAATCCTATAAAATGAAAAAAGTTTTAATTATTTTTGAAATACATTTTAAAATGTTACCTTACAAATCTGTTTTTAAGCATAAAACCATTTATTATAGAACTGATAAACTATGAAACAGTCATGAAACCTCTGAGCTACAAAAGCTTTGAAAGGATAAGGAAGAGCTCCTTGCACTCACACAGGAACTCTTCTTCACCACTATCAGTGGCCTCTACTCAACAGCAGAAACTAAAAGCTCCTTACTGCATATTACTCTTCCTCCCTGCGCTCTCCTCCTCCTCTTTCAGTGGTACTGGGGATTGAACCAAACACACAACCACTTAGCTACATTCCTGGCTCTTTCTAAAATTTTTTTATTTTGAAGCAGAATCTCACTAAGTTGCTCGGGCTGGCCTTGAACTTGTGATTCTTTTGCCTCGACTCCCAAACAGCTGGAGTCTCAGGCATATGCCATCATGTCAATCTCACTATTTCCAAATAGATACAATGTTTTCTTCTTGGGAGACTAGAAAATATTTGAAAATGGTTAAGAGTATCTCTTGATTTCCTTTAGATTATGTAGTCTCAATTTTGGACATCCCAGAACTTTAAGAACCCTAGTTGACATCCTTTAGATGACTCAGCTTATCAATATTTCTCTTAAAACTTAACTGTGCAAAAGGATCTCCTTTGATCTAGAAGGTTAAGGCAGAATGATCTCAAGTTCAAGCCCATTCAGGCAACTTACTGACTTGACAGTATCTTCACATAAAAAGTCTTCTGAAAGGGCTGGCGATGCAGCTCAAAGTAAAGGCTCTAAATTCAATCTCCAGCAACAAAAAAAACGAGACTTTTTAAAGACGCTCAAGGTAATATAATCTACAAATAAACAAAAACCATGTGCAGTGGGATAATGCTACTATCTATTCTGAAACAGAATCTTTTTAAAACTTTTTTATTAGTACACATTTTTTTTTTTTTTTTTGGTCTTTTTCGTTTTTATCAGTACCAGGGATCGAACTCACGACTGCCTGCTTGCAAGGCAGGCACTTATGCGGCTGAGCTAAATCCCCAGCCCCCATTAGTACACATTTGTCACACATACTGATCACATTAACCACAGGGATTACCTACCTGTACATACCATAACTTAATTCTTTTCTTCCCCCATTCATCTCCTCGCCTTTTATACCCTCTTTCCCTTCCCACTTACAAAACCTTTGCTTCCATTTTTTCCTTCTCTTTTTTGTTTTTTCCTTTTCCCTTCCTTCCCTTCTTCTGTTTTCCCTTCCCACTTGGAATGGTTTTTTCCTACTTTCCAATATACTCCATTCTAGATATTTTTTTCAGAGTTAAAAACATCGTAACTTTACAACAACACAATTGGTAACAGCTAAATCTCAAAACGGCTTAGATACCTATCAATGAATGGATAAAGCAACTGTGTTTTTTATACACAATGGACTACTACTCTGCCATCAAGGATAAATTTAAAACACTAAGATAAATGCAGGTATACTTTTCAGTGAAATAAATCAAACATGTATGTTAAGATATTGTTTTTTTCTCTTATATGAGAAACCAGAGAGTCTTTTTGTAGCCCTCATTCAGATAAGTAGGTATAAACAACTCCAGGATACTAGTATGAGTTCAACCAAAGGACTGGTATAGCAGAAAGAGAAAGTGAAACAGTGTACATGCCTCAGAGAAAGGACACTGGTGCATGTGATAATAAATACAAGTTTAAAGTTCTCTTCATAAAATGTACTTCCTCATTTCCTTGTAAGGAACACCTTTATAATAAGGCAAACCACTCTCAAACACCCACACACTGAAATGCAACTTGCCAATTACCAGATGGTAACAAAGAAGAGAAACAAAAGCAACTAAGACAACCTGCTTTCCAACACGTTAATAATATAAGAAAATCGGCAATAAATCTTGATTCCAGAGATTATAACTGCCAATTAATCAGGACTGATTAAATGGGCAAACAGCTCTCTGTTACAGCCTTACTACAATTATAGTAAAAAAGATTTTTAAATGTATAAAGGATTACACAAGAAAACAATACTAAATGAGACAGGTCTAGAAAATTTTGGAAAATAGCAGATGAAGTGACTTACACAATAATGTTTATTTCCAAAGATGGCCCCAAAGCTACCTGTACCCTGAGAATACCAATGCTGCAAAGAAGCCCAAATTAGTTTCAGGGAAAAAAGAAAGGACCCGGGCACAAGGTATGTGATGCCATCGTAGGCCAGCCCACCTGCCAACTGAATGGTCTAAAAGAAGGATCCCAGTTGAATCTCTGTGAGGCAAAAGAACCAAACACTAGCTAAACTTGCTGCATGGCAAAAATAGAGTTCACGAAAAAAGTTCTGGGAGACATAAAAGAGCACAGAGTGTGACGATTTTTTTCAGTTTATGCTAACAGTAACCAAGAAACATCAGGCATGCAGAAGAGATACTTTTGAAAAACCATGCCAAAATGACCTGTCGCAGGAAGTACACAAATGGCATGACTGCGATGACCATGAGATGGGTGCACACAGGGCCAGCAGCACGAGCTCCCTCCGCACAAGGCCGTGTAGCTACGGGGATTCTTCAGTGTTCAAACCTGTCAGCAATAGAGACCAACCTAATGAGCTCCTGATACAAGTCTTCTCTTTGAGGAGAACAATTCATCATTAGGAAACAAGCAGGCTATGCCAGGTCCTTCCCATCTCAAAAGACCAAGGCAGTAGCTCATTCCTCTGGGATATAATATATATTTTGAATTTAGGTTTGTGTTTTCCACCTCAGAGCTGCAGCCAGGCCCACAATCTAGAGGCTTACAGAATACCTGAACCACAAGAATGAAATTTCACACATTAGCCAGGCGTGGTGGGCATGCCTATAATTCCAGCACTCAGGAGGCTGAGGCAAGGAGGATCAACATGCATAAGCAAGTTCAAGGCCAGCCTATATATAGTGAGACTGTCTCCAAAAAATATAAATAAAATAAAATAAAGACAAGTAAAAAAACAAAAGAAAAACAAATTCAACACAACAAAGTGTTCAACAACTGAAATCGGTTCATAGCAAAAGGGGTATGGAATATAATCCTGAAAGACAGTCTTGAATGCTATAATCCCAAATGCTAAAATTCTGAAAGATCGAAATCCCTAAAGTCTAAAATCCCAGAAGATAAAAACCTCAAAAATATATCTATAGAAAAACAATTTAGCTGGGTGTCGTGGTCCAGGCCACTCAGGAGGCTGAGGCAAGAGGACTGCTTTGCATTCAAGGCCTGCTTGGGCTACATAGCAAGTTTTAAGGACAAGCTGAACTACATAGTGGGATCCTGTTGTGAGAAAGAGAGACAGAGAAACAGAGAGCAATTTAAAAATTCTTTAAAAGAAATTTGCTTATATTCTTAAAAGCAGACTTACTTGAGAAATGTATAAAAAATACAACCAACATCAGTCTAAGAGGTTAAGGCAAGAGGATCACAAGTTCAAACCCAGCCTGGGCAAGTTAACAAGGTCCTGCGTGTGTGTGTGTGGGGGGGGGGGGAGGATTGGGGGTTAAGCATGTAGCTCAGAGGGAAGGCCCTAAATTAAAAACCCCAGAACTGCAAAGCAGAACAAAAAGTAACAAAATACCAGATTACTCCATAGGCCATTTATACAATCAAGCAGGCAATAATGATGCACCTATTTTTGTAAGAACACCTGTACTAAAAACCAAACCATATAAATATGTATCACTATGGTTGCTAATTGTACGCATCAAGTTTATAACTGCAGGTATCTCAAATACCATGACAGACAATCTAAATCTTTTGACACAATCAATCAAGAGCTGTGATGGTCATTAAAACATATGCACTTGCTCACACTAACATTTCAAGCATTTCACAAGTACATATCCAGCTGGGCAGGGAGGCATATGTCTGCAATCCCAGCATTTAGAAGGCTGAGGCAGGAGGACTGCCTGGAGTTCAAGGCCAGCCTGGGCTACACAGTAAATTCAAAGCCGGACTAGACTACAAAACAAGATTCTGTCTCAAATAAGTGCCTGCCCCCAACAAGAAAGAGTAAGAGCAGATCTACAAAAAGAACATTTCTTCACGTACTAAGGAAGTTTCAATGATTTTACAAACATGTATGATGCTAACACAAAAGTCAATGTAATACTAATATACTATCATTGAGCCAAATTTGCAAATATGAAATCAATTTAGAATTTTCCAAAACTCTACATAATTTAGACCTTCAGTGCTGGAAATGACATAAAGATGAAATACACAGAATAGCAAATTACTTAAAAATATTGCTGACAATTTAAAACAGAAAAAAAGTCAAAAATTCAAGAGCTAGAGATATGGTTCAGTGGTAGAGTTCTTGCTTTTCATGTACAAGGTGCCCTGGGTTCAACCCCCAGTGCCACAAAAAACCAAACCAAAACAAAAAAATTTGGGATTGATTATAGATAATTGCATAAGAGCTTACTGAGTGTCATAATCATCATATTCTGAAATCTTACACTGCAATGGAATACTTGCTTGCTTTAGGGGATGACTTTCACATTCATTTTCTACATGCTCATTATAATTATTACCTTTTTGTTTTTGCTTTTGTTTTTGACTGAGACAAGGTTTCCCTATGCAGTTCAGGTTGGTCTCAGACTCACAGCAATCCTGCTGCCTCAGCCTCCTGAGTGCTGGGATTATAGGCATGGGCCACTGCCCCCAGCTGCAATGCTCATTGTGAAATTCTTCCGTGAATCAAGCACTGGATGTGACCAATGCCTATCAGATCTTCCCACTATCTGCACCATCCTTTTACACTGTTGTGGGTAAGTAGAAATCCAGTCCACATGCAGTCAGATATAGATCACTAGGTCTGAACTTGCAAGTCTCCTGTCTCAGCCCCCCTAAATTAGGATTACAAGCGTATGCCCCTGTACTCAGGAGCCAAATTTTTAAAGTGAAGTTTTTCTCCACTGACTTACCATGTGGCCAATCCACTCACACAAAATTTTTAACAAATGCACTGGTTTAAATCAAAACAAGTCTTTATTAGTAACATTTTGAAGTTAACTTTTAGAATCTTTGATTCTATCTAATTCCAAGTCTGAAATGACAGCTTGAGGATTCAAGTATTTATTTTCTTCCATAAAGCCTATCAAACTAACAAGTGCTAACAAAGTACTTCTTTTTCAGTGATGATACATACATGAAAAGATAAATTCTAATATTTTCAGGTGCAAAAGGGGTATGAATTGTAAATATTTAATAAAGAAAACAAAAATAGTGGGGATGGCTTTGAAAGTTCATCCATTAGCCAAAGTGAAGCAAGCCCTAGTTTTCTATGTTAGGTTGATAGGTAAATATTAGAGGTTTAATTTCCTCCACAATCAAATCCCCAACCAAGAATAACTGTATCAATGTAGTTCCTAACAGTGGAGGAACCTCTGTTCCTATCAGCAACTGTCTTTGGATCAGGTCACAAAGTTTGAAATCTTTTTATTCTCCAATGTTGTATGGGTAAAGGGGCAGACACTGAATAGAACGGAAAATGCTCCAATCTTCCCCCTTCAAAACCTCCTCACACCCCTGAATTTGGTTACCGTGTTTAGGGGTGTGTGGGGGTGCGCTGGGATGGAACCTGGAGTCTCACACATGCTGGGCAAGGGTTCTACCAGCCTTCTACACCTACTCCTTTTACATATACCCCGGCCCCAATAGCTTTCAGGATATCAACGGTCAGGATTCTGGTATTTGAGCTTGTGTTTTGAGATCTTGAACAGTACTAGTACAGGAGTAAATTTATGACCACTAATCATAACACCTAGAAGTAGCTTGCTTTAATGCTGACACACTCTTCTGAAAACATAGCTGAAGTTTCAATATGAAAACAACATGAAAAAATGGGATTGGGCTGGGGATATGGCTTGGTGACACAGCGACTGCCTGGCAAGTGTGAAGTCGTGAATTCAATTCCTGCACCACCACCACCCCCAAAAAAGAAAAGAGAAAAGAAAAAACAGGCTTAACATTTTTTTAGGATGTAAAGTATAGTTCAAATCAGGGACCTAGATATGGTGCTACACAGCAGGAAGGATACAGGTGTTCATGAACCAATGCATCAAGTGAAAGTCATCCTTTTATCATGATTTCCAATGAGCCACTAAGGGCTTTGTGTTTCCCATTCCTGGAACTGTGGTGTGGGTTCTGCAGGCTTGGAGCTCCTGATTCCAAAAGGTATTTTGTATACTCTTGTTAGGGGACAGTGCATAAGTCAACTCCAGGGCCTAACAACCAGCACTCAAAAGGAATTGGCATTTATGCAGGGTTAACTGATCCTTGTTTCAGACAGTGATAGGGCTGCTTTATTTAATATGAAGGAGGAGGAACATGTGTGGATCCAGATGATCCACTTGGTCATTCCTTTACCGTATTATAACTGTAAACAGACAGATACAGGAGTATTAGCCTGAAAAGGATATCATTACCAAGGGTACAGACATTCCAGGAAAAATGATTTTTAATCACATCATTAGGAAAGACACTGAGATCTGTCTAAGTGAAGACACTGATATCTGCCTGTTTCCTTAAAATAAGAAAAATAAAATGTATAGTGGAAGAAGAGGATAAGTACCAGTTGCAATCTTGAGGTTACCCATAAAAATAGGGACTATAGTTCTTTCCACTGCCAACTCTCTTATCTCACTTCTCAGGAGTTTAGGGGAACCAAGAAGCAGGTGTTCCTTGCACCTTGAACCTGTGTGACTAAATGAATCTGTGTAAACTCAAGGGGCCTTAAAAATGTGCCACTCAGCTAAATACAGGGACTGTCACTGACAAAAGGCCTGTCACTGTGTCTGTAATTCATTATCATGCTTACATGGGAGTGGAGGTTCCCATGGGATACTCCCAGTGAATAAGCCTGCAGAGGCACTAATGCAGGCCTGTTCCGGGAGACAGAACTACTCTGATGGGCTCAAAGATTTCCCATCTGCTTTGACAAACGTTTACAGAATTGCACTGCAGTCTAAGGCTCTTCCATCCAACTTACTTTTCATCTATGCTTCAAAAGAATCACACTAGCATTCTGGTCTGACTGCTTTTCCAGCTCATTCTCCATTTTTACTCACAGGCATTTCCCCTAAAAAAATCTTCTGCATATCTAATGCTGGCTTGACACCTGCCTTTCCATGTTTTGCAGCACTGAGGTACAAAAAACCTTCTATACTTTTGCTGCATTTATTCGTAAGTACTTAAGATTTTTAAGGCGTCTAACTTCT
This sequence comes from Cavia porcellus, assembly GCF_034190915.1. Classification (NCBI taxonomy): domain Eukaryota; kingdom Metazoa; phylum Chordata; class Mammalia; order Rodentia; family Caviidae; genus Cavia; species Cavia porcellus. The sequence goes on from NW_026947502.1 coordinate 3,725,961, forward strand.
TTGTTTTGTTTTTGGTCTTTTTGAGACAGGGTTTCACTGTGCATTGAGGCTGGCCTTGAACTTGCAGAGATCTTTCTGCCACAACCTCCCAAGTATGCTGGGATTACAGGCACGTGCCACCACATATGGCCTGAAACATTATGTGAGGTTTTTTTTTTGGGTGGGGGTCGTGGCTTACAGAAATCAATTGATACTACATATTAAATCTGAACCAAACAATTCTTCTAATAAATACACTTAATTCACATAGTAACTTCTTTTGGATTACATATAGTACCATCACCTGGAAATAAGTACAGTCTTATTTCTTCTTTTCTAATTCATCTATGTTTTAATCCCTTCTCTTGTTCAATTACATCAATGGAGACTTCCAAAAACTAGTCAAGAGTCAGTACAGTCTTATACAATCAGCCCTTCACACCTGTGGGCTCCACATCTGGGAATTCAAACAACTGTCAATTGAGATTATTCAAAAATACTCAAAAAAATGCATCATACATGTACATACTTTCTTCCTTGTCATTACTTCATAAACAATAAAGTATAATGTCTTTACATTTTACTAGGTATTGTAAGTAACCTAGCGATATTTCAAGTATATGGGAAGATGCCTAGGTCATAAGCACACTACTCCATGTAGTACAAGGGACTTAAGTAAGCATCTACAGATTTTGGCATCAAACATGGTCCTGTAATCAATCTCAAGGATACCAAGAGATAACTACTGAAAACACAGCTGTGTGGTCCTACCTTTTAAGTGAGGACTCATTATAACCCAGATAAACACACACAAAATTTTTACCCTGTGGAAATCAGTTTGTAATTTTTGACATGAAGACAATTTTGTTTCAGTGTTACAAGTTCTGAAAACTCTATAACACAAAGGTTACAATATGGCAAACGGAATCAACAACTGCCACAACCTGACCTACCAGGTAAAAGCAGGTACTCTTACTGTTAATGAGCACCAGAATTTTTTGTGAGACTCTCAACTAAATTTATGTCATATAATTTCTTTTGTTCATGATCACCAGAAATCTACAGAGGGGCTGGAGACTTAGCTCAGTGGCACAGCGCTTGCCTGGCACGTATGAGGTCCTGAGTTCAATTCCTGGTACCCTCAAAAAGAGAAAGAAACCTATGGAGAAAATCCATGAATATATGACATAGAATTAGGAGTTAACTTTTCAATATTTAAGTCTGAGTGAGAACATCACTCATTAAGTTTGAGTACATACAAGGTTCTTTACTGTGCAGCCTGAAAAGAGACTGACAAAATTTACTGCATGATTCTAAAAACCCTTCTTCAAGTATCTGAATCTTTGCTCAGTTATTTGCCCTTATTCCTGAAGATTAATTTGGACAAAAGAACATGTAGTTCCCTCCAACGTCTATCATGGTGACAGCATGGATCTGAACTGAAATATTAGTGTTATTCCTACCCAGGATCGACAATCTATAAAAGAGTGAGAAGGTAATAATCTGGGTTTTGTGGGATGTATGTTTTGTACCTCTTGGTACTATTTCTGCAGCATGCAAATAGCCACAGACAATAGTTAAATGAATGGGTGCAATCGTATTCTTATAAAATTTTATTTGTAAATAGCAATAGGCTAAGTTTGCCCTCAGACTATACTTTGGTAACTCCTGAAACATATGATCAAAAACATCTACTGATTAAGCCAAGCCACGAATGAACTGCTCTTTAGAGAATACCTTACCTTTTATTTTTGATAGTATTCTATCTCCCACCATGGAAACTGAAAACATCAGATTTTTTTTCCGCAGCTTCCCACACAATTAAAGCATGAACAAGTGCCCCAATAAGACACACTGATTTAGGGTCATAAAGACCCAGACTTAGATTAGAGCTAGTGATAACAAAAGCAAGAAATGCAGAATCTTTCACAGTTAGTGGTAGCAGCAAGGTCTCCCAACATAGGCAATGCTGAGTATAGCTACTTAGTAGTGCAAAGCTGTGTAAAAGTATTCGTGTCAAATCTGTAATAGAAAAGTGTGGATCATGGTAACAGCGCAAAACCTATTTCTCCAGTAATTCAAGCAATTCTGTAGTTACCCAAAATATTTAATAAATTCCTTTTCTTTTGGGTGTAGTGGTACACACCTGTCATCTCAGCACTCAAGAGGCTAGGCTGGAGGATCAATGCTGCTTTGAGGCTGATGTGGGCTAAACAGTAAATTCAAGATCACCCTGAACTATAACAAGAGCCTCTCTCAAAAAACATAAATAAACATAATTTTGAGTAAAATAAAACAGACACACAAGCTTAAATACTGTATGCCATTTCTCATTTGAGTGAGACAAAGTACTACCAAAGAGAATGATAAAAGATCAAAAGAAAGGGACAAGAGGATGGATCGCTCACAGTAGGGAAGAGGACCAAGGGAACAAAGGAAGGATGAGGAGGAGGGGAAGGGAAAACAAGTAGAACAAAGATCTACCATATTCAGGAGCCTAACGACCTCAATGGATGTAAATACTAGACACAGTAACATGAGCTACGATTAATAATATCAACAAGAAAGAAAAATGGGAAAGAGAACTGAAAGAAGAGGGAGGGAAGTGGAACAGTATTTTTAAAAAAAGCTATAGTACATACATGTATCCATTCCCCAAGATGACTAAACTGCATGAACTGAAAACATATACTTAAAACAAAACAAACAAAACCACATAAATTCTCTTTCTTTAAATCTGCTAGAATTGAATTTTGTTACACATGAGGAAAAATTTTGTTGAGACCCTGAACCAGCACCATCACCATCTCTTGGAAAGTCAGTCCCTACCCTAGAATCTGAGGAGGATCCAGTAAGTCCCAAAACCACTGGTATATACAGGCAGGCTCTATCTCATACTATATGATCTATCTGGTAACCTACAACAGAGAATGGAAACCAGCACTAAGTTTGGTAAATCATTCATAATTTTGAGGGGTACAAAGTTTGAGGGTCACAAATAGCCTTCACAAATGGCAGAAGAGAATCTCCCAGAACAAAGACAAGTGTAGGGACAAGCTGACATTTTCTTTCCCATAATGGAGGTGATTTAGCATTTGTTTGCAACGATAGCAAAGAGTACTGATTCTACAGTGCTAGGTTGTGTGACTCTGAATCATGATATGTCATCCTGAATGGACTAGCAAATGCCTAGCAGATTGGTAAATCACAAGTCTGGGTGTATATGTGGATAACTGGTATGAAAGGCCACAAACTGAGGAGTAAAGATCTACCCTGGATGTGGGTGGCAACAACCAATAGACTGAGATAGAATATAAAAGGGTGAAAAGGAAGAAATGTGCCCATTTTGAAGAGCTCTGTCTTGAGCGGTATGTCTTTTGCTGCTGTCATCTTTGGACCACTCGTCTCCAGGTCTCTGGCTTCTTCAGCTTTCCAATGCAGACTCTCACTCTTGCTAATGACTCTCCAGCAAGTTTTCAAGCCTTCTGCATCCTTGATACATCCTGTTCTGCTGTTTGCATCCTCTTGGCCAAGCAGCTAATGGATCCTTATAACTCTCCAGTGCATAGATAGCCACTGTGAACTCTCTACCTGATTCTGCAGGCCTCACTAATAAATCCCCTACCACAATTACACACACAGACGGTCTATTGGTTCTACTGCTCTAGAGAACCCTAACCGACATAGCTTGGAAAGGAGTTTCTTGCAGTTTTAGTGCCAATTACCTATGAGACAAGGTTGAGGTACTGCAACATCTAACTAGGCTTTTGATGTAAGATCAGTAACAGAAAAGCTCCTTAAGCCCTATCAGCAACAATAGGGAGGGATAATGAAGGTAGAAGAAAGGACACTAATAGAAGTAGACCAAAGTTTTACAGACAATTCTTGGCAGTTACAAATTTCCATGCCAGATTCAGGGGAGTGCTAATCATTTACACCGAGGGAACATGAAATCTACTTTACAGAGCCTGAAAAAGGTAAGCTGGGAGGAAGAAAGAAAACTATGTATGATACTGTGACATGACAGATTAGTAAATGTATTTCTCCAAAAGCAACAACAAAATACCACAGCAATTACCCGTGGGTATTAGAAGAAAAGGTCAGCTTAGGATAAGAAATAAAATAATGGGTTCCACCGGGAGAAAAAGGAAACTGAGGAAGTACTGGTGATTCAAAACAGTCACAAACTGACCAACAATATTCCAGCCAACAACCCACTACTGCATGTATGATGGTGGCTACATAAGACTAACACAGATGAAAATGTCCTGTCTAGTGATTCTATAGCTGTAATAATGAAGTATAACGCATTAGTTCTCTCTGTGATGATTCTGGAGTTTAAAAAACCTATTGTGCTGACAGTCCTTTAAAAGTACAATACATACAATTATAGTACATTAATGCTTGATAATGATAATACCTGTTATTGGTGTATTTATTATACTTTACTTTTTACTGTTAAAAAGTATACTCCTACTTACATACCAAAAAAAAGTCTACTGTGCAATGACACGCCATGTTGCACCGACAGAGGCCTCATACATCTCAAGTTTACCATTGCATCAAGGGACCACAGCAAGTGAGACCATCTAAGTTTGTGTAAGTATCTTCTTTATGATGTTCCAGCAACCATAAAATTGCCAAATAATGCATTTCTCAGAACACAGTTCCATTGTTAACCAATGCTTGACTGTACCTCCAAATGCAGATCAAACACCCTCTCGTTACTGTCATTCCTGGGAGTGAAGCTGGAAGCAGAAACCTCTACCATCGTAAAGCAGAGCGGCTTTCCTTTTAGATCTTTCACAAAAATCTGTATCTGTAGCATTCATTATAAATTTATTCCATGGCCTCTCAATGTCATTGCTAAGTAAAGCAGTTAAATGATACGTGCAGCCCTATATATGTGAGTAGTTGATGATTCTTTAAACATATATTTCTAAATAAACAGGCTGGGATTTTTAACCCCTTCATTAGATTGTGCCAAGCAATGTGCTGCTTTTAAAACACCTGTCTCCCAATTCTGTTTATTATGATTCTACAGATACTTAGAAAACTAACAAAACTTGAAAAACTCAGACATTTAGAGAAATTATGCACTGTATTGTGGCATAATATCTAAAACTTAGTGTATTTCTCATCTGTTATATGCTTAATTCATTATATACAACTTTCAACAATACATCAAGCATCCAAAACCTTCACTAGCCAAAAAACTTTACTCTGTCTCTTTTCTACCTATAAAACAAGCCCATTCTAGGAATTTTAATGATGAAAAAAAACTCTCAGAATAATTCCTAAGGTCAGTAAAGATACAATTTCACCATACACACATTCTGCAGGGTTTTTTATAATGAGAAATTATGATAAAGAATCATCTCCAAATCATTTGAAAGTAGCCTAACAATGCAATTAAAATTATGGACTCTGAAACAAAACGCCAAGCAACAATTTAACCAAAGTGAAAGATCTGTACAATAAAAAATACAAAACTCTGATGAAAGAAATTGAAGAGTACAAAAAATGTAAAGACATCCTGTGCTAAAAGCACCAAGAAAAATGAGACACTTAGGAATCAAACTAAAAATGAAGTGAAAATGATAACATGCCCCTTTTCCTGGACAGACAGAACAAATATAGTGAAAATGGCCATACTTCCAAAACTATTACACAGATTTAATGCAATTCCAATCACCAGAAACCAATCGAGGGCCCGGGGGTTTAGCTCAGCAACACAAGTGCCTGCCTGGCCAAGTGCTAGGTTGCAAGTTTGATCCCTGTTATCAAAATAACAAAAACAAAAACAAACTCCCAAAAACCAATCATACACCTTGTAGAACTAGAGAAACAGTCCTAAAGTTCATATGGAACCAGTAGAGACCTAGAATAGTCCAAGCAATTCTAGACAACAAGGGCAAGACAGGGAACATTACAATTCCTGATTTGAAGTTATGTTACAAAGCTACCATGATAAAAACAGCATGATACTGGCAAAGAAACAGATCGGAGGATTAATAGAAGATGTCGAAACAATTCCAACCAAACTTGACTATCTTATTTTTTTGTTTTCTTTTGTATCTGTTTTGTTTTTGTTTGAGGCAGGATCTCACTTGGTAGTTCAAGATGGGCCTCAAACTCATGGCAGTGGTCCTGCCTCAGCCCCCTAAGTGCTAGGATTACAGGTTTACATCACCATTCCCAGTTAGGTTACCTTATTTTTGACATACACCTTCATTGGAAGAAATACAATCTCTTTAATAAATGGTACTGGGAAAACTGGCTTTCCACAAGCTGAAGATTAAACCTGTACCTATATCTCTCACAATGCATTAAACTAAAATCTAAATGGATAAAAGACCTAAATGAAAAAACAGAAGGTAGAATAGGTAAAACTCCTAAAGACAAAGGTCACAGAGAAAGACTTTACTGTATGAATGAAACAAAATTAGTCACAAAAAAAATGTTACAAAGAATCAAGGACTGGAATCACATCAATTAAAAACCTTTTGTGTAGCAACTGAGTGAAGAGATAACCCACAGAAAGGGGGAAAATATCTTATTCCAGCTATTTCACAAGCAACTAACATCTGAAATACATAAAGAACTTGAAAAATGAGACCCCTCCATCCAAATTTAAAGATCCAACTAAAAAATGGGCATTTGAAATGAACACTCCTCAAATGAAGAAATACAGCCAGCCAATAAATAAGCGAAAAAAAATTTCAGAATGGCTGTGCATTTGAGAAATACAAATTAAAACAACATTTACATCTCAATTTACTCCAGAAAGAATGGCTATCAAGAAACTTAACCAATAATTAATGCTGGCCAGGTGTGGGAGGAAAAGGAATCTTTTTTCCATTATGTAAATTAATATGGAGTTTCCTCAAAAAACCAAAACTACAAAGTTCCACTGGACTCAGTTATTCCCCTTCTAGGTATCTTTCCAACAGAGTTAAAAGTATCATATCAAAGAGATGTATGTATACTCACGTTTATAGCAGCAAGATTTATTATAGCTAAATCTTGGAAACAGCCCATACTGCCATCAACAGATAAATGAATAAAGAAAATGTATTTATATACAATGGTGTACTATTCTGCCTTCTAAAGAAGGATAAATGATCCATTTTTGGGTAAATAAATGTACCCCAAGACCATAATTTTAAGTGAAATAAATGAGACACACACTTTTAAATATCATATTGTTTCTCTTATATGAGAAACCCAAAGGGTAAATAAGAAGTAAAGAAGGAAAGATACTATTGGGAAATAGGAAGAACATGTTCAAATGGAAAATAAGGGAAGTGGGGGAGAAGGAAGGGAAGGAAAGAAAAGGGATTTTTAAAAAAATAAAAAGGAGAAAATAGAAACAAAGTTTGTATAAATACAGAAAGGAAGAATGGCTGAAGTGAGAGAAAGGAACAGAGAAAAATAATTAGGATACACGGGCAAATACAAAGTCCCTACAACGAATGCAATCATTATGTACAGCAAATATGTACTAATAAAAATAAAAATTAAGAGCCACCATGAGGGACACTTCCTACCAATAAGTAGTGCAAGTTGGGAGAGGCAGCAGTCAGCCTCGTGAGAAGGAGAAGCCAGCCCTGCTCCTGTATGCACACCAGCTATCATGGGGGATGCTTCCTGCCAGTAACCAGTGTGGGCCAGGAGAGGCAGCAGCTGGCCCCACCATCACACACATACTAGCACTATCAGGGAGCTTTCTGCAGGTAGCCAGCTGGAGCTGGGAAAAGCAGCAGCCAGTCCCACATCAGCACATCCACTAGCCACCATTGGGTACCGGTAGCCAGCAATAGACAGGAGAACCAATCAGTACACACTTCAGAGAAATCATAGACAATGTGGAAAGTGTCTGCGACCCCAGAGCCCGCTTGCCCAGAAGAACCCAGAAAAATGTCAATATGAAGAAGCAAAAGGTAGTCTCTAGTCTTCAACCCATGCAGAGCAAGTCCAGGAGATGTAAATATAGAAGAGACTGGAAGCCACAGACTTGAAGTTTCTAAAGTGATGGCAACTGAAATAAAGAAACAACTTCATGAGGCTATGAAAGCAATTAGATCACAAATGCTATCACAGGTAAAAGAAAAAATGAACCTAATATAAGAATTGCTGAGCCTATCTAAAGAAGACAGATTAAAAAAAAAAAAAGAGGCGCATAGGAAAATGACGGAAACCCTGAATGAACAATATAAGAAAGATTTAAAATGCATGAAACAGACTTAAAGAGATATCCAGGAAATAAAGCACTACATTGAAAGCTGGCAAAACTACTTGAAAGAAACTGAAGATAAACTTTAAGACCTTGCAGACAAGTTTGCAGCTAACAATTGTGAAAGGAAAGATCTCTTAAAAATAAACAAGGAACCAGGAAATAACAATTCAATGGTTGCAAGACAATACACAAAAAGAAGAATTACAGAGTGATAGGTGTCAGCAAGAAGGCAGGGGTCTGTTATTTATAGAGCAGCAGGAAATTTCCCAAGCATAGCAAAAGGACCTGACATGCAGACAAGTGAGGCATATAACACTCAGCTAGCCATAACCAAAATAAAACACCCAGACATATAATAATCAAGATCCCAGAAACTCAGCACAAAAATAGAATATTAAAAGCTATTAAGAAAAAACAATTCACCTATAAAGGAAAACTCACCAGAATCACAGCAGACTTCTCAACACAAATCATAAAGTCATGAAGAGTGAAGTATTTTAAATCCTGAAAGAACTTCCAATCCAGACTGATGTACTCTACAAAACTATCTTTCAAAATTTTTTTTTCCTTTTTTCATTTTTTTTTTCAGCCCTGTTTGAAACTAGCCCACCAGCAGTATACCAGACTATAAGGCCGTGAGGCTAGCTTCAGCATTCCTTTCCCTCCTTTAACGACCACCAAGACCAGTGTTTAGATCCGATGGGAAAGGGAACCGGATGGTCTCTCTTTCAAAATTAATGGAGAAACAAGATACTACTATGACAAAGAACAACTGAAGGAATTCATGACTACAAAACCAACCCTACGAAGAATACTGAAGAACATTCCAAAGAGAAAGAAAAATGACCACAGTGCCCGGAATAGCTGCAGAGGGGGACTGCCAAGCAGGGCAAGCAATTGAATGGAGGGGAAAAGTAGGAAAACAGCAAGGCAGAGATGAGCCAGTGCATGTTGGCTGTGAAACGGTTGCTGGCCCGGACGGGACACTTTAGCCAGGAAAAGCCTCAGCCGGAATTAGGGAGCTCCTGTCTCCCCTGCCCCTAGGGATTTACCTGTAGCCCTATACCCCTGCGCTTAGTAACCTACCTCTGGCGCCAAACGTGTGCCAATGGGCTACCTGTGCATCCCTAATACCCCTTAGGGTCCACCCCAGACAGAGGCTACTTATGTGCCTCACTCCACATGTTCCAGAGTGTGTGTGTTCCAGAGAGTGATCGCTGGCCCGGGGTGGAGATGCTGCGCCCCAGGGGCCGGGGGGTCTCTCCCCACATTCCCAAAATAAAGGTTACTTATATTTTATACTTCTTATCTTTTCAGCCACCACCGCCGCCCACTCCTTCCCCTCTCCCTTTCTCAGACCTAACAGGCTGTAACCATTAATAGAGGTGGCTTCAATTCACCAATAAAAAGAAATACAGGCAGAGTGGATAACGAGACAGGACCTATCAATATGCTTTATACAAAACATATGTTTAACACAAAAGGAACAAGAGCTAAGGAAGTCAGGTGAGAGATCACAATGCCTGTGTAGTATAAAATGAAAAAAAAATGTATTGAAGAAAGTGAAGAGAGAGTGGCCTGTGTCATCAAGGAGTGAATGTGGAAAAAGATGCCTCCTACTTGGGGCAGGAAGAGAAAATATGGTTCAGGTCTTCATTTTAATATCCACTATGATGAAACCCACAGCTGAGCAACATCCCACAACCCGAGCCACCAGGCCAACACTAATAGTTTGACCTGCTGGAACTGTGTTAGGCCAGGCATTTCCATTGCCTGCTTCCACTGCCCCTTCTTTAAGTTTAAGCAGCAGAAAGTGAAACAAACTCCATCTGCTGGAGGTCATGAAAGCTAACACAGGGCTTTGTCAGCTTAATGCCTGATGTATCATATTAAAGTTCCCTCAGTACATGGGCCAGACCTCACAAAGATTCTACCTAGCTCCAGCAATCAGATGGAGACTTGCAGACAGATGGTAAATATCCAAGCTTCAGCCTGTCTCATGTCCAGCCTTGGTCTGGGCCTAAGGCACATTTGCCTTCTCCTCTTAAGAGAGGGCAGGTCTCTAGAGCTATATGACTAAGCTGTAATGCAGCCTGGCATCAATTTTGATGGCCACAAGACTACCCTCACCGCCAACCCACTAACCATGCACAGCTCACAAGGCTCTACATGTAACTCCAGTGCAAACGACTCAAACTTTGGCTTGCATCACTAACTGTTGTGGTGATCTCAGTGCAACGAAGACTGTGAAGGTTCTTCGAAGTTATGACTCAGGTGTGACCCACCTCAGATGTGACCCACCTCAGCACTAGCCTAAAGGGCCAAGGGACTAATTGGTTAGACCAAGAGTCCACCTCAGTAACAGGCAGCCCGTATCAGTGTGGCCCTTGATCCTACCCCAGTGTGTTGTGCTGTCTTGGGAAGCTACAGATTGAGTGTGACAAAATTTGGTGCCACTAGTAGCCAAAGGTGTGACCAGCCTGGGGCCGGTCCATTTGTATCAAATGCTGAAAACTACTGGTGGCTGGTTGATCACAGGCTACAGGAAAGGGCTTGCAACGATGGACACGAGAGGCTTGTAGGAACAGACTAGTCTTTCTAGGCATTCTCTTGACTGTTCCAGAGCCAACGTACCAATAGTCTACCTGAGTCAAATCTGGGCTTGAACAGCCCTCTAGTACTGAAAAAAAGCTAATATACTAAAGTTACTATGTTGGTGACAACACACTAGGAGCAGATTTCAAGCAAATATGAACCTGGGTTCCATCCAGTGCTGGAAACAATGCAAATGACTATAGGCTTAGATAAAGTGAACTGTTTATAATTTCTGCAAAGACACGCAAAAACATAGATTAGGAAAACTGGAATACTTAATCTTTCAATACCCAGATAATTCTACATGCCAATAAGCATTAAGAGCTTTCAGGAAACCACAACCTTATCTAAGAGTCAAAATAAAGAAACCTTATCAGGGAGCAGTAAGAATGAAAGAACACTGACAGAGAATTTAAAAAAAATTTGTGTGTGTGTGTGTGTGTGTGTGTGTTTTTGATGTTAGGGATTGAACCTTAGGATCTCATGCAGTGTTAGGCAAACATTCTACCACTGAAATATATCCTGAAACCTAAAACAGTTTTTGAAATGAAACCAAATCAGCTGAAAGAAAACATAGACAAACATTTCAATACTTACACAAACATAACAAAGAGATGGAAGCAATTTTAAAAAATCTAACAGAACTCCTCTAGCTGAAAAATACACAGCAAAATTAAAAACATGATAGCAGGCATCATACTAGGTAGCTTTAAAACAAAGAATTACTGAGTTTAAATACAGACTATTTGAGCCAGACATAATGGTACACACCTGTAATCGCAACTATTTAGGAGGCTAAGTTGGAAGAACTGTAAGTTCAAGGCCAGCCTGGGCAAATTAGTAATACTCTGTCTCAAAATAAAATTGAATTAAAAAGGATCCTTGGTACAATGCTTACCTGCCATCTGTGAGACCCTAGGCTTAAGCCTCAGTACTGGACTACATGGTAGGGGAGAGGAGCTATCTGAAACAACACAACTGAAAGAGAAAAAATTTAAAAAGAAATTAAGGTCCACAATAAAAAAAAAATCTATACTAAAGCACGTAAGAATAAAGATCCCAGAATTTCAACAGAAGAGCAAAAAAACTGAAAGTTTTTTGAGAAAAGAAACAAATTACCTATAAAGGAAAGTTCTTTGGAATCACAGCTGACTTCACAACACAAACTCTCAAGTCAACAAGAGCTTACAGTGAAGTATTTCAAGTCCTAAAGGAATACAAACTTCAACCCAGACTGATATACTTTCCACAAGTATCTTTTTCAAAACTGATGGAGAAAAAAGGTACCTCTGCCATGTCCTGTGCATCTCTCAGAGTTCCTGGGGGAAAGGATGGCCAAAGGATGGAGAAATAAATATAAGACACAATGTAAGACAATATACAGAAAGATGAGGTCAGGTGGAATCCTCTCTCTAGATAGGAGGAAAGGAATCACTATGTCATGTGACACCCCTTTGCTTAACTAGCTCCCCTCACACCCTGTGTTCTCTGGGATGGAACACTTGTTTGTCTGGGGTGCTCCCTGCCCTCAGGGTGCTTCTTGTGCATTTCTTACTCTTCAGTGTATGAAAGATCACTAGCTCAGCCACTCCCAACATTCCTCCATGACGAAGAACACCTAAGGAAATTCCTGAACACCAAACCTGCCCTGAAAATGTTCTGAGAACACTCTAGAAAGATAACAAGGATTACAACTAACATGAAGCCCAATAGAATGAATCTACCGGGCAAGGCAAGAAATTAAAAAGAAGAGGAAAAAAGGTACCTAACAACAGGAAACCAACAGAGAAGGTTAAGTCAATATGTACCAGTTATATCTATCAATGTCAATGATTTCAATTCACCAATAAAAGAAACAGCACTTTTGCAGCACTTAGGAAGTGAGTCCAGGACATTGTGCTTGGTAGGCACATACTCTACCACTGAGCTACATCCTAGCCCTGTTTTGTTTTGCAACAGACTCTCATTAAGTTGCCAGCTGGCCTTCAATTTGGCACCCTGTTGCCTCAGCTTCCTGATTAGTTGGGAGTACAGGAGTATGCAACCAGCCCAGCTCAAGTTACCTTTTTACAAGACTTTGTATTTGTTTTTGCCAGTTACTGATAATGTCCTGAACCTCTTTAAATTGACTTTGTGTTTAAGGTTTTATGAATTTAAACTGTAGACTTGCATGAGAGATGGGTTGTGGTTCTGAATTCTCAGGTGGAAGGTTTTTTATTTGGTTGCTCCCCTCTGTTAGTATCAGGCAAGTTATCTTCATGTCCCCTTCTGCTTACACCCTGCTCATCTCTTCTAATTAGATTATAGCTATTTGGGACTGGCTGTATGAGTGGATCTCCTGTTGGATTTTCTAATTTGGGAAGATTATTTTCTCCAATTTCTCTTATTGCTCTGAATCATCAAACTGAAACGCTTTCATGTTTATAAAGTTTTATTTTTAAAATTTTCACATAGTTTTTAACACAACACTTAAACATTTATATATGATATTTTAGTTGTATTTAGTTAGAACTTTTTGAGGACATTTAATTATTTACACTCATGCAAATAAGTCATTTTTCTCTATTTGATATTCCTAATATTTTGAAATTTAGATATTTTCTAAGGTTAACTTACATTTCTACTTTGAAAGCCCCTTTTTTTTTTAACTCTTTGATTTTGCTCATTAGTGGTAGATAGTAAAATTAAGAATCATTTAATATTGGACTTTCATTAAAACTATTTCATCTTGGGGAAGATGCCAGAGTGTTAAGCAACAGAGAAGACAGCCTATCTGAGAGACAGCATCTAGACAAAGGAATATACCATCATGAGGAAAGCAAGAAGGAAGTGGATCCTTTGGACCCAGGAAGAGTCTGAGATCTGAATTGAAGCCCACTGAAAGAGTAAAAAGAAAAACTTCAACAAAGAAGGTGGCAGTAGCTGGAGACATATGGTCATGGGGACTATGGTGGCTGGCAACCCAGAGGCCTCTGCAGGGAGACCTGGCAGTGGAGGGGAGCGGCAGACATGGAGGACTGTACTGTCTGGGGGTGAGTGCAGAGGACTCCGTCCTCTGTTAGGAGAGAACAACTGGCTGGGAGCCATTTTGGACTCAGGCAGGATAAGCCCAGAACCAAAATTGCTACTGGCTTCCTCCAGCAGCTCCTAGCTGAGCACAGACCCGTAGAAACTGCTTGTACTGCAGCGAGCCCAATGAATCTGGTCTCGGGGCGGGCCTGCTAAGGCTATTATCTGTCATAAAGCACCTCCTGGCCTGTTGTGGGTTACAGTGGTACAATTCAGGATACTGTCTCCACAGGCTGTCTGCTAGTGAGTCCAGAGAGAATCCTGGAAGTGGACTATTTTCTTTTTTTGGTTTTGTTTTGTTTTTCTTTTCTTATTTATTTTGTTCTGTTTAAGAGATGAGAAGACACTTAAACAAGACACAGCCTCAGACAACTAATTCACCAAAGGCAAACCCAGTGGGCAGTAAGGCCGGAAATCTGAAACCCCCCACTAGGTATGAAGTGGTAACAAAGCAATTGAATAAGGCTCTGGAAAAAATGAATCGGAAATAATCTCTCAAATAACTACAGAGATTACTAAAATACACACCATGCTTAGTGATGTTAGAGCAAACAGAGACCAAAAAAATAGACAAGCTTAAGCAACTTATGGAAGCTCAGCATAGAAAAGAAATGGAATCCATATAGCAGATTCATGCAAATATCCAGGAGAATAAAAACTCCAGTGAAAGTATTCAAAGCTGATTAGAACAACGTGAGGACAGGGTCTCAGATATTGAAGACAGGCTTGCAGTAGTGACCAGGAAAAGAAGAATTTCTCAAAACTAGCAAGGGACTATGAGAAATCAATCTACCAGTCGCTAGATGACGTGAAAAAGAATAACTTGAGGTTAATTGAAGTTAATGAACAAGCAGGAGATACCACAGGTGACATTAAAAACATCTTAAGACACTGTGACAGAAAACTCTCCTGACAGAGAAAAAGAATTTGACGTACACAAATAAGTGAAACACAGAGACTCCAATTAGCAATGTTAAAAAAAATTAAATCTGCATCCAGGCATGTCCTAGTCAAGATTCCAGAAATTCAATACAAGAATAGAATCTTAAAAGCTGTTGGGGAAAGAAACAAATCAGCTCTAAAGGAAAGCCCATCAGAATGACTGCTGACTTCTCAGCACAAACTCTCAGGTCAAGGAGAGCCTGAAATGGTCCAAGTTCTAAAGGAAAACAACTTTCAATACAGACTGATGTATCCTGCAAAACTATCATTTAAAATTGATGGAGAAATGAGATACTTCCAAAACAAAGAACATGAGGAAATTTATGACCACCAAACCAGCACTCCAAAATGTTCTGAAGGTTATTCTAGAAAGAGATGGTAAGGACTACAACTTCATGAACCTCAACAGAAGGAATCCACCAGGAAAGGCAAACAATTAGAGGGATGGAAAAGTGGGGGTGGGGGCAGGGGAGCCAATAATAGGAACATAATATGACAAGAGTAAGTCAAAACGTTATCAGTTTTAACCATTAATGTTAATGCTCTCAATTCACCAGTCAATGGACAAACTGGCAAAATGGATCAATAAGCAAGATCCAACAATATGATGCATACAAGAAACACATTAGGGGCTGGGGAATTTAGCTCAGCGGCATAAGTGCCTGCCTTGCAAGCAGGTGGTCATGAGTTCAATCCCTGGTACCGATAAAAAAAAAAAAAAAAAGAAAGAAAGAAAGAAAAGAAACACATTAAATTCAAAAAGAAATTCATAGACAAACTCAAAGGATGGAAAACAATACTCTATGCAACAGAAACCCAGAAAATAACTACACAGATTACCAAAATACACACCATGCTTAGTGATACACCCAGGGGTAGCTATTCTATTTGTAGACGAAGTGGATTTCAAGCCAAGACTGATTAACAGAGACAAAGAAGGCCACTACATCCTTGTGAAGAGAACAAATGAAGAACTGATATCATAAATATATATGTATCAAATATCAGTGCACCCACGAATATACAGCAAATATTAACAGACATGAAAAGTCATTTAAACACAAAGACAATTGAAATGGGGAACCTCAATATACTACTGTCAAAACTAGACAAAAAATTCAACAATGAAATATTAGAACTGAACCAAAGTTTTGGACAAATGGACTTTGTAGATGTCTGCAAAGTATTCCATCCAGTACCACCAGAATACACATTTGTCTCAGCTTTACCAGGGATGTTCTCCAAAACAGACAACATACTAGTTCACAGAACATGCTTAAGTAAATGCAAACGAACTGAAATTATCTCATGCATGTAGTAAGACTACAGTGCAACGAAAATGGAAATCAGTAGCGAAAGAAGCCACAAGAACTTCATATATACATGGAAATTAAACACCATCCTCCTGAACAACCAATAGGTCATAGATAAAATTAAAGAAGAAATTAGAGAGCAATCAACACTTACATCAAAAAAGTAGAAAGATCTCAAACCAATTATTGCAGCTCAATGAATCCAAAAAAGGGGGAGGGGATAAAAAAAAAGAAACCCAACCCTGAATTACAACAAAAGAAATATCAGAAGAGAAAAAAAGTGAAGTAGAGTCTAAAAAAAGTAATAAACAGCTGGCTCCCTGAAAAAATAAACAAAATAAATCTTTAGGTAGACTAAAAAAGAGAAGGCAAAAATTCACAGATGAAAAGAGACATTATAACTGTCACCACAAAAATACAAACAAATTATTATACACAACTATGTTAAGTGAAGTAAAGTTGGTACTGAAAGATAAGCGCCACATGATTTCATACATGTAGATGCTAAAAAAGTTGGTGTCATGGAAGATGAGAGTGGAATGGTGTTTACCAGAGCTAAAGAGAATGTACAGAAGAGAAGGATGGGAGAGAACAGGAATAGGGAACTGTAATCAATGAGTAGTCAGTTGTAGTTTGCTAAGAGCAAGACATTCCAGGGGCTGGGGATTTAGCTCAGCGGCATAAGCGCCTGCCTTGCAAGCAGGCAGTCGTGAGTTCGATCCCCGGTACCGATAAAAAGACAAAAAAAAAAAAAGAAGACATTCCAGGGTGCTATTATTAGCAAAGTAGTGTGACTACAGGTAATGACAATTTATTACATAACACACACACTTCTAAGAAAGGATTTTGAATGTTTTCACTATAAAGACACAAACATTTAAGAAGACAGATTACCGTGGTTTAAATATTACATATATATACATGTATTGAAACATATGTAGGTAAGTACAATGTTTATGTATTCACTTAAAATTTTTTAAAAACTTGAATCCGCCTATGAAGTAGGTATGACCTCATGACATGTACAATTTTTATATATCAATGTAAATATATTAAAAAATCCACAAAAATATTTATCAACTGTGTAACAGGAATGACAAAATATTTTTGGACAATAATTCAATTAAATGCTTATAAAATACCTTGCACAGAGAGTCTCACATAGATAATTTCATAGTACAAATGGATAATACAACTAAAGATTAATTTACATCTAGCAGACTACTTAAACCATTTTAAAATTTAATCCAGTTTTGTCTGGTGTCCCATTTTTGGAACATCACAAACAATGGAACATAATAAGCATTTTTCTTTTTAAATTCTTGTTCCTTAAATTTTTCTACATAACATGAATTTCATGCAAAAAAATTAAAAAACTGCAATCGCAATCTTTAGCATAAATTGGTTAAACTATCCCCAATTTAACACATTCACATAGTAAACAGAATTTCATTCCACTGATTTTCTCATTCATCAAGGTATATCCACACACCCAAAAAAATGGCAGCATAAAAAATATAAAACATCATATTTGAAGCCAAAAAAACTTGTTTCTAAATGTATTTTCCATTACTGGATGGCTGAGGCAGGAGAGGAACATCACAAGTTTAAACTGGGGATGTAGGGTTCAACCTCCAGTACTAGGGGAAAGAAGAAAAAAAAGCAGGATTCCTTGAATAAATGACTTTCAACACTAAAGCAAGAAACTTATAGATCTGGAACATCACTTTATGCCAAAAAACAAGAAAGTACTTAAGATTTGTGGCATTATTCCAAAAGAACCTAGGAGTAGATTTTGCAAAGGCTTCCACAGTGGTGCCTATCTGTAATTCCACTGCCTCACTTGGGAAGCTGACACAGGCAGTTACTGCCAAGTCCAGGGCCAGAGTGGGTTCAGAATTACATAGTGAGGCCTTGTCGCAAACAAAAACAAATAACAACAATGGTTTTAAATATAAAACAAAACCTTGAATTCATAGTCATTAAAAGAAAAGGAAAAGAAGGTATGGTGGAGAACGTTCTTTTTACAGAAAACAACAAATAAATTAGTGATTTGGGATGGCACACAATTGGATGATTGAAGGAAGAACATCCTAAACGCAAAGCCATCCTGAATAACTTACGGAGAACATGTCTCAAATTTTAAAAGGCTGGCACATAGCTCAGCATTTCTTGGGTTCAATTTCTAGCACCTCAAACAAAACAAACAAAACAAAACACTGTAAAGGAATACAGACTTGTGGCTGGGGATTTACCTCAGCGGCCTAAGTGCCTGCCTTGCAAGTGTGCGGTCATGAGTTCGATCCCTGGTACCGATAAAAAACGAAAAACAAAAAAAACAAAAACAAAACAAAAAAAAAGGAATACAGACTCACAAAGTTATCACTTTGTAACAGCAAAGTAATAGTTAATTTAGGCATAGATCATTTATTAATGGTAAAACCTCTAGGTGAAATATTGTTGAATAAGACAGTCACACATCCTCCAAATAAAACCTTAAAGATTATTTGTAAATCCAACATAATACCTTTATCTCTTACAAAAAAAAAAAAAAAAAAAAAAAAAGATGTAAATGATCAAATTTAGAATCCCTATTAACGAACAGTATGTGTCCAAATTAGGAAGTGGCCAAAATGAGAAGTAAAAAACATCACCTATGTAGTTTCTCAAAAAATTATTTAACCTAAATTTAGTCATGAGCAAATAACCACATAAATCCAGTTTATGATACATTCCATAAAATAGTTGGTCAGACCCTTTAAAATTGCTATGTTCAAGAAAGGGGAAAAAAGGTACCACTTCCTAGATTACAGGAAACGATGACAACCAAATGTAAGGTATCTTGGGCAGGTTCTGGACTGGAAACAAAACAAGTGACATCTTGGAGATAACTGGAGAGGCGAAGGGTCATTAAGTTTGTACTTACTTGCAAATGAAATAAAGTATATATTAAAGAGGAAATAAGAGAAAATTTGGTACAATATTAGTAAAGAGTTGAGTAAAGAGTATACAGTAAACAACATAAAATAAAGGCTACTACTCTTTCCATGTCTCAGCAATTAAAAATTTTCAAGATGGGAGCTGGGGAACCCACATCTATCTCTTACTTGTCCCTTCATGTGGTATTTTAAGCTTTATTTAAATTTCAAATCTTCATTTAAAGGTCTGTATTCTTTATCTTTTTTTTTTTTTTTTTTTGTACCAAGAATTGAACTCACGACCTAATGCTTGCCAGGCAGGCGTTTAGGCTGCTGAGCTAAATCCCTGGCCCTTCTTTAGTTATCTTTTATCATGTATCGCAATCAACTCCATACACTGATTTTTGTGCATCACAAATCGTCCCTAGCAATGTTGTCTAGAAAGGCAATCTCTTGCCATCACTGTATTAGAATCTAGTAACATCTTTCTATAGATTTAAGTATACATTTCTCACTGTAAACACGAACATTTGTAACTTAATACTGTTTAATGCACTTAAATTTTATTAACTCTTTAACATTAAAAAATTATACCCCAAAATTTAAAATTTTCAGGGATAAAAGTTCCAAATGATAATGCTTAACCCTCAAGATTCCAATAATTAACCACTAAAACTACAGTGTATCAACAGATGAGGCAGTCCATGATTTCTAAATTTAATGCAATCGCAAGTACACTTTCCTGATCCCACTGTGATTACCCACTGTGAAGTCATCCAACACTTATTCTAAAATTTATATGCACTTTTAAATTCTTATCCCTCCTCACATTCTTTATGTAACATTTAACTGCTAACACATTCATCATTCATTCACTCCCCCACCCCTTCTATGATTTGGCTTAATAATGGTTATAAGCAGCCTACAGAATCAGACTAAGTTTAAATTCTAAATTCACTGCTTCAGACTGTAGCAAGTTAAGCAAGCAAGTTAATCTCTACGTGATCCCACTATCCAATATATAAAAAGTGGATAATAACACCTTTTCTACAGAGAGCTTATTGAAAGATTACTACCTTCTGCCCTGGCTGCTCCAAGTGTCCTTTCTTAGTTCTTTTTTTACACTCTTAAATATTTATGAAGTTTATATTCCTAGAAATGTGACATCTATCCTCCTTCATTGGAGGCTGTACTATGAGAAACAATATTGTCCACATCCATCGCTTCAACTATGTATATGTGTGTGTATCTCCCCTTCTTCACTGGAGAAGAATATTTTCTGCATCCATAGGTTCTATTATCTGTGTGCTGTGTTTCAGTTCAGAGTTCTCTAGTAATCTTAATATGCTACAGGTTCTACTAGATACTGACCAATCACACCTCATTGACCCATCAGCATCTAAGGTGTAACATATCCAAAGCAAAATTATTATTGGTTCCCTGTTTAGAGGACAGTGCTGACTTCAAAGGTCCTAGCCAAAAACCTGTCAATTTTACATTCAGGAAAAAATACACACACACACACACACACACACACACACACACACACACACATCATCCAATTGCAGCCATTTAAGGACTATTTTGTCACTGAATAACTCAATATAACCTTTTTGCCTCTAGTCTGGAATCCTGTAGCACATTCTTCACACTACTGCCAGAGTGCTCTTTCTGAAAGAGAAATCTAGACTCAACAAGGAAATAGTCCTTCATAATCCTTATCTTGACCACTCTTCAATGGTCTAATTGTCCAGACAACTTGTATGCATATACTATCCTCATGTTGTGGCTGCTGCAAATAATGCCTCCCTTTTAAGAAATATACTTTCTCCTCATCACCTTTTAGATATCCTAAATTCAAATTACAGTTCCCTTTTCTCAAACAATAGCACCTGCCTACTCATTACTCTTCTCCCACAGACACATTGTACAAACTCTTGAACACGTGGTATTTATAATTAACACAACACTTAATTAAGCTGAATTTAATTGTCTATCTCTTCTCTCAAATCTCCAATACATGTACAATGCGAGGCCCGGAAATATTCTCTAATAAAGGTACGTATCCAGATCTAACATCACCTTTCTATCCTGCTGGGTTTACACATGAAGGTCAAAGAGCCTCACAAACATAAATAAGTTCTTTTTCTTTCCACGGAATCCTGCGAATGTACATCTGCTGTAGATGCACAACAGAATCTTTGTTCTGCTGCCCTCAGAGATGTGCACAGTGACTCACTCAAAAATGACTCCAAGTACAATGCTGCTCTTTTGACAGTTCAAAAATATTCCTCTACGAGGGTAGTTAAAGACCATAATTCTAAATTCTGAAACAGATTAAGAACTGATACTACTACTAAATTTCAATTTTTTCAGTCCTAGCTCACTCTAACATAACAAAAATAACCTAGTTATTAAAAAATTTCTGATTTTTAGTAGGGAACACCTATGTGATTAACACCTATCAGATCATTAACTTTTTGTCCAAAAATTTTAAATGACCTGGTGATAAAAAAAAGATAGCATTTATCTGTGATGTTTCCTGCAAGGTTTTTTGTTTTGTTTTGTTTTTGCCGTACTGGGGATTAACTGGGGGCCTTGTTCATGCTACACAAGCACTGTACCACTGAGCTACATAACCAGTCCTTCCTTCAACTTGTTTTGAAGCCACACAGAAAAGAAGTTTCTGCTCCAAGATAGATTCTATTTTTATCCATTTGAACAGTCTCTCAAGAACTGTCAGGTAAAAGTTTATTCATTGTAATGGTAATTTATTCCTCTTTTATGAGAGAAAAAAAAAAAACCAGCAAATCTTGCCGTTTTTGCCAAACTTCATCAGTCTTTTTATTCCAGCATTTCAATTATTAGACCAATAGAAAATCACTACTAGAATAGTAAAAGAACATTTTCTACATTTTTATTTTTAAAGTCATTTATGAACAAATTTTTATATGATAGACAATGTGAAGTAAGAATACAGGCACTGTTCTCGAGGAGCTTACAGCCAAAGAGAAAAGCAAAATAGCAACCATAACACTATGGGAGAAGGTGTATGGTATTCTGTGAACACAGAGGAGTGCAAAAGTGAAGAAGGATGCACAATTATGCAGATGAGCATAGAAATTTCAGCGAGGAGTACAAATTTGCAAAGCTAGTGTTTTTCTTGCAGATAAAAGAAACCACAAGCTAATACATACAATTATCATTTACCGAGTGTCATTTTGAAGACACACTGTTTAATACTTCAAATATACGATCTCACTTAGCCCATTCAACAATCCTGAAGAGATATTTAGTGTTTACAGACATTAGGTGACTTGCTTACAATCACTCATTTTCAGCAGTGGACCCTACATTTGAAGTTGCCTAGTCCAAATAATGAATTCATTCCTGGTAATAATTTTACCATACAGGGCCAGGGGTATAGCTCAGCGACGTAAGGGCCTGCCTTGCAACTGCAAGGTCCTCAGTTGAATTACCAAGTTCAGGAGAAAAGAAAGAGGGAAAAAAAGTATATAACAGTTCTCATCTTATGCAAAGCACAGAAGCAGGAAATAATGTGGCACAATGGACAATGCATCTCACACGTGCATATATCAACATCACTGGTGGAACTTTCTACAAATACCTAAGCCTATGCTCCATTCCAGAAGGTTCTAATTTAAGAAGTGAAGGTTGGCCTAGGGATTAAAGGCAAGCATTTGTATAACTCTAAAGGGGAAATATACATACCATAAGGTTCAGAAATAGTGTTGTTTTTTACATACACATAACAACAGGGACATGGTTTGACAAGTGTATCATTGGGAGATTTTGTCACAGTTCAAACTGTGTAAAGTAGGTGACGTAATCTTATGAGACCATTGTCCTACTGGTCAAAACATTGTTAATCTGAGACATAAAATGCATGTGTGTTTGAAAGTGAAGGCTGGTAAGGCCTGAGTACCCACAGGAGATTTTGGGGGATTTTATATTGTCCCTCTTCCCATACAGTCTAACTCATAAACAGTACATTTACTGCCTTCAGTTTCTTGTTTTCTCTTTAACCCACTACAATCAGGTTTTTGAGAGGAAGTTGGTTGGTTTGTTTTTTTGCTTTTGGGTTTTGTTTTTTTTTTTTTTTTTTTTTGGTAATACTGGATTGAATGTAGAGCCTTCACATTGAGCTATGACCCTAGTCCCTTTTGGAGACCAGTTTTATTAAACTAAGCGCTCATGCTGGGCTTGAACTTTTGACCTTTATGCCTCAGAGGATCCCAGAGTGCTGAGACTACATGAACTTCAGGCCCTTTCTCTTTCAGGTTCTTTCTTGATCAGTCTGCTGATATTCTGCTCCCAGAAGCAACACAGAGTTTATTAGCCAGACATCATGGCACATGTCTGTAATCACAGCACCCAGCAGGCTGACACAGGAGGATTACCATGAGTTCAAGGCCAGCCCGGACTACATAGTCAGTTCAAGGCCAGTCAAGACTACAACAATGAGACCCTGTCTCAAAACAAAACACAAACAAACTAAAAACTTCTCCCCAAAAACAAAGGGTTTATCAGTCCTCACTTTTCTTTAACACTCCATACAATCAGGCATTTGTGATTCATGATTTCTTTCTAAAATGTTCTCCTTTAACAATACTCTTTTCTTTTTTTTCATTCCCCCACCTTTTTAATATTAGAGCACAAAGAAGGTCTGTCCTTGACCCTCTTTTCTCATTCTAGGTGTTCTAACCATGGTCCCTGTGCTGCAGACACTCCGCGTAATTCATACCCATAAACGACCTGACCTGAAGTTCCAAATGCTTACTAAATAAATATTTCTATCTGGATCCCTTGTAAGGGGTTTCAAATCCTTTTCAGAATAGAACCCCTCCACACTCTGACCCATAATAATGTACTATTAACTATAGTTACTCCAATCAGAAACCTAGAAATCATCTAACACTCCTGCACCCAATCTGAACCTATTCCCAGTAAACAAAAAGATGGACACTTTGCCCTTGTGCTACTCCAGTAAGTCCTAAACAACTGCACCATCTGGGGCTGCAGCAACTATTCCAAGAGGAGGTATGGACTGAGTGAGGAAGATGTAGCAAAAGGGCAGGCAAAAGGCTGCGCCAGGATGTAAACGATAAGCCAATTCACACCAGGAAAAGCTCCAAGAAAGATTTAAAGACCAGAGAGAAGTAAAATGCAAAGAAGCAAAGTAGTTTCATAGCCTCTTGGTTGCCAGAAACACGATTTCACTTAAATCAAGTTCAAGGAAGACCAGATTTATGATGACAGAAACAGAAAAGTAGCTTCCTTTTAGAAAAGGGAACTGACTAGAATGGGGAAAGGGAATTTTCTTCGGTAATAGTCTGTATTGTGATAATGTTCTATCTATACTCTATATTGTGATTTGCACAATAAGTAAGTTCAACGTGTTTGTAAAAATTCATCTGACTTCTTACAAATATGCAGGCTTTACTGCTGTACATGTGTTTTACAGTCCACGTCTGGTGGAAGGAGACACTCTCCAATCAGTTAACCATATTGGGCCTATTTATTCTCTTTATTATTTCACTATCCCGTAGTCTGGTGCTACCACTGTGTCTAGCACCTTTTCTCTTAGGCCAAAACTATAGCTCCTGGAGTCCCTAATACCACCATATATTCATTAGGTTTTATTTTTACGTGGAAACATACACACCAGTTAGGACAAAATGTTTTATGTTCATCCTATCTACTTACTTACATAAGCTTTTCTGCCTCTAGTGTGTTTCCTTCACCCACAAATACATCTTAAATGCTCAGAATCATCATCATGAGACCACATCTTATTTCCAGGTTTTTATCAAGTGAACCTGGGAATTCCCAAGCTAGGAAAATGTTTACCCTGAGCTACAGTACCTCCTCAAGCCTATTTCCAGGCTTTAACCCTGCAGTAGTTAACTTTACTAATGAAGTAAGAGTCCAAATCCCTGAAACGATTCAACCCTGCTAGTACAACCAGCTTCATCATTTAACATTCAACTCCATTCACCACCAGCCCAAATATCCCATAAACTAGAGATCAAAGTCTTAAAACCTCTTTTTATTATCCTCTCCCTTCCAGATTTTCCCCCTAATTTCCACTCGCATCCAATTAATACTAAAAAATAAGATTTTGTCAGATAGGCTTGTGTTTTGGAGGGTCACAAACCATATTTGGGATTATTTTCACTCCCTTTAAAAAGCAGTTTTTGCTACTTTGGGGGTAACATCTCCTTCATCAAGAATGCATGCTCTAATTCAAACTGGTTCCTTGTTCTACAAATATGCCTGGCTTGCCAATCTCTGTGGCATGGCTCCTGCAGCTGTCTGCCTGGAATGATTCCCCTTCTGCATAGCATTCAGACATCTATCCATGATATGTAAGACAATTCAAGTCTCCTCCAAGAAGCCTTTCCTTTCCAGACTTTGTAGTTTCAAAAAACTAGCTATACTTTCATCATTAATAATCAACATGGTATATTTGCCAGTTCAATATAGAAAGAAAAATATCATGAGGAATCAAGCATAAAAACAAACATTTTTTTAAAAGAGCAACTAGGCCAGCATATCAACAATGTTTGGGGGTTTTTTTTGTTTTGTTTTTTTGAGTCAGGGTCTCACTATGTAGTTCAGGCTGGCCTTGAATTCACTATGTAGCCTAAACTTGCCTTGAACTCAGAGGGATCCTCCTCCTCCTGCCTCCCGAATGCTGGGATTACAGGCCTGTGCCACCACATTAAGTTCAAAAATACTAAAAATCTAAGAGCCAGGGATATAAAAATACTAATTTAAGAGTCTGCCTGGTAAGCGCAAGGTCATGAGTTCAATTCCTGGTACCAAACAACAACAATAACAAAACTAATATAATTTTAAGAAAAATAATGATGGCTTTAAGATAAATGTTTGAAGAATCAAGAGAACAATTTGATGGTTAGATATGTGAACCTGAAGCACAGAAAATGTATAGTTCTTCCAAACAGCAACCTAATAACTAGAGTGAAAGTACTGAATAAGAATGTCCGAGATGTACAAAATCAGTTCTAATGAACTAATACTTTCTAATATATATTAGCTGATGTTTTAACATGTGCAAAACACAACATCAAGCTGGGTGTGGCAGCAGTTGCCTGTGATTTCAGCACTCAGGAGGCTGCGGCAGAATTAGTTGCAAGTTCAAGGCCAGGGTAGGCAACATAATGAGTCCAGCCTGCACCATACAGCAAGATCCTGTCTTCAAAAAAACAACCTCCTCGCAAAGATATAAACAAGACAAACCAAAACAAAAGCATGGTATTAAGCACAGAGAGAGAAATAAACCAAAAAAGAAAGAGTTGAGTTTACTCTGAAGTAAAACCCAAGTTTTATAGTAAGAAGAGTGCTGAATATGGACTGATTTGAAAACCAGCCAAGTTTAAGGTCTCACTTTTATATGTGGCATAAACAGTTTTGGTATAAAGACTCAAATGAGTCCTTTAACAACTTTTGTAAAAAAAAAAATTTTTTTTAAACCGGTACCGGGGATCAAACTCACGACCGCCTGCTCACAAGGCAGGTGCTTATATGCCGCTGAGCTAAATCCCCAGTCCCCCCCCAAAAAATTTTTTTAAGATAAGGTCTCACTATGTTCCCCACTATGATCTTGAACTTTCAAGTATTCCATCTGCCTGCAGAGCGCTGGAAACAGAGGCTGTATCGGGCTCTATTTAATCTCTTTTGTTATTTTAAAACACTTTACTTACCAAGTATTTAAATCTAAAATTTTTGGTAAGAAAATCTATACCAACATTACTGGTATATATTGGTATATATTCCAATTAGAGTGGAAAAGGAAATCAAAACACTAGTTTGGGAAAGACACAATGTGCTGTGGAAGGTAGATCCATAGAGTAAGCAAGACGGCTAGGAAAGTAAAAACTGTTAGATAAATGGTGCCCTCTATAACACATGTTCACACTCAGTGTGAACTAGAATTACTATGAAGTTGTAAGATATTGATTCTTGTCCATTTATATACTATATTTTTCATAATGCTCCACATCCAATAGGTACTCAAGGAAAAATAGCCAAATAAATCAAGTTTAATCAATGAATTTATCTCTACTATACTTCATTAACCTGGCTTCTGGGTTATTACTGTACTGTTTGTTTCAGCTCCTTCAGTTGTTTTGCTTTTCACAGTGATGGAGTATCTTGGGAAACCTACCGTCTTTGGTCCTTTTTTCTGTGTATATACTTTACCTTGGTAATTTCATCTAGTTTCCTCACTTTAACTAGAATCTATAACCTGGTGATAAAATTACAATCTCCAGCCCAGCCTTCTCTTACAAACACAAATTTATATAGGCCAATCCTTACTCAACAATCCTAGTAAATGTTTCAAAATTGGCATGTTGATATCTTGAACTTTTCCTGTAAAACATACTCCTCTTGCAAACTGCCCCATCTCTCACTTTCTGGTGGTGTTGGGGATCTGTATTAGTCAGTCTTCCTATTTCTGCGATGCACTATCCAACATACACAATTTAAAGGACAAGAGCTTGAGTTTGGCTCGCGCGGGACAGGGGAATCAACTCATGGTTTAAAAGACATTTATTTACATTTTTCTATTCTTAATTCTTATCAATATGGCTAATCATCCAACTCTATTTCAGGCCCTTCCCCTAGCTATCTGCCTTACTCATAAGCTAACTAAATGTGATTTTCTACAATATAAAGTATAATAAATGCTATTTCATAGTTTAATACAAATTATTGCTCAGATTCTAGATAAAAGAACAAGTCAAAATTTCTCAATTTATACTGTACAAACTTCTAATAAAGCTAGCTAATGCAACAAACACCTTAAAACATGAAGTTGTTTGCTTAATTTGAAAGACAGCACAATTCAGACACTATTAGGAAAAAGTGTTACATTAAAAAGGTATATATCACTTAACAAATAGAATAGTAAACTGCTAAATAAAGAGCTGTGAAAAAAAGAATCATAGCAACTCTCTCAGTCCTAGACAAGAGTAGCCAGGGGAGCTAGTGAAAAAAAGAGAAAAGCCTTTATTGAGTAATATTAAAACATGACAATACTTCATACTCCACTTTATACAATAATACACAGTTTTGCAAGTGTAATCATTGAGGTATACTAACAACAGAAGTAGAAGCTGTACACTTATGAATGGACAAACCATACTCATAAAGAAACAGGTCAAACCTAAAAAGTAAAAATGGCTATCAAAAGTGGGCATGGAGGTACACACCTGTAATCTCAGCATGTAAGAGGTTGAGGCAGGAGGACGGCTGCGAGTTCAAAGCCAGCCTGGACAACACAGAGAATTCAGTACCAGGCTGAACAACATAGCAAGACTCTTGTCTCCAATAAGTAAATAAATGAATAAATAAATAATAGCCTATCACTATGGTTGGCAATTGGGTGCACCCAACTTTGTTACTGTGGTCAATCGGAAATACTGTAGAGGACAATTTAAGTCTTTTGAAGCAGTAACTCAAGCATTGCAATGGGTCAGCACTACACATGCAGTTGCTCAGAGCAGAAATCTAGAAACTTATTTTTCAGATTACAAAAAAACCCACTTCATTTATTAAGTTTCAATGATTTTATGGAGAAGCACAAGATTTACACACTAAGTCAATCTTATGATAATGCAGTTTTATAGGCTCAAATTTGAGAAAAAAAAAGAGAATTCCTTAAGTCTTTATACAATTTATATCTCGTTATTTAAAATATGCAGTATGGAAAATAATTTTTTGAAACGCAGGGTGGAGATATAATATTGATACTTCAAAATTATGGCAAAAAATTAAAGGAAAAAACACGAATATTCAACAGATGATAAAAAGGTATATTTTGGGGATAGATTATGGGTTATTGTGAGGAGGTAGTCCTTAACTGCTGACCAGCTTTCATGATCATTAATTGGATTCTGAAGCCTTGCATCCAGATAAATAGTTGCTCTTTCTTAGAGAATTCTTCTTCTTGAATAATATATTCACAATCAATTTCTATATGGTATTGTTCTCTTTTAAATTCTTTTGATTCAAAGTACCACAACATGAGCATTTCTTATTAAAATTTCTCCTCCTCTTCCCAGAGTAGAAGATGGTATTCTGGTACACAGAAATCCATCCTCGGCTGGGTGGTACTGGAAGATTACTGTAAACTCGGTACTCAGGACACAGGGGCACAAGGATCATCGTGAATTCATTATGTAACCATTCTAGGTTACATAATGAGACCCTGCCTCAAAAAACCAAAAATAAATAAATAATTTCTGTTCTGCATGCACTCACATATAGAGCACAAGTCTGTCACAAACAATAACCATGACTGACTGAACAGTAACACTGTGTATCTTCTTATTCTTCTGCTCACATAACTATTTCCAAACTACTTGGTAGATCTGCTGGTTTCTTTGGGCAAATACAACTTTTATTCAACAAAAACTCCTGGAATTTCAATAGCTGAAAGGAATGGCAATGCAGAAAAATGACACATTTAAATCAAAGTTTTCATCATTGCTGTTCTGTGTGACCATATATTGATTTCAATTTTCTATCAAATGCATTAGGCTGAATAGGAAAAAAAAAAAAAAAAAACTTCACTGGGACTATCTTCAAATTCACTTTTAGAAGTCTTTATCACACCTAATTCCAAATGACAATGTGATTTGAGAATTCAACTGAAACCATTTTCTTCTATAAAGTTTACCAAATCTTCAAAGTAGCTTTTAAAAATTGCTTCGTTTCTTCCAGTCATTACTACATAAAGAAGCAGATAAATCCTAGAATCTTTAGACGTATCAATATCATGAATTGTATGTACTGTATTTGATTTCAAAAAAAAATTTTTGTGTCATCCATTAGGGGGGCAGGTATTTGGCTCAGTGATATAAGCACCTGTCTGATAAGCGGTCATGAGTTTGATCCCCAGTACCAAAAAAATCAAGTATCATCCATTAGCCAAAGTAAGGCATGCACTAGTTTTTTCTACATTAGTGGTAAATATAAGAACTTTATCTTCTTCAACAGTCAAATCCCCAAGATAAATTTACCATTTGGTATGTTTTTATAAAACTGAAGGAACCTCTGCTTGTACGAGGTCTTTGGTTCAGAAGGTGACTGAGCTTATCAAATTATTTTTATTCACTGGTGAAGGGCAGTTTTTGAAAGTAAGCAAGGTGTATGGATGAAGGGCAGAAATAGTACAAAAATAAATAATTCGACAAGAAAGAATTCTAGTATTTTGGACCTGTATTTTTACTTCTGTGATCTTCAAGACACTCACCCTGGTGGTCTACGTTTTATAAGTATATGACATCCATTCAAATGTCTGGTTATTGTTTGGTTGTTGCAATTAAATGATTCCTTGGGAAAACCACCAATAATACTAGCTTTTAAACTTCTATCTTTCACTATTACATAGCCTAAGTATATTTTAGTTATCACAGCCTTTTTGCAAGGCAAGTATTTTAGATTTCTTCCACTGTATTATAAGGAATATAAGAAGGAATGATATTTGCCATACTCAACACCAAACCTATACGAGGGTTCTCCAGAAACAAAGCCAGTAACAATTGTATGCAGACATATGAAAAGATTTATTTGTGAATTTATACACATTGTTATGCTGGCTGATCCCACCTTAATAAGCTGACAGCCTGGGATGCCAGTCGTATGGCTTAGTACAAAAGCCAGAAGGCACTGAAACCAGGGAAGCCAATGGTTTAACTCTCAGTCTGAGGCAGAAAGCCTGGGGACCAGGAATCACTGGTGTGAAGTCCTAGACTCCATAGACCAGGAATTCTGAGTCCAAATCCTGTTAGGTTTTTCTTAATCTAATGAAGCGGATGTATCAGAACTAAAAGCCAGCATAAAATCCAGGGCCTTGGGAATGCTAAGCAAGTGCTCTACTACTGAGCTAGATCCCCAGCTTGTTTTCCCACCTCTGAGACATCTCCAATTCCCAGATAAGCACTCCAATTACTTAGACCCAAAACCTTGAAATTACACCTGATTCTTCTCTTTCACTCACAGTCACATCAAAGCAAATCCTGTTGGATAAACATTTAAAATATTTCCAAAATATGAGTACTTCTCACCATCTCCATTACTGTCATTTCAGTATATTAATGCAATAATAGTTCTATTGCATTAATTTCCTACTTCTAACCTTGTTCCCGGGCAGTCTACTCTCTACACAGCAGCCTGGGGACTCTTTTCTTGAAGCTAAGGAAGATATTATCACTCCTGTACTTCAAAACCTTCAGATGGACCTTCCTCTCCTCCTTTCACTAAAAATAAAAGTCAAAGAACTTACAATTCAGAAAGTTCTACATAATATGCCTATCTTACATCACCATTACTTCTCTGACTTAATTTCTTACTACTCTCACCCTAGCTCACTTCTCTCTATGCACTCAGAGTTCCTTGCTTTCCTGGATTATCAAGACACGCTGTCTCATCACAGGATCTCTGAAATGACTATTCCCTCTGCTTGCAAAGCTTTCCTCACATAACCCTACTGCAGTTCTTTCAGGTGTGTATCTTTAATCAAAAGTCAACTCAACTTAAGACAATAAGAGCTGCCTTGTTTAAATTGAAACCCAGGTTTTGCTCCTTGTTTCCAATTCCTCTTATCCCACTCTCTCTTTCACCATAGCAATTATTAATGCATTATGTAACTTGTTTATTATATTTATCATTTGCTTCTCTCTGCCCTGCTCCATTAGGATGTAATAACCACCAAGATGGTAGTGTTTTACTCACTGATACTTCCCTACTGCACAAAACAACAGTATATTGAACAGGGAGGCTCTCAAAAAATAACTATTGAATATATTTATAATAGACCCTTACTGGTTCACTAAAGACATAGGACCTTAAAAAAACAGAAAAGCACTTGTAAAAATTTCATCAAATTACATATCAAAATAAATCATCACTACGATTCAAGTTATCCTTTACTTATTCATAGCTTTGTATCCTTAACAATTCTACACTCATTCAAAATCACTGACAATGAATCAAGCAGTTAACATGTTATACTGCTA
The DNA here is from genome assembly GCF_034190915.1 of Cavia porcellus. Lineage (NCBI taxonomy): Eukaryota > Metazoa > Chordata > Mammalia > Rodentia > Caviidae > Cavia > Cavia porcellus. Next base: position 3,758,086 of record NW_026947502.1, read on the forward strand.
GATGTCAGTGCTCTATTCTGTGAGCTGTAGGCAGTTTAGCAATCCCTTGAACAATGCTGTTCTTCCAGTAAGACAAGATAAAGTACTTAACAATTACTTTACCACACACTGGCGAACAAAAAACTTCATGAACGCTATAGAAAATTTCCTAAGCTCAAAAATATGCAATTTCAAAACAAGTAAGTCTGCTATTAAGAAGTAGGATTCACCCATTAAAATATGAATTCATGAAAAGTAACAAGCCTGCAATTCCAGCACTCAGGAAGCAGAGGCAAGAGAATCGCTGCAAATTTGAAGCCAGTCTGGGCTACAGTTAGTTTAAGGCCAGCCAGAATTGTATAGTGAAACTGTGCCTCCAAAAGACCGAATTTTTTTTTTTCATTTTTAAACGTAAAGTCTACGTTATACATTATAATCCTTATATGACTTTTTTTTTTTTTGTACTGGGAATTGAACTCAAGGACCTTGTGCTTGCCAGGCAGCTACTTATGCTGCTAAGCTATATCCCTGACCCTGACACTCCTAAATGATAACAAAACCTTAACATTCAACTGTTCAAAATGATTGCTTTCACAGTTCACATAACTCATCACAGGAAAGTTAAGATTCATGAAATCATACATGCAAAAAGAAGACTCTAGGAAACAGTAAAATTTGTTTTGTTCCTACCCAAAGATTAGTATCTTCAACAACAAAGTTTTACCTACCACAGCTTCAATAATATCTTGAATGCTTTCACGTCTCAAAAGACCAAAGTTACTGGACTTACTGTGCAAAGCACAAAAATCAAAAGTGATCTAGCAACAATTAAAAGATTTAAATTATTGCAACTATAAAGAAAATCCACTCACGTCGTTGCACTGTGTTCTGGTTTAGCACAGGTATCAATGACTTGAGGAAATTCTCCAAGTCAAGGACAAAACCTTTCAAAAAAAAAAAAACTACTCACACATGCAATAACAGATTTTTGTTATTTGCCTGACAACCCTGAGATCAAATGAAAACTTTTCCAGTTGATGCATTACTCCTAACCTGAGATTTTCTATCCAAGCGAAAAATACTGTAAAAATTTCCTAGTCTGAAAAAAGTACCTACAGAAGTGATCTTTAAACATGTATCATCCACCACAGAATTTACCATCTGACTGGATGCAAAGTTCTAAATAGACGTGGAAAAGTTTAACCTTTGCTGGGTAACTGTACGGTATTTCCGGGGCGCAACACGCAGCGTGGAGTTATCTCCTGACGGCACGGCTGCTACACTTCACTTTACAATTCTTATCTCCTTTTTCAGTCTACCTGAAGGTCTGGCAAATTCACTTCCCAACGCACATTCTACCTAACTCTGAAATCACCTATTTAGAAACGGTGCTTTCCCATCAAAAAACACAAGGAAGTCCCCGCGAGTTCGGCCGTGCGAGGAAGACAGCTCTGCCCGCGGCAAAGGTAGTCACCGTCCCGCTCGCTGGCTGAGTTCTGGGCCGGGGGACGCAGAGAAGACACCCGGCGGCAGGTGCGAGGCGCTGACAGGGCGACAGAAACCGCAGGTTTGGTACCGAAAGAACGCCATCCGCCCGCCTAAGGGTGCGCACAGGCCAGCCGGCCTTACCTCGGCAGTCCGCTCCAGCGGCTTCTTCCTCAACGCTTGCCTGGCGCCGGGGTCCACAGGCGAGTTCATGGCCGCAGCCCCACACTCCCCAGCTTGCCCCCTAGCAGCCCACAAGACCGCCCATTCTACTGATGCAGGGGGTGTGTCCTCCTCACAGGGAGGGACGGTCACAGGGTCCAAGCTCAAACAAACAACCCTTCGCAGCGCCCGCCCAGGGCCTCAGCCCACGCGCGACTGGTCAGAAAGAAGCCCGCGCGGGGGGTGGGTGGGAGACCGAGTGCGCACGCGCAAAACGCAGGCGCACGCTAAGGAGCGCTGGAGGGTGACGTAAGAACTTGGGCGGGGTCGGGCACGCCTTTTCCAGGCCGTGGCGAGATTTACGTGCCTCGCGATAGCTGGCTTGAGGACCCCCTAGAGATCGACCTCGGGCCGTGGCTTTGCGTTTGGTTTCCGGTGCAGAACTTGAGAAACACCCCGAGAATCCCTGACCCGGGCAGAAAGAGCTTGTTGAGGCGGAACCTCAAGGAAGGCGTTCTAGGTGGATCAAGCTGCATATACTCACTCCAGAAATGTGTGCAAGCGCTGCCCTCGCCTCCCCGACGCCCCGTCTCGGAGAACGTGCGGAAGTGGAAGCCGCCATTCGGCAAACACGGAAGTGCCCGTGCCCTTCCCTGGGACTCTTTCAGTAAAACCAAATGTCTTGCGCAAGCCACCCACAAGAAGTGCCTTTTCTGTGCAAGACAGACGCTTTGAGAGCAGGGCAAGGGAAGCAAAGCTGTATGGCAGCGTTGAGGAGGGGCGAGGGGCTGGCAGAACCAGATCTGGACCGCGAGCACTCGCCAGTGCTCAGAGCAGTCCTTCCATCAATGGACGCTTTTGCACTTTTTTTTTTTTCATTGTGGTCTGTTAATAGACCGAAAAATACTAGTTTCGATTTCTTTACTGATCTTAAGAAAAACATCACCCTTCGGGGAAGTTAGCAGCAAAGGCAGTTTTAACAGTAAAGTTTACCGACAGTTACAGAATCTGTCGTTTTAAATCAGCCCTTTGCAGCATTTCTCAATGCATGGCTGAGCCACGATAATCATATGGCCCCAGTGTGCCACCACCGTGGGCTTGTCCTTTACACGGAATGGTAAAGCTACTGACCAGAGTAGGTACATCTTAGTATCTCTCACAGCAATTAGCATACTTCACTAACTCAGTGATTTATAAGTATCAGGGGCTTTTCGAGTAAGGACTGATTCATTTTAACTTTGTAATGACATGGTAAGAACTGAAATTGCTTTTGGGCAATAAAAGGAAAAGAGTTCAGGCTACAATTTAGAGTAATGATAGCTGATGTCAGTAAGCGCTGTACTTTCCGTTGGTCACAGGGCTTGCCTTAACTTGAAGTTTGCTTCATACTATTAGCACATCTGTTTTTTCAGGTTTTGGGCAAAAACCTTACCAGAGCAGCTGTAGCTCAGCCATTACAGAAAGAAATTGTGGGAAAATCACTAGCTTTGCAGACGACCTGTTTTCCTCATCAGAGTGTGTGCGCACACACGCATATAAACATTCTCTCAAACTGCCCAGTATCACAAAAGTTACCCTTCCATTTTTCAAGGCTTAATTCTAGTAACAGTATCCTGAAAGAAGGAAATGGAATTAAGCCATGATCATCATGAACTAGACTTTAGGAAGAAATAGACCTGATTTGTGTCTTTAATGAACTACCACTTGTTAGGTAAGTTGTTTTTGGCTCTGTGGATCAAACCCAAGGCCCCTAAATGCTAGGCAAAGCACTTCACTATGCAGGTGCACCCACTTCTCACTTGAAATTAAAATTATCTCTCAGTTTCCTCATCTATCAAATGGGAAGAGTAAAAGGGTATACGATTATATATTTCATGTGAAGCACTTAGTATGCTGCCTGCACAATTGAAGCATAAGTTTTATTAAGAAATGATGTCTCTAAAATGTAATCAAATTTGAAGAATGAGAATTTTTCTTTCATTTATATTCAGGAAAACATTCAAATATTGGTGAAGATGTGGAACAAGAATAATTCTGGTTAAGTGTAAACTGGAAAACAATCCTGGAAAAATAATCATTGAAAACCTGAAACAGCCTACCCCATGACAGCTAGTCCACTGTTAAAGAATGCCTATGTACACCAAATGATAAAAATGTCCATTGTTCATAGTAGCCAAAACCCAGAGATAACCTAAGTACCCATCAATAAAAGTGGAATATTGTTACACAGCTCACAGATGAATACAACACAAAGTTGAGAACAAAAACACAAAACAGGAAAATTCCACTCAGAGTTCAAGCAGTATTAAACAGTATCAGTAGCAATGCATATACAGAGGCAAAACTTTAAAGAAAAGGCAAGCGTACATTCACCCAATGATCACATTGGTAGTCATACCAACCACAAGGTAGACGGTTAGGAAGAGGCTAAAGGGAGCCCAAGAGGAGATGGCTTCTAGAACTGCTAAAAATGATCTTCATGGCCTGACAGTTACATGACTGTTATTTTTTTAACAAATAGTATACAAAATAATTAACAAATTAGTATACAAAAATAACACGTTGTAAGACTGTCATAAAACGTTAATATCCAGTGACTGATAAATATGTCTCCCAAAAGTTTGTGTGTTGGAAGTTTGATCCCAGTGTGTTGATAATGCAGTGGAATGTTTAATAGTTGGGGCCCAATGGGAGGGAGGTAGGTCATTGGCACAATGCCCTCAAAAGGGACTGACATAGTTCTTATGGCACCCCACTTAATGCCCAAAGAGAGATACAGAAGAACCAGAGCTACCCTCTGTCACTCCTGTATCATCATGTGTTAGTCAACTTTTGCTGCTGTGACAAAATACCTGAGAAAAGTTTAGAGGAAAGATTTTGCTTCTCAGAGTTTTAAGTTCATGGTTGGCTTGCTCCATTACTTTGGGCCTAAGGCAGGACAGAACATCATGGTGGAAGGGCATAGTGAAAGAAAATCACTCACCTCTTGGCAGCCTAGAAGCAGAGGGTAAATTAACTACAGAGGAAGGGGCCAGGGACAAAATATATTCTTCAGAGACCTACCCCAATGACTTGCTTCATACAGTTGGGGCCAACGTTCTAGTAAGCCCCCTGACCTATGAACTCATTGGTAGATCAATTCATTAATGAAGTGAGAGTCATCATAGCACTTCTCCAAAGCCCATCAGCTTTGAACAGTTGGTGCACTGGGTACCAAGCTCCCAACACATTTTAGAAGACATACTGAAAACGTAACACAATCTTTCCCTTTTGCATGTACCCCCACTTTATTTTCTCATTGCTTAGACAAAATACAGTGGTACCTTGGTTCATGAACTTAATCCTTTCCACAATTCTGGTTCCATATACTTACAATTAAGTTTGTGAACTGAGTACCAGTGTACCACACATCCAGAATTAAAGGAGGAAAGATTTATTTTATCTGTTTGTAGAGATTTCAGTCCATTAGTCAGGCGTCTCCAAGGCAGGGTGGCATGGCTGGAAAGCATCACACAGGACAGTCTATGGTAGGGTAGGCAGAATGCAACAAGCAGCAGCAGCTTGCCTTTATATTCCATCCAGGCTTCCAGTCTATTGGTTGGTGCTACCTACACCTAGAATAGGCCTTTCATTATTCACATCCAGAACTATGCTAAACAAACTTACTTGACATGTCCTTAATCCCAGTATTACATGCCCTAGATCCAGCCACCTCTGAAAAACCCTGCCTATGAGCACATGAGGCTTTGGGAAGACATCTAGAGCTATAACACACACCATACCATCTGCCATGTAATGCTACTGAGAAGCTTCCTTGCCCGAACTGATACCATGATGTTCGTATTACTAGTTGCCAAAACTGTGAGCTAAACAAACTTTTCTTTAAATATTACCCGACTTTTGGTAATTTTGTTACAGCAAGTGAAAATAAACTAATATGCTACTCATTAGCCATAGGTGCATTTTCCAAATTTACTTTTGTCTTTTGCTATCTTGAATTATGCTCTTGTACACTGAATAAGGTGAGAAGCAGTGCAGTGTCTCAAGCTATCGTCAGAGAAATGGAGATCTTTAGAACAGGGTTAACTCATACTGACTTGTAAAGAAAAAAATAATGGATTGAATAGGAAAACAAAAACATGGTATATTACTTTTCTCATTGAGAAAATATACCTGATGCCCAAAGTTAAGGGAGAAAAGGTTTATTTAGCTCGGTTTGTAGAGGCTTCAGTCCATATTTGGCTGACTCTTAAGGTAGGGTGTGACACATGGCAGAAAGGTAGCAGTTCTTGGTGGCTGGAGAGGTGGGATACACAAAAAGCAGGAAGTACAAAAAGGAGGAGCAATACTCTTTTCTATCCCTTACATATTGTATGCAGGCCACCCACTCTAGGGCAATTGTAGCATTCATACCCCCAATCGGAGCACTAAACAATGAACCAATCCCAAACTCTACATTCAGCCACCTCTGAAAGCATTACTGATTATAAAGAAAAAAATAAATAATGAACCACTTCCATGACCACATGAGGCTTTGGGGGAAATCCAGATACAAACCATAACATATGGATATGACCTTTAAAAATAATTAACACCTTGGTTTTTCCTTATTACACTTACAACTTGATACCATACTATGTATGAGCTGTCCTCCAGTAGAAGGGAACTCTGTAAACTCCATGAGAATAGAAAAAAATTTGGGGGTTATCTAATGGCATATCCATGGCACCCAAATTTCTGCCTAGCATATAACCCATGCTTAATAAATACTTGCTGAATAAAATGTTAGGAAACTTCACTGATAGGGAAACAGGCATCTGAAATTGGTTGTGGTGGTGTGTATCTATAATCCCAACTACTTGGGAGGCCGAGAAGAGAATCACTTGGGCCCAGGAACTGCAGACCAGCCTGGGCAAAAGAGCACAGCCCATCTCAAAACAAGTAAACTACCTAGCAAGTAAGCTAGAAAGACAGAAAAAAGGAACGGAGAAGGAAGAAGAAAGACAGATGAACAAATGGACACACACGGTTGACTGCTGTCCAGTGGTACAGAAAAGATACCTGGCTAGCTACCTGCTGCATTGCACAAAACTGAATGCTTGTTAACTGAATGAAGTCATTATCATATTTTTCCAGAATAACTGCAAATCAGAAAAAATACTGGGAATATAGGTCTGGTTTTAAATTCACCTAGAATGAATTAGGTAATTGAGATGTGCAGTATGCTAAAGATCAAGTCACTACTAGTGGAACAATAAAGAGTATTTTCTGTCCTAAATCTTGAAGGTCAGATTTATCATTGAATCAGATTCTCTTGGTAGAAAGTCAGAGAATTAGTATTTCATTTGGCTTTATCATGTCCTAGGCCTTAAGACTGGATCCCTGGCACCAAGGGAAAAAAGTATGTATGTACACATATGCACACACACAGTACGTGTATCCCAGTGAGTCAAGTGTTTCTAATATGCAACCAGGTTTGAGAGGCAGTTTAACTCAGGTTGTGCACTACTCTGACCCATTTTAACTCGAGCTCGTACACCACAATAGAGGATATTAACTGGCAATTATTGCACCACGTATGTCTCAACAGAGTGCTACCACAGTTTACTGAGGAAGTAACAACACCTTACTTGTATTTTCACATTTCATCAAGAGAGACAATTTAGGAAAGTAATATCCCTTTATTAATAACATGAATCTGAGCACTAAGGTGAAGAAAAAACATGTTTTCACATTGTCCTTGGGAAGACAGTCATTTGGAAGAAAGCCCAAGCCTCTTCAATTTAGTATTCTCCCTAGGGTAAAAACACATTTATCTGCAGTTCTTATCAATCAGTGTTAACCCAGACAGGGAGGTGTCTACCATCTGATGAAGGGATTACTCTAGGTTCAGACATTCAGCAGAAGAGGGAGCGAGTATAGCACTTTGAGCACGTCTTAAGATCACATGCCTAACACATAATGGTTGCAAATTTGTTTTGAACTAATTGTATTTTAGGGAATACTCAAATCTTAAATCTAGAGCAAAGATGGTATTAGTTACTATTCTGGTTGCTGGGACAAAATACTTGAAATACCCACAAGTTAGAGGAGGAAAGGTTTATTTTAGTTCACAGTTTGTAGAGGTTTTAGTCCATAGCTGGCTGCCTCCAAGGTAGCATGGCAAGGCAGCAGGGCAGAGAAAGCATCAGAGAGAACAGTTCATGGCAAATCAGGAAGGCAGCCACAAGTAACAAGCCTGCCTTCCTCTCCAGGCTACAAACCTTCTGGGTGATGCCACATATATCCAGGGTTGGGCTTCCTATTATCCACACCCAGAACTGTTAAACCAATCACTGAACTAATTTACTGATCACATACCTTTATTTCAAGTCCACATACCCTGGACCCAATCAGCTCTGAAAAGCCCCACCTCTGAGCACATGAGGCTTTGGGAAGACACACAGATACAAGCCATACCAGGTGGCTAAGCCTAGAGTCTGCTTTACTGAGAGGTGATAGAAGTACTGTATTATTTCCTTCACTCCTCCTCATCTATCTGGCTAAGCCTTTCCCACACAGAGATACAATTTCCCAGTCCCTAGTGGAACTACAGCTCAGGTTTGGTCTCAATTACTACCCCACAACCTTCGCATTGTCAAAGACAAATGAAGAAATCTTGGATATCTACCTCTGTCACTCCAGCTAGCTGGAAAACCACTCTAATCTGAGATGAGATGGACTACATAGGAAAGACTGTATTTCCTCAGGAAATTTTCTGTTAAATTTTCTGTACCTTAAGTTTCTCATTAGCAAAATCAGTCCTCCTGATCTCAGAGATGTTGCAAGATTTCTCAAGATTTTCTATGTGTGAGCCGCTCTTACACTAATGATTTCTTTCACAAATATTTGACAATTCCTGTTTTAAAACAGTACACTTACTCTCTTAGTTAAATGTAAAAATGTTAACTTGTAATACAAAAACAAGTACTCCAAAAAGCTTCTGGTCTAGATCTGCCTTCAGGTGTGACTACCCAGCTAAGCCTGAGGAAAATAGCTTCCCAACAAGCCTACTTGTGGCGGAGGCTGAGTTACTGCTGCCTAGCAAACAATAAGGATAAATAGAAACTCTGGCTTTAGTATAAGAGGATGCACTGGTTCAATCATGTGCAACTCAACCAGCAAACCAAGATTAGAACCTAAACTAGTCAACCAATTTTCGTTAAAAGACCACAGTAATTTGTATTGGATACAATGTTTTTAAACAAACATTGCTTGTCTAGGTTTTAGTTGCCTGTATTTAAAGGAATGTTCCATTTAAAATTGTGAAAATGGTCAGATATACTAGTGTAAATTTTGTTTTTATTCCTAAGAATGTTGAAAATTCTCTCAGGAGATATGAGAGCCACTAGGGAAAGGACAGATAGATGACCTAGTAACAGTAGCAGCCAAAAAGTTACTAAGTACTTGGGATGTGCTAGCATTAAGCTAAATTCTTTTTTTTGTTGGTTGGTTTGAGACAAAAACCTCAAAATGTAGTGCAGGCTGGCCTTGTACTGAGATCCTCCTGCCTCAGCCTTACTGCTGGATTACAGGTGTGTACCACCACACCCAGCCTAAACTAAATTTTTGATATTCACTATTTTACTCCATTTTCACAACCTAATGAAGCAAATTCTACCAGTATGGAATGTATCATGCCCAAAGTGTCAACTTGTACAAGAATCCAGATGTTCTAATATCATGAATCCATAATGTCACACAGACCTCGTTAACACTGAAAAAAAAACCAAAGTCATGTATCAAATTGACATGTGTGTTTATTGCACAAATTTCCCCTAGAATTGGGAGGTTATAATACAGGTGTACATTTGAGAAATGTATTCAGAACAAAGAACAAATATGTACATTTTATATATCCACCATCTAAATAACTTAAGAGAAAGCAAATATTCTTGTAAGATATCTACCAGAAGTAGGTATTATGTAAAATTTGATTTCTTTAGTAATCATCCTCAGTGTATGCCAAATGCAACAAAATGAAATCTGTGCTAGTAGGTTTATTGCACTTAGTACTTTCAAACAATAAAATTAAGACATTAATAAATTCCAGGAAAAAAACAATTAGTATATATGCACAGAGAAATTAGTTTTAATTATGTAATATAAAAGATCCCTTTTTTCACTTTCACTGTTGCAACAGGTGTTTCAATATGTGATAGATACTTGTACCATAAGAATTTTTAAAAAATTATTTTGAACAGACCAAAATTCTTCATCCTATTCACCATAATGACCATACTTTAATGGAGTAGTAGCAGCTCATTCCTTGGGCTTTGTGTAACAAAAGAGCAATTATGATGTAGGGACCAGAAACTATAGAAAGGGTAAGAATTATGAAACTCAGGAATCCTATAAGGATTAATGATTCTTTAAGAAACTATATGTCTTTTCCATCTCAGCACAAATTAGTTTTAAGAATAACAGTAGCATGAGCCATTCATTTATTGAACACTAGAATATTAAAGAGTAATTTATTAGACATTTCAAATAGGACTGAGAATAGTCTGATGGAGAAAACACCCAAACATAGTTATTATCTATCTGTTACATATTATTCTGAGCCACAATCAAAAATAATGTACAATGGCCCATACAACAACTTTTCTAGATTCTGAAATCTGCCAAAGAGATCAATTTGTTGAATTCAAAAGCAAAAAAAAAAAACAAAAGAATTTTGTTCATGAATGGAATAAGAAAATTAAGTTAAGAAAATCTGTCCATAAAAACACTCTTTGGCAGTAAGTCATCCATGGGAGACTCAGGTACAAACTGCAAGCAGCTAATAGGACATGAGCCAAGTATGTCAAGTACACTCATTTCAGACTTACATTCCACTGAAACAACCTCTTTTCTCTTTCTAGTTCAAAATTTCCTGAATAAACACAAATAGCAAAGCAAAATATGGCCCAACACTCTAAATTCAAGATCAAAGACTAAACAAACCATATAAATCACCCATCACTTAATGAAAAATAACAAGAATGGATGAGTAGCAAATATTGTGACTAAGTGATTTTTTAAACTAATCAAATATAATGAAAATAGTAAGTGAAAGCAGGAATCAACTTTACTCCTAGCATTAAATATATCAGACCAGATAAGCAAAGGAAAAACTATAATGCAGTATTTTCAAGTAAACTGAGGTAGTAGAGCACATTGAAAACTTTATCTACCATCTTTCTATTTACATTACTTACAGGAGTTTGGTTCCTTAATAGCCTTACTTATAAGCAACATTCTACACTATTTACAAAAGCAGTAACAATTGAAAAGTCTTTGAAAAAAATCAGCTTTTGGAAGGGAAGAGCTCTTACAGAAAAGAGAACAATTTAAAAAGTGCTATGTAAACTGAGTATTATTAAGCAATGAAACAAATGTTTTGCTCCTGTGGATTCCAGAAGGGCTGATATGAACAGAGGCCTTGGTTACCTGAGCACTTTTAAAGAAAATATTTTTGCCAATGCTTTGGGTTCATTTTTAATCCTAATTTTCATTTATTAAATTCATTTATTGAATATGTAAATATTAACATTTATAAGAATTAGTTAATAATTATAAAACAAATACTATAAAGTAGTATTCTTATTTTTGGAATCTACATTTCTCACCCTTAAAAAAAGATTGGCTGTATGTGTATTTTAGAATGTGTGAAAGAGAAAAGTCACCAGAAAATAATAGTTCAACATTGTGTACAATTAATACTAGTTGAAAATGGTTTTTAAAAAGGCATGTTTCCCAGTCTTATATTTCTACTTCTGCTTTTAAAAAAATAGATACATATGTACACTCGGGTGGATAACGTCAACACATATTATCACTAATTATTCTCAGTTTGTTGTAATTAATGGGCTGCTCAAAATACCTCTGAAAAATAACCAGAAATAAGCTGTTATAAACTGCAAAACAAAATAACAAATAATTGAAGTTTTACAGATTATCTGTAACTTAGAAGTAATTAAAAACTTGATGAAGGGGCTATTTTTGAGCCTTTTGATCTTGAGCCACCTCTTAGTATTATGAGTTGTGATATTATATGAACTGTTTTCCTATTACTCATTTGTAGAATTTTCTGTAGAATTTTATGTTTTGTAGAATTTTATACGTGAGCTTTTCAAATGCCCTCAACTCCAAGTTGTTTATGCTGCTTTAGTTTCATGTGGTTAAAAATCTGCCACTATCTAGGAGTCCAGTTAAGAAAAACGATCCAATATACACAGATTATGCAATGCAATACAGGATACCCAGGAGATGGACTCATTTAGAGGAAAGTCTAATATGGGAAAAAAATCTCCATAAATACATATGGTACCCTCTTCATTTCTATTTAACTTGCCACCAAAATTAACCTTTAGATGCCTTAAAGGAGTATCTGAGCAACATATGGAGAGTGAGTGCTTGCTACAGCAGCCAGAAGAGGAAGATCACTGGATTCAATCCTGAAACAAAGAAAACTCCGTTCAGCTTTCTGTACTCAGAAGATTAACCCTACAGACAATGATTACTACCTATAATGTCATACACAGTAGTTAAGGTGTCAATCTAGCCATAAAAGAAGAGCTGAAGATAACAAAGGTCAGAATTTTTTTTTAGTGAGAACCTAAAACCATGAATTTAAAAGAAAGGAATGCCTCCTCCTCTAAACTCAAGGGTAACAAAAATCATGAAAGCAGGAAAGTATCTCACTTAACCTATTGGTGGACCATATATGAGGCAAGGCAAATTATAGCAGTACCTTGGTACTCACAGTTAATTGGCTCTAGGAGGTGAGTTGAGTACCAAATAAATCATTTTGGCTGTAAAGGGTAGCAAATCATGGAGCAATCAACACTGACAAGTTCAAGTTTGAATATTAAGTAGCCAACAAACCATGAGTTCAGAACAGAATGTTTACATCAAAGTGTATCAAGTACAAAATTCAATGAATTTCAAAGCAGCTGAGTACCAAAGTATGATTGTACCATCTAGTATAATAAAATAACAGCATATATGCAGATTGCTTTGGCTAAAAATGTTTCTACGGTATGACATCCTACCACAAATAATTTATGGAAAAAGAAAAAATTTCTCAGACTAAGATAGTTAGAATAATCTGAATAAATCAGATGTCACTTTTCAGCTAGAAGGTTTTAAGATTTTAAAAGACTGGTAATAGTAGCTTGTGGGACTTTATATTGGTGCTGGAAGAGATGGCATTCAGAATCAACTATCAAGGCTGGGGATTTAGCGTATCAGGGTTAAGCGCCTGTCTAGCAAGTGTGAAGTTGTGAGTTTCATCCCTGGGACCAAAGAAAATAAATCTGTAAGACAGAATCAGCTATCAAAACATTTATCATTAACTATAAACATTTAATATGCAGGCTCTTTCACTAAAAATTCTACTTCCATGAATTTATCCTATAATGATCAAAGATTTCTATTCATTCTAGCATTGTTTTTAGTAGCAAAGAAATACAAACTAAAAAATATATAAAGGGCAAGGCATGGTGACACACCTACATATGCCAGTTACTCTCAGGAGGCTGAGGCAGGAAGATGAGAAGTTCAAGGCCTGCCAAGGCAATTTAGCAAGACTTTGCCTACAAAGACTTTGTCTCAAAAGCTGAGGCACAGGGATTGCTGCAAGTTTGAGGCCAGCCTTAACTACATAATGAGACTCTGTCTCAAAAAATGAAAAAACAAAATATCAGAGTTGACACAGATATGATATATAATCAATGCTGAAGAGTAATAAGATGCAGGGAAAGTATTGCCATGCAGGGTGCTATTACTTCAGTCAGCTCATCTGAAAGGCAAAGCAAACACTTGGAATAATGAATTTACAACGTTTAATAAATAATGAAGGAATACTTTCTTCTTCTAAGGTAAAAATGTAGATTTTTAATTCATCCAGACTAACTCACGTCTTGAGTTAGACTGAGAATACAGCATGTACCACTCTACCCAATCACTTTAATTCATTCAGACTAACTCATTTTTATATGTAATGCCGCAAGGGATGCCTTTAAGATTAGTAACAGGAAATGTGCTTTTGTATGGTAGAGAGTAATCAAAATTATGTGTCCAGCTTCTACTAGGAAGTCACTTAAAAAGGACAAAGGGCCATTCTAAGGAACACTCTTTGCCTAGAGACAGAATGATGGGAGGGAAAGCAAAGCCAGAAAAGAAACCATGAACCTACCCCAGAACCACTCCCAGCTCCTTGACATGAACACGCATCTGCCCCCTTAGATACTCAGACAGCATCTTGCTCTTGAAGTACAGCTCCTGTAACCGGTCTTCAAGGTGCATTACACACTGCAGATAGGAAAGAAACAACATCAAAAAACTCTTTTCAACTCTTCAAGTAGTGTCAAATTTTAAATCATCACATAGTTGAGAATATATTTAGCTATTCCAACGTGAACTAAAATTTGGAGCACAGTAAGTATGTGTCTTTTACATAAAATAAGAGAGTGAATTTGTTTCTGGCTCATACCGAAGATTAGCTTGTATGTTTTTTAACTATAGAAAATATACATTAAAGATTTACCATTTTAACCTATACTTTTTTAAGGGTACAAGGCTTTTCCATTTTCCCCAGCCTCTTTTTTTATTTTTTTATTTTACAAGACAATGTCTACCTATGTGTTTAAGTTTAGCTTGAATTTTCCATCGTCCTGCCTCTGCCTTCCAGACTGGGAATACTGCATGTACCACTCTACCCCAGTCACTTTAACCATTTGAAAATGCATAGTCCAGTGGCATTAAGTACGTTCAAAATGTGCAATCATCACCGATCATCATTTTCAAAACTTTTAAAAATATTTCTACTCCAAATTTGATAAATGTAATATTTAAATTTATTTGCTCAAATATATTTACATTAGACAGGGCTATACAGTATTCCGTGGAAGGAAAAAAAAACAGGTTGCAGTAGTTCACAACCAGTACCATGAAACAGTAAATTTAAAATAATTGGAATGTGTATATTTGGTTTATTGTAAACTAATTTGCTCATCTAACTCAAAAAGGTGATTTTTCATTGTAAACTGATGCTATATTAGGTGTCAAAACACTAAATTCTTCCAGAGAATATTCCCTTCCAATAAAAGTCAGTTAAAAGCTCCTAATGTAAACTTACTTTGTGACTGTTAAAGCACAACGGAATGGATTGCTTAGCTCATTTATTGTTTTATGGTATTTTTCCTTAATGTTTCATTAGGCTGACACTGCTTTAATAAAATGGTAACTACAGAATATGCACATATATACACATATAAAATTTACTGCAGTTTACTGTATTACTTTAAACTCCACGGCTTTAAGAACATTCACAATGTTGTGTAACCTTTGTCGCCATCCAGTTGCAGAAATTTTTCTCATCCGAAACAAATTGTGAACCCATTAAACAATAACTCATTCCTTTCTTGCCCCATCCACTAGTCACCAGTAATCATTATTCATTTTTTTGCCTGCATGAATTTGCTCGATTTTTCATACAAATGAGATTATATAATATTTGCACATTTATGCCTGGTTTGTTGTACTTACGATTGTGGGGATGGGGCGGGGGAGGGGGGTACCAGGAATCAAACTCAGCACCTCGCACATGTCAGGATTCTTTTGAGGTCAGTCCATGTTGTACTATGTAATTTTATTCTTTTTTATGGTGGAATATTGCATTGTATGTGTTATACTATATATTGTTTATCCATTTGTTTGCTAAAACATAGGTTATTACATTTCTAACTTTTGACTAATGTGAATCATTTTACTGTGAACATTAGGATACAATAACCTGTTTCACTCTGGTTTTTTTGAGAAATGATCTTACTGTATATTCCTGGTTGGCCTTAACTTGCATGTTCTCCTGCCTTAGCCTTCTGAGTGCTGGGATTACAGGTGTGTGCCACCACACCCATCCCATTTGCATGTTAACTATAAATATACAAGTACAATCCTTAATATGATATGGTATTACATGATATGTTAAACCTTTGGGGAAATGCCAAATTGTCACTCACGTTACTTGCACTATTTCATATTTCTATCCACAGTACACAATGGTTCTAATATTTTTCACTCCTTGCAAACAGAACTAGTTATTAAATAAAACTCAGAATTGTTTTGAATTAGTCATCTTATGAGTAATACCACTGTCACTTACTACAGTAAGCATGAAATGGCATTTTATTGTGGTTTTATCTGCAGTTCTTTAACTGATGATGCTGGATATATTTTTGATGTGCTTATTGGCCATCACTGTATTTTCTTCAGTATAAAGTCTATTCAAGTGCTTTGCCCATTTTTGGGGGGGCGTGTCTTGAGACAGGGTCTCAATACACAGTTCAGGCTGGCCTTGAGCTCACTCATATCCCAGGCTGGTCTCAAACATACAACAATCCTCTTGCCTCAGCCTCCTGAGTGCTGGAATTGCAGACATGGCCTGCTTTGCCCATTTTTAAATTCTGCCGTTTGCTTTTTGTTTAGTTGTAGTTCTTCATACACAATTATGCATCACTTAACAATAGGAACATATCCCAGAGGATCTTCAAGTGATTTCATGACTGCACAATACAGGTCAGTGGTGGTGAACCTATAGCATGTGAGCCACAATGGGCATGCAGGGCCCTCTCCATCAGCATGCAAGTCAAATTGCTCAGCAGCCAAACATCAGGTAACATTTGTTTCCTAAATTAAAACCTCACTGTTCAGGAGTAACTGTAATGTTGACACTTTGTAATAAATAAGTAGGTTCTGATTTGCTGTTTGGGTACTTGGTCTCTAAAAGGTTCACCATCACTGGCATAGGTTAATCACTTGATAAGGCCTTTTGATGTAATCAAAGAATATGTAAATATAAGGCTGCTATCAGCATGGCATCATTTTACAGTAAACTTTTTACTGTAAAACTTTTTACATTTAAAATGTACTAGAAGTACATTTTAAAACAATGATACTGGCTGGGAATGGTGGCACATGCCTGTAATCCCAGCACTTGGGAGGCTGAGGCAGGAGGATCACCATGAGTTGGACACCAGTCTGGGCTACTTATCGAATTCAATACTGAACTATGCAGTGAGACACTTGCCTCAAAATAAATAAATAAATTATAGTAAATATACAAACCTGCAAAATAGTCATTTACTCTCACTAGTGAGTATAACTATACATACTGTATGTGCTATACACTTTCATCTAATTGGTAGCACAAATTTTACTTGTATTAGTGTTACTACAAAGGTGAATAAAGCATTGTACAATGACTTTTAAGATGACTACATCACTAGGCAATAGGAATTTTTCAGCTTCATCATAATCTTATAGACCCACAAGGATATGTCTGTCATCCCCTAAAAAACTATCTGCAGCACATGACTGTATTCCAGCTATCAATCTCTTCCCAGATATACTATCCACAAATCTTTTCTCCTATACTCTGGATTTTTCACTTTGTTGACAATAAAAGTTTAACTTTGAAGAAGTCCAATTCATCTGTTTTTTGCTTTGTTATATAGGCTTTGGCTGTTACAGCTAAGAGATCTTTTTCATTAAAATTGTCAAGAAGATTATCTGCCTCTGTGTTTTCTTGCAAAAGTTTTATACTTTAGCCTTAAGTCTGGTTCTCTGACCTGTTTTGAGTTCATTTTTATATAAAACAATTATTTTGCATATGAGTGTCTAATTTTCCTAACATTTTTTGTTGAAAATGTTTTCTCTGTTGAATGGTCTTGGCATCTCTGATAAAAGTCAATTAACCAGGGGCTGGGGATTTAGTTCAGCGGCATAAGCGCCTGCCTTGCAAGCAGGCAGTCATGAGTTCGATCCCTGGTACCAATAAAAAGGGAAAAGACAAAAAAAAAAAAAAAGTCAATTAACCTTATAGATGAGAGTTTATTTTGGGGTTATCTATTCTACCCTTCCCCCTACTAGTACTGGAGACTGAACCCAGGATCCTCAAACTGAGCTATATTCCCAGGACTTTTTATTTTTCATTTTGACACAGGATCTTGCTAAACTGCCCTAAGCTTGGCTGGAAATTACAGGTGAATTACTGTGAAACGTCCAGCTTTGTTTTTCCTTTGGACTTTTAAGATGGATTTTTCTGTTTCTGAAAAAAAAGTAATTGGAATATTGATAAGGAATGTATTCAACCTGTACTTTAAATACTAATTTCATCCTAACAATATTGTCTTTCAATTCATGAACATGAGATTTGTTTCCATTTATGTTTATCTTTAATTTCTTTTAGTAATATTTTAGAGGTATTAGTTTACAAGTCCTTTGCCTTCTTGGCTAAATTTATATATATTAATTTATTCTTGTGTTTCTAGTTTATTTGCAGCATTAGAGCCAAGGCCTTTACACTAAACTACATCCCTCTCCCTCTCCCCTCTTTCTTTTCTACGTTCCTCCTTTCTCTCCCTAACCCCTTGTTTCTTTGAGACAGGGTCCTCCTAAGTCATTAAACTGCTCAGGTTGAGATCCAACTTGTAATCCTTTTGCCTCAGTTTCCCAGAGTGCTGGGATTACAGAGGTGTACACCACAACATCCTGCTTTTCTAAGTAATTTATTCTTTTTCATGCTATGGAATTATTTCCTTAAATTTTTTTTTTGGATGGTTCACTGCTTGTACATAGGAATACAATTTACTTTTCTAGGTCTTATATCCTACAGATTTGCTAAATTAAGTGTATTAGCCCAGAAGCTTTATGCAATCTATGTTTTCTACATGTAAGATCCTATCATCTGCAAAGGGATAATTTTATTTCTCTCCAACTTTGAAGTTATTTGTTTCTTTTCCAAGTCTAATTCTCCTCGCCAGGACTTCAAGTACCATGCTGAATAGAAGTGGTCTTGCTCTTTATCTTAGGAAAAGCTTTCAATCTTTTACCAGGAAATATGTTGTTAGCTATGGTTTTGTCATAATAAGACTTTATAATACTGATTCTCAGAGTTTTTCAACCATGCCATTTTATAATTCTAAGAGAAAAGAATCCTCCAAGTTCAAATGATATCATTTAGAAGACATTATCAGTATTACCAAGATGGATCATCCAAACTCTTGACATGATAGTGAAGGTTCAGTATGCACTAGTATTCTACATAAAGCTTAGAAATGCTGCAAGACTACACTAAAAATAGAAGTCCTGGGTGCTGAAAGCAAAGTATATAGATATGCATACACTCCTTTCAGTCTTAGCTCAGTGTAACAGGATACCAAGATAGACTAGCTTCAGTAACAGAAATTTATTGTCTCAGAGTTCTAGAAGCTGGAAGTTCAAGATCAAGGTGTAAATACTGTTGGACTCAAAGGCTCTCTTCCTGCCAGGTGGACAGCTGCATTCATGTTGTGTCCTCATAGGGTGGAGATAGAACAGTCTCACTCTCTGTTCCTCATTAGGCCACAGTCCCATCATGCAGGCCCCACATTTAGGGCTTAATCTAACCTTAATTACATCGCCAAATATCCCATCTCCAAATACAGTCACAATGGGAACTGAAGATGCATAACAAATATTTAGTTCAAAACATATTCTTTCAAAGAAAAGTGATGAAGCTAGTAGTGTTATTCAACATACACATATATAGTAGGCTTTAATTACCTATCAGGATGCTCAAAGTAATTTAAACCTTATATATACTTACAAAATTTGGAGACAAGTTATGCTTATAAAGCTGAAGAGTGGAATTAAGTAGGTTGGAAACAAGACTGGACACCAACACTTCCTTTCCCAACTTATTATCTGTCACTCGTCTCTGGCTGCTGGCCACTTGGACAGTCCATTTATCCATATCAGCTATAATACAGACAGCTTCTGCTATTGGTTCATCTAAAACTGGATGCTAAAAAGAAAAGAATTCAACTTGTAACAAAGTTTTCAAAGATAATTCAAGGGAATGAGGCAGCAAAGAGATAGTAAACAAAAGCAGAAAAAGATATTAAATATCTTTAATAAAGATTTTGAATTTTGGGCCAGGGATAAAGTTCAGTGGTACAGCACCTGCCTGGGAAGCATAAAGTCCTGAGTGTGATTCCTGGTACAAAAAAAAAAAAAAAAAAAAAAAGGTATTAAATTCTAAGGGCTAGTGATGTAGCTCAGTGTTAGAATATTTGCCCGAGGGGAATCTCAACCAGGCACCCCACACACCTCAATAAAACCAAGATATTAAATTCTTACAACTACTGCCAGAGAATGAAAACTTACTAACAGACAATCTGAGATATCATACAGAAAACATCACAGGTAGAAACACTGTATTCATTACTAAAACTTTGTTTTTCAATACAGAACAGTTTTCTACAAGCCTGTGGATCATTCATTCATTTTATAAATAGTACTGAGTGTAGCTATGCGCCAAGCAACTTGAAGAAAATGCTTATATTTCAAGAGTTAAAAGAAGTATCGCAAAGTGTATTCGTACAAACAAGTCAAGGGTAAGAGTGTGTGCATCACTGTGGCTATCCCTTCATGATGTGAAATACCTTACACGTGCTTTGTATTTTTCTACTTTTGCCAATGCACATATTCAGAGTTTTGCATACAAAATTTAAAGGGGGGAATCAACACATATTAACATGCCTCTCCAACATACACTGTTAAATAAAAAGCAAGTCACTATACATCCAAATATAATTATATCCCAGTTGTGCTTTTAAAAATTCAGATAGGCCTCATGTGGTGGCGCACACCTATAATCTCAGCATTAAGGAGGCGGAGGTAGGAGTATCACTGCCAGTTCGAAGCCAGCCTGGGCAATACAGTGAGTTTGAAGCCAGTCTGGACTACAGAGTCAGACATTGTCTCAAAAAAATAAATAAATAAATAACTCAGATTGACAGGTAAATGAAAATATACAGAAATCAGAATGAAGGTATACATGGTGATGGGTGCCTATAATCCCAGCACTCTGAGAAACTGAAGCCAAAAGATTTCAAATTTGAACCCAGCCTGGGCAACTTGGCAACCCTGTCTCAAAATTTAAAACATTAAAAAAGACTGGGAGCCAGGTACGGTATAATGCCAGCGCTTGGGAGGCTGAGGCAGAAAGATCCCCGCAACTTTGAGGCCAGCCTGGGCTATACAGTAAATTCAAGGCTAGACTGAAATGCGCAGCAAAACCCTGTCTCAGACAAAAATTTTAAAAATACAAAAATAAAGATAAAAATAAATTTAAAGACTAGGAATATAGTTCAATGTGAAGGTCGTGAGTTAAATATACTGCCAGAAGGAAGAAAGGGAACGGGAGGGACTGAAGAAAGGGAGGAAGGGAAAGGAAAAGGAAAAGGAAAAGGAAAAGAAGAAAATACTTGAAATCAAGCTCTGTTTTTTTTTTTTTTTTTTTTTTTTGTCTTTTTTGAGATGGGATCTCGCTATGCAGTTCAGGCTGGCCTTGAGCTCATTTTATAATCCAGGCTGGTCTCGAACTCACAAGGATCCTCCCACCTCAGCCTCCAGAGTGCTGGGATTACAGGTGTGAGCCACCACTCCCAGCTGAAATCAAGCTCTTTTACCACTGACAAAAAAATTAGGAATTTTAGGAGTATAAAGGAGGACTTCTAGGTTTTACTCTGTGTATCTTGGTATTACTTGGATTTTTTATCACAAGCATGATACTTGTAACTTAAAAACTGAAGAAACAGTGAAAAACAGAATTTTAATTCACACTGATAAAAAGGCCAAGAGGCACATATCTGTGCTCTGTACAGTTTACACAAAAGGTAACTGTCAAGCATAGATCCTGGCTTATCAGAGAGAGATAGTGGCTCTATAATGCCAGCACTTTAGTATCTTTCTGTATTTGCAAAGGTAAGCCTTCCTTGTCAAATGGAACAGTACCAAAAATTAGAGTAAAATTACAATTTTGAAAATTCAAACTCCATGGCCTTTTGTTTCTCAATTTTACTGTTAATGCAATTAGACAGCTGTGGGTTTCACTTTGCTCCTTGATATACTTATGTTTGGGATCCTCAAAGGATATCTTTATGCCACGTAGTAACAACTCAACCAAAGCCCTTTCTTAGACAGAAGACAGTAGAGGCAGAGTCTTTGAAGGAGATCAAAAGAAAAACCTGTTATTCAATGAAATAAAACAGAAACATTAATAACACATGTAGCAGGAACCAAGTCCTGGGGAAGCAGAAGGTATACTGCATTGGATATGGACAGAATTACTGGCGAAGAACAGGAGAATATGGACTCTTCTGTAAAAGGGAACATTGTGGGAAGGCTCAAAGATAGTAAATTAAGTGACACAATTTTTAAATCAAAATAGTCCAAATAAACTTCAGTATTTTCTCTCAATATAGGCCAGTTTTATTCAATTATCTTAACGACGAGACAGAGAGAGAGAGAAAGAGACAGAGAGGGAGGGAGGGAAAGGAGAGAGAGAGACAGGGAAGGAGGGAGAGGGAGGGAGAAAAGGGAAAGGAGAGGGAGGGAGGGAGAGAGAGGGAGAGAGACAGAGACAGAAGGGGGGGAGAGAGAGAGGACTCCAATGCTTCGAAGGGATCAGGTCCTAGGGACACTGTAAATTCTAAGGCTATTCAAGTTAGCTTTTGGGCAAGTATTCAAAGACCACCCCTAACTAAAAGAAACTGGCCAATAACTTAACTAGGAATCTAATCTAAAGAAATAATTTAAGTCTACAGAATGTAGCAACTGCATCGTGTTATTAACAGAAAACGCCAGAAAAACCTCTTTAAAAAATTAAGCATGGCTGGATGTGGTGGCACACACCTGTAATCCCAGCACTCAGGAAGCCAAAGAAGGAGGATTTCAGTGAGTTCGAGGCCAGGCTGGGGTATATAGTGAGTTCAAGGCCACTGGAACTGCAACCTCTCAAAAAGACCAAAACAAAACAAAACATTAAGCAGCTGGTGGTGGTGCATGCCTATCATCTCAGCACTCTGGAAAGCTGAGGAAGGAAGATTCCAAGTTTGAAACCAGTTTGGACATCTCAGAAATTTAGTGAGACTTTCACCATAAAAGTAAAATAAAATAAAATAGATTCGCTATATAGCTGAATGTGAAAGCCTTGAGTTCTATTCCCAGTACCAAGTAGAGAAAAAAAAAAAGTTAACCAGCTTGGCACAGCACTCTGCACCTCTAATACAAACGATCTGATATGTACTGAACCCAGGAGGTTCAGGCCAGCCTGAAAAAAAGCATCCGGTTCCATCTCAAATAAAATTTAACAGCAGGAGAGAGGGCTGGATATTTAGCTCAGCGGCATAAGCACCTGCCTTGTAAGCAGGCAGTCGTGAGTTCGATCCCCGGTACCGATAAAAAGGAAAAAGACAAAAAAAAAATTAACAGCAGGAGAACAGTGGTATCTACTGCACCATGACAAAATCATGGGATAAACATTAAAAATGTTTATAAACTGTATCAATAATATATGGGAATAAGATTATATATATTCAGATACAAATGCATGTACTATAAATATAAGGCTACATTTGTTTATAGATATGTGGTATGTATATACAACATACAGAATGACAACAAATACATACAAGGTACTATGTGTCTCATATACGCAAAATACCACACACAGTATTACTCTGATATGTAAACATTATCACTTTGAGAAGCTTTGTTAAATTCAATACAGTGGTCTTCAGTTCACAAACTGAATTCTTTTAATCATTCTGGTTGCAAACCACATTGGACAAGAACCAAAAAAAAATTTCCCTGTAAGGTCAACATTAAACCTAATCATTGCAATTGATTCAGTTCTCTTCCAATGCGATTTGCAACCTGAATTATGGAAAGAGTTAAATTCATGAACCGAGGTGCCACTGTATTCTATGCTAGCGTATAGAATAGTGAGTGGCCAAGTGTGGATTATGTAAGAAGCCAAATACAGCCTACTGACTGAAGAAGTTTTTATATTAAAAAGGGCTGCCACTGCATTATAGAACTATGAAAGTTTATGTCTGATTTTCTGTATTCCTAAACTTTGTATAATAAATCCATTTTGATTTGGTAGTTTGTTTGTATGTATGTATGTATGTATGTATTTTTTGAGACAGTCTTACTATGTAGCCCAGGCTGGCCTTGATTCCCTTTCAAGCGCTGGAGTTACAGGCCCACACCACACACCCACCAGGATTTGGTAGTTTTTTAAAATGCTGCTTCTTTAGAAACTGGGGGAAAAGGAAATGACACTCTCCCAGAGCACTCTACCCCTAGGAAACACTATCAAATGTTTTTATTTTTATTTTGAGATACGCTTGTCACTAAAGTGGCCAGGCTGGCCTCAAACCTGAGATCCTCCTCCCTTAGTTTTTTAAGTAGCTGAGATTGCAGGCATGAGCCATTATACTTAGTGGACTGTATCTTTTTTCCTTTTTTTTTTTTTTAAATTATCAGTACCGGGGATTGAACTCACGACTGCCCGCTTGCAAAGCAGATGCTTATGCCGCTGAGCTAAATCTCCAGCCCCTCGACTGTATCTTTTTTAAAAGTGTCCTATTACTCATGTATAAAGTTTCCTACGTAATTTTCCATAACGATAAAAAATAATTCTCATGTTAAATGTAATGACGATAAAATTTAAGTATGTAATGACTAAAACCATGAAAAATATCTCACAATCTACCAGTGCTGAGATTGAGCTACTGTCAATGTTTCCAAACTTTCTACAATATTGCTTTGATAATAAATACTTCTATATGATTAAGTGAAAACATGAGAGGAAAAGACTAAAAACTCAGTTCCTAAAACAGCAGAAGACAAATAGCTCTTATTTTTTTACCATCATGGAAAGAAATTATGAACAGTCCTGGGACCAATAATTGAAGTCCTGTGAACTTTGTAATGTTAGTTTTGCTATTTGTATTTGGTTTATCTGTTTCAGAGACAGAATGGTTTGATAACCGAGAGGCATAGCTTAAAAACAGACAAATTAGCACTAAATTCTAGTTTTTCCATTCCCCATCTATGTAACTTAAAATGAGTATAGTCTCTGGGTATGTATAATGACGATAAAGGGATAATAATAAGCACCTCAAAGAATGACTGCAAGATTGAGACAGTAAATTTTTAGGTACACAATGCATAATATGACCATAAAAATAATAAATGCTATTATCACTATCACTATTCCTCCTTTAAGAATTATCAGGTAGAGACCTTTTTAAAACCAAAAAGTTGCCTTTTGTCTTCAGCAACCTTTTCCAGTATTAAGCTTTCTGAAGGAATACCAAAAGATAATGGGTAGTGATGGGTACTATGAGGGAAAAAAAGATAGTGATAGTCTGAGGTAAGACATAAAGATGAGACTGTCTCAAAATGAAGTGAAATAAAGTAAGGTTTGAGAATATAGCTCAGTATGAAGGTCCTGAATTCAATTCTGAGTACTACCATTAAAAAAAAAAAAGAAAAAAAAAGAGGCATAACAACACAGACTGTTAGTAAAGGACTCTCAATTCCATAAATAAACAAATTCAATAAATTCCAATCTCACTTCTATAAATCTAACAAATTCTGAGCACCATGTTAGGTACTGGATGGGGTACAGCACCACAAAATAACAAAGATGGTCCTTTCCCTAAAGGATAAATACCACCAACTGACATCTAGTACATGTACATTCTATCCTCTGAAGTACTATTTGCACACTTATACTTGGCTTTATTGACTCCATTAGTAAGTAAATAACTTAGAAAAAATTCATTTTCACCTATACATCCCTTACAATATTGGGCACTATGTTCAGAATATAACAGATCAAGCCAGGCATGGTAGTGCATGCCCATAATCCCAGCATTGGGGGTCTGAGATGGAAGATGGCTCTATAAGTGAGTTCAAGGCCAGCCTAAACTACATAGTGATACACTGTCTCAAAAAAAAAGAGAGAGAGAGAGAAAGAAAGAACACAGTAGATGAATAAATATTTATTTGATTAGCACTAAAAGGTTGACCAAAAATAGCTTTTAAATACAAACAAAAATTTTCATTAAGATTTCTTTATGAACTTTCATTTTTATCTAAATTTCCCATAATTTTACTACATAATAAGACACCAAAATTTGCAACTTAATGTAACTTTCTGAAGACACAGAAGGTTTAATCCTCTTTTGGTAACAAGTAAATGACTGCCTGCTTACTGAGCCACAATTTCTCATCTATGATTTCCTACTTGGTTTTTTCCAGGTGGGGAGATTTGTTATTTAAAAACAAAATTATACATGCACTTGAAAAGAAGAGATAGAAAATTCAAACTAACGACTAAACCAAAAAATATATATAAGCAAAGATATTAAAGACTTAAGGTTATCCACCAACGTGGCCTGATACATTTATAAAATGCCTCACCCAACAACAGCAGCATGTGTATTCTTTTCAGGTGCACATGAAACATTTTCCAGGAAAGACTGTCTGCTGAGCAATAATCAAGTCTGAATAAATTTAAAAGGGCTGAAATCATACAACGTACATTATCTGACTGTAATGGAACTAAATTAGAAATAACTGTGAAAGTTAACAATTCTACAAATATTTACAAATTAAACACTTCTAAATAACCCATGGATAAAAAATTAAGAGGTAAATTAGAAAAAAATTTGAAGTGAATGGAAATGAAAACACAATAGATCAAAATTTATAAAATTAAAGCAATTCTTAAAAAGGAAAATTTTACAGGGGCTGGGGATTTAGCTCAGCAGCATAAGCACCTGCCTTGCAAGCAGGCAGTCGTGAGTTCGATCCCTGATACCGATAAAAAGTTAAAAAGTAAAAAAAAAAAAAAGGAAAAATTTTAGACAGCTTTAGATAACCTACATTATTAACAAAGAAGAACTTTCACTAACATAGGCTTCTACCTTAAAACACTAGAAAAAAGAATAAATTAAACTCAAAGTTAATGGAAGGGAAAAAATAATAAAGAATTATAGAGGAAATCAATGAAAATAGTTTGATAAACCTTTACCTAAAATGGGAACCAACAAAAAATTTCTCTAAGAGCAAAACAGAAGTTTAGGCTTTGAGGACTAAAAGGGCTAACTCAATGATCCAACTCTGCTGTTTAGCATGGGAAAAACCCTATGGAATATGTAAATAAATGGCTGTAATAAAACTTTATGAAAAGTAGGACCATTTGGTTCATTAGTAGTTTTGATGTGGGTAAAAAATATCTATAATGTAAGCCAATCCATAAATGAACACCTCTCTTTGAAGAAGCCCCCATCATTTAGAGAAATAACAACAACAACAAAAAACCCACAGATAACAAAACAAAATTCACAACACAGAGGGCATTCCCTCTTGTAGAAACTTAAACTACTATAATCTTGTAGAATCTTGTAGATTAAGCTACTATAAATGTGTACTATGTGCAACTTTATTCTAATAAATTTGACCACCAAAATTAAACATCAGGACAAGTTCCCAGAAAGACAGAAACTACCAAAAATGGGTTAAGAGTATATAGTTCAGTGATAAAAATGCTTGTCTAGCATGCATGAAGTTCCAAGTTTAATCCTCGGCACTATAAAAACAAACCACCTCAAGAAGAAATAAAAAAGTAATCATGCTAATATCAAAGCTGGACAAAAATGTTGTAAGACAACTACAAATAAACATCCCTCATGAATACAGATTCCAACATCAAGAGTAAACATGTACAAAGTAAAGAAACTGAATTTTTAGTTTAAAATATCCTGCTTGGGGTAAAGGTAGTTGAATGGCTAACATGGCTAACACATGCTATGCATATAATCTACCACAGAGCTAATCTCCAAGCTTTAGAGATCCTAATTTAAAAAGCGTAGGTTCCAGTGGCTTCACTGGTGAATTCTATCAAAGAGAAAAATACTTGAGAATTCTCTAAGAACAATTCCATAAAATTGAGGAGGGAAAAGTTCTCAAGTCATTCTATGTGGCCAGCAGTAATCATGCTAATATCAAAGCTGGACAAAAATGTTATAAGACAACTACAAATAAATATCCCTCATGAATACAGATTCCAACATCAAGAGTAAACATGTATAAGTGAAGCTAGGCATGGCGGTGTACGCCTGTGAGCCTAACATTCTGGAAGGCTGCAGCAGGAGGCTATCACTCTTAAGCCCAGTCTAGGCAACTCAGTAAGACTCTGTCTTAAAAAATAAAAAGATCAGATGAGAGATATAACTCAGTGTTAGGGCCTATACTCATATACGAAAAATACTGTATACAAAAATAATTATACATCATCATCAACTGCAGCTTCTTCCTAGGAAAACAAAGGTTTACCTTCTAAAAATGAATCAAATAGTCCATAACACTGACATAAGATTATCTTACCAGACAAAAAGAAAAAGCATTTGAAAAAAAGTCCCACCACCTATTCATGGTTTAAATGGTGAGGGAAAAGCAAAAGCAAAACAACTTCAAGGACTACAAACAGAAGTGAACTTCTTCCACCTAATAAATAGTACCTATAAGAACTCTACAAATAATATACTTAATAATGAACCACTCTATGTTTTTCCCTAAGCCTAGGTACAAGACAATATATGCTCCCACCATTTCCAAGCTATACTATACTGAAGTTTCTTTCTCTCCAAGACAATCAGGTAAAAGGCAAAAAGTAAAACCAAAACAACAACAACAATAACAACAACAAATCCACAAAAACAAAACCCGAAAGAAAAAAAAATAAACTAAAAAAGAAAGGGAGGGGGTAGAGACCAAGGCACCAAGATGGAAAGGAATATATGAAGCCATTCACTGATAACGTATGCTTGTGTAGAAAGTGGTAAGAATTCTATACAACAAACTAATAGAATAAAGAGTTCGCAAAGGTTAGAGGATACAAGATTAATATATAGAAAGCAAGTATACTTATGTGTAAAAGCAATACATCCAAAAAGAAAATTAAGAAAATAGTCACATTCACAATTAAACATTTTCAGTTTTTTGATATCATAAGTAATCTAATCAGTGAACTTAGTATGAATACCCCAATATTTTCTGTACTTCAGATTTTCATTTTGATAGAATCCTAGAGCTCCATACTTGCTTTCAGTGATAGTTATGGACACACAGGCCCTATACATCACAGGATGGATTCAGACAACAATGATTCTGCTACACAGGTGCGATCAAAATACAACCCAGGTAATTCATGGTTCTGCTGGTTAACAGACTTCATTCTGAATAAATTTAAGAACAGTGACAGTCACTCACCTGTACAGCATGAGACAAATCTGACACCAGACACTGACGGAGTCTCTCATCACTCCCAATTCCTTGAAGAACAAAGTCAGGGACATAAGATGAGCAGTAGCCACCCAGCAAGGACCTCCCAAAGTTGGCAATGTTGGGCTGAACAGCACTCACTTCAATTAACTTTGACCTGGAAAAAAGATTCCCAAGAAAGGCAAATCTAACTAGTAATAAACATATTTTACCAGTTAAAAAACTTTTTGAACTGCACTAATCTATAATTCCATTACTATTTCCTACAAAACAGAGTAAAATCTTTTCTTTTTTTAATTGGTACCGGGGATGGAACTCATGACCGCCTGCTTTCAAGGCAGGTTCTTATGTCACTGAGCTAAATCCCCAGCCCCAATAAAATCATTTTTAAAACTGGCTGTAGTGCTCAAACAAGACCACCTCTGGCAGGACCAAAACAAACTTACTAAATCACTCTATAATGAAGTGAGCATGCATCTTTCTTAAAAAAGATTCAGGGGAACTGTCCCTTGAATTAGTAGCACACTTCTAATACAATCAGATTATGAAAACCAATCATCCATGACAAAGTAGCTAAAACTGTCACAAGTCTAAATCTAGGAAGGTAACACTTGTCAACCATAGATTTTTCTCCTTGTACAAGCTGTGATCAAAACACATGATAATGTTCAAATTTTTAAAAATGTATTATAGTAAAAGACGAACTGTCATTAACACCCCTTAAAATACTCCGTCATTTCAAACACATCCCATTATTCTCCCTACTTCCTAAAGCTGTTCTGCAAGTCCTCTGTAATAAATGTCTTTAGTTGTGCTGTCATGGTGCCTCAAAGTCCTCAACCAATTCAAAATATTTACCTGTCATGATTATTTTGACTTTGAGAAAGAGCCAGAAGTTGCATGGTGCCAGATCTGGTGAATAAGGTGAATGAGGACATACTATAATGTCTTCGGGAACCTGCCCTTCTATTTTTGTTTGTTTGTTTGTTTTGATACCGGGGATTAAACTTGCACTTGCCAGGCAAGGTGCTTGTGCTACTGAGCTAAGCCCCTTGCCACAGGAACCTGATCTTCTACTGGATGATACTTGGCAGCAGCATTCATTGTATTTTTCATCACGCTTCAAAAAGACACTCCCCAAATAACTTCCAGGGCTTCTTCAGAAAGTGCAAGAATGGTAAGTGTGTTTGAAATGAGAGGAATGATACTGAAGGGGATTTATGATAGTATGTATTTTTTAAAGGAAATATTAAGTGTATTTTAATCACACTATAAATTTGACAAAGTACATACTCTTTGATGTCCCAAGTGATAGGAACCACAGATATGTGCCATCACACTCAGCCTCCTTGTCTTCTTCTTAGTCTTGGCAAAATTTATTTTAAAATAGTTACTTCCTACCTTCTCAGTGATTACTTCTCCCTAACTGCCAGGCTTGACACAAGTCCATTTTGGAAGTGCAATTCACTCCAAAATGTCTTAAAAACTCTTTAGTATACAATATCCTATATGTCAACAAGACCCCTTAACTTTTCTCTGATGTCTTTCATAAAGGCTTGCTGGGTGATTCTGGGGTTTCAACTTTATTTCTTTCTATGACTAAGAATATATAATAATAAAGAGAGTTTTATCAGGACAGTGATCTAGTTTTTTAGTATCAGGCTATTACCAACCTTCAGAGAGTAGCTGAACAATGGTAGATATCTAGATAGAGCCTATCATAACGTGAACACTCTACTTACCCAGGAAAAGGTATCTCATCCTCTTCTGCCCAATCTTCTTGCTCTCCTCCATAGTAACTGCTGACTTGTCTGGTCACATCGTGACCTGTATCTTCACTTTCACTATCCCCAAGGGCACTATCTGAACTTTCATTTCTCGGAATGTCCCATTCAGTTCCAACAGCAATTTTTTTCTCTGCACTCTCTTTGTCCCCATGAGGGACAAGAATGGGGTACATAGCTCTTTGGTCTTGCTGAGGAAAGCAGTTTTTACATGAATCTTGGTGAACAGTTTCTATACATTTACAAAATTCATTGTTCTGTTTGTTACTTTTTGTACACAATCTTTTTGAAAACTCTAACATACAGCAGTGCTCTTTACCGTCTGTACTTATTTTAACTGGGACATCATCAATAGTCCTCGTTTCAATTGAATCATCATTAAAGTATTCATCAAATAAGCTCATGCTCTCTGGGTCTGAATGACTCCAACAGGGAAGTTCAGTGGGCTCTCTAGAAACCGTGTTCTGTCTATCAGACTCTCCAGATTGGTCCTTAGTTGCATGTTTAGGTTCTTGATGCTTATCAACAGCCCCTCTGTCCTCTTTCAATGATTTAGTGTGATGCCTGGTTATCTGATCCACCACTGCCTGACTCCTGAGTTCAGTATCTGAATCAGGTGACATAGAATCTCCAATTAGGAAAGTAACCTTTGTCTGGGTTACATCACAAGAAAACACAGCAGGCACAGTCTTATCTGGAGGCTTTTTTTCCACAACTATTCCTGTGGCTCTCATTGCTTTGTCTGTGTGGTTATCTGAATCCAGCAATTCCTTACCCTGCCATGTTTCTTCTGTTGGCACTGAGCCCATCTCTGACAATGTATGTTTGTCTACTGGAGCAGATCCTGTGCAAACAACAGTCTCTAACTTGGTGTCAAGACAAGTTCTTAATTTATACTGTTTAACATCAACAGCATTTTCTTCTTGGCAGTCAGAAGGAGAAATCATTCGGCATTCATCTGAAATTCCTAGTGACTCTTTAGAATCGTTTTGAATGTCTTCTTTCTCTTGTTGGGACACATTCTCTGAATTCTGCCCAAGGAGTGGATGATTGCAGTATTTACAGTTACAATGAGGAATTTTTGTCTCTTCAGACTCCTTAAAGAGCAAACTGCTTTTGTTTCTATGCATTGTGATAAGTACATACTCCGATTCCTCAATTTCACCTTTCTCTAAAGTGGTTGTAATCACTGTGCCTGGCATAACAATGGCTTCATCCTCTCCATTTTCTAAAAGATGAGTTTCTTGAAGTTCAGAGCATCTTATGAAATAAGTAAGAAAATAAAGCAGCCTCTGGACCATATCTTGTCGTTTGCCAACCACCACAGTTCTTGCTAACCGTACAGGAGAGCCAATAGCGCCATACAGATCTCCTGCAAAAGAAGAACCAGTAAATGGACACATCTTTTACTCACACAGCTAAGCAGGCTATTTTCCATTATGAGAAACCCACTCTTTCAGTATGAACATTACTACTTCAAGTTTTATTCTTTGTTCTTTAACAGATGACTGATATTCAGGACAGCATGAAAAAGACGAATGGTTTTAACCAAAGAAGAAAGCAAATGATGATTTTCTATCTTCTTCCTTAAAGAGTTGCTGTTGTTGAATTAAAAGAGGTTTTGGAAATTACGTTTTTCAGGGGTAGTTCCTGTACCAGGTGAAATGTACAGCACCTTTTTCTGAGTGGAAAAATAACGCCAGAAATACTAAATATGCAAGGATTAGGGCTAGGTTTCTGAAACTACATCTAACACAGAAAAGGGAAAGCACAGTGTTTGCTGGTGGACAAGGAGAGGAAGAGAGTGGTTGAGGCAAGAAGTGCAAATGAAGAAGCTATACCATTCATTATTTGTGCTATAGCCCGAATTAAACCCATAGTTTGAGCACAAACAACAACTTAAAACTGGAGAGTACAAAACCAGTAATGTAAATTCTGTATGATTTTTACAAATTATCAGTATATATATTTAAAATCTCTATTTTTACTTTATAAAGCCCTATACTATGTAAAGAAATAAACACAAATAAATCAAAATAAATACATGTTATAGACAGCATTGTGGTAACTTTTCTTCCTCTAGCTAAGACACTGGCTCAAATATCACAATGCTACTGTTCCAAACTAATCCCAAAATCCTAATTACCAAATAAGTCAAACTGCTTTGAAATGCCAAGTGAATCTTTCATGACTAATCCCACTTTACACTTCCAATTTTATCTTCTCACAGAAACTCTTTTTCACCTTTATTTCAAGCAAAGCCGCACTTGAACTGTACCACTGAAACACGCTTCTGTTGGTGGGGGGAGTACTTGGGATTGAACACAAGGCCATATACATACTAGTCAAGCTTTCCACCCCTTAACTCTACCCTAGTGTGTGTTGTTTGGTTTGGTTTTTGGCAGTACTGCACAATGAAATCAGGGCTTTCACACTAGGCTATAACCCCAACCCTTTTTTATTTTGAGACAGGCAGGGTCTTAATAAGTTGCTAAACTGCTCTCAAAGTTTCTGTCTTCCCACCTTAGCCTCCTAGAGTGCTGGGATTACAGGCATGAGCCATTATATTCAGATTCCAGTCCTTTTAAAATTTTATTTTGAGACAGTGTCTCCTTAAATTGCCTCAACAGGTTTGGAACTTTGTAATCTTTCTGCTTCAGCCTCAGAGTAGACAGGTTTAACAGGTGTGCACCACTATGCTTTGTGCTCTTAACACCTATACTTCTCCTTTTACTCTTGGAATGTACTCTCGCTTTCTCTTGTCTCTGCTACTCCAAAGATTCTCGGCCAAGTATAGTCATGCATATATACTGCCTACAGTAATAAACTGTCAACTTTTTTCCCCCAGAGACACAGTCTGGCTATGTGGTTCAGGCTAGCCTCGAGCTCACTAGTCCAGGCTGCCTCAACCTCACAGCAATTCTCCTGCTTCAGTCTTCAGAGTACTGGAATTATAGGCATGTGCCACCATACCTAGCACAGACTGTCAACTTCTTGACAGCAAAGACCAAAGTATTCATGTTTCTATCTACCAGTGCTCTTTCCATGGAGCTGTGGATGTATTTTGCACTCAAAAAAGGAAAAAAAAAAATACTGTAGAATTGAAAATAGATTTGCTATTCCAGTTTTAAAAAACTACGAAGTTATTTGACTTGAAAAGCTGAATTAATATCCATGCAAAACGACTACTTAGCATTAAAAAGAAATGAAACATTAATACATACAACATAGGTGATTTGTAATTATGCTGAATGAACGCAGGAATGAAGGAAGGCTGGTTGGTTACATGAGTTGACAAGCCATATTACAAAGCTACCCAGAACATTCAATCACTACAGCAAACTATGGTAAGCTTCTATCAGGTCAAATTGTTCTCATCTAACTTCCTCCATCACCAATTGTAAATCAAGGAAGAAAAGAAGGAATAGAAGTTATGTTTATCATATGCTGTCCTAAGCACTTTATGTGTATTATCTCAATTTTTTTATCTTTAAAAGTATGGACTATCCATTATTTATCCCATTTATAAATAAACTACTCAGAAGGCTGAAGAAGGAGAATCTCCAGTTCAAGGCCAGCTTGAGACACACAGCAAGTTCAGGGGTGCCTGGAGAACTTGCCTCAAAAAAAGAAAAAATATGACTCAAATGTAGAATATATGATTTCAAAGCCTGTGCTTTAAAGCCTTCTAACGTCTCGAATTTATCAGTCATCTGCTTTCACTTGTTTCCCATGTATTTAATGGTGCTTAGTACTAAACAAATATTTCCCAAACAACTCTTTGAACAAAAAATAGAACAACAGAAACCTCAAGAAACTGCTTTTCTCTTAATTAGATTTATTCTAGCAATCATAGGTGATGGTTGCTTGAGTTTACCTGGGCAAAGCACATAAAGAAAGAAAACAAAAAACACTGTGAAGTTACTAGGAAACCAGCTCTCAGCCCCTAACTACTGTTCCACCTGAAGTGCTCTAGCCATGAGCACTGCTTTCAGGCTTAAGATAGAACAATTTAGCAGACAAGAAAGGATCACTATAAGAGAGATGCTTGAGGATAAAGGGGATAAAAGAGGAGTTCTGCAATATATTGCCAACAGTTACAAAAAAGGCTGAGTGCAATACATAGTTTATAGACTACGTACCCAGTTGTGCCCAAAGTGGATTATATGGATGAGTCTTGGCCAACATGTCCACACTCTGAGAGGAATGTTTTTCTAAAAATATTTTTATAGGTGGTTGTCCATTTGGCATGACTGTCGGAACCCATGCAAGATGATTGGTCAAAACTGCAGTAATGAGAGCTGGCAAAAATCTGAGAACAAATACATCCTATCAGATCCCAATGTATCTTTATAAAACCCTATGTAAAATACTTTAATACAGAGAATATATATTTTCATGTGACCAAATGACATAAAAAAAAAAAAAAGATGACAGGGGAAAGGTCAGGAACACAAGAATAAAAAAAGGAAGTTTTTTTTTTCCCCTGTGTAGGAGTCATTAAAATAAATCCCTAAAATAAAGAAAATGTTCACAGGGAGCTATTTCCTATCATAATTACAAAATAAAGTGCTTAATTTCATGTGGCACAAGGGATTGAACTCAGGACCTTTGCACTGAGTTAACACTTTCATTCCTTTTTATTTTTTATATTGAGACACGGGCATGCTAAGTTGAGTCTCAAAGCAGGACTGTGTGATACTCCTGTCTTAGTTTCTCATGGTGCTGGGATTAAAGGTTTGTGTGATCCTGCCCAGCTAAAATACCATTTTACTTGAAAAAGTAGGGATTCTTTTCAGTGTTTAATCCAGTTCTTTATGAACTATTCAGTTCATTAATGAAACAACCAGTAGGTTCTTACATTTCCAACTTACTGGGAAAAATGAAGGAAAACTCTATTATGAAAAAACATAAAAACATCTGAATTACTCATCTGGATTTCAAAGACCTGATAAACAGTTGAAAGGAAACAGTATGATAAAATATCACATTAAAATGTATCATTGGAATTCTAGCATTTCTTGACATATTTTATACATCTTTCCTATGAAAAAAATGGTAAGTGGATAAAATTCACATCTCTTAAGATGTCAGGAATTTTAATTTAACATATAAGAGATATTTTTACTGTTTTTCACTCATAAGGTTCTGTGTCATTCTTCCATACCCTATCATTTATTATTTTTAGAATGTTATTATTACACAGTTAATACTTATATTCCCACTTCAATAACTGTTTTTGCTCACCATCTAATATACAGTGATGACTTATAAACAAAACAAACAAAACAAACAAACATAAAGGAAGCCATACTGATTTTTGGAAGCATTTTCCATTAGAAAAGTAAACTCCTTCATGAAACGATGACATAGCTGATTCTTTTCTGGAGTCCCCGACATCATCGTAAGCCAGACAGGCTCTCCAATCCGTGGCATTGTGTAAAGATTACAAATTGTTGTTCTAAAAACAGGAAGACACAGTATGTAACTTATAGTTCCTCAAACTACATATTCTTAACATTTATGTTGTTAGTTTGGGCCTTAATCTACTTAATGTTTTAAAGAAAAGTTAGTAAGCCGACTTAATGTTGGCTTACTTAATGTTTTTAAGAAAAGTCAATAAGCCAACCCTTTCCTTTGAAATCAGCGTGGGAAATATTTTGTACATGAACTTCAAAGATGTTGTCTTTCCCACACAGTGACTAAATGCCTTAGAATAAATTATTTCCCTAACTTAGGCACCAGTTTCTTCTGACAGATAAGAGAGTACTAGAAAATTTCTAAGGCCCTGCAGCTCTAACTGCATGCTTTATTTAAGCATACTACAAATAATTAACAGAATGTACCAAAGAAAATATTCTTATGGAAAATAGTTTATCCATCTATCCACTCAAAACAATAGTTTATCTGAATCATTTTGTTGCTCTTAAGTACAGTTCTGTACGATAGGGACTGCCTGCTATACTTTCTGACTCTTCCAACCTTCTGCAGTTTTTCTCAACTTCATTTTGAGTCTTCAACATAATAAACTACTGCATAAATGTAATGATGCTTTCCTAGCTCTCTTTTGTATTAGCTAGGATAATAGCTAGTCCTGTGATTTGTATTCTCTCCTAAAGCCTTCAAAGCATATTCAAGATATCAATCCCTTTCCTTTATATCACCATCTATTCAACAAAGTCCTGTATGTTAACCACACTAAGCAAATCTGCAAAACCTAAAGTATAAATCCTAGCAAATTTTGGAGGAACCACACGATGGTTATTTTACCTTCTACTTTTTAGAAGTGTTATCTAACAGAAGTCCTGGCAATGAAGGAAATGGTCTGCATCATCAGTTCAATTTGTTATTACACATTCAAAAACATAAGCTGAATGACTAAGGAACTGAATTTTTATTTAAATTAAACAAACATGTGACTGAGGGCTCAGAATGTATTGGACAATACAGCTCTAGGAAGTTCAGTAAGATCTCCCAACATTCTATTACCACTCATCTTTCCCCCCAAAAGACAAAAATTCATCAGCTTGTATAAATTTTACTAAATCTTTAAAAATACATAAATTCAACGTATTATAATAAACAGAAATAACAAATAGGAGTCACTGAATAAGTTTTTAGTAGGGCATAAAATTATTAACTAAGATTTAAAAGCATTTTAAATGAAATAAAAAGGAATTCAGAAAATAATTCAATGTATTTTACAGAGAAAATACAAGAATAGAAACTGGGAATATTATTAAAATGCTTATTTTTAAATACAATTAAGGATATTCAAATATAATGGAAAGCTGGATATAGTGTTTAATTCTGTTTCAGTAGCAGGGCCCCACATGAATACTACTTTAAGGATTTGAAAATAGATAAACCACTGTAACAAACAGAATTGGAGAGGAACCATTAGTGAAATTAAAATTCAGATATTTTTCATAAAATTCTAGAAGACAATACATATGGAAGATTAGTGGGTTAAGTAACAGAATGCAGAAGCTATAGATTACAGCCTTACAAGGAAGAAATATACAAAGAAGAGTTTATTTGCCCCACAATGGCAATAAAGGGTGGAGATGCATTGTAAAGCAGACCCCAGGAGTTAAAATACAAAATTAATTCAGGCCCATGAAGAGTTGGTGAATTCTGTATCATCATCTCATTTCTTCAACAAAAGGACTAAGTAAGGGGGGCGGGGTGGGGAGTAACAGCTATTTCCCAAATCCTTCCTAATATATGAATCTGTTACACTGTATAAAGACACAAACAGCATACATATCTTGTAGTAATAAATTTGCATATTGAAAAAAGTATGTTTTCACTGATTGATCACTTTTATGCCTAAATCTGGTAATCTGAACTACTTTCAAAATAACAATATGCAATATATTAACTAACGTTTATTTCCTACTTTTTTGAAATCTGTACTATCTTTATCCTTTTTTTGTTTTTAAAACTAAAAAAATTTTTTTAAATAAATAAATTTGCATATTGGAGGGGGTGAGTAGACAAGGTTTAGGGAAAAAAACATCTATGTATGTCTCCTCCAGGAAGTGACAAATGAAAAGTTTGAGAATCTCGTAAAGCAGTTAAAAGCCTGTTGCAAAGGGCGGTCCCGACCCGTTGTTTAGAATCTCATTTCTCAAAACTACAAATGGGCAAGCAAGCAACACTGATATTTAAAGAAAGCCTTTAAGGAGAAAAAAGGAGAAACCGAAAGAATACACATATACTAGACATAACTCCAGAGAAAGCAAACAATGCATAAAACAGAAGACAACTTCTAAATCAAATTCTAATGTATATTCTGAAGGCAGCTGTGCTTGCCACTATACCACCAATGCTCTAATGTATATTCTGAAAGATAGGACAAAAGTTATTTTTCAAAGAAAAAAGATCATATGAAAACTAAGCATAAATGGTACTAAAGAGAAAAAGAATCATAAACTATAGAATAAGAAAATTATACACACAGAAAAAGAAGGAAAACATTAAAAAAGAGCAATGCAGAAGTGCTAGCTTTGTTTTTTGCAAAGTTTTACTAAAGGTAGAAAGAAACACGTTCTGCAAAGTGAGTTTGGGTCAACTAAAAGTACAAAGAAGGGATGCTAAAGCGTGAGTGCAGGGCACCATAGAGGGAATACACTGGCCAGAGTGCCGCTTTCTAATAGCATTGCAGGGACAAAAATTAAAAAAAAAAAAAAGAAAAAGAAAAAGAAAAGAAAATCAAGGAATGTAGAAAACTTCAGAGAGCTGAAAAACAAGAGTGCTATTAGCCATTCCAAGAGGATAAATAGCTAAGGAGTAGGTGTACAATCATCTATCATGGAAGAAAACAAATACAATCTAAAACTGATTAAGACAGACTTCCAGGAAAATGGCAAAATGGCAAGCAGCAACGAATCAGCCTCTCCAAGATTCAGAATCCAGACAATGGGGTAGAAAAGGAAGGAAGGAGGTGGATCCCTAGGACCCAAAAGGTATATGACTGGAAAGCTGCAGTCTAAAGAGAAACTGAAGAGACAGACTACAACACAGAAAAAGGAAGGGGCCATCTGTACTCTCTCTCCAGTTCCTGGCTCAGCAGAAAGGCAGATGGAATCTACAGAGGTACAGTGAAAGCAGGTGATGCCAGAGGCTGTCAGGGAGAAAAGTGCCAGTGGAATGGAGCTGTGCACTACAAAAGCTGGTGAGTGAGGCGGGTCCAACTGCCTGCCATGTCCCCTGCACAGAGGGCTTGGGTGGACGTCATTTTATGGAGGGGCCAACTGAACTGCAACACAGAGCAGCTATGGGTGGGCTTCATCTCAGGGCTCTGAGGGTTAAACTCCCACAGTGACTGGGTGAGGGACCACCAACCGCAGATGTCCACGGTTAGGGAGTGTGGTTGGGCCAGCCAGAGACACCCAGATTATTACAAAGGACTCAGACCCACACCCCATGACTGAAGGCCAGGTTCAGCCTGCATTTCAAAGGATTTGGAAGTCCCAGAACCTGCCTTCTGCCGTAATCCTACTGCTTGCCTGTTCATATCTGGGAACTGACTGCTTCCTTTGTCTACCAAGCAAGAACAACATCACAACTTGAACTGGACACTACCACAAAACTGCGGACCCCAGAAGAGGCTTCACATCACAGAGAAATTCTTTCTCTTGCTTTTTTTTTTTTTGTTTGTTTTTGTTCCTTTCCCTGTTCTTTTCTGATTCCCTGTTTTTTTCTGTATGAACACTGTTTTCAGTTTTATTTGGTTTGTGCTCTTCTTCTTCCCTTCCCTCCTGTCCTCTTCATCAGTTCCTAAGGCTGGATAATCTCCTTTTGTCTTTCAGCCTTGCTTCTACTTTTTTATTCCCTTTTCTCTATTTTGTCCTTTTTTTCCTTTTCAGTTTTTTCCACTAATTGCTTCCCTCTTATTTTTACTCTCTATGTAACATCTTTATCTTTTTCTTGGATTTTCTATTTTTTGCCAGTTTTTCATCCTACCTTTACTTCATACTATACACATTCTTCTATTCCCCAGTAAGATCCTTTGTTCTATTCTCTCTCCTCTTTCTTACATCACAGACTCTAAGGTTTCAAAACTTTCCTCTTGCATACCCCATTCCCAAGTCCTAACTTTAACAGTCTAACCATAATGCTTTATTAATCCTTTGATAGATAACTCTGTGAATTACTATTGAATTCTTTTCTACCATTAGCAGACATATGGCTATTGCATTTAGTACCTATTAGCTGTAAGTCAATATCCGGGTTGTCCTAATGTTTACAACACAATTGACAGTTTCTTGTCTAGCAATAAGGGTCAAACATAATGGGTTCCTACATTAATAGTAGTATCTAATTTGTCTCAGGAAATGCTACTGTAGCTGTTCTGAATAAGCCAACACTCAGATTAAGAATATTGGAGTACACTCTCAAGAGTACTTGTTTGCTGGGCTGCTTATGATGAATCTTCTTTCTAAAAATAACTAAGGTAGCTGAATGTTGGGGCTGTGGCAAAGGGGCTGTTAGCCTTGCTCAAAATATATCTGAAAATCAACTAAAGAGATCTCTATACAATAAGCCCTCAAGAACATTTGAGCTGTGAAATTTCACAGATACAAATGGACACTGCATTATGCACATTTATAGATGCAAACAAATCTCAGAAGTACTTAATGTGTCTACCTTACCATTTTAAGGAAATTCTAAAAGTAAATATAGTTTCTTTACAGTATTCTTGCATGCAGTGTTTGTCTTTCTCAAAGATTTTCATTGTGTATTTGTGTCAAAGGTGTGAAACACTTTACCAGACTTACGAACAAATATGACTTGACAATGTTCTCTTGGAATGGAACTCATTCCTAAACCAAAACTTATTGTACTATCAACAAAGTCTTTAGATTATAAGCAGCTATAAACCTCAGCACAAAACAAACAAAAATGACAGAAGAATGGGAAGGAAACGCAACAAAACCTCTCTCCAAGCCTCCAACTTGCATGAAGCCAATACAACAGGCAATAAAGAGCAAAACTATATAAGCCACCTACCTGAAATACTCAAAAGCATAGCAAAGGAGGTAAGAAACCAGCCCTAAAAGATACTTTAGGATACTTTGGGATTAGAGAAGATATAACTGAAACAATAATGTAAGTAATTAACCAAGAAAATGTAGGAGCAATCAGAAGACACTAATAAAAAGCTAGATGAGCTAACAAAATGATTTAAACATGAATGACTAGTTCACCAAAGAATTACAGTCCATGAAAATCTTTCAATCAGAAATTGGGAGACTAAAAATCATATTCAAAGTATGGGAAACGAGACAGACCAATGTGAGATCAGAATTTTACAAATAGAAGACAATGATGCTTTCAAATACCAACTACTCAAAAAACACCTTAAAAATAACGAGAACATGAAAAACTGACCTAAAAACTACTACATGTTGCAAAGAAGACTGATCTAAAGTAAGAAATCAGAAGCAACACAAATGGCATAAACAACCTGCTCACAGAAATAATGGCAAAAAACTTTCCAAATACAGGCTAAGAAAGACGCATACAAATAAATGAGGCATTTAGAACATCAAATAGCCATGACCAAAGAGAACTCTACTGCCACATTAAGCTCAAAATTCCAGAAGTCTATTACAGGGATATAATCTTAAAAGCTGTTACAAAAAGGTAACAAATCCCATACAAGAGTAAATCCATTAGAATCACAGAAGACTTTGCTACACATACCTTAAAGGCTAGGACAGTTTGGAGCCACATGTTTTAAGTCCTAAAAGACAACCTTCCAACCTTAAGTTTTCTACAAAACTTTCCTTTAAAAATGACGGAAAAATAAGGTACGCCTAGGAAATTCATGATTACCAAGCCAGCATTACAAAATTTCTCAAGGATATCCTAGAAAGAGACAATGAAGCCAACATGGCCATTAAGTAAAAAAAGAAAAAGAAAATGCCTCATGGAAACAGAAGCTAAGCAAATGGGGAAAAAAGAAGAAATTAAAGGCAAGTAATACAATGACAGGTACCTCAAAGTAGTAACTCTATGTGACTAGTCTCAGTTCTCCAAAAGACACAGATAGTATGAGTCAAGAAAGAA
Organism: Cavia porcellus; assembly: GCF_034190915.1. Lineage (NCBI taxonomy): Eukaryota > Metazoa > Chordata > Mammalia > Rodentia > Caviidae > Cavia > Cavia porcellus. The sequence continues at coordinate 3,800,289 of NW_026947502.1, forward strand.
AACACAGCACTATGCAGCACACAGGAAACACATTTAATTCAAAAAGATACTCACATATTAAAAATCAAAGGCTGGAAAACAATACTCCATGCAAAAGAAAACCAGAAAAAAGCAGGAGTTGGTATCCTAATTTCACATATAGTGGATTTCAAGCTAAGAATAATCAGAAGAAACTAAAAGATCTGTGTATATTACTTAAACGAATAATTCAACAGGAAGAGTTTATAACTGTAAACATATGCATGAAGCACCAGTACAGCTAACATCATAAAACAAACACTAGTGAACATGAAAATTCAGATAAACACCAATAAAACTGTAATGAGGGGGTGTCTCAATGGCCTACTATCACAAAGGGACAGAACAATTACAAAAAAAATCAAAAAGAAATATCAAAGAGTTGAATTAATCTTCAAACAAATGGGTTTAATAAACAGTGTTCTATCCAACAACAGTTACACATGAGACTTTCTCCGAAACAGACCACATAAAATAAAGCATGCTTAGGTAAATGCAAAAGGACAGGAATTACCCACACATATTATCAAATCATAGTGCAATGAAAGTAGAAATCAATGGTAAAAGAAGTTACAGCAACTATGTAAACACATGTAATTAAACAATACCCTCTTGAATAGTCAATGGGTCACAGATAAAATTAAGGGACAAATTAAACAGTTTCTGCAATCAAATGATAATGCAAGCACACATATTATAAGGTAAGGGACGCAATGAAAGTAGTCCTAAGAAGGAAGTTCATAGCAGTGAATTTGCACATCATAAAAACAGAAGGAACTCAAATAAATAACCTGATGATGCACCTCAAGGTCCCAGGAAAACAAGAATGATTCAAACCAAGAAAAGAAATTATATAGCTCAGAGCAAACATTAATGACATTGAGACACACACAAAAAAGCAAAAAACAAAGAACAAACAAAAAACCAAAAAACAAAATACACAGAATCAATCAATTGAAGAATTAGCTTTTTAAAAGAATAAGTAAAATAGACAAACCCTTAGCTATTCTTTCCAAAATAAGAAAAGATCTACCACCATTCAATTAGAAATGAAAAAGGTGAAATCATAATGGATTCTGCTGAAATCCAGATTATCAGTAACCACTTTGAGAACCTATTTGCTAATAAAATGGAAAATGCAGAGGAAAGGGATAAATTCCTAGGTATACATGAACTACTAAAACTGAACCAAGATGACATAAAATCCTGAACAAGCCAGTATGTCAGTGACCCTAAAGAAGTAATTAAAAAAAAAATTCTAAGAAAAGCCCAAGTCCCAATGAATTCACTGCTGAATTCTAAATAACTTAAGAGAAGATCTAATGCCAGCAGCCCTCAAATTCTTTAATAAAACTGAAAGACAAGCAGTATTCAGTCATTCAAAGTCATTCCTGGAAGCAAAACATTACTTTGATTTCAAAACCAGAAAAGGGCCTAACCAAAAGAGAACTGCATGGCCAAATTCTTTAGTGAACACAGATACAAAAGTCCTCAAGAGAGTACTGGCAAAAGGAATACAGAAAAATCATCAAAAAGATCATACATCATGACCAAGCAGGACTCGTTCCACAGATGCAGGGATGGTTCAACATACACAAATCAATAAATTTAATATACCACATGAACAGAATCAAGGACAAAAATCACAGGATAATCTCAACAGTCAACAGAAAAAGCATGACAAAATATAACGTCTATTCATTATAAAAACACTGAAGTACGTAAGAATTTTAAAGAAGGTCTTTATCTCAACCTGTAAAAGTCATCACCTCAAACCAATGGCTAGCATCATACTGAAAGAGATAAGTTGTCACCTCAAACCAATGGCTAGCATCATACTGAACAGAGATAAGTTGAATGCTTTTCTTCTAAAATCAAGAATGAGATAACATCCCTTATCATCACTTCTGCTTGATTTTCAAAACATTAGCTAGAGCAATAAAAGAAGAAAAAGAAATACAGCTAGGTAAAAAAGAGTTAAATTATCATTATTTGTTGATGACATGATCCTCCACATAAAAGACTTCAAAATCTCTACCAAAACACCTCAAATTAATACCCAGTGTAACAGGATACAAAGTCAATGCTCAAAAATCAACAGCATTCTTGCATACCAGTAACAAATTCACTGAGAGGGAAATTAGGGAAATAACAGCCTTCATAATAGCATGAAGGAAAAGGAAATACTTACAAATTAACCTAACCAAGGATGTGAAAACTCTAGTACTCTAAAACAGAAAAATGAGACAAAGAAGAGAGAAGAATATCAGAAAATGGAAAAATGGCCCCTTTTTCTGAGTAGGATTCAAAATGGCCATACCTCCATTAGAAATATGGTTAGACAAATTTAATGTTACACCAGTCAAAATACCAGTAACAAGTACAGAACTGCAGAAAGCAATCCTAAATTTCATGGAATCAGAAAGGCCTAGAATAGTGAAAGCAATTGTCGGTAAGAAGAGCAAGGCAAGGGGCATCACAATCCTGCAAGCTACCATAATAAAAACAGCATGGTATTAGCAAGAAAGAGATTTCACTGGTCAGTGGGAAAGAATAGAAAACACACAAACAGCCTCAGGCACATTTAGTTATGTTATTTTTGGGGTAAACCCCTTCTGCAAGAATAATGCTGAGGAAACTGGCTATCACACCTAAGACTGAACTAGACCTATCTCTCACCATGCACTAAACTAGAATTAAAATGGATAAAAGACCTAAACATTACCACAGAAACGATCTGCTGAAAGACAAAATAGCTAAAACTATTGAAGATACAGGTGCAGACAGAGACTTTATGAACAAAATTCTGTTTGTAGAAGTAGTAGTATCAAAAGTTCACAAGAGGTCACATCAAATTAAAAAGCTTCTGCACAGACAAAGAAATCACTAACAGAGTAAAGAGACAACCTACAGAATGGAAAAAATAATTTGCAAGCTGTTCTTCAGATCAGGACTAATAATAGAAAAATTACATCCTCCCCAAATTTAAAGCTCAGCTTGCCCTGGAACGCTCTACGGAGCTGAGGCTGACCTCAAACCTGAAAGCCTACCTCAGCTTCAACAAGTCCTAGGATTCCAGGCATGCACCACCAGCCCAGCAGTCTTTAGAATGCCTTTGTTTAATGACATATAGGGCAAGGTATGGCAGCACACACCTTTAATCCTTGCCTCAGGAGCCTGAGGCAGGAAGATTATGAGTTTAAGGCCAGCCTATGAAATTGAATGAGACTCTATTCCAAAATAGAACAAAAAGGGCTAGGGAGGTAGCTCAGTGCAAAAGCCCAGGGTTTAACCAAAACAGGAGGGGAAGAGGGGGAGGGAGGACGTAATAACCTGAATTCTTTGAGGTTTGAGTTTGAACAAATGGAATTACGAATAACTTTGGATAAAATTCTGAACGCCTAAAAGAACTATACTCATAGATTATTATTTAGTTGGCATAAAGTTTTAGTCTTCCAAGATGAAAAGGTTCTAGATCTATTTCACAATATGAATATACTTAACATTACTGTACCCTGGAAAACAATTAGGATAAATTTAATGTTATATGGTTTTTCACCACAACAGACACAAAATTAAAGTATCATACAGTTAACATGCTTCATAAAATAAGTTAGGAACACTCTCATATGACTACGTTAAACTACTGTAGATACGCATAGCAGAAATTATGTGCAAATTATGTGAGTATTACTTATGTTTATTATTTTTTCCAAAACCAAAAAAGTAATAATACATTTTAAAATTAAATTATATAATGTGTTTCCCTACATTTCCCCCAACCACTGAAATTACTCTACAGAAAAGGTTTTCTACCCTACAAATTATGGTAAAATAAAACAATGATTAGACATTTTCTCTTCCTCAACTGAGTAACAAACTATGATTATATAATACCCATAAAAGTAAACTTTTTCCATTTAAATCCACCCCTCCTTAGTCACCTTCACTTTTAAAGGCATACAGATGACATGACTACAGTTTCACCGCAGCAATCCTCCAAGTCACATGCTAAAGGGATCACTCACGTGAAAATACAATGGGCCGTTTAAGAAACCAATTCAAAAAAACCCTGCCTCAAATGAACACCATAGTTGTCAATTAAAAACCATGAGTTCAGGTTTTCTAAAATTCAGTTGCAAAGACTACTGCTAATAATAAACCTAAGGTGATAAAGCTACACTTTTAACTGTTATTGCTGTTTTTATTATTATCTTTATTACTTTTTTAAGACAGTGTCTTGCTCTTGTCAGGCTGGTCTTGAACTCATTCTGTTCAAGCTCATTCTGAACTCATACAGTTCAAGCTCATTCTGAACTCAGTGACCTTCCCTGCCTTAGCCTCCCAAGTAATAAGATTACAGGTGTGTACCACCATAACCTGGCTTTTAGTTCATTTTTTTCATTAACTTTCTATAGCAAGGAAAATAAGAATTTTTCATTTAGAGTAATAAAAGTTTCATATGAAAGAAAATTTTTGGCAAGAGTCAATTTAAAAAGAAAAATTAAATTAAAATGGCACAGATCTGAGAAAATCATAAAGGTTATGAAGTGAAGGACTAAAACTTGAGAAACTATCCTGTATGTCATATCTGCCAGAGAAAACAGTACTGCCACTGAAGTCAAGCATTCTGCTAAGTACCATACATTATCTCATTTAATCCTTAAAATAACCTACTATATTATTACTAAAATAAATCTGCATATCTTAATGATTTGCATTGTTTGGTTTTCTGGGATAGGTTCTTACTATGCAGCTCAGGCTGGGCTTGAACTCACTACACAGTCTGGACTGGCCTGGACCATACAGCAATCCTCTTGCCACAGCCTCTCAAGTATTGGAAGCAGAGGCATGCATCATCACACCCGGCTGAATCTGCATGTTTCAGACTAGAAAGCTAGAGTTTGAAATGCTATGGACTTGCTCTAGTTCACCACGGGTAATCAACGGCACAGGCAAGGTTACAACACAGAATCAGATCTTTCTGCTCTCATCTTCTCTGCTATACCACCTCTCATCTAAACAGAGATAAAACTGAGGGTAAAGTCAGACCTAAAATGAATCACTTCACAGGAGCAATTAGTGTGAGTCTTACCTACAGCACAGCTCCTGGCCACAGGATTAAGAGTAGTTACAGTAACTGTTGTGGCTTCATGAACAATCTATGCTGAGCCAGAAAACACTGGCAGAAAGAAGAGCAGTCACCGTGACATAGCAAGAGAAAGAACCAGGCAATAAAGCCATTTGGATCATGGAGTTCATGTTCCTTATATCAAGAACAACTGATGACTGTCACTGGTTAAACAACACTTAACTAGTTCCTGTGTAACAACACAACCAAGAGAGAACAAAGCCTACTTATGGGACAACAGTTATCCTCTGGCCATTTGCCTGTCGAAAACAAAGGTCCATATTAAAAACTTTGCCACTGATGGAGCTCCAATGTTCCTGAACCTAACTGCATTTGAGATTTAATAGCACAGGAGCAAGGGGCCTGAGTATCAGACCCTCACATTGACTATGGTACCAAGAAACCTAAAGAAGTAAATTTTATTAGAACAAGTTAAAGAAAAGAAATACCTTCCTTTCTTGGTACACCATGAAACAACTTTGTATTACGGAAAACTGGGGAGTATGTACCTGAATTCATTTAGGGCATCAACTATTCGATTATATGCCAAACTCCTCTGGCTGGCATCAGCTGATCTCCGGCTCATTTTCATAGCCTTGAAAACAATCATTACACAGTTAATTGTTTTATGAATCATGATTAAAGCATGGAAATAAAAACTACATGTTACAGAACACTACCAATAACCTAATCTAGAAAGAAATAAAGGATATGCATGTTTACAGGGACTTTCCCTCTATACCTTTGGACATTAATGATTATCAAAAATTTTTAATTTTTCAACTGTTAAATCTCTTATTATAATTGCCAGTTATAGACTGACAACATACACTAATGTTGACAGTCTTTGGGTTACCAAAAACTCCCCTTTTCTAAATAGAACAAGATATAATAATAGCTTATGGTTTAACTCTTATATTTCATGGTTATTGCTTCTGCTAGCATTTTTTAAAAAAACTACAATGTAAAAATTCTGCTGACAGATATCTCAAGTTATTACTCATATTTTTTACAAATGTATTTAAGCCAGGTATTGTGGCAAATCCCCATAGTGGGAGGCTGAGGCAGGAGGATCACTGCAAGTTTGAGACTAGCCTGGCCTACATAAAGTTCAAGGCCAGCCAAAACTACATAGCAAAATTGTCTCAAAAAACAAAACAAAACAAAATTCACCTAAAAATAAATTTAGCACAAGTTGAAAAATTTTACACCAGAAAGACAAAAAGGAAACCATGAATGATTATGCAGGCCTGAATAAATAAATAAACCAAAACAAAAAAAACCCACCTTCACAGTTTTTTAACTTTTGTGAAACAAATTCTTTACATAGTTACAAGCTGATAAAGAATCTTTAAAGAACATATTTAAAAGAAGGCTAAACTACTAGTGATCAAGCATCAGAAGATAAAAATGAAAATTTATGTTTTAAAAACTGTTAAGAGATTAACATTCAGAAGTAAATGACTGTTATTTTGCTGAAATCAAGGAATGGTTCTCTTTAATCTTATCAGTAACATTCTAAAATTACACTACAGCTCTCCAAAAAAAGGGCACAGATTTAAAATAATTGCCAATGTATTCAAAAGCAAAATTCACAGCTTTTACTAAAAAATAAGAGTAGTTTAAAAGCTGCTCCCACTTCTTTGGATGACCTAGTGTTTCCCAAATTCTATCAGTAACTACTAAGAAAGTTTTAAAATTTTCCATTCAGTTATGCAGAAGCATTCATTTTTATCTGTCAGCTTTAATAAAAAATGAGATATTGAACAAATATACAGAAAACTGTAAGTATTAATAACATATACTCTAGGTTAGAGATTGGTCAAAAGCACTAAGACATGAAAGCACTTAAAAAGTAATCTTTAATGAATTCTACAAGTGCCCCATAAGTTTAATTCAAAGCATTAAAATGTTTCAGCCACAATATATGTGTATTGTGACTCTGGTGACAAAGGACTATGAAATAAGACAGCAGCCAACTGAAGAAAATGTGACCAGTGTCTCACTTAAGATAAATTCAAATGAGGCCAGGAGACAGCTCAGTGGCACAGCGCCTGCCTGGCAAGTGGAAGTTCCCAAGTTTGATTCCCAGTACAAAAAAAAAAAAAAAAAAAAGATAAACCCAAATGACTTCTAATTCATTGATTCAGTAAAAAAGTACTGCTGATAATCTATTTGCTGCTATTTCTTTTTTTTCCTGATAGGTTCAATGTGAATAAATATCCATGCCTGCTCCAGAGGCAAATGACCCTTGAGGTGCACCATGGCAAGCTAGGGTCATTCTAACTGGTCTCTACACTTTTCCTTTTCTCTTTCACATTAATGCCAAATTTAATTTTCTAAAAGCATACCCTTAGAAGAGCCTTAAAAACAAACCAATAACTTTCTGGCAAATATTCTAGATCGTTTATAACTGTGTCCTCATTAAGTCTGTTTGTTGTACTATTCACTATTACTCTTCAAATCCTTTCCCTTCAACTTACCATCAGATATTAACAACTTTGATTACAGCCATTAAAGTAGCAATAATTGTGCAAATGTGTGAAGGCCTAATAAGAAAACTGTTTCATAACTGAGAAAATCCAGTAAAATATATTTAAGAATAATTTATATGTTGGACATGGTGATGTGCACACCTGTTATCCTAGTTACTCAGGGAGGCTGAGGCAAAAGGATCATAGTTTACAGCCAGACTTGAACTAAATTTAGTAATACCCCCTCGCAAAATGCAATAAAAAGGCCTGCAGATGTAGCTCAGTAACAAGGATTACCTAACATGTGTGAGGCCCAAGGTTATATCCTCAGTACCAAAAAGAAAACAATTTAAATTATGATACATTTATGTTTAACATACACATTTTTCATGTAGATGTTACAATGATGAGTTTTTTTGAAATGGGCACAAAATTTTAAAATGCTAAGTAATCAGTACCAAACAAAAGCACAACACACATAGAAAAGGCTGAAGACTTTTAGCAAAGTGGTAATGAGTTCCCTCGGATGGTAAGGTCATCGATTTTTTTGCTTTTGTGCTATGCTCAATTTTCAAAACTTTGTTTAAAATATCATTCATATCCTTTCAGATATAATCCAAATGAAACCGTTTTCCAATAAGAAATTGTTTTTATTTCTTCTGAACTAAAACTGCCTGTCCTTAGGTTCTACTTTGTATTTCAATTAATCCCTTAAAATAATGTACGTTCACATTTGTTTATTTGCTACGCCATGAGATCAGAAGGGCTGCTTTTTTCTCTCTAGTTGCTAGACTAGTCCTGTTATACTACAGGTCCACAAAAATTTAGTTTGTGGGAACAGCCTTAGATCTTTCATTAGACAACAAGCTCTCCCAGATTATTTTGTAAGGTACTTGCACTGCGGTTGTTAATTTTTCTACCAAATGAATAAACATAATGCTAAAACACAACAATAAAATTCCAAGGAAAAGATAAAAAACACAAGATAGGAATAATTGCTTACCTGTTCTATTGCACTTTTTAATTTGTTCATGTGGCTTTCAAAGAGAGGAAAATGTGAAAAAAAGAATTCATTAAATTTGTTATTTTCATCTTCATCTTTGGATAATGAAAAGATTACCCCAATTGCAATCTTCTTTTTTCTCACAATTCCTGGGTTAGGGCCACAGCTTTCATCTGATAGATTAAAGCTTTCTTCTATAGACCTTGAAAATAAATGTTTTTTTAATTAAAAAAACTAAATAAATTCACAAATTAATCTACTTGCTAATTAAAAGTAGGCAAGCTAAAGGTCTTTGCTGTTGCATCAAATGCATCTGAATTTTACTATCAATTATATCTCTCTGTCGAATCTACTCAGTATTCTTTTTTGTATGTTTTCACTTCTATCAGATTATAAATAACTTTAATTAGAAGTTGTTAAAGAAGATAATTCCAATGCATAATCAAACTAAAAATGTTCATATTTTAAGGTTTTCAGATGAGTATGGTACAATCTAGTCACTGTTCTAGAAGCTACTTGTCTTAAAAGATAAAGGAATTAATACATTAATGAAGAAAACAAGAATCCATAGCTGCATTAAACGTACTTTAACTAAAACCACTGTTTCAAGAATATGTCATAACAGAAATATAAAGAATGTTAACCATCAAAACATGGTATAGAATCAAAGATCTAAACCTAACGCTCTTAAAAGAAAAACAGCATAATTGTTTTATGACACTGGGTTTGGCAAAGATTTCTTGGATATAACACAAAAAACCACAGACAAAATTAAAAAAAAAAAAAGTAAACCAAATTACCTCAAAGTGAAAAAACTTTAGCACATTAAAGGATACTATCGATAGAATGAAAGGCAATTCATAGCAGAAAATATTTGTAATGAATTAATATCTAAAATATATTTAAAATCACTTACAAATCAACAAAACAAACTTGATTTTAAAAATGGTCAAAGGACTTAATAGACATGTCCCCAAAACAATATACAAATGACCTAAATAAGCCCTTGAAAAGATCCTGAAGACCACGACCATTACCAGCAAATGCAAATTAAAACTACAGTTGGAAGCCACTTCACATCTATTAGGTAGTGCTACAAAGGGGTGAGGGTGGGATGGGAGAGCACCTGATTAGCATGTACGAGGCTGTGAGTTCAATCCCCAGGACCACAAAACCAACCAACTAACCAACCAAACCACACAAACAGAAAATAAAATGTGTTGGTGAAGACAGATAAATTAGAATACTTTACGTTGCTGGTTAGGAATGTAAAATGCAGTCACTACAAACACCAGCATTTCCACTTCTGGTATATATGCAAAGAGAATTGAAGGTAAGGACTCAAAGAGATATTTGTATACCCATATTCATAGCAGCACTATGGACAACGGTGGAAACAACCTAACTGTTCATCCACAGATAGATACACAAAATGTACTTTCAATGGAATGTAATTTAGCCATAAAGAGCAATTAATTTCTGACACATGTTATTCATGGATGAACCTTGAAGACATTATACTAAGTAAAATAAGCTAGACACAAAAGAACACCTGTATGATTCCACTTACATAAGGTACCTACAGAAGTCAAATTCATAGAAAATGCATAAAGTTATAAGGGCCAAAAAGGGAGAAATGAGGAGCTTTATTTCACTGGTACAAAATTTCAGTTTGACAATGAAAAAGTTCATGTGTTTTACAGTGATGATGGTGTGAAAGTACTTAGTATCACTTCTGTGCACAGCTAAAAATAAAACAACTGTTTTGTGTAACTTACCACAATAAAAAAATACGATATAATTTTAAAAGTTTTCACTTCCAGGCTTAAAATATAGAAAATACAACCCCAGGCTATAAAAACTTCACACAAAACTGTGTTTAGGAATTACTTAATCTTGTACAGATTCGAACTTACCATCTAGGAAACACCCCATTTTCCAAACTTGTTGTTTGGCTACGTCGCCAACGTCGCTGGTAGCTGCTAGCACAACTTCGGGTAAGTGAAGAGTTTGGGGAAGGAAACGGGGTGATAAGCAAGCTGCTGAGAGATGCTGTTAAGTCAGAAGAACAGTATACAACAGGTAAGTCAATAATGACTACAGATAATGACAAATTTTTAAATATGTTCAAGAGTACAAAAACCTAATGACCCAATTAATGTAAATACCATATGCCATAACATGAATTAAAACAAATAGTATCAATAGATACTAAAAAGGGCATAGGGAAAATACGTGTGTGGGAGAGATCCAGTAGATTCTACTTTAATTACACTGCTGCAGTCCCCAGATTAGAGGGATTGATTATTCCTTCTCATAAGATTTTCTGCCTAAGGTATTGGAAAGTACAAGCTTTCTTCACCACTGCTACAATGCTTTGACTGTCAGACAAAAGAAAAATCTGAAAATTTAAACACTAGTTAGCAGCAAGCAGATATAAACTAATATGTTTTTTCTGCTATGATTTTTAAGTAGCATCCTCAGTAATATTTTTTTCATATACTGGTCGTCCAATTCATTTTGCAACCAGAATCGTGGAAAGAATTAGTCAATCCAGGTATCACTGTCCTCCACTAGGCATATTTGATAATGAACATGAAAAATACTAAATTTAATTTTGTTTTGTTTGTTGAGACAGGGTCTAGCCACATATTCCAGGCTGGCCTTCAACTCACAGTGATCCTTCTACCTCAACCCCCCAAATGCTGGGGCAATGGCATGTCTCACCACCCTCACAAAACAACACTGAAGAGATCTCTCTATTCTTTCCGCAATCCTCTTATATGGCAAGAACCAAGATGAACATAGTGTGAACAGAGAATCAGAGGACAAAAGCAGGGATAAAAAGAATATCAATGCCAGCTAGCAACAACCTCATAAAAACCTTGATTAACACGTGAACCTAAATTTACCAGAACGTGCTATGCCACTGTCTCTGTCTTCATTCAGTTCTCTTCCAGGCATGTCCATTGGGTTACTGTGAACTGTAAACCAATATAAAACTGTCAGTTACAAGTTACAGTCTTACTCAGGTTAAATGTTGTCCTTTTAATTCACAAACTAAATCATGCTCATCACACTGCATTCCTTTATTTTTCAAGCATGGCAGCAACCCAACACCAAGAGCTATTACTCAGTTGAACAAGCTTTGAGATCTGAAGACTGACATAAAGTATGAAAATAATCTATGATAAAGTATTTTTTAAAAACTAGAGTTAACTAGAATTCATATTTGTAAGTATTTATATTCAATGACACAGAAATATAGTTACAACATTCTATTAAGTGAAAAAGCAAGCAAATAAATGTTGATTGGTGGGTCTAAGTGATGTGTATATCACAATGCATTCTACTAATCCTGCCTATATTAAATATTTAGCTACAAACATAATACACTTAAAAATTCATAAAAAGTTTGAGAAATGTTCTAAATAACATGATATCAATTTTGTTTGAGGAAGGTGGAGTACCATGAGTGTAGCTCAGTGGTAGAGTATTTGCCCAGCAAAGTAGGAAGCCCTGAATTCAATATCTAACACTACCAAAAATAAGTGGGTACTCCTGGGTGACAAGGTGGCAACATTTTTTTTTTTGCCTTTTTGACATGTTTTCCTAATTTTTTCTGACAAATATGTATTGTTACATCTAATATTTATAGGGAAAATAAAAATTAAAACAAAAGCTAAACTGATACCAACCTGAGAAAAATAATAAGCACATCTTTACATATCCTGGTAATTTATACCTGAAGCTTACTGGTTGTAAAATTTGCAAAGTATAGAATGAAATTAACATTCTGGGTATATAACCATGAGTACACACTCTATAATAATTAATGTAACAACATAAACAATTACATATGCCTTCAATGGAATATTGCAATGGTGCTTGTTCATCTAAATCTTAGCTCCAAGAAAAATCATTTTTATGGAACAATGTAGATCAGAAATTTTACAATAAGAATATTTTCTGCAATTGGTGAACTACGATACAAAAGCTACTGAGCCATGGAAACAAGACAGAGTCACACTAAAAACTCCAAGTATTATAAGAAATAATTGTCATAACAAATTTTGAATTAACATTCTAAAGTTAAAATCATAAAACCAAAAGAAACAAATGGAAACTTTTTAAAAATGTTCTGATAATTCAGTTTATGGAAAACTTAAGGAATATATTCAGTAGGAAAAAATTAAGTTCTGATACTTCATAAGTAGTGATTCTTGACTACAAACCCCTCAGTTGCATCCATCTCCTCTCTTGTTTCCACAGCTTAACTACAAACTCTAGCTGCTAGGGCACACCAACTAGTCTACCCACAGAGCACATTGCAAACCTGCAAAGAAAGAGGCGCTCCTGATCAGGCGGAGCGGACCCTGCTCAGAGAATGCCCGCCTGGGGCTGCAGAACTGTGAAAGACCTACATGGTAAAAATGTAAAATACACATGAAAGAGGGCTGTTAGAGAAGCTATAATGCATCAGAGGGAAAAAGCGAGGCAAGGCAGCAGGAAAGCAGACCAACAGATATGGACAGAAACTTTTAATCTAAGTAAGAATAATTCAAACTGGCTTTTCCTCTTTGAAAAAAAGATTGTGCCCATAGTTTATGTAAACAACAATTTTTTTTTTGTACCAGGGATTGAACTCATGACCTCATGCTTGCCAGGCAGGCACTTACACCACTGAACTAAACCCCCAGCCCTATAAATGACAATTTCATACCTATGTACACTTCTGCTATACAAGGCAAAAATTATTTTAAATGTTCAGTCCTTTCTAGCATAAAACAATGTTTTTAATGATTCCAAAAAACCTACAGTATTGCTATCTACCTAATTTGGCTTATTTCTTTTAAAAAGTCATTTAGGACTACAATATTCTCCTATAACTGTAGTAAGGACATCATCATCTCACTGTACTTAGTACAAGAATGAAGAACAAATTCAGAAAAAGATCTTATTGGTAGGAAAGCCAAAAATTGTACTTCCCAATCTAAGTATATAAAGCTATAAAGTAATGGAAGTAATGTAGCTCATGAGACTCCCTAATGTCCACAAAACGTGGCCACACACCGGACTGAGAGAAAATTGTAACAGTCTGCAGATCCAAAAGGGACATTATAAGTAGAGGCAACCAACTGGGTTTCCTACTATGTTTAATCAGGACAGTCTAGCCATCTAGGAGTTCTACCTAGGATACAGTAGGAAGCTTTCTGTTTTAGTGACTATTGTACTTCTCAATCCCTAAGACACTATGTTTTTTCTGCAAAGAATCTATATAATTATAGTGCATGTGCAGCAGTCCTTCCATGTTCCAGGGGTCAGCTCTTTCTATAATTTTTCTTAGCATTCTCCAGTTTTTTAAAACTTATCAAGTCCTTTAAATTTCTTGCTCATCCACTTCATGTTTATTTTCAGCATGACTTGATTTTTACAATACGCACATGTATGCTTGTGTGCACACACACACACACAGTTCCTAGATGGGAACCCTCCTTTCTCTACCACTCTGTCCTCAAATTTGCTCAAATGTTTGTCCATCTTTCCCTCCTTTGCCTAACAATTAGAAACAACCAGAGAATGTTTTGATGTGTTAGGGTCCTGGTAAAGAATCCTGACACAGGTGCTTCCCTGTCTAATAAAGTTAGTTCTAAATTGGCCAGGATTCTAAGTCCTCATTCTCCTTCATAAATCTCCCTCTACTAATCCTTTCACTTCATCTTCCTTATGACTTCCTTTATCATCAGTGAATAGACAGTCAGTCCCATTTTCCCCTCATATACCTAAAACCTACAAATTACCAGTTCTCAAATGTGGCCCAAAGCTGACACTCCTTATAAACCCTGAGGGGAGTTTGTGAGGTTTTCTATTTTCCTATTACTTATCTACATGAGATGGGATTTTCATGACATATTTCAATCCCATTTTGCTCACCTCTTTTCACTGACCTTAGAATATTTTTTTTTACACATACAAACAGGATGTGATCATATTGTTATAGTCTTCTGAAAGCCTTCCTGTAGTGGCCTTGAGAATGTAACTACCTCACAGATTTCTAAATACAAGAAGTATAACTGACCAAGAACCCCAGTGGTTGTGGTCTTGGTTGTGGTCTGAGTTCCCTTACCACAGTTGCAAGGATACTATGCCAGTAGGTTACTCTAAATCAGTGAAGAAAAACCTTTTAGAGATAAGAGCCCAAACTGCAAACCAAAGCCTACTTACTTATCAGAAAGCACCAACATTGCAATTAAAACTGAATACTGAGGTTTTAGTTTAGAAAAAACAACTTATACATTAATATCTTTTGTCTTAAAAGAATAACAACATGCATGCCATAGGTTCACTACCACTGCTCTAAGCCAATGACTAACCATTAGGTATGCTAGGTCCATATTCAGGGAGTCTGAATATATCTGATAACCAAATTGGTCTTGCTAAATTGTCCTTTCTTGGACTGTAAAGCAAGCTAGGATCTTTCTACTCAACAAACTCCTATCCCTCTTTCCTTCACGCAGGGTTAGATTCACATCAGAATCTATGACTCACTTAGGCTTTCCAGCTCTCTCATTTTCTTTCTTAGTGATTTTTCCTAGTAAAATTCTATTTTAAAAAAACCTGGTGAAAATGTAAACTAACATTCATCAGCCTAGGTTCAATGCCCAAGATTTTAGTTAAGTCTGCTGCACTTTTTAAAATGTCAAATTATAACGAAAAAAAGATTTACTTTCTTAAATTTTTCAGTTTATTAAAAAAATCAATAATCAAGTGACTTAAGAAAAACTTTTTGTTTCTCTATAATTAGACATACATTATAAATTACATGTCTAACATTATTAAACTTACAGTAGGCACTTAATAAATAGTTGCTTATTTGAAAAAATTTGAATTTTTTTTGGTACTGGGGGTCGAACACATGACCTTGTGCTTGGCAGGCATGTGATTTTGCCATTGAGCTATATATCCCCAGTCCCAAAACTTCAATTATTAAAATTTATTGAACAAAATGTTATACTGCTCAAGTTTTTCTATTAATATAATTAGTGTGTATCTATTAATTATAAATAACATTTTCTACTAAATACTCATACTATCCTAAATGCTTCCACTCCCTGAACTACTGTATTTCTTTATGCACTGGAAATATGGTTAGCAGCAATTTAGGTGAGCTTTCCAGGGAAAAAAATGACAGAAATTTCACAAACAGTTCGTCATTTTAAAATGCTTAACTTATATACAATGATAACAATAATTGGCTAACCAAATTACTAAGTAAGCTGTTATTCTAATAAATCTTTTAAGAAACATCAAATTTGAATTATCTGCTAATATGAATTACAGGTCACAAAAATAAACATCATTTTAAAATGACTTTCATGGTTAAAAAAGAAGATATAAAGTATAGTAATCTTCTCAGCTAGAATATTTGAGAGAGCTCAAGTAAGGGCTTTCCTCACAGCTCCTTTTCAAAGATGAATCAGCTCTAAAGTTTTTTTTTTTTTTACAAATTAGATATATTTTTAGCAGTGCTCTTTTTTTCACAGAAATGTTTTCCAAACAACATAAACGTATTTCTCACTCATATTATGCGAAAACTCTTTGGTCATCTATAAAGGATCTGATTAAGAAATATGTTCAAACCTTTGTTATACTGTTAACATTTCTTAAAGTTATAAAATCAAGAGAATCATTTACCTATATTGCCAAGTAGTCCATTAATAACTGTGTTATTATCAGCCTTTAATGTATTGTTATCCTGGTTGATGAATTCAAGACTGTCTTGCAGTCTATTGAAAGAAGGAAAAAAATTCATATTAATAATATGCTTTTAATAGCAACTCTGTACATCTCAAGGAAATTTTAAGTGTGAAACATGTTAAGCTTTGTTTTCCTATTAACACTATAAACAATAACTAATCATTCAAACAGGGGTTGGTAAACTAAGTCTGATGGCCAACTAAGTCAGTCTGCCCTCTCTTATGATCAATGTATTACTGGAACACAGCCATACACACTCATTCATGTATTGTTTATGGTTATTTTTAATGCTACAATGGAGTCCAAAGAGTCCAAGAGGAGTCCAAAACATTTGCTATCTGGCCCTTTACAGAAGAAAGCTGTTGACTCTGATTTATATTACAAAACAGTTTTTCCTTTGGATTTTGAACCTGAAAATATTTTGCAAATATCTGATATGGTGGGGGGAAAAGAGTGCAGAGGGAAAAAAAGCCAGGGGCAGAAAAAGGAGGAAGGTAGGCTGCAGCAGTAATTAAATAACCAAAAACTAGCTCACACATTAAAAAATGGCCTATATTCTTCTAGTAATCTTTTAGAAAACCAAAAACAAAATTATTTTATGCTTTAATTAAAAGTATCCTTTTTATAAATTCTAGGAATTAAGAATTTAGAAACGATGAAGAAATTGAGATGATTAAAGCTAAAATCACCAAGATATTCTATAATTCCAACACTCAGAGAGGCTAAGCAAGAAGACTGCAAATTCAAACCTTGTCTGGACAAATCAGCAAAATCCTATCTCAAAAAAAGGGCTGACTATGTGACTAAGAGAGTTCCCTGGCTTGATCTCCTAGTACCAGAAAAGAAAAAGAAAGCTAATATTAGTGCTATGTAATTTCTGCTTTAGCATTAAATTTAAAACTCAACATTTTTGGCATCAAGATTTTAAGTGCTCACACACTGAAGAATATTTTGAAGAACATCTCCCTTTTCTTCTTGAAAGTAAAAAAAAAAAAGAAAAACAACTACAAGTGTTAGAAACTCAGCTAGTAAAACTAACTACTCAAACTATGATTTTTTAAAAGTGGTTTACAACAAATGATTGCTCAAGAGAATACAGAGCAGGTTTCCTGGTTCCCAGGTTACCACTGGGACTTAGGCTAGCCAGCGAGCTCCATTCTAATTTGGAACCTGCAAAAACTTTCTCTGGTGTCTGCTACCACCTAATCCTGTACTTCATTTACTAGTTTCTGGCACAAATCCCATTATTCTGATGTCAGGCCTAATTGCTTCAGCTCTACTATTCTAATCCTGGCAGTACAGCGGTGGTCACTAGTTTATGTGCCATAGTAGACTATGCATAATAGCCATATGAATGACCTAGGTCACCACTGTCTGAAGGAGATCAGAAAACTATAAAGCGTAATGCTACAGATATATGTACTGACTTGGCACAAAATTTCAAAACTGAGAATTAGTATGTTAACCAAAGATGGAAATACATTCAACATTTTGCTTCTAAATATACTTTCTAGCAACTCACAAAAACAGAAATCATACCTCCTATTGTTCAACCAAACTCAAAATGAGAATGCCATCTAGGCTCCATGAATATTCAAACTTGGAGAAGACAGAAAATATGAATATGTTC
Organism: Cavia porcellus; assembly: GCF_034190915.1. NCBI lineage: Eukaryota > Metazoa > Chordata > Mammalia > Rodentia > Caviidae > Cavia > Cavia porcellus. The sequence continues at coordinate 3,818,303 of NW_026947502.1, forward strand.
TATAATTCAAAAAGCATTTTTAAAAAATGTTCATTCCCTGCACATCTTAACTAATCGATTTTCTTCTACAGCCATAGCACTTACGTATTAAGACTTCCACAGATGCTGCTGCCCGTCCGCGCAGTAAAGACTTTGCTGAGCATGAGTTGTGGAGGCGAACTACAAAGAAAAATACATGATCAGGGACATAGGAAAAGCAAAACTCAATGAATGACCTTACTGATTTACTCTAAATTAAAACTTGTTAGTTGCACAGATTTCACAGCACAATCCCAAAGCCATTCAACTCCCAGGGCCATAAGTGAGTGGCATGTCCAACCTGAATGCAGATCATACGAATTCTCTCATCCTCAAAAACACTAAATATCTTGGGGAAGGGGATTTAGCTCAGCGGCATAAGCGCCTGCCTTGCAAGCGGGCAGTCATGAGTTCAATCCCCGGAACCGATAAAAAGGAAAAAGACAAAAACAAAAAAACCAAAAAAAACCCCACTAAATATCCAAAATTGCATTCATTTTTTAAAATACTCAGAAAACTCCTTACCGGATCTGATGAATTTTTAGGGTGGATCCTTTGTAGCTCATTGCTACTGAGCCAAACATCATCTCTCCAAGCATATTGGCATCAGAAGAGCACCGAGAACCCTGAACAATAACCACATTAGTAAAACTACAGAATTTAAAACTGTGATTATTCAAATAGTGATTTCTATCTTCTAAATCACTTTGTTGTAGTTTTTCTCTATTGATGGTTTTAATTCTACATTGTATACACTGTTCTGCAACTCGACTTTCTTCATGTTATGTCTTATAAATCCAATCATATCATTAAATAGAGATTAACTCATTTCTTTGAAAAGCTGCATCGCATTTTACTGTATGTGAATACCAGTCTATCAGGCCAGTTCCCTTAAATGATGACTACTCAAGTCATTCCTTGTCTTTTGCTACTGCAAATAATCCTCTAATCAACATCTGTAACCATTTCTTATACACATGAAACATTTCTCTAGCTGGGGCATTGTGGCCCACATCTATAATCCCAGCACTCAGGTGGCTGAGGTGGAAGAGATCACAGGGAGTTCCAGGCCAGTTTGAGCTACACAGTGAGTTCAAGGCCAACCTGAAATGCATAGTGAGACTGTCTCCAAAAATCAAAACGAAGTTTCTTTAAGCTACAAGAGATAAAAGTGTAATTCACTAAGCAAGTAGAATAGTTTTTACTCTGTTATGCAGAAAAACATACAAAAATGGGGTAATTTATATCTTTTTTGAAAGACTTGTGATCTACAAATTCAATACAATCCCTACCAAAATCCTAATACTTTTTACAAAAATTGAAACTCTAAAATTCATGTGGATTAACAAAAGACCATGCATGGCCAAACAAACCTGACAAAGAACTAAACTAGAAGCACCACACTTTCAAATTTCAAAATATACTACAAAGCAATATGGTATTAGGATAAAGACAGACATACAGAATAGTTAAAAATAGTGACTCAGTAGTGCTGAGGGTTTAGTTCACAGTGTAAGTGCCTGCTTGGCAAATGTGAGGTTGTGAGCTCAATCTCTGTTACAAACAAACAAACAAAAACAGAAAGAAAGAAAGAAAGAAAGAAAGAAAGAAAGAAAGAAAGAAAGAAAGAAAAGAAAAGAAAGAGACCCAGAAATAAAACCTATGCTATTTCAAGAAAGATGCTAAAACTATACACCACACAGGTTTATGAAAGAAATTATTTTGGTAGCCTAACAAATATGAATTGAGAAAAATGAAAAAATATCCTTAGTGCTATTATCTATAGCTGTATTTCTAAGATTTTTTAAAAAAATTTATACCCCTGGTTGATGTGTTTTGAAATTTTGTAGTTTTTCTTTTTCTCCTTGAAATAAAATGGATTTGGAAAAAAAACCCAATAAAAATATACAAATTTACTTATTTAAACATCTATCTCTAGGACTAGTCATTGTCATACCTTGCTTCCTAAGGTTGATGCTCAAAAATATCCACAAATTGAAGAGTAAATAAATGAAATGAGTCATCTTACCTGATATTTAGGACATTGGTCTTTTACATCAGAAGACAGAGTGATAGAACTATCCAGAGAGGAAGAACTATCTCCTCCGGGCTTCAGTTGGCAGCATTTCCCGAAGACTTTAACTTGAGCATCACTACAGAGTTTCTGAAATACATAATATCTTCATTCACATTTCAATACATTTTTCATCATAATCCAATTTAATCATAATACAAAAGCATTTAGAAAAACCAAGAATAAAATGACTTAAAACAACATAACCTTTATATGATATAAACTTGCATATTGCTACGTTTTTTCTAGTACTATTTTTTTTTTACTCAAAACATTTGTGCAAATGTGGAAATGCACAATGTACTTTTCTCACAAACACTGTCAAATCACTGGAATTTTTCCATGTGTTCTACAAATGTTCAATAGCAGGGCTTCAATAACAGTGTTCTTAGTATTTCTCAAATTATTTGGTCTCGAAATCACTCTGCTCTCACAGATTACTTAAAATCACAAAGGCTTTCTGTTTATATGAATTTTTCTAATAATATTTTCTTATAATTACAACTAATTTCAAAATATTAACTCAATTTAACATAATAATAAAAAACTGATACAAGTTAACATAAATGACATTGTTGCCAGAAACAAGGCAAACATTCTAGGAACAAATTTAGGAATAGAAAGAGAAATGAAATGAGATATATTTTACTATACTTACATATGTTTTATCTTCTGAAATAAGAATGTACTCATGTAATGAACAGAAAAATATATATATAGAACCAAAAGATTGTGCCATTCACTATGGGGGAAGGATATATTTCTTTTTCTCTCTTCCTAAACAAGTTTCAGAGCTTTCACTGCTTACACAACTACTAAAAGTACACTCCATCAAGGTCTATGATACTACTGAAACAATGTTCCAGTGCTTTACCAGTTATTCCATACAGAAGACCTCCGGTAGGTTTTTAAAAAAAAGCAATTTGAAGGTAGAAAATATCTGTAATCCCAACATTGAAGGCCAGTCTGAATTACAACTGGTATCCTGTCTTGGAAAAGTCAAAAAAAGAAAGAGCAAGCACTTTGACTGAAATTACAGTGTTTTGAAGGCTTATGGTTTATAGTTGCTAGTATCACCAAAAGCATTTTTAAGGAAGGATATAAATCAGGTGTGGAAGCCCATACCTATATATAGCACTTTGGGAGGCTGAAGCAGAAGGACCTTAATAAGCTTGAGCCTAGCCGAGGCAACTTAAAAGGCTTATTGAGACCTTGTCTCAAAAAATTAAAAAGGGGTGGAGATGTAGCTCATGCAAAGACCATGGAATCAACCCTCAATACTGGGAAAAAATATTTAACAACTGCAAAATCATCTTTAATGAAAAATCTAAAGTAAAAAAATGAGGTGTTTAAACTAGAGATGAATTCAAAACCTAGGTCTGTGAGCAAGCTACTTTATCTTTCTCAATCTGAATTTTCTGTTTAATGGGAAGTAGGACCATACTTAATGATGATTAAGGGAAAAATATACATACGTACACATATTACTATATATACAAAATACATACTGCTATTATTTCTAATACCCTGGGTAACTAGCATATGATGTACAGTCATAATTTCAAAAGTTAAAATAAGGAACTAACATCTAAAGGTATTTCCATTTATATTCTTTTATTAAACACTCACTAAAAATACTATTAATTTTAGTATTAATATCCTTGGCCACATCTCAGTAACTTTACTACTTATTACTTTACTATTTATCACCAACAAAATGATACATATTTATTTATACTTTCTCTAATACTGGGCATGAATGACACTATTAACCTTTTTGTTCTAAGAAACCTAAAGACTAATAAAGTTGAATAACACCGCCACATCTATTTACAGCCAAAATCTACTACTGTAAACAACTGTTTTATCAGTCAACAAAAGTATTTGCCTGACCGGGGAGTCTGAAAATGGCGGCGAGCTAGGGGATCGAGCGAAGAATCTCTCCAGAGAATTCAAACTCAAAGCTAAAAAAAAAAGACAGCATGGAGAGGACCAGACAAATCGATAGCGATTCTTATTAACCAAGACAGTACAGCTGGAGGATTGAAAGTCGTGCTGAGACCGGAGGCTGCAAATCCCGCGCCCTTAAATCAACGAACAGACTCGTGGACCCAGCACGAAAAGCTGAGTTGCTTTTGGGGACTGCGGAAACTGAGACCCAGATCGAGACTCCAGGTGGCAGCCAGTTCTGCACCGCTGCACCAGAGCAGATGTACAGAGCTCTGGCGTTTCGAATCTAAACGGTGCACAGAAATCTGACCGGTCAGCGCTGAGCCGCAAGGTGGGGAAAAGTGGACGGCTTGGTGTGCGGCGGTCCCGGAGTGGGGACTTGCACTGGACTCTGGTGAGTACAGAAAACCCCGCGGCTGCTGGGTTTGACCAGAGAACAGCTGGCCCGCCACCACGGGGAAATCAATAACACAGAATCTGGTGCAGACATATTAGCCTGGCGGCAGAAACCGCAGCTTGGTAACATCACCAGGTCCCCCTGTAGGGAGGGCTGGTGGAAGACATCTTGAGTCCTGGCAGAGTCTGATTGCTTGCTGGCTTCAGCTCCGCACGGAGAACTTAGTGGGAGCCATCTTGGTTTTGGGCAGATCTGCTTTTCTAGAGCTCCTATCACAGAGAGGTTTGGAAGAGAACGGCTGGGACCTGGGCAGAATCCTGTGCCATTACCCAGCTGCTTCTGATTCAGGGAGAACTGGCAGGAGCTACTGGGGCTAGACCAGGCCTCTGCTTGGGGCCCAATGGGCGGATGCAGAATGGTCACAACTCAGTGACAACCAGAAAGTACAGCCTAATTTATGAACTAACTGACACAAAGGCTAGAGACTAGACTGTACCGCCCCTGCATCCCAGCCTACCCCAGATAACAGCAAATTGGGGAGGACAGCAAAAACTCAAGCCAGCACGCTTCTGAAAGGCCCTAAGCAATTCGGAGAGGGCCAGAGAACTCCAGGACAGTCTGAAAGAAACCAGAAACATGACAAGAGATAAAAATAAAAAAAAATCTCCAGCTGTTCAACAGGAGAAATTAAACCCAAGAGAACTAAACACTGAAGAGAACAAACACAGTAACCATCCATTGCTCGACACAGCATCAGCCGAAATTAAAAAGTATTTACATGATCTCATAGAGGAATTTAAAGATGTACTCCTGATCCAAGTGAGGCAAGATATAAAGAGATTAATTAAAGAAATGACAAGCCCCGCCCAAGAGAACACAGATGGAAGAACTGAGGAAATCAGAAAAGAAAGAGAAGCATCTGAAGAAGAATTTAAGCATAACTTAGAATACATGAAACAGATCCAAAGAGAATATCAGGAAACTAAAAACTCCATTGAATATTGGCAAAATGCCTTGACAGAAACTAAAGACAACCTTCTGAAACTTGAAGAGAGATTTAGGGCTTATGAACGTGAAAGAAAAAGCCTCTTAAAAATAACAAGGAACCAGAAAGAAGCAATTCTAAAACTGGAAGATGATAAAAAGATGCATAACCTAAGAATAAAGAATGTGAGTGAGGAAGCAGGAACATCCAAAAATGAAATACAAAAAATATTCACAGAGATATTAAAGCAAAATTTCCCACGTATAGCAAAAAGAAATGATATCCAGATAAAAGAAGCATACAGAACGCCAGCTACCTACAACCAAAACAGATCTACGCCTAGGCATATAATAATCGAGATCCCAGAAATCCACCAAAAAAACAGAATATTAAAAGCAGCCAGAGAAAAGATGCAGGTTACCTATAACGGGAAATCTATCAAAATAACAGCAGACTTATCAACACAAACTCTTAAGTCAAGAAGGGAGTGGGGAGAAATATTCCAAGTCCTGAAGGAAAAAAATATGCAACCTAAGTTCATATATCCGTCAAAACTCTCTCTAAAAATTAATGAAGAAATAAGATACTTTCAAGACAAGGAGGAACTGTGGGAGTTCGTGGCCACCAATCCAACCCTACAGAGAGCGCTGAAGGACATTACAGAGAAAGAGAGGAAGAGATATCAGGATTACAGCTACAGTGGCAGAGAGGCCTCAGTGTACGGGGCAGACCATGGAATGAGGGAATAAGGTGGACAAATTATAGCAGAAAAGTGGAGTAGCAGACATGAGGCAGAGACGGTAAGCTAGTCTTTGGTAGAGACAGCTCTGAAACTATATTTAAAAAAAAAAAAAAGCAGAGGTCATTGCTAATGGTGTATAACGATTTAAAAGACACAGTAGTCCTAGTGCCATATTTAGATTGAATTAAATTTGTTCTGGTCTGTCCACTCATATCAGATTTGAGGACACAGACCTCTAGAACCAAAAATAGCAGGTTATACCATGGTAACTATCCTTATTTTCCTATTGACTTAAGCTGAAATCCTGTATTACTTACATTGTCTTACTATGACTGATCTTAATTGTATCTGAATCATAAGACTATTGGTTGGCCTTGACTGATCCTATTTGAAATCGGTATGCGTGTTAGAATCAACCCTAAAAGTAGAGGAAACTACTCTGAGCATGACAGGATGTAAAGGATATCCATACTGGTATGAATCAGTAACAGCTCTCAAATACTACAATGCAGTCAAAGATAAGTTTTTATAAAAATAGGTGATAGTATATTTAACTATAATAAGCCAGTGTTGTCGACAAATCTATTGAAAATAACAAGAGAAAACATAGTAGCTATGGAAGATCATTTATATTATAGTTTTATAAGTCTTATCCATTGCATGTTTATCTAGGAAATTGTTTCGCTGTCTTGTTATGACTTGGTTTTCCCTATAATACAGAGAGGATAGGAACAAATACTCTGAGGAAGAGACCTGAAAAACCCGAGGCTTATTTTGTAGCATTATAATATAAATTCTAGCAATCTATTGCTTGCTGATTAAAATGACTCTGGACTGGTTTCTTCAGCTCAACTTCAGCATATGCAGAGATGGGGACGGCTATCACAAAGAGAATGAGAGATGCGATGGTAGTTGGAAATGTCTTCCCTAATCTGGAACTTGAGGACCTAAAAAGACTCCATCATCCTGTAATGATTTGATTTGTTCTATAATATGCAATAAGTATAGAAAGTGGGTGAAGTTAGGGACAACTATTTGTAAGAAGCTAGAGACAGTTAGATAAGGTAGATCTCCAGTGGACTTGCTTTGAAATCTGTATTTCTTTAAATTGTTTTTTTTTTTTTAAATGTTCTGTTCTGTTTTGATATGGTTAACCTTATCCTCTTAGAGATGTAAAACAAATAGGTGGGACTGATAATCATATTACGGAGCTTTTGTTCGGCCATAAAGCAGAATGGTTTGTAGGGTCACTTTTTTGAATGTCATTCTAAATACTTTAATTCTATAACCTGAACAGCCATTTTGAAGAAGACAATTTGTAACTCATCAACTGGCAATTTCTTACCTTTTGTTTGTCTGTAATTTAGTATTATTTCTACCCTTTTTTTTTTAATCTCCATGTATTTTTTTTTCGTTTCCTTTTCTTTAAATAAAAAAAAACAAAACAAAAGTATTTGACTACTGTATTATGTGTATCAAATCCTAAAAAACATAGATGAATAAAGAAAGAGATAATCTTTTTCCTCACATTAACAGTCTATTATGGAAAAGAAACATTTAACAAATAATTATAGAAATACATTACAATTAAACAGATATTTAAAATGCTACTAAAACAAATGGTAGGAATAGCTAATTCATGTTAGCATTTACTACCTGGCCAGGTACTATTTTGTTATACATATACTTATTCCTGTGTGTGTGTGCCCACGTGTGTGGTACTGAAGACTGAACTCATGACCTAATCATGCTAGAAAAGTCCTCTACCACTAAGCCACATTCCCAGTCAGTCAACTCCACACAAATAAAATTTATAAAATGTGCTCTTTAAGGAGTAAATATAGGTAATACTGAATAGTAGTAGCAGTATTCCCATTTATAGATAAATAGGTAAAGAACAAAGATGCTTAAGTGACTTGTCCTTCAAAAGAAGACTCAATCTAGGGAGATGAAGAAAGTGACAAGTTAGGACTACGAAAAAAAGCATACATGTTAAGGTGAAAGACTAGGAGGGATACAAAGAATTCCAGGCTTAGAGAACTACACACATCCAATCTCTGAATCAAAAGTAGTTTGTTAGAGGGAAAAAAGGGACAAATACTTTAATTTCAGAACTAAAGTACAAAACCATGCATAGGACTTTATACAGAAGCAGACCACACACATTTTTTCTCATGAACTCTCTAGCTACTTTGGTTTATTTTCCTTCTCCCATTCAGAAGTCATAGCTTTTCTGACACCGAATAGCAACAAATGCAGTGGAATAGAATGCTCTAGTGGTCTGATAAGGGATAGTTAGCAACCCTCAGACAAGCACCAGTCTTCAGTGAGAAGGAATTACAGGAATAGGGCCTTGATTTGCTCACTATTTCTTACTTTCACTTTTAAAGAAGTGATCATGTATTTTATCTCTAAGCCATAAAACCACACGATATCCTCTACTTAGGCATAAACATTGTTATAAACATTATTTTGAAATGAGTGTGGCTTTTTATTTTATAACTAGACTACACTTTTTATTTCCTCTTTTCACAATCTCAAACAGAAACAAGTTGCAAGTTCATTACAAAGTACTTTTTTTCTGAACCAAATGAGAAAAACTGCTTAACATATCTTATCACCTATAAATATGTGTATTGCCTAAAAATAGGAATGTTACATTTGTACAGTGCCACCAAAAATATTAGGAAAAAATATCACTGATAAATTATAACTGTCCAATTCTCAGGCTCCAATGAAATTTGACCAGCTGTCCAAGTAATGTCACAAAGAGCAAAAGAATTCAGTTCAAAATCTTCTTTGTATTTGCATATTTGTTATTTCTCTTTGGAATTCCTCCTGTTGAAAAGTTTTTCAGTCTCTCTCTGACTTTTGAAGATTTCAGGACAGTCATTTTGCAGACTGAATTGTTTCATGTCTCTTTCCATTATCTTGTGATAAGATTTAGGTTATATATTGTGAAGTATAACATTTAAGTTACACTGTGTCTTTCTTGAATCATATGTTATAGCACACAATTTTGATTCTTGACACTGATGATAATATCATTTAGATTTTATTTACTAAGCATCTCCACTGTAAAGAAACTCTCGTCTATCTTTCCTTTTTAACTTTTCTTGTCTTTTTTATAATTAGTATTTTGGTGAGGGATTAAGGATGACTATGAAACCATAAAGAAATTCTTGTCATTTTATAATTAATATTTTGGTGAGTGATTAAGGGAGATTATGAAACTATACATATGTGTATATATACACATAATAGTTTATATAACTATATATAACTATACATTTACATATAAATATGTGTAATTTATGTATACCATAGGCACACACACAGTGATACCTCAGTCCAAGAACTTCAACTTTTTTAACAATTTTAGAAAATATGGCCACATCTGTGTTTGTGTGGGAAAGATAGCCATGGTTGTATTGATCATGGTTGTATGCAGTTTACAAACAAAAACAAAATTTTGCCAAACATTTCTGTTTGCAGACCAAATTGTTTACAAACAAAAGTGTTTATGATTGGAGGTACCATTTTCCATGCTATTTCTCATTAAACTTTCAGTTTATACATTTAAGTACAGATTCATGCTTTTACTCAATGATTTATGTTCTGCTACTATCACTATTTGTTTTTATACTGAAGTCTTGCCCAATTTGGCTAGTAAAAGCTCCCTGACGTTGAGTTCTGGGTTCTTTGACATGTTCTCCCACTTGTTAAGTTTCTAGTACAAGAAATTCCAGGTTTATCTTTATTTTTTCCTATTCTGGTCCAGGTATAAAGTCATTTCTCCAAGAAAAACAGGTTCCTTTTAGTAAAAAATAGAATTTAAGAAAAATGATGTTGGGACTGGGATTTAGCCAGCAACATAAGCACCTGCCTTGCAACCAGGCAGTCATGAGTTCGATCCCCGGTACCAATTAAAAAAAAAAAAATGATGTCATTGTTAGGGATGTATCTTACATTGGCATCTCACTGTTCCCAAGACCTCTTGATGGACACAGCAAGAAAATATATGTCTGTATACACATAAATATATATAAATATATATATAATAATATATATATAAATACATAAATATAGACACACACACACATATATATATATATAATCTTTATCGGGTTAGTAATACGTATTTGTGTGTAGATATATATAAAAAACAAAACCACACTAAAAATTCCAATTCTAATCTAATACCACCACACAGCTCTTATAGTTTTATCTGTTTCCTTATTTCCAATTCCTTTCTCTGACACTAAAATGCATGTTTCTCACTATTTTTATCATGTGTGTAATCAACCTCATGGGTATAGATGGTCTTCCATCTGCCCTGCCCTGCCTCCCCTGCAAGTGCATTCTCCTCAGGCTAAGATGCCGGGGGTGAAGGCTGTCCTCGTCTCACCTGGGTGCTGAAACCCTGTGCCAGGGCACTCTTAGGGCTGGTATCTCCTTCACTGGGCTCTGATACCCTGCTCTGGGCCACTGTGCCTTTACCATCTAAGGTACTCAGTTTTAGGACTGAACTATTTAGAAGGGTAGAAGAAAGGCAGGCATAAAGCATGAAAACTTTTAATTTAGACATACTGTTTTTCATGTTCCAGATTCTGTATCACAAATGAAATTCAATTAAACAAACAGTACTTATATAGTATTTTTCAGTTTAAAAAATTCTTCCATGGCCAGGGACTTAGCTCAGTGGCATAAATGCCTGCCTGGCAAGCATGAGATCATGAGTTCAATCCCCAGCACACACACACAAAAAAAAAACCTTCTATGTGGAACATGCCTATGATCCCTGCACTTAGAAGAGTAAGGAAAGATGTATTGATCTTATTGTACTACACTCCTTTTTGTTGACTGTGAATAAATGAAATCATAAGTAAAGGAGGACTACTCTAATGCTTCAGAATATAAAATATTCGTTGTTTAAAATCTATACCCACTTTTCCAAAAAGTTGTATGAATTATAACACTTTATCCTTATGTATAACACTTTATCCTTATGTAACAGCCTTATGTAACATCAATGATGGCTTAAATATATGACCACTGTACTTCACTAGGAATCCACAAAATAGCACTGCATTATCATTGATGAAAACTATCTAAGGATAGTAATATGATAAAATCACTTAAATTATTTGGTTACATAAACGTTCAAAGAAACTGTATCTATATTACATAGGAGACCTGAGTGTGCATGATGGCAGTAGCATTACCTATGTTTCATGATCAAGTGAATGTACATGTACTACTGCAAAGTGGTTCACAACATACTTCAAAGCATGGCACTGAAAATTCACACAAAGTTCTTGCCTCTACTTTAAGGAAAAAATATGATGCTCCTAAGGACTAGAGACTTAACTTGCTTTGTACCTTCAGATAAATAATTTCGTTTGTCTAGGTTTCACTTTTCATAAATCCAAAATGAGAAGTTTAGGCCAGATTTTCTGTAAGGATGCCAGTAATTCTGGTCATCATATAAGGAATAATCATACAAGGAAATAAATGTCAAACTAAAATAATGCCTGGCTAGAAAAAGCAAGTATTTCTTTTTTAATCTCAAAATCAGAACTTACAGTTACCCACAAAAATATCACAGTTGAAATTCTATTCATTAATTATTAAAATACCCAACATTAATTTTTTAAAAACTCAACAATGCTTACCGATACTGATGTATCTTCATTTTTTCTCTTAACACTGGAGTCAAACAAGACATTTCTCCCTCGTCTTTCACAGTCTTGATACACAATTAGTCGAATCTGGCTTGGATCAAACTCTGACAAAGGCCAACTTGAAAGAAAAAGATCCATTAGTTAACATTACTAAACATTCCACATATATTCTTATAAATAAAACTTCTATAATAGAGCTAGAAGTTATATTATTAGTAAAGAACAGATGGTAGAACTTTTTTTGAATAAACTACCGCCATTTAAAGCTGGGCTTGGTGTGTATGCCTATAATCCCAGCACTCAGGAGGCTGAGGTAAGGAGATTGCTGCAAGTTCAAGTTCACTTGGACTACACAGTGAGTACAAGCCAGCCTGAACATAGGCAAACCCTGTCTCAAAAAAAAAAAAAAAACAAAACTACTATTTAGTGATGAAAAGTTACACAGCTATGACATTTCAGGTTAAAGACAAAATAAAAGCAAAAAATAAGCATTTTTATTTTAAAAATGACAACTATCATTTAGTATATTTAAAATATAGTCATCCCCTATGAATAGACAAATAAACTCAGTAAGCACAACTAAGTACATTTAAGAGAATGAAAATATAAATTGATTTCATGGCATGAACCTAGATGAGATAATTAGATTAACTCATATTTCAGACAGTTCATAAAATGGAAATGTTTAACCAAGACTTTTCAGTTTAAATGGCAGCAAAAAACTTACAAGACACTAAGTTTTTTAAAAAAGTGATAACCAAGCATGAAAGTCAGACAGTGCTAGTATGAATAAAAATTGGCAACATTACCTTAGAAAAGCATATTTATACATATGTGCATGTTTGTTTTTCGTCTTAGACAAAAATCAAGTAAAAATGAAGTTGACCCCAGCAATACTCCCAAAAAGTTTACCATAGCAGAAAATATTGACTGCAGTCTCACTCTTTTTTTCCTTTAAGTTTGTTGGTACAATTTAGGTATACATAATGACCATGTTCATTGTAGGGAATTTGTATCTGTTCATGATCTATCTTAATTCCTCTTTTTCTCATTCCCATCTCCAGCACCCCACTCTATTAAGCTAAAAACTGACAACAATTTAAATGTTCACCACAAGCAGAATGGGTAGATATATTACACTGTATTAAAATATTAAATGCTATATGACAAACTCAATGACTGAACTTCAGCTGTAGGCAAAAACAGGGACAGACCATGGAGGAAATAAACACACAAAACAGCTATTCTATCTTCCCATTTATATAAAGGTCAAAAACAGGTAAGGATCTACCTAGGGATATACAGTTTTTAAAAATAAAACCCAAAAACAAAAACAAAGATAATGGTGAACTTCAAGTTTGGAGAGTGATCACTTCTAGGAGTTTTGGGAAGGAGTGCAGGTATACAGAGGCAAATAGAGGGGATCGCACTCAGGAAGGGACATTCCAGACAGACTGAAACAATAATGACAGTCGATGCTTTGACCAAATAGTCCTTAGATCCTCACTTTACAGTATACATCTTTAAAAATCATTATTGAAGTACTTTTATATATGCATTATATTTCATAATTTCAGATTAATGTAATGGATGAGGTAGGAAAGAGAAATAAAAAGAGAAAGCAATTACTGACAGGGCAGTTGTTAAAAAAGAGACCAGTTACATCAGGCTAAATGGTCAAGTCAGGTACAGCAGTTGACAGTGTTCTTTAATTTCCTTAAAGAACCTTAACTAGTTGTAACTGTGAAACTAGCTGTAACTGGCAACATAAAGTATCTTCATTCCAAATTCGTGTTGAAACACAATTTTAATCTTTTCTCTAATTCTCAACAAATGTGTGAGAAAATGATTAGATTCTACCTTAAATGCTCAACCTAAACCAGAAATTCATCCGTACATTATACTGATTTGCACCATACTGAACTGCTTTTGCAGAACTGTTTTTCAGGTTTTGCAAAGGAAACTACAAAAGACCAAAATAGGATGAAAATCAGGAATGTGATCTCATGGGATCCAAAGAGTACTTTAGAGAAGAAATATCATGACAGCCACTAAAAAGCATCTGCTAGTTTTAAAAACAAGTCACTGGTCACCACGGCAAGCACGGCTGTAAGGAGTAAAGACAACAGAAGTAACACTGCAGAAGACTGAAGAATGAGGAAGAACAGAGAAATGAACTGTCAAAGAACAAAGAAAGTGTAAATAAGAATGACATATTTTGTTATTAAGAAAGAACATACTGGACATGTGTATATACTAACGATGCAGAATTTAGGGTTGAGACGTTTGAGGAGTAATGATGCCATCTCGTTTATCCAAATTCCTTTGGTCTCCAAAGCACCCAAAGAAAATTCAAATTCCATTACTTGGACATTAAGCTCATCAATCTGAGACAAATCTGCCTTTCCAGAATAATGTTACAAAGCCGAGGTTATCACCATAGTGCTGTCAGTACTGCCAAAACATGCCATTTCAAAACACGGTATTCCATAGTTTCATGCCTTTGTTTAAGCCATTTCTTCTACCAGAAACATCCTTAACCTGCTTGGCAAAAACCTATTTCTTCTTAAATATCTAACTGAAATGTCACTCTTCTGGGAAGTTTTGACTAATTCACCTAAGCAGAGTTGATTGCTGAATTCTGGAACTACATTTATCTTGGACACATTCTAACTGTATTTCCCCCACAGTGTTCACTAATTCACATGCCTGTTTCTTTCATCAAAACAAAGCTCGCTAGCACAGAACTTATCTCTGAAGCCTCAGTCATAAACACAGTAAATGAATTACTCTACAAATCCCAAAAAAGATATAGACACTAAAAATTTCATGAGTCTGTGAACTGACTGAACCATCACATTCCACAACTTGAAAATACACAGACATACAGGGCACATTTTAAAAGTTAAACTATTTGATCTCAAAAAAAGAAATATCCTACAACAGAGTAAACCTTGAAAACATTCTACAAAACAGAAGATGACAAACACAAAAGGCCAAAGATCACATGATTCCATTTCTCCAAACCATACAGAATTGGGAAATCTATAGTGAGACTGTCATGTGTATGGAGTTTCTTTTGAGGGCATGAAATGTTCTGGAATTAGACAGTAGTGATGGCATTATAATAAATAGGTACTAAATGTACAGTACTTTAAAGTTCAATGAATTGCATACTTTAGAAAAGGAGAACATAGTAACTGAAAAAAAAAGAACCAATCTGTGTATGTCTCTGTGTGTGTGGTACTAGTGACTGAACACAGGGCCTTTACACTGAGCTACATTTCCAACCCTTTTAATTTTTGTGACAGGGTCTAAGTTGCTAAATTGCTCAGGCAGGGCTCAAACCTGTGGCCCACTGGCCTCACAATTCCAGTTTACTAAGATCACAGATATGGAGCACCACACCTGACTGACACAATAATATTTTAAGGACACAGCGAATACAAGTGAAGAAGCTAGCGAAGATTAGTAAAGACAAACCACCAGAGAGCAAGAGACAGGCCATGGTAAAATGCTGTTACAGAGTCAGGGAAGCCAAGGAAGAAGAAAGTAATAGCACACAACACTACACATTGCAGAAAGATCAATTACAGTGTCCCTGAAATATAGTAACTTGATCATTTTGGTCCTCTGACTAGAAGAGTGTCAGCAGCAAAACTGGGGATGGGATTGAAAAGAGCTGAAAATTTAAGATAATATGAGGTTCTAGGAAGCCCTTTGAAAGGGAGATACAGGAATAGGTAACCATGGAACTGACCTCAGAAACAGCACACTTTTGAAAAACAAAAGAGAGCTCTAACAGGGAAGAACTGAGATTATCACATACACAGTCACACAAGACAAGTAGATAAGGTAAGGATATAAGACACTTTTCTCACAAAGGGAAAATATATACATATACAAAATATAAAGGAAAATGTATGTGCTTAAGGTATATATTTCTAAACTGAGAAGGAATTGGTAAAAGTTAAAGGCAATGAGAATTGTTGAATTAAAATCCCAGAGAACAGCAGTAAGGGTGCCCCTAAAGAAATGTGGAGTATACTTAATAAGGCAAGAAAAATCACAATAAGGCAAGAAAATTGCTAAAGATGAGTTTGAAGACAGAAGTGAAATTGAGCATAACCATTTGATCATTTTTCTGAAAAACAGAAATCAAGCATATTTATAAGCATATGTGAGCTTGGTGGGCCAAACTGGGGTATAGAATTTTAGTTATAGAAGTTTTGTATAGGCAAGCATGATGGTACATGTCTATAATCTCAGCACTCTGGGAGCTGAAGCGGAAAGATGACAAATTTGAGGCTATTCTGGGCAACTTAGCAACTCTCTTTAAAAAAGAAAAAAGGGAAAAGTTTGACTAACATGAAATTAGAATGGAAAATCTCAAAATACAAGGACAAGGCTCAAAGTATAACCAAAGAAATGTTCCAACGCAGAGGATAAAAGAAGGATCTGGATGGCCAGAATAAAAAGTGTGGGTTTTCCAACATGACGATATAAAGGGATCTGAGAAGGAAGACTATCAGCTAGGCATCAAAGGTCTTAAAGAACACTAGGACAAAGTGAAGTTATAGTCCTTCAGTGCAAAAAAAGATGGAGAAACTGGGAAGAAAGTGAGCACACAAGGGAAGGCATTCTGAATGTTAAGAAAAAAGCCAGCCCAGGTATTCCTAAATGGAGAGGGAAAATGTAGAATATGAAAAAGGATCATCATACAGACAGGCTTGGACTCTTGGATATTTCCAAACGAGGCAGGAATTGCTAAAACAGAGATAAAAATAACAGAGTCATACTTAAAACAGTAATCTTTGTAAAGCTGTTTTGGTTTGAAACAGACACCCCTAGAGTTACAGCTCAAAACAATAATAAGAAATGCAGATTAAAAGTCATGAGGCAAGACATCCTATTAAAGAGTATACTCCTGAAATGGAGAGTCATTGCTGACAAAGCCCTGATTCTCTTTGCCTAATTACAGAAAGAAGTTGTACACTCTCAAATCTACAGACACAGGAAACCAACTAATATAACTTATTATGAAAAGCTGCCTAACAAAATAATTGTATTTGAAACACATGAGAATACACAAAACAACAAATTCAAACAAGCTCCTTTAATAAACAAATAATTTTAAATAAGTCATCTCAAATTTATTCACTTCAAGTGAAAGAAATGGAAGAAGTAAAGAAAAAAAATGACCTACCTAATGGTACTGTACTGGAGAGACCTGGTGGACCTTGTTTCTTGTCACTTCTATCCATATGCTACTTCACTGGAATTCACTTGGTCTCAGTATTCAAATTGTTTAGCATGATCACTTGACTATACTAAAACCTAAACTTTCTCATAGCTAATATAATGTACGATTTCCATTTCATCAAGCTGCCTCTTTTTCTTAAAACTTAACTGAAAAACATATCTAACCCAAACCATTAACAGAGGTAAGCACCACCATCATTCACAAAAGTTACCTGTCCTTCTACAGCAAAACACTCTTAGTATTAAGCTATTGTGTTCAGCAAAGAACCACAAACTAGTTTAAGACTCTACACAGATGTTATTTATCGCTGATTTCAGCTTATCTACTTTCATGTTTTCTGTTTGACACATTCGAGCAAATCGGTAGGGGAAATGAGGACTTAGAAAAATGGATGTAAAAGGGCTCCCTGGGTGATGACAATGGGAAAAAAATGGCTAAGAAATACTGGGTTAAGTATTTTTCACACTAATACGTTAATAATTATCACCCTCAAAGAAAATACCTAAATATTTCACCTTTTTTCCCTATTTGATCAAGTTTTCTGATTCAATAATCATCACATAATCGAATCAACTTTTTTACCCTACTTCCCTCTTATTATCTATAGTTTTCACTTCTACACAGCATCAAATACTATACAATACACTAATCAAATCTGAAAGCCTTTTAGTTCATTCATTCTTTTGGTAATTATTGGTAAAATGCCAATTATTTGACTCACATGGCTAGTGTGTGTTTCTTTCATGAGCCCTATTCAACATTTTTATTTTTCACTGAAATATAAACGATGCAAGATGATACAGACCAGTTCTAAAAAACCATGAAATCTTACACTCCTATATAAAATAGAAAGCAGTGAAGTTTTAAAAGTTAAGTATGTAGGATTAAGGACTCCCTCATACACACAACAAGCACTAACAAACATTCTGAGTTTGTTGAAGGGGGCGGAGGGAAGAGAGAAGGGAAGAAGGAAGAAAGGGATGAAAGAGAGACAAGGCTGCAAGAACCAAGTAAAAAGCTTTCCCAATGTAAGATCAACATACCAAGAACTAGCCACCGTCGGAACCCAAAAGCAACACAGCTAATTGGACAAAGATTTTCTGCACATGGGTAAAATTTTCTAAATTTCAAAAATCTTATATGGGCAGACCCCACTTTAAAGAAATCTATTAACTAGATAGTTTTGGCAAGTGACCCTTGAAACTAAACTATACAGCAATAATGGAGAACTTTTTACAGATGAATGCCCAAATTGCAAGCGAAATCCCACTTGTTTTTCACAAAGTGCCACCACTGCAATTAAATCCAAAAAATGAGATTTTAGTTTAGAAAAAACAACTCATACATTAACATCTTTTGTCTCAAAATAAAAAAAAAAAACATGTGTGCCATAGGTTCATCACCACTGGTATATAGTTGTACGTTTTACTTTCCATACCATTTTAACATTTTGGTCCTGTAACAGAGAAATAACATTCATCCTTCTTTCTGTAAAACATACCAGGAAAAGAATGGCAAAGGAATGCATTATTTATTTTAGGCTAAAATAGCCCCAACTGTAACAGATGAATGCATTTCAAATTCCCTTTTGATGAGGCTTATTATGCATTTTTAAAAATACAGTAATTGTGACAATATGGCCTGTAAGCAATTTCTAACCATTAATAGCAGGAAGATTCTTTTTTTTTTTTTTTTTTTTTTTTGGTCTCTTTTCTCTCTCCCACCCCATCCCTGTACTTGTGCTAGGGAATTAACCTCTGGCTTTGTGCATGCACTCCACCACAACCAACAACCCAACAACATCCTTTTTCCTTTTTCTTTTTTTTTCTTAGTTGTTTGTCTTTTTAGACAGAATCTCACTATATAGACCAGGCTGGCCTCAAACTCAGCACCCTCATGCATCAGCCTTCCCAGTGCTGGGGTTATACACGTGTGCCACTGTACTTGGCAAGAAGGTGTCACTTCAATGTTTTTTTTAAATGTAGTATACAGTAACTGAGATCATATGACTGAAGGTTACTCTGAACTTGGTATAAATAAAAAAGGCATCTTCGTACATTTGAAAAACAGAACTGTATGTGCAACAAAATTTTACTCTTTATACACAGAACTCTGTGGGAGTGTCAAGGATCAGATCAAGTAATTATCCTCTCAGGACTCAGAAGTTCTTAGGATCAGGGTATATAGGAATGTATTGGAAAAATATGTTACCCACCAATTTAAAAAAATGATTCAGTAATTCATTTTAAAGCTACAGCAAACCAAGTCAACTTCTTAATAAAAGTTAGCTGTTAGTTCCTATGACATTGTACTCTGTGAAATTAAAACTTTTTAATGAATAGTTTTGAATATATTAAAATCCTAACCTATATGTATTTTTCTACTCTTGTATCTTTGCCTTATATATCTGATTTTTGTTTGTTTCAATGATTCCTCTGTATACAAATCTGTATGTCCAACATACATTTTCCTCATCTTTTCCTTGTCCTCTAGGTTCCAATAGTTTCATGTCTGACCTTTGTGCCCACAGATCAACTCGACCAATTACTGACAGTGCTATAAAATACAACTGTCACAGGATATTTTCATTTCTGTGCAATCTTCCTTTCCCTATCTTCCTTTCCACATCATCTTATTTTATTCTCCTCTCCCAATATCTCTTTATGATATTGTTTCTACTTCAGAAACTAAGTTTCTCTGCATCATGTTGAGAATGCCAAATTACTTAAAATTTTTGACTAGTAAGATTCAGATATATTTTTGCAAGTGTGCAGATTAATGTTCTTTTCCCTCTATTCTGTAATATTTTTTCTAAAATCTTTTCTTTGACAGCTCCATCCCCATTTACTAGTCCAGGATGTTGTAAATGTCCTTGGCCTTATTCTATTCAGTTGGATGCTGGTCAAAAGGAAGCAGTCTCTAGACCAACTGACACAATCTAGAAATCTACAAATCTAGAATACTTCCACTATCAAAGTCTATGTTATCCTGACTCAATGAATTACATGATAAACCGATTCCCAGACATCAAAATAATGCCTGCAGCATATTATGTCTGTCAACTGATTTACAAAAAAAAAAAAAAAAAAGTAATCTCTTCAAGAGTAAAGGAAGAAAGGCAAAGGTTAACACATGAAAGGCTAGGTTAATCCTACTGTTTCTTCAGGTAATGACTATGCAGCAGATAAAGTTGCCTAGTTTTCTAGTTGGTACAGACTTTGCATTTCACACATACAGATTTGCGAGAATCACACATTAAAGAATAAAAATATTTTTTAAGCAAGCATGATCACTGGTGAAAAGACATCATATTGTACCAATTTTACTTTCCATAACTCAAATTAATTTTTAAACACTGAAAATTTCTCCAAATTAACAACTGGCTAATCACAAATTAAGGACTACAGGAAGAAGATAGAGATAAGGAATGTAATAGAATTTTAATATCAGATAAATTCAGGTCCATGTAAGTAACATTAAAGAACATTAACTATAAAAATTGAATTATGGTCAATTTACTAATACAATGCCAAGTATTTAAATTTTATTTACAAATATATTCATGGGACATATATACAAAAACACATTGCTTTCCAAATATCTATCGTAAATCTATGTAAACACAATTAGGGAGAGCAGTAAATGACAAAAATCACATACACTAAAGACTAATACAGTGCTTATATATTTCAAAAATAACAAGTAACATCTAGTCTAAAATATTCTCAAGATGTTTTCTAATAATTAACATAATTTATATTAGCTTTTCAAAAAATGAATATATTTAACATAACTTTTAAATTTTCACTTTATGTATTTAAAGCAAATATATACCAAATGTTTGACTAGCAGGGAGTGACTTTTCACGTTTAACACACTTGAAAAATAACATCTTGAGTTAAGCTGTACATTAGTGGTATCCTAACTTTTCAAAATCCCGAAAAACCTGCAGTTATGCACAACTGCTAACTCATGTTAATAATAGCAATGAACTATACTTGTCTGAAACCACAAGACTGTCAGGTGACAAAACAACAAGTCTGAATTTAACTCAAATAAAACCTTCTCCATGTTGAAATGCAAAAAGGCTTAATCCTAGCAACAGGACCATGAGGGATTGCAGCCTTTAGGAAACTTGTTGCCCTCAACAAAATCTATTTTTGCCAAAGGCTTCATCTATTCAGTCCTATAATTTCATAGGTTACATCCTGTTTTTGGGTTTCACTTAGGAATTCCAGATTTTTCACATACAAGTTAAGATTGTGTGCCAATTCTTTTACCTCTTCTACTGTATCAGACCAAGAGAAAATCTAAGGATTTTGGAAACTATGCACTATCCTAGCAGCTTGTGCAGACCTGGGACACCACTTTTTGCTGTTTTATCGATGCACCTTTGTGATATACAATAATTATATTCATTTTGGGCAATTAGTACATACACATACACAAACATGCACGTGTGTGCATGGGTGGACACAGCATATCTTGATTTTTTTTCTTTGATCATCAGAAAAATTTATTGCTCACAGTTGTGGAGGCTGGGAAGGCAAACATTCAAGTACTGCAAGTTTTGGTATTTTGTGAAACCCAGTTTGTGTTTTCAAGATTATGTCTGAGTTCTCTGTCCTTACATGATGGGATATATAGAAGGGAAAAGCGGAGAGAGGCAGCTTCTCTGTAGCTCTTTTTTAAGGCCATTGTTTGCATTTAAGAAAGTTCCAACCGGGGCTGGGGATTTAGCTCAGAGGCATAAGCACCTGCCTTGCAAGCCGGCAGCTTTGAGTTCGATCCCTGGTACCGATAAAAACGAAAAAGACCAAAAAAAAAAAAAAAAAAAAAAGAAGGTTCCAACCACTTAACTTCACCTCCAAAAGGTCCTCCTCTTTTTGTGGAGGTACTTGTAAATAAAAGGGTTGCGCTTTTTAAATTCTATCTAATCACATTGGTGATTAAATGAGAACATGAATTTTGGGAAACATATTCAGAGCACAGCAGATTTTAAATGGTTTAAAGATCTAATATTAAAAACCCTAATCTATTGGAAGAGAAAATAGGTAGAAATCTTGAAGACAGAAGTGTAAGCAGAGATTTCATGTACAAAACCCAGATGCACAGGAAATACTACCAAGAATAAACTGGCATCTCATCTTATTACAGTGCACCTGCCTGGCCAATTCAAGGTCCTCAGTTTGATTTTTGGTACCAAAAAATAAAACAATAAAAAAGCTTTTTCACAACAAAAGAAATCACCAACAGAATAAAAGGACAATCCACAGAGTGAGAAAAAAATTTAGCCAGTTGTCCCTCAGACAAAACACTTACATTTTAGAACATACAGAGAATTGGGAGAAAAAAACAAAACAAAACAGACTCCCAAATTCAAAGACCCAATCCAAAAATGGGCATCTGAGATGAATATACATTTCTCAGATGAAGAAATACAAATTGCAAATACATATATGAGAAAATGTTCAACATCACTAGTTACCAAGAGATACAAATTAAAACAACACAGATTCCATCTCACCTCTGAAAGAATGGCTATTATCAAAACTCAACCAATAACAAATGCTGGAGGGCCTGTGTGCAAAAGGAACCTTTTTCTACTGCTGGCAGGAGTGCACACTGGTGCAAACACTGTGGAAATCAGTGTGGAGATTCCTCAAAAACTAGGATTAGAGGTCCCATTCCACCCAACTAAGCCCAGCCCCTTCTGGGTGTCTTCCAGAAGCATTTCCTTTTATCCCCTTTCCCTTCTCTCTCACCCTTCCCCACGTCCTTTGGTTAACGGTTCTTTATTTCAGTAAGTAGTGTACTGAGTACAGGAAGGCTCAGGCAACCATTGCTAGAACCTAGGTTTTCAACAATCCACAGCTATATGAAATCTTATAGGTTCTTAAAGTAAACAACAAAACAGAATTAACTCTCTCTCAATTTGGGTGTCTCAATTCTGTTATCTCAAGTCCATACACACATTCTTGGAACTCACAGCAGGCCCATATTATACTACTCAGCTGACCAGCAAGTAGAAAAGCAAACCCTCAGCATTCAGGAAGCTCAGGCAAGAGAACTGCCATGCATTCAAAGCCATCTAAACTACACAGCAAGACACTGTTTCAAAAAACACACACAAAGAAAAACTCTTAATGATTATGGCGCCAGAGTAGTCAGGGTGTAAATTGGCTCAGTAATCTAAGCTCTTAAACTAAATTTAAGCAGTCAAGTGTAACACAAAATGCAGTCTCTGAACTTACAAACTTTGATAAAAGTATCATGTTACATCATTTGACTAATTTACAAAAGACATTTTAGCTTACTTTACAAATACTGTCTTTCAGTGATTTATATTTTATCATTACCAGTAAGTTCTTCCATAAAACTGAAGAGTGTATCTGGGAATGTCTGTTGATAAGACTAATGCAGTAAGAGAAACGCCTTAATACAGTGGGCTGCTAATCCACCACCTAGGAGATGACATGCTGAGATCCTGCATCATTTTTCACACCCAAAAGGGCAGAAAGAGAAGAATGGGCTCTGAGTCAGCAGAACTGTATTTAAATTCTAACTCTTGACAAATACTGAATGTGATCTAAGAGAAGTACCTTAATTCATCTAGTCCTCAGTTTCCTCATCTATAAAATAAGACTGCTTCTAAAACTGGTACAGGGTTGTTTGATCTCTTCAATCCTGGAAACAGTACATCAAATGTAGCGAATTCAATAGTCCTATTTTCATTACTGCAGTTACTTTTCCCTTCAAAGTTCTAGATAGTGTCATGTTGTCTCATTAGAAAAACTGTAAATTTTCCATTATTTTAACTTTACTTAATTCTAATAATCCTAGTATTTGATGAGATATATAAAACCTGTTACAATGGGTCCACACCATATGACAATTAGTTTTTTAAAATCTGTCTTTGATTTTAAGTCAAAAACCGACATACAGACAACAGTAGTAATCTGAAAGCTTTTATAAAGTCTTGTCTTGTAGGACAAAAATATTTCATACCTAAAAGATTTGATATAAAACATCTGAAGCAATTTAAAATGTACTAAAGTTGTAGACTAAGTTTCATATTCATATTCCTACTGAATCCATGAGACAGTGCTAATTTCTTCACATGTACTACCATCAATTCCTATATATCAATCCTGTAAGCAATAATATTTATTGTACATAGAAACACACATATGGTGCTCATTTGTGACCGACCTGTGACACATACCTGGCTTTAATTTAATCATACATAGTACAAGCATGTTAACTGCACTACCAAATGTATTAAGTGGGGAAAAACTAGCAACAACTAAACTGCTCATCAATGGGGGATTTGGTAAATAAAACTGTGGTACATTCATTCACTATGGTAACCGTCCATGAAACAAAATAATGTGTGGGCTTTTAATAGAATGTGGGCTGTTTATGAAGAGCTCTAAAGTAATTATTACATGAAGAAAAGAAGGCTGAAATAATAACACACACCACTGATATGAAGACAAAAATATTAATATGCTTGTGTACACAGTTTTTATTTATTCATTTGTTTTGCAGTGCCAGGGACCAAACCCAGGGTTTCATACACAGTAGGCAAGCACTCTGCCACTGGGCTATGTTCCTAGTCCTTAATACTTTCAAGGAAGATAATTAAGAAACATAATACAAAAATACACAAATAACCATTAAAAGAATCTGAAGGAAATGAAACAAATTGGACAGACATTTATACTCTGCATTGCCTTATGCTCTTACATACCTTAATCTGGTAACAAAATTTTGAATGAATACAAATAATCACTTCTTTGATTCCCCAGGTTCTGGATACACTCTCCTCAAAGAATATAAAACAACTTAATCACTATCATACTCTTAAGAAGGAAGATTATCTCTTTTTTTCCCACTGGAAGGTTTCCAGATAATGAAGAATAGGCCAGAGAAAAGTTTGATGAAAAAAGAAAAGTTTGATGGGCACAAGCTTGAAAACAAGCATAAATGCTACAAACCTAAGAAATAACAGAACAATGTAAAAATATTCCAAAACAGAAAAGCCAATAATTAAGGTTTCTTTCTCTAGTGTCAACCTCCACCGCCTCTTTTCAAATCAAGTATCTTAAAATTCACCAAGTCCTATTGCTCCTGTCTCCTAAATATCTTGAGTTAACTCAATACTATACAACTATACTGTCATCATCTTAAATCTAAGCCACCATAGCACGTCAGTTTAAATTATTCTTCCAGCTTCTCCTCTGTGGTTTTCTTCCAATTCATTCTTTACACTGTAGCCAAAGTGGGAAATCTTAGTATGTTATTTTGCCTACTTTAAAATCTCTCATCAATACCACACAGCTCTCAGGTTATGTCCTAACTTCCAAGTAGACATGGCCTTGACTACCCTTCTCCCATGCCTGTTCCCTGCTCAGGTCCAATCATTCTTTTCACTACAAACCTCCACTGTGTTTTGCCTTTGGTCTAGACATTTTCTGCAGTCCTTCTCTTCTTGGCCTATTTCTCTCAGATCTCAGTTTACATGTTACTTCAAATAAGAAGCTTTCCTGATCAATTCCACCACCAATCCCTACATCTGGAATAGTTTCCATTCCCATTCGCCTTATGAAAGAGAGAGGGGGAGGGATAGAGGGAGAGACTGTGAGACCCTGTCTGTCTGTCTAAGTCTGTCTCTCTTGCTCATTCTCTCTTACCAGTGCCCTAAACCAACATTCTATGCACCCACCATTCATTCCACTGCTTAACAGACTATGTCATAATCACTTGTTTACTGTCTCCATTCCTATTAGACCATAAGCCCTGTGTGAACTCTTGGTATGAAGCTGTAATTCAAATTTCCAGCACCACAGCTGACAGTCAGCAGCTTCTCATTAAGTGGAAACTAATTTTCGAACGAACACTGATGAAATCTCTTGAGATCGGTTTAATTAAAACAATATACTAAACAGGATTGTATTGAGTTTTCTTTACAACAATGAGATAAAAATATTTTTCTTACATTTCTGTTTATACTTTAAAGTAAATATAATATACTACATTCAGTAGTCCATTCCCCCAACTCTTTTAACAATGAGAATAATCCTTATAAACACTAAATGTAAACTGACTATATAATCCTCTTTTTTCTTTTCCACAAAGTTTAAGGAAGGCATATTATAAAAGGAAGCTCTTATAGATCTTATCAGAACATTTAACTTTCAATGACCCCTTCTCCCTTTAACTTTCCTTCTTAGTGCTGATCAAATTTAAAGATATAAATTATTTTAAAAAGAATATTTAAAATGCGTGAAACTCATGGGACCTGGCTTTCAACCTTTATCACCTTTGGTATCTTGCATGGTATTATAAATCTCTACCTGCATGCTCAAAAAATGGTTTATAAAATTTATCTCTTCTATCTTTAATTACAGAATCATTAGAAGAATCAGAAGTGATAATATGCAAGAAAGCAATCCATAAACTGTTATTTGTAGTCTTGTCTATTTAGAGACAAGGCATCCATTCTGTAAGAAACCTGGAAGAACAACGAGAATAAAGGCAGAAACTATGTGTGTAGAATGGAATTAACAATGGCAAAACTAAGACTTAGACCTCAGAGAGAGCTGCTTCCAAGACTGGCCTTTGGCTGGCAGAGCGTTTGAGTGATAAACAACTCCTTACATAAAACATTCCCTAAGTGATAAGTATGGCTCATTGTGAATAAACTGTACAAATAATGTAGTATATCTTGAATACTTATGTTTTTCCTAAGTGCAAATTTAGGTATATGCTAGTCAGAAGTACCAATGTAACCAATCTCAATAAAAATTCTGAGAATTAGAACTGTAATCAAAACTATCAACTGTCCCCTAGAGTTTTTGTCTCTTCCTTTAGTAAAAAAACTACCAGGGTTTTGGCAAGAACACAGCCACCTAGAGAAACTACATTCCCCAAATCCTTCACATCTAAGTGTAGCTAATATTACTAAATTTAAACTATTAGGAGTATAAAACAGCAATTGGCCTAAGTAAATGGTAGGTCTCTTCTTGAAGACAAAACTACCTCTCTTCTCCTTACCTCATTCTGATAGCTGAGAAACTGAAAAAAGCAGCTCTTTGGACTCAACAGTGGAAGCCACATCTTCATAATGACAGAGATGTCCTAATTAACTGATCAGTTTAAATCACTCTGTGACTTTATTTAACTGCATTGTCTACCTGTCAAAGAGTATCCACTTACATTTTTTACTACTGCAGGAGAAAGGAATAGTTTTGTATCATACTTTACTGTCTTACAGTCTGTTACAAAGCTTGGCCGTACTCTGATGCATAATTACACCAGTCTCAGGGGAAGTCTTCTTAGGTAAGTCATTTTCCCTTTCTGAGATCAGAAACCATAAAACTCTAAATTTATGATGAAGAATGCCCTCTGATTTTCTCAAACTAAACTTTTAAAAAAATTTAAACTAATATAGCCAAAATATTTACTTGCTTGCTTTTCATCTTTTTCTTTCTTGCTTTCTTTCAAGACAGCATCTTGTTATGTTGTTTAGCCTGTTTTTGAACTCACATAATTTTCTCTTTCACAACAGAATAAGATTCTTTTCAAGCATAATTATATTTTTTAAAACTGACCTTATAACTTACAAAAGAAGTCTGATCGAAATTTAAATTCAAAATTATTTTCTCTGACATTAATATCATCATGCATATATAAGGACATTTCAGTTAACACTGACCTATATATGTAACAGTAGTCCCTGAAGATTACAATGGAGCTGAAAAATTTCAATCTCTTAGTGATATCATAGCCAATGCAATGTGGTATTACAACACATTACTCAGATATTTGTAGGGATGCTGGGATAAACAAAATTATTTTGTTGTGGGGCTCTATAAAGGTATAGCACATGTAATTATTCATGGAACTATAATACTTGATAATGCTAATAAGTAACTATATTACTGGTTTATGTATTTACCATACTGAATTTTTATCATTCTTTAGAATTCCTACTTATTTAAAAAATTTTGTATAGTAGTATGCAATAGCACCCTTCTACATCCCTTGACTGCATCAAGGATCCATGTCAAGTGAATTATACGTATCACATAGGTTTGTGTAAGAACAACCTATGCTTGCAGTGCATTTTTCAGATGGTTTCCCATCATTAAGTGATGCACGACTGTACATCAAGTTTCTTATTAATGATGCAATGATGATACAGGGTACATCACTATGATATATTTTAGGAGTATAAATTTATAAAATAAGCATTAATTTGGTGACCAGGCATTTAAATCTGACATAGTCTTAGGATACTTACTACTAATGTAGACATCTTAAACATAAAACTTCATTTAAATATACTTTATCAGTAGAACACAGTAATTAGTGTTCTAATAGCAAACAAACACATACTACTTCTCCCATGCTGTTAATGGCAAATGTTACCAGTATTAAGGTAATAACAGTACTTATTTCATGCAATTGTTGTTAAGTATTTGTGGTGGATTGATAACTGGTGTCAACTTGTAACACCAGCTGGACTGAATCATCGTGGTGCCGAGTGTGGATGGCCCACCTGAGGACAGTTGCCAAGACAAAAAGGAGACCTGGAGTGGAAGAGATAGTGTTGTTTCTCCACGATGTTGCTAGCTCTCCTCTTGTCACTGGCGCTCCGAGAGGAGCTTGTCAAGCTTCTTTCCTGATAAGAACTCAGTCTCATCATCGAAGGAGCTCAGGACCTTGCTGTCACTGAGGATGGCTGCGATTCACTTTGGGGGAGCTCTGGTCCTTATGCTGAGCATCATTTCCTGGCTCTGGAAGGGAAGATGGTGTGCTGTTCAATCTTATGGAGAAGTTCGTCACACTGGCTTCCTGGTATGAATTAGGCTGTTCTCATTGTTGGAGAAGCTTGGGGCCTTACTGTCGCTGAGGTTGCCTGTGGTACTTTGAGGGAGCCCTGATCCGTCCTTTGGCTTCTGGCACAGATCCTTCATCCCGCTGGTGCAGACTTTCTGCCTTCCACCACTGACCTTTGGGACTTCCCAGCACAGACCCGTGACACAGACTTGTATCACATGGGACATTGTCATGGACTCCAGGCCTCCAGGTGGACTCATGGGACAGGCACTGCCATGGGCTCTAGGTCTTCAGCTAGACAGGGATCCAGGCCCTCAGCTGGATTCTTTGGGTCTCAGTGTGGACAGATTTCCTGCACTCTTTCTTTTGTATTTGATACTTTGGGGGCCATTATAAGATAATATTATAAATTATGTGTTCTGTGTCGTCTTGTTCTTCTTACAAACCCTGATGATAACAGGCTTTAGAAACAACTAATATTTACCAAGCACTTAGCACAATGCCTGGAACATAAAACACACAATAAAAGGTATCTTTCTTCTCTCTCTCTCTATGCATTTTTAATGGTGGTTATTAACTGATGCTTGCATTTTATTGACTGAACACTCTTGTATTAGTCACCTACCCTATACCAACCACTGCTAGGCAGTTTTAAGTACCAGAGGTACATGCATGACTATCCCATCAGGTGGCTTTTTATTAATTTTACTAGTAAAAACACTGATAAAAATTATTAGTTTCATTTGTACCACCAGTGGTACAGTCATGCATGTTCCACTGATGGTTCAAGCCAGCGGGAATCTGCCGTAATATAGAAAAAGAAATACCTATTTATTCTATAACTATGCAAATGTTTTTAATCATAAAAGTAAAAAATGGCTTCTGTAGAATTAAAAGCAGTCATTTCAGACCGGAAAGAGCCTACCATCCTAATCAAGAGATTACAAAAATAGTAATAATTACATAATCAAGTATCATAACATGAAATAGGTACTAAATTTTGTAGAAACTTCAGTGTTTGAAGCAGCAATGTTTGAATATCAGGTTTGGAAAATAAGAATGCAAAAAATAAACTCATCTATAAAAGGAATGAGAAAAATTTCACGAGGCAAAAACAATCTCAACAGACAACATCACAGATTTTTAGGAGAGTAACAAATGATACATACTATAAATAAATGTAACAAATAACCAGCTTAAAATTATCAGGATTGTGCCTATGATGATGGCAATGGCACAAAAGGATTTGAGAAAGAATCAAAACATCTAATGAATAATTAAATGCAATACTTAGGTAGACCTAACAATTCCTCAACAAAATCCTGTGTAGAAAATGTTTGCAAACTATATTAAGAGTTTAATACCCAAAATATATCAAGAACTCACATAAGTCAAGAGCAATAAAACAAATATTTAAATATTTAAAAAACAAGTAGGGCTGGGGATGTAGCTAAGTGGTACAGCACTTGTCCAGTACGCTCAAGATCCTAGATTCCATCCATAACACAGCAACAAAAGTGGGGATGAGGTGAAGTAGGAATATGAGGCGTCTGAATAGACATTAAGGTAGGACAAAAAAGGTCTGGAATGCAAAAAAAAAAAAATGTTCATCATCAATAACCATCAGAAAATGAAAAATGTTAATTAAAACTATAATGAGCTATCACCTCACATCTATTAAAACAGCTATTGTCAAAGACAACAAATTCACAATGAGATACAAAAGGGAACTTTGTACACTATGAGTGAAAATGTAAACTAGCCATTTATGGAAAACAGTGTAGGGGCTCAGCAAAAAATTAAATATAGAACTACCATATGATCCAGCAACCTTACATCTGAGTACACATTCTAGAGAAAGGAAAAAAGAAATCAGTGTTAAGACATCTGCACTCTTATGTTCAACTGTAGAATTATTCACAATACCTCAAAATATTTATCATCAATGGATGAGGGGGCAAAGATAGATATATATAAATATATATCAGTATAATATTCAGCCTTTAAAAAGAAAGAATCCTGTTATTTAGGACGACAAAGATGAACTAGAGGATGTTATGCTAAGCAAAATAAGCCAGGTTCACAGAAAGATCTGACAAGCCAGGTTCACAGAAAGATCTTACGCACGTGTGGAATCAAAAGTTAAACTCACACAAGCAGAGATTAGAATGGTGGTAACAAAGGTCAGAAAATGGAGACAATAGTCAAAAGGTACAAAGTTTCAATTACAAGAAATGATAGTATAGTGGTTATATGTATACACCCTTGAAAGTGCCTAAAAAGGAGATCTTACATGCTCTCAGCACATGTACACACCCGCACGTAACACAAATGATCATGTGAGGTGACAGCATTTGAATTAACTGAATCATTCTACAGTTTATACAAATATCAAAACATCACACTGTATACCACAAATGTAAATTATCACTTTTGAAATATATTTCAAAAATCCAATCACAGAAATAAGAAACCTAAATAATTTGATATCATGATTATGCTCATGTACTAGGGGGATGTCAAAATGAAGATGTCCCTACGGAAGGTAAAATATGTACATGAATGCATTGCTACTGGAAGTCAGTACTGAGCTGTAATTTGACAGGTTCCACTATAAAATCTGATTTTTTTTTTCTCTGTGTCTTTCTCTCAGATTCCAAGATAAACTCATTGACAGATTTTTATCTCAAACTTTTGGTTGAGAAAAATCTCAGCACTCCTGAGGCTATGAAAAACTGAAAAAAAAAATGCAAATCACCCAATAATACCCCATTTAAACAGCTTGTCAGTAAGTTTAATTTTCAACAAAAGTATACTTTAAAATTAATCTGCTGATATTTCATAGATTCAAAAACAAATCTGAGAGTATTTTGAATGATCTTCTGATACCCAAAAAATTTTTTTGGACTGAAAAAAATGAAAAGGTCATCTGTAATAAAGCAGATACGCTCATCTACTTAATCATCACATTAGATATTCTGAATTTCCAAAAGGAGGAAAATTAAAAGTTTTCATTTTTTAAATACTGTATCAACCTACCATAAATACCTGAAAACTCAGATATTGTCTAAAGTATAGAAACAGGTTTTTAAATGTCTTTACAATATGGGTTATTTGGGGAAGGCTTCACAAATAAGAATTAAGATATATTAATTCAGAGTCACAGTGGTGATTTTATAGACACAATAAAAACAAAAGCTTGGAAAATTAAGCACTGTTATGTCAGTAGCACCATTAAGTTATTGAACCTAAAAAAAAAAGTACAGCTAATCATTTAAATTATTAACAAGTCTCAAAATAAACAAAGAAACATAAATGTCTCAAGGTACATGAAACTGCCGCTTTTTGCAATGATTCTTAAAGCCCAGGACCTCATGGTATCACACACAAATATAGTAATTTTTTATTCTTAACGTTCTGTCCCAAATCATTCCAGACTCATCTTCCAGCAATATAATGTTTCATCAGATCATTCCACTGTGACAAAATTAACAGTGATTTCTTATGGGCTTTCATATGGGTGCTAACAAACTTTCTAAAATAATCATTCCTTTATCCCCCTTAGATTCACTTATAATAGGACTCACTCATACTACTCTTCTTGTACCGTAAAGCAAAAGATGTTTGCCCTAAGTCTACAGTGTGTTCCTTATCCCTCCTAGTCTCTTGTTCAATTGCCACACAAACATCTCTATCACCCTGATACTGAGATTGAATTCAGGACATTTATACTTAGCTACCTCAGCAACCTGCCCTCCAATCCCTCTTCAATTTTGAGACATGGTCTCACTAAGCTGCTCAGTCTCAATCTTGTGCTCTTTTTAAGCACTCCATAGTGCTGGTATTAGAGGCATGCATTACCACATACAGTCTCTTTATGTCTCATTAGATTTATACACATGTGACAGTCATCTCCTTGTATTCTATTATCTTACATTTTCATCATATCCAGTTTCTAACAAATTAGCACTTCTTGGATCGTCTTATACATTTATGTTGTGTTTTTAAACAATCTTTGCACATACAAAGTAACAAAAATAAGCTACTAAAAATAAGCTATTGACATGTGCAATAACATGAAGGAATCTCAAAAACATTTACAAAGAACCTAATAAAAGAGGATACACAAATGTGTAACTTTAATGTGTGTAACATTCAGGAACAGGCAAAACTATAGGGACAAAAAGCAGATAATTCACTGTCGGGATGGATGTGAGAGAGGGGAGAATCATTACAAATGTATTACAAAGAAACTTTTGTTTGATTTTTTGAGACAGAGTCTCACTATGTATTCAAGCTGGCTGTGAACTCACCATGTAGCCCATACTGGCTTCAGACTTGCAATGATCCTCCTGCCTTAGCTTTTCCAGTGCTGAGATTACAGGTGTGCATCACCACACCCGGCTCCAAAGGAGCTTTTTGAGGTAACGAAAACGTTCTGCATCTTAATGCTGACGGAGATTATATGACAACACATATGTCAAACTCATCAAGCTGCAAACCTAAAGAGCGAATTTTACTGCATGTAAATTATACCTCAAAACTAACTACACACACACACACACACACACACACACACACCCTTCACAGATAACTATGACTATCTAAATAGTAAGATTTCAAAGTGTATATGGCCCCCACTGCCAAGTCAGTAAGGCCTACACCTAAATCTCAGGCTACTTTAAATTTAAATATACAACTAAACGTGTTTTCCTACTATACCTACTGGCATTGTTCCCTCCTATATTCTTTACCTTGTTTAAAAGCATTATCATCTGGCGCTACCATGCCTCATGCCCAAATCTCCCAGATCCAGGACACAACTACTTCACCCTTTCCATTAAGTCAAAAGCTGAATCTTCTTTAGACATTGCTCCTCCTTTCTCATTATCCAGCTACAGTCATAATGCTGCCCCTGGCTTCTGTAGCCTGTGACAACTCCAACAGTGCTTCTCTGGCTGGTGATCCCAATCTTTTCCCTATTCTGTCACTCTCAGATAAAATTTCCTAAAAATACAAAGATGACTGTTGGACTAGTTTCCATCTGCCTAGTAAAAATAAAATTGTCTTTATATTTTAAGCACCAGCATTATCCCAACCTCTCATTTCCTGCCATCTCCTTATATGCATATCCTGACACTCTTATTAAGCTTGTCATATCCCTTCCAATGGCTGAACTAAATTTAAGAACAACTCAATGCCACCTCCTCTAGCAGAAACAGAGGAACCACTAAACAGAAGTAACTTCCCATATATTCTCCCAGAATAGTTTTTTAGAACTATTTCAATGAATTTCCTTTGTAATTCCATGTATTCCATTTAAAGTATTTATAAAATTTTTGTAAGAAGGGTTACTTACCAGGCTGTCTTAATAGCATGTTGCAGGAAAAATAAGAATACCACTCTATGCTTTGATTCCACAGAGAAAAATTAGTGGTCAGTCAAGGGACAAGCGAGGGATATGAGATGCTGAAGGAAGACTGGTAATTTGGGATGCTCAAAACAAACCAAAAGGCTGATTTATGTATGTATGTGTAGTACGCAAGTATGTATGTATGTATGCAAGTATGCATGCATGCACACCGTGTTGGGGACTGAACTTACAGTCTTGGGTATGTTAAGCAAAGCTCTCAGCCACTAAGCTACAACTCCACTCTAAGATTTTGGTAATTTGAGCCAGTTAAAAATAATCAGCTTGAAAAGATTTCCAAGAATATTTTCCAACTGTAAAGTAGATCGATATATTTTAAAAAGTGCTATTCACCTTCTCTTTCCATTCCTCTATTTCTTTTTCCACAGCCCTTGGTTTTCTCCCTCCATTACAGCTCTTTTCCTTCATTCTTTCATCACTTCCTTCCTCCATCACCCTTTATTTCATATTTCTTTTAATTTTATGCATGTTAATAAACTGGAAAATGCAATAATGACAACCATTTCTACTTTTTATTTTAAAGAAAATAATACAAAACAAGCAGATCAGAACATAACAATGGAAACAACACAGGACTTCAAAACAAGATAACAGGAAATCAACAGTGGCTACCATAATGTTTCTTGTTTTCTTTGAAATAGTTGTCCATACCTTCATACACAATAAAATCAAACAAAACAAAATAGGATAAAACCAATCCAAACAAAATAATGAAAGCATTACAGGTCTTCAAGACCAGACAATAGGAAATCAACAATGGCTACCATAATGTCTCGTTTTCTTCAAAATAGGTGTCCATACTTTCACACATACTGAAATCAAAAAGAAAACTGACTAAAACCAATCAAAACAAAGAAACCAAACATTACTGGACTTCAAAACAAGATGACAGGAATGGCTGAATGGCTCCCGCAAAGTCTCGTTTTCTTCAAAGTAGCTGTTCATACCATAACAATAATAAAATCAATTTTTGTAAACTCTTTAGAAGTTCTAGGTATGTATAAGCCTATACATGCACATTTATCTTTTCTGCATTAGATGACAGACATTTCTTAAAATGTAACATTAGTGCAATGTTCTTTGTTATAAAACACCACTTTAAGATACTGCATTTTATCTATTTATGTAGTGAGGCTTTTGCTCTAGTTATTATAATTACTGTATGAGGGTGCTTTTTCTTGTTTGTGCTATGACTGCCTATACATTTAGGTGAAAACTATAAAAAACTTAATAAAAAGCATTTCAAGTTTTAACAAACAGAAGCCTATAACCTAGATCTTTTATTCAGACTAAGCACAGTGACTGCTACATATTTTAAAAAATCCAAAAATCTGTTGACTAAAGTAATGAAACGTATTTTTAAAATGAATTACTGAAATTTTCTGCATTTTTAAAATGCAGTTTTAAAAAAGTCTGATTTTCCAGTCTAAAGGCTGTACATTAAATGCCAGTTTATGTTAACTCTCAAAGGTAGCTCTAAAAGATAACATTCAAGTCTGACAGGAAAGACTTTTAAGACCTCTGACTTTCAGAATGACTTCTGAAAACTGCATATCTAATATCTTCTTTAAATTTCATAGTTTTCCATTATGTTCTGTAAGATTTTTAAAAATTCACTCACAAAGGTTCTTTGTTATGAAACAGTTATCAGGCCAACTCACAAAGGTCATTCCCAGTACAAAATGAAGTAATCACAATGCTTCTGTCAGCATGCTGAAGGTGAAAAGCAAGGTTACACAGCCACTAAACACCAAGAAAAAAACAGATACACAATTAAAATTATCAATAATCTGATTTTGGACACTTTTACAAAATTTTACAATCTGGAATCTTTACTATACATCTGGAATATTTTAAGAAATGCATCATTGGACTTGAGATTTCTCTGAACAGAATCTCTTAAGAGAAAGGAGCTTGGAAAGCTTCTAAAACTAGACACATAACACTAACATATCTTTTCATGTTCACTTTCAGTAACTTCTGAGGATCATAAAATATCTATTATTTTGTAATTTATTTAGGTTACATAGTTTTATAAGTATCATCTTAACAAATGAGTGCATTTCAATGCAATACCTATTATTTGTATTCTTCTATAGTTCCATAATATATAAGTTACCAACTTCTCAGAAGTACATACATGGGAAAGTAAAAATAGTTATAAAAAAAGCAAGAATGTAATGTATGGTTAAGTTACAGTGGAACATGAGTGTGTGTTTAGTGTCTGGTTTCCGATTCCAAACTACTATAAATAAGATATGAGCCAGCAAACAAACCTACGTAATACCAACTGGTACTAGAAGACAACAGTGCTTTTTTTTTTTTTTCCTGGCAAACAGTTATCTTATTGTGCATGTTGTTTTCTGATAGCTGAGTAATCTTTCTTGAGTTTTAAAAATTAACATACAAACAATCAATATATATCCAATGGAAGATTTTAGCAAGAAAATATAAAACCTCAAAAACCTTTTTATAAATAACAAAACAGGGTAAGAAACGGTCCATTTAAAAATAAAACTTGTACCTAGTCAACAATCATGTAATACCCAGATGTGTATGGTAGCACATGCCTATAATCATAGTACTCAGGAGGCTGCAGCAGGAGGATTGCCTGGCCTGAGCTACACAATGAGTCCAAGCCCAACCTGAACTACATAATAAGACCCTGATGAAAGAAAGAAAGAAAGAATGAATGAATGAATTCAAGTATAAAATATTTCTAATTCTTGATTTCTAAAACATCTCTTCATTTTAAAATATAACTCAAGCAAAATCTATTATAAAACTTAAAACTACATAGTTAAGACACTAATTTCCTGCTGTTATTAAGCTAGAGAAAAAAATCAGTAGTTGTCAGCAGTTAAGAAGTATGCACAAAATCTATTCAAAAGCAGAGTAGCAGCACAGGAGACTATGTTAGGGCAATCATTACCAGTGATGGTAACTAGAGAAATCTAGCTATGTGTGAAAGTCACAAGACTGTAAGTACATGTACATATATATTCATAGCAGCACCACTGACAGTAAAGGAGGGAAAACAACCAAAATATTTATCAGCAAGTGAATATACATACAAAATACAGTGCATTATAACCCACCTATGAATGAAGTACAGTACTGACACTTGCTACAATATGGATGAAACTTTAACACAATATATTAAGTGAAAAAAGTCAGACACAAAGTAATACAAATAGTGTATTATTTCATTTATAGAAAATATCTAAAATGGTGAGGAGAGAGAAAATGAATGAATGAATGAATGCAGACTGGTGGCTGCCAAGAGATTTGAGAGTAGACAGATTCCTGAATGAGAAAAGGGTTTTACTGTGGAGAAACGGAAATGTTGTAGAACTAGTTGGAAGTGGTGGCTGCATTAACACTGGATGCACTAAATGCCATTGAGTCATTCACTTCAAATTGGCTTATTATTTTTTTGTTACATAGACTTCATCTACCTTAATAAAGTGCATATAAATACATAAATCTCTCTCATAGGTAAGCAAGCATGATGGTAACAATGGCAATAATGACACAGTAGTAGTGATGTGCCCTTTTTAAAAAGCAAGGAAACTATAACTGCATTTAACATACTTGCATTTAAGAAATATGCAGAACACCTTAAAGAGCTGATGGTTCACTAGGGAAAAAAGTGTCATTTTTCCATAAGACATAACCACAACAAAAAAATGGGGATCACATTTGATTAAAAAGTTTTACTTCAATGACAAAACTAGAAAAACATTTCAGTAAACCTTAAGATAGTTATGGCATTTGGCTATGACAGCCATTTCAGGACATGAAACTCGCCCGGAAAGTGAACAAACGGCCCTGTGTAGTCAATAAAGTGCTACAGTTGGTGGGGAGGGGGACCTTGTCATCAACATAGAAAGAGCAGCCCTGACGAGTAACCAGTGGCTCCTCAATTGGTTACTATGAGCTAAGCTATATAACATCAGGCCTATAGAACAATAAAACAGAGGCCATAATTTATGTCTTTACTTAGTAACAGGCCTCTTTTATGTTCCACATATGTGGGAATGCCAGAGAGTAAAACAACTGCCCTAATTTCAAAAATTCAGAGTTCATATTCAAGCACTATTAAGTATATGAAGCAAATGAAATTCTCACACATAACTGAAAGACTGAAAGCCAATACAATCACTTTGTAAAATAAGATAGCAGAAACTAATAATGCTGAACATATATTTATCTTATGATCTATAAATTCAATCTGAGGTATCATTTCAATAGAAATGTGTGCATATTTTTGCCCCCAAAAATGTTCATAGCAGCATTACTCATTACAACTTCCAACAGGAAACAATCTGCACTGGAATTGTGTACTATTATAGTTTTCAATCAAAGATGGCTATGGCCACACACAGAGGACATGTGGCATTATCTGATTATATCCTAGTTTGGCACTACTGGGAGATACTACTGTAGCTAAAGAGTAAAACTCAAGGATGCCACAAACATTTTGTAACGCACAGGAAGAGCTCTCACAATGAAGAATTAACTTCACCCAAAATATTAATAGTGCTGAGTTTGAGAAATCCTACAGCAATGAGATTGTGAACTAGACTACAGACTGTCATGGACAAAATATCATGCTGGGGCTGGGGATTTAGCTCAGCGGCATAAGTGCCTGCCTTGCAAGTACACAGTTGTGAGTTCGATTCCCAGTACCAAAAAAAAAGGGGGGGGAGGGGGCAAGCAGTGGCAACCAGACAAGCAAAAACACCACCTATATATAACAACACCTATATAAATCTCAAAATTAGGCAAAATAAATCCCTGGTGTTAGAAGTCAGTAAGGATAGTTGGGGGGGGTGTCATGATAAGGACCTTCATAAAAACAGGCAATGTTCTATTTTTGAGCTGAGTATTAGTTACCTGACCTAATATATGAATTTACTGAGCTAAGTACTATCTGTACATTTTTCTTAAGTTTTATTGTTCTTCATGCAACGTTCATTCCAAAAACTTCATAGGACTATACACTACAAAGAAAATCTTATAGTATATAAAGAATTTTACAGTATATGCAGTGTTCTTCTTTGGCAAATCAACTATTATATTGGTAAGTATCATTCTGAAAACATTCTCCCTTGGAATTTGATAATTCCATATACTAACTCTGCCACTTAGTTGGGTTGACCATAATCAAGTTTTACTTTTCACACTCATCTTTTTTAAAATTACAGATGAGACTTTATCTCCAAGGCAATAAAATCAATAAATAAATACAGAATGTGAAAATCAATCTAACAGACTTTGTCCTTGTGGTAATCATTCTTAACATTTTTGTGTTACTCCTGGATTTTTTCTTATACACAAATATAGAGGAATTAATATACACATATTTACAAGAAGAAGATCATATTGCAATATACAAAAAAAGATATTGCAAACTATTCTGCAACTTATTTATTTGTGTGCCAAGGATCAAACTCATGACCTTGCACTTGCCAGGCAGGCACTTGCACTGCTGAGCTATGTCCCTGGCCCCTATTCTGCAACTTCTTAAAACTTAATATATATGGAAACCTCAATTTAGACATACAACAATGTTCTAATGTATCTGTAACTTATGTAATCAATCTCTAATTATGGACACAATAACCAACTTAAAACTGCAAAGTTCAAATAATGTTCAATAAACAGTGTAACATGCTTATCTCATTACCTTCAGTTAACTATTTATTGTTCTCCAAAATAGCTGAGTACATTTTTGACTCTCATCAGCATTTAACAGGATTTCTTTTACAAATATTCTGCCAGAATAAATTTTCTAATATTTGTCAGACTGAGTAAATAGTAGACATTTCTATTCATATTTTTTAATTACAAAGGTTACATATAATTCAATTTTAAAATATCTTTACAAATTTTCCTGTTTTCAATCACTTGTGGAGTAAAGTATTTAACCACATTGCTTTATTTTCTCATTTGCAAAACTGCCCTAATATCACTTACTAAGTGGTAAAATGTGAAACTATGAGAATTTAATCTGTAATTGCTAACTAGAGCTGTACTGCAAAATCACGTTGGAGAACTTTGAAACAAGCCAAAACATTCACATGCCTAGAAACCTTTCCAAAAAATGAATTCTAGGCATGACAATGTAACTATTTTAGAGGCCCCACTGCTGCACACTTCAAGATGAAAATTACTAGAATATAAATGTCATTCCCTTTTTCACAAATTACCAAACATGTGTATTATTTTTAGAGGTATGTGGAATCTCTCTACCACTCGAGTCTAAGTTTCCTGAAGTTGGAGACTCTTATTAAAAGCAGTTTTCTCTTGTTGCAAACTGTTTACACTACCTGAGCAAAAACAAAAATTCAGGTTGTGTACAACTAAGGTCAAGCCCCTAAGAAAGCATCTTTATTTATTAAATATATTATGTGTAGAGCTTTGTGGCTTGATGATTAGAATAAAATCTCATAATTTCTCTTTGTATATTTCAAAGACAATCATACTTGTATACTACTTCAAGGACATAATGGATGGCAGTTTCACTGTTCATTTGTTCTGAAAATACCTCCCGAACTAGAATGCAACAATACAAGACAGAACCATGTTAAAAGATCATAATCAAGAAAATATAAAAAGATAACATCTTTGCAAAAATGGTGCTGGATGAATTGTGCATTCATACAGAAAAAAATGAAGCTCTGCTCTATCTCCCTCCATACATAAACTCAAAATGAGTCAAAGTCCTAAACATAAAGGCTTAAGCCTCTAAAAGAAAACAGAAAAATGTTGTGACCTTAAGAGTAGTGCAAGCTACTAATACAAGTGTATTATGGCACACTCCTGTAATCTCAGCACTTGGGAGATTGAGGCAGGAGAATTTCTGTGAGTTTAAGGCCAGCCAACGGCTGCAGAGTAAGTCCAAGGCCAGCCTGAACTACCTACTGAGACTCTGTCTCAAAAATAAAATAAAATAAAATAAAGGTGCAAAATTTTCTTACAGTATGAAAAAATACAATAAAATTTGGAAGAGAATAAACCATATTTGATAATAATCCAGGTCTTCTGATTTTTTAAGATACCACTAAAAAATAAAGAGACAAATCAGACTGGAAAAAATTAACAATGCACATATCTAACAAGTAACCTTTCTCCAAAATACATAAAAGTTCTCTCATAACTCACAATAGGTAACAATTCAATTTTAAAATGGACAAAATACTTCTTTACTGAAGTCATATATATATATATGATATATATATGATATATATGATATATATATATATATATATATATATATCAGTAATAATAATATGCTCAGGAATAATACCCAGGAATTAGGGAAAAACAAAACTACAGCAAAATGACATGTTACACTCTCTTAATAGACTCCCTAAAATTAGAGAGACCTCTATGAAGTGTTGGTGTGAAATGGAAATTATCATACATTGCTAGTATCTAACCAACATAAATAAACATCTGTGTTATACAAAGATTTACAAATGTTCATAGCAACTTTATATATAAATAACCCGCCAAACTGGAACTAATACAAAAATGTACCAACTGGTATATGGATGAACAAATTTTGGTACATTAATATAATGGAATAAATGTCTTCAATGAAAAGTAATGAGCTTTCTAAACAAGCAGCAACATGGATGAATTTTGAAAATATGCTGCTTTAGATTTCACTTACATGAAATTTCAGAATAGGTGAAATTAATGTACAGTGACAGAAAGTAGACCACAGATGTTAACGGGGATAAAGGTAAGTCAAGGCCAGACTAATGACCAGGAATAAGAAGAGAATATTCTGGGATGATACAGAGTACTATATCTTGATTGTAGCAGTAAAAACTGATAGAAGTGTATGGTTTTAAAATGTATCCCAATATTTTATTTCAGTTTGGTATAGTTAAGACATGTAGATGCAGAGACATATAAGGCAGGAAGACATTCATACACAAAGGTCTCCAGAAATAAGTGGGATGTCACTCCTCATACGGCCATGTGGCTGTAGCACCAGAGCAGATTAGGAAGCAAGAGAGTGAGAGGAAAATGTATCAGGGGCTTTTATTGTGGTTTCAAGGGAAAGAACAGGCAAGGCAAGTAAGCAAGGTAAGCAATCTTACAATTGGCTACTTTGGATATTTGTGGTCTCTTGGATATAGGCACTATCCCTGGTTGTTTAGTACCTGGTCCTGGGGTGATGACAGGAGCAGGATAGTGGCCAAGACAAATAAAGAGGTAGCTGGAAGACTAGACTGACTGCATGTAAGTACCTTGGTGTTTCTAGGAATTAGCTAACCCTGGGAAGCTCAATCTCTCCAGGACAAGCAGGGCCCCAAATGTCATAATGTCAAGAAAATAAAAAGGTGCAATTAATACACACATACTTGAAAGGATACATCTTACTGAATGTGTCACATTTCAACAAAGCAGATTTAAAAGAAAAGCAAAATTTGAAATTAAATACAAATCAATGGAGCTATTTAAAAAATGACCAGAATTTATTTTTTTAATTTTGTTTTAAAGAGTAAAATTAAACAAAACAGACCACAAGAAAACAATGCAAGAGTAAAAGATTTGAAAGCAAGACCAGCAGAGATCTTTGCTGTCTATCATATTGTCTCTTGTTTTCTTCCAAACAGTTGTCCATATCTTCAGATACAGTGAATTCACATAAAGCCTAGTATAAAACTGATCAGAACAGGATGATGAAGGCATTTTAGGTCTTCAAGACCAGACATAAGGAAGTCAACAATGGCTGTCATAGCATCTCTCATTCTCCTCACAACAGCTGTCCATACCTTCACATACGTTGAAATTACACAAAACAAACTAAAATCACTCTGGACAAAGAATAGTATTGCGGGATTTCACATCATGTGGCTACGTAATCAGCACTGTGTACCTTAGTGTCCCTTTTTCTCCAAAGTAATTGTTCATTTCATCGTGCATTAAATAATTAGTTCTAAAAATTTGTTTAGAGATTCTACGCATGCATGAGTCTCTACATGTATATCTATCCTTTCTGTAGTACAGGGAAAAACAAAACAAATTCCTAAAAAAACATGAAATGAAAGACATATAAAAGCACAATATTAGGTGATTTACAATGGTTGCTATGTTTCTTGTTATCTTCAATAGACTTGTCTATATCATCAGGCACAGCATAATTGAAAATAGCAGTACATAACATTAATTAAAAACAAAACATTGGAGACATTATAGGACTACAAAAGCAGGTAATACTGAAACCAGAATGGGTATCCTAGTGATTCTTGTCATCTTCACAGTATTTGCCTACACTCTCAGGCTTGATACTATCAAACATAACAGATTCAAATAAAATCAGCCAATAAAAAATAGCAATCTAAAAAACCAGATACAAGTAAGATCAGTCATAGTAAGACAGTGTAAGTAATATAGGGACTCAGATTACGTTATTAGGAAATTAGGAATGTGACCGTAGTATATCCTCCTATTTTTGAAATAGCTGTCTGTGCCCAAATCTAGTACAAGTAAGTAGACAGACTGGAACAGAATATAATGAAACTAAACAGAGTGATGAGAATAATGTGGCTTTTAAATCCTGATACACTATTAACAATGTCCTCTGCCTTCCTTTTTTAGACATTTCCTCCCCTTTCACTTTCACAGGGTGCACTGTACATTTTGGGTCCCACTAACTCCTTTAGTTTTTAGATTAGGGGGGCAACCGCTATCTACCTAAGTGGTTCTGAACCTTTTTACCCCTGAGCTTGATCTTAAGTTGTATTCCTTTACCAACAAAAGCCTCAAGGTTTCCTTCATTACAGCTGAGTAGTTCTCTACTGCACGAAAATGTCATGTCTTTCCAACCTATCTGCAGTTGCTGGATGAGCTGTCCCTATTTCTCTCTG
This sequence comes from Cavia porcellus, assembly GCF_034190915.1. Classification (NCBI taxonomy): domain Eukaryota; kingdom Metazoa; phylum Chordata; class Mammalia; order Rodentia; family Caviidae; genus Cavia; species Cavia porcellus. Next base: position 3,862,587 of record NW_026947502.1, read on the forward strand.
GTTCCCTGTCACATAGAGCATCGTTTTCTCATCTTTGACTTTCAATTCATTAACCCTCTTTCAGGTAGATTATATTTCCTATGCAGAGCATCTCAATGGACCCTATCTGCTGATCTACTCTGCCTGTGTTTCTTTTTGTTAGTGTATCAAGGCCATCTATGTTAGAGATTATAGCCAGTCTTCTCTGCCTCATCCCTGCTATGCTATTTTTCTGCCACTGGTTGTCTACTTTTGTCCTTCATTCCACTGTCTGCACCTTTCAGCTCTCTGCCACTGTTCCCTGGAATCCTGGTGTTTTTTCTCTCTATATAATGTCCTTCAGTATTTTTTGTAGGGTTGGATTGGTGATCATGAACTCCCCCAGTTCCTCTTTGTCATAGAAACATCCTGTTTCTCCATTAATTTTGAAGACAGTTTTGCAGGATATTTCAATCTGGGTTGGAGGTTATTTTCTTTCAGGACTTGGAATACTTCACTCTAAGCTCTTCTAGACTTGATGGTTTGTGTTGAGAAGTCTGTCATGATTTTGATCGGTTTTCCTTTATAGGTGATCTGTTTCTTTTCTGTGACCACTTTTAATATTCTGTTCTTGTGATGAATTTCTGGGATCTTATTATATGTCTGGGTGTAGATCAGTTTCGGCTGTAGCTGGCTGAAATTCTGTATGCCTCATGTATCTGAATATCATTTCCTTTTCCTATGCTTGGGAAGTTTTCTTTAATTATTCCTGTAACTAGCCTTTGAATTTCATTTGTGTTTGCCCCTGCTTCTTCACTCACATTTTTTATTCCTAAATTATAGATCTGCTTGTCGTCTTCCAGCCTTTGTATTGTTACTTCCTGGTTCCTTATTAAGAGATCTTTCCTTTCGTGATCACACACTGCAAACCTATTTTCAAGTTTTGTTTATCTTTAGTTTCTTTCAGGCAATTCTGCAAGCTTTTAATCGAGTTTAATTTCCTGGTAATCTCTTTGAATCTGTTTCATCTATTCTAGGTTTTTTAAATATTCTTCATCGTAAGTTTCTCTCCTTTTTCTGTGTTCCACTGTTCCATCTGTGTCTTGAGAGGTGCTTAGCATTTCTTTTATTAATCGTCTTATATCTTGCTTTACTTGCATTAGTATTCCAGTTTTGAGTGCATCTATAATGTCACAAAGGTATTTCTTTATGTCAGCTGAAGTTGTGTCCGATATTACATGTTTGCTTCCCCCAGTCTCTTCTGTATTTACCTCTCCTGAACCCATCTTTCCAGAGTTGGTGGCTGGAGTTTTTTCTTGTTTCTTTCTCTTGTCACATTTCTGGTTTTTTCCTACAGGTGTATGGTGGAGGTCCCAGCCCCCTTCTGTATTGGTTATGGTTCTTCTGAAGTGTGCTGGCTAGGGATTGCTGCCCTCTCCAGTTTGCTGTTAATCATTGAGGTGCAAGCAGGGGTGGTGTTGGCTGGCCCTTCCCCTCTGAGCCAGTCAACCAGCAGGGACCTTCAGCATTTTAGTGTGTGCCGCATGGACAGAACTGGTTCGGGACAACTTTGGGAACCATTTTGTTCCTGGCTATTGGGTCCTGACCAGGGGTGTGACTCAGCTCAAGCAGATCCCACCAATCTCCTCTGGGTAGGAAGAGATCAACTGACATCTGTGCGGTTCCTTGTTCAGGCTGGTCCTTCCAAATACCAGTATGTCATCCAGTTGTTCACCCCCCTCCCACGGGAGGACCAAATTCCGAGCACTCACCACAGTTTAGTGCAGGTCTCCACACTGGCTCCATTGTCTGTTGGGCTCCCCAATCCCCAACTTCAGCATGACTTCGAGTTGGATCAGCTCCAGCAAGAGCGATACAACTGTGAATCGGACCGGCTCTGGTGAGAGCACTGTGACCGTGAGTTGCATCAGCTCCAGTGAGAGCCTGTCTGACTCCGGCCTTCAGTCCACGTTTTTCTCTTCTCTTCTCTTTCTTTCTATCTTCTTTAATTTCTTCCTGGGTCATGAGAATCCCTCTCCTTTTGTCCAGACTTCTCCATAGTGATAAATTATAGCTTCTGAGCTGTTTGTCTCAGAGAGGTTCTTTACCTTGCTACTTATTGATTCACTATCTTCTCAGGATCCAATGACTAGAATTTAAAATACAGAATTTAAAAATAAGAAGCCAAGCAGTTACTAGAGGCTAAAGCGGGAGGATTGCAAGGTCAAAGTTAGCCTCAGCAACTTAGTAAACAAATCCTTATCTTAAAAGAAAAGAGAAAAGACTAGGGATGTAACTCTGAAAGAACTTGGGTTCAGTTCAATCCCTAGTATTAAAGAAGCAGAAGCAGAAGCAGAAGCAGCAGCAGCAGCAGAAAAAGCAGAACCAAAAAAAAAAAAAAAAAAAAAGCAGAAGCAGAGGAAGAAAAGGAAGAGAAGGAAGAGGAAGAGGAAGGGGAAGAGCAACAACAAGAACCAAAGATAGTTCTAATATTCTATAATGGGAGCATGATCTTAATCTGGAATTACAATAAAACAATTTTACCAATTAACTAAAAAGTGGACTGAGACATGATCAATTAGTTTTGTTACTCCTTTTTTGTTTTTGCTTATTTTGGTTTTTTATTTTTTTATTGCTTTTGTTTTTCTAACATGTATTTCAATAATTATCCCTACAGGCCTCTGTTATCTAAGTGAAAGCATAATCTTTTTTCATCTTGTTTTCTTGTCAAGTGATTCTATACCCTAGCCACACATTAAAATCTGATATAAATGGACTTTAGGAGAGCCCTCTTTGTATTTCTGTAAGGCACACTAGCTCCTACAGATGCACTAAATGGATGAATCAACATTTAAACAACAAAGTAGAGGTCATAAAATAAATCAAATTCTACCTCTTACAAAAACAAAACGTATACAAGGTCAAAGCATAATGATAGGCTCTCAGCCAACTAATCTGCAAAGAAGAAAAATATTTATCAGTTTGAATCATTATTACAACTACTTGACTAACTTTTATGACTCAAGAGGCAATGACTCCCGATCTCCTTCCTACTTTGGAACCTTCACACTAAAGCCCAGAAGTAATATCATATGAGTTCGTGTTAGTATTTTCATGCATTACTTCCTGGTTATACATGAAAGAGCTTCTCTACTAGCATAAATACAAGAGAATATGTTATATTATTCAAAAAAGGATAGGTTATCCTATGGCAAAGATATGGAGGGAGGGAAGACTCAAGTAAGGAAGAGGAAGCAGTAAGAGGGTCCAAACAGTAGCTTAACACATAGAAAATGTCACTTGTTTTCCTTTAAATGAGAAACCTAAGAAAACACATAAATTAATAAATAAGTAAATAAATTAGAAAGAGAGGACCCAAAACCAGAAGGTAGGCTCCTGGACACAGAAAGAATAAGTCAGAGGAGGGAAGAGGAAGAGAGAGGGTTAAGAGAACTGAAACTGATTAAGGTATGTTAAATGAATGCATTAACTTCCCCAAATAAACTACATCATGTAATATTAACATGCACTAATAAGTTACCATTTTTTTAAAAAAAAAAAGTTTCCTTCAGACTTAAGGTCCAATGGGAGCTTAGGTGCTCTCTAGAAAAGCTTTCTTCCAAAGTTAAGGATATGAGCTATTTCCATCAATGACAGCATGAAGAACTGCACAGAAACAATACAAGTAACTGTCATTTACTTATTGACCACAATGCTAAGATGGCCTATTTGGGTGTAAGAGGTGAAAAATACAAAAAGATATATGAAAATTCTACGGGAAGTAAACAACTGCCTTGGAGTAGAACCTGCTTAGGTATATGAGCCTTTTCTACTTTAACGGAATAATAATGTTAAGATTGCTTCCCAAAGCGGCTGTATGAAATTATACTCCAAGATGACTATACAAGGGTTCTCTCAGCTCCACACTGTTAACATTTGGTATGGTCCAACTTGTCAATCTATTTGTACTGTTCTCTCCCCAATTGTGCTGGCTGTGGTTTTGATAGTTAGCCTTCATCTACTGAAATTACCTGAATGAAGAAAATTCCATTCTAAATTTGCTAAGAGTTTTTATCATAAATGGATGATGATTTTTAACAAATGAATCCACACCAATGACTAACCATTTGGTCTTTCTCCTTTAATCCTAGCCTGTAATTCTAGCACTTGGGAGGCTGAAGCAGCAGGATCACTATGAGTTTGAGGCCAGCCTAGGCTACAAAGTGAGTTCAAGGTCAGCCTGAACTACAAAGTGAAACCCTGTTTCAAAAAGACAAAATAAATAAATAAATAAATATTTAAAAAAATAATTCAGAATTCCAGACATTGAAAATACTTTACACATAGTGACTCATCCTTCAATCAAATGGCCAAGTTACCACTTCACTTAACAGACAAGGAAAATGAGGTAGAGTTAAAATCTTACTCTTAAATTCTACCAATAAACAAAGCTGGCATTCAAGACAATCAGTTTGAAGGATCTAGGCTCATAATTTTATTAGTCCATTTTCTGCTAGTAGTAACACAATATACAGAGGTTGATTTTTGTGCACAGTTTTGATCAAAGGGAGAGAGGTGCATCTAGTGATGACCTTGCTGTGGGAGCCCTAAGGTGGCACAAAGTGATCTGTCTTGAGACAAGGTACACCCATGAATTTTCTTCTCTATCTTTTAAAGTCACTAATATTCAAATATAGGATTGCAGCCTGATTACCTTATCTAATTATAATCATCTCCCAAAGGCTCCACCTCTAAAGATCACACTGGATTAAGTTTCTGTTCTCTGAATATCTCAAAACAGGGATTAAACACCAACATGAGTTTCAGAGGGGATGAATCATTACTTTAACTATAGCATGCTCTATCTCTTGTTGCCTATTAAGCTTTGTGAAAACGACTTGATCTGTAACGCTGCTTTAGTTTCACAATTTATAAAACATGAATCTTTATCTACCTTGTATATTTGTTTAGAGAATTAAATAAATATACCTAGTCTTTAAAAGTCTACTTGATACATAAGCAATATTTTGCTATAAAAATCAGTAATGTCCAATGTTTTTCATCACTGCTGAACTATAGAAATGTTCTAATATATATTCTTAATACTATTTATCTAATATTATTTATCTTTTTCTTCATTATTTTTTACTATGTTTACCTATTTCATAAAAAGTTTTCAGTTTTTAAAATTTTTTATATTTGTTTTCTACTTTAATTTGGGCTCAGATTTACTACTTCTATTTTCTTTCGGTTTATTCTATTTTCCTTTTCTAAATCCTTAAACAGACACTCATTTAAACTTTGAATCTTTCCTTTTCTTTCACATAAACATAAATTTCACTAATAAGATTTTAGATAAATCCTACATTTTATAGTATGCTATCTATAATCCAGTTTGTTTTTAAATTCTATTTAGAATTTGTTCCTTGACTCGTAAGTTGTTCCATAAGAGTTCTAAGAAAACACACGTTTCTATATATATCAATTACATCAAATAAATCACTTTTGTTTCTAAAATAGTTTTAATTTTTAACAATTTTAACTGTTTTCTATCTTCAGTATGTAGAAGAGATATACTAAAATCACTTTCCCTAACAGTAGACAAGTTTGATTTTTGTATTTCCGAAACATAACTTTCTGCTAAGTTAAATCTTCTATTACAGTTACCATTTGTAATGTTTTTATAGTAAAGTCTATTTAACTTGATGTGATTAAAGCTATACCAACTCCCTTTGGTTATTTGTCTAGATATCTTCTCCTAACCTCTTATTTTCAGTCTGTCTGTATCTGTATTTGTGTATTCTGGGGATTTTTGTTTTCTTTTAAACAGCAACATGCAGCTGGAATTTACTTTTTCTAGCCTAACATGTTTTTTTTTCCTCTGCAATGCATCTTTTGTCTCCTTTCACTTAATATAATTTATAATGCGCTGAAATTATTTCTACTATTTTAATTTGTTGCTTTGCACTTGTTTTGTGAATTCTTTTCCTACCCCTTAAAAGATTCTTTTGAATTACATTTCTGTTATTTCATTTCCCCTCTATTTATTTGCAAAGTATAGACTGCTATCCCTTGATATCTACAGGAAATTGGTTCCAGGATTCCCAAAGGTACCAAACTCCATGGATGCTCAAGTCCTTTATACTGTAAGATGTACTATTCGCATATAACCTATGTGCAGCCTCTTCTATACTTTATATTATTTCTAGATGATTTAGAACACCTAATTATAAGCCAGGTAGTGGTGCATGCCTGTAATCCCAGCACTCAGGAGGCTGAGGCAAGAGGGCTGCTGTGAGTTCTAGGCCAGCCTGAGCAACAAAATGAGTTTAAGCCCAGCTAGGATACACAGTGAGATTCAGTCTCAAGAAGACAAAAAAATAAAACAAATACCTAGGTACGTATTCATACTATGTATACAGTTGCTTGTACTTTACTGTTTGGGGAATAAAGACAAACGCCTGTACATGTTCAAAACACACAATTTCTTTCAAGCAATCAATTCACATTTGGTTAAATCCATAAATGAAGAACACACAGATAAAGGACTAACCATAACTGTATACATTTAACATGTAACCTTGAAATGTTAACGTGTATTCTTCATAATATCTTAATTATCTTCTCAATACATTAAAGAATTTTAAAATGCTTTCTACTTCATTCTCTCACCTCACCTACCCAACCCTGTAAGTTATTTCTTATTTTTTACCAATTCTTCTTACATCTCAAATTTTTTCTGAAATGACACATCCTCTCAACTTTGGTTGTCATAATATATGTGTACATTTATATATACACACACATATATATATGAAAACTTATTTTGCCTTCTCAGTGAAATTTCACCAACTATCAATACTAGGTCGACAGTTACCTCCTTTCAATCCCCAAAAATGTATGTCAGTGAATTCTTCATTTTAAAATACTGGCAGTTCTTTAAAACTGTTAAAACATGGAATTATCTTATGATCCTATAATTCCAGTCCTAAGCATATGTCTAACAGAAATGAAAACAAAAAAAAATTACATAAGAATGCTCACAGCAGTACTGTTCACAATACTCAGAAAGTGGAACCCAAATATTAAGTGATGAATACCTAAATCAAAAGTGGAATATTATTTATCAAAAAAGAAATGAAGTAGTGATGCACATCACAACGTAAACTTTGAAAACATTATGTTAAATGATAGAAGTCCGTCACAAAAGATCATATTGTATGAAAATGTTAATCTATAGAGATAGAAAGTACTGGGGGAGGTGCATGGTAGGGGACAACAGTGTAATTGGGAGTTAAAGCTAATGGGCACATCTTTACAGGTGATGAAAATGTTCTAAAATTAATTGTATTGTTAGTTGCATAATTTTGTAACTAAAAACAACCCAATTAAACACTTTGAATGAGTAAACTGTATATTGAATTTATATCCTAATAAAGTTTTATATTAAAAAGTAGACCCATTTGTTGGACACAGGTATAAGAACTAGGTGATACCATCTATGCTACTTATAATTTTACTATCTACTTTTTTTGGTCTTTTTGAGACAGGGTCTTGCTATGCAGTTCAGGCTGGCCTTGAGCTCACTTTGTAGCCCAGGCTGGTCTTGAACGGCAATAATCCTCCTGCCTCAGCCCTCCCAAGTGTGGGGATTACAGACATGAGCCACTATGTCCAGCTTTTTACTAGGCACTTTTAAAATTGAAGGTCACAGCTAAAACTGTGATCAACTGGACCAGATGAACAGCCGAACACCTTCCCTTCTCAAACTTTTGGGGATTACCTGTTCACAAAAATTTATTGCTATTGAATTTTCCAGTAATCTAAACCTAACTTAATTTTTTGCAAATCTTATATACAAGCACATCTATATTCCCAGAGTTCCTTCAATATATCTGTGATTTCCTACCTTTGTGAATTTGTTCATGCTGTTCCCACACCCTGGAAATCTTTCCCTATTAGTATTTGCCTAAATCCAGTCCTTCCCCCACCTAAAGAAAAACTATCCCGTTTCTACTTACTACAGGCACTTCACAGTTCTTCCTGGCACTTATTCAGCACAATGCAAAAGAAATTATGTTTACCTCTTATTTCACGTATCAGGTTGTGAGTTCTTTGGTAGCCATCTTATTTATTATCTCCATATCCAGAAAGTCTAACCTAACATTTTTATACTTTTTAAATGTGTACATAGTTGCAGTACACAATGATTACATTTACTAGGGGGAGTCTGTGTATGTACATAACACATCCCTTTGCCCCTTTCCCCTCCTATTCCTCTCTGCTACTACTAACTTGTTCTTCCCATCTGTAAAAGCGTTAAATCTATAAAACTGCATTGTTTACTGCAATCCAAGCAAAACTAATACCATGGGTGCATTTTTACATATTTTACATGGAAAGGACTCATTTCATCTATATCCTTTATATGATATAGAACAAGTCATACTGTATAATTACAGTAGGGCTAAATATGTATTCTCATACATATAGTACAGTATGTGTCACACAAAATATTGAGGAATGCCAATTGTGCTACCTTGAGAACAATTGTATAGTGTTTACTGCAAACACAGAAATGCTGAAAAGAAATTATCACAGTGTTCAGCATCTGTCCACTAAGACATACATACCAATATTCACAGCCTTTTTCTTAATAGTCACAAATTATAAACAACACTTTGGGAATGTCTCGGTTAGCAACAGAACGGATACTTCTTGCATATTCACACAAGCTACTACTCAGCAGCAATGCTATTACATGCAAAACATGGATAAATTTGAAATATGTTGAACAAAACAAGCCAAATAAATGGTTAAATAACTTACAATGTTAAAAGTCAGGAGAGTGGTGACTCTGCTTAGAGGTGATAGGGTAGCTAAAAAGGGAAATGAGGTAGGCTTCTAAGATACTCCTACTGTTTCCATATCTCGGTGATTACATAAGTGATTCAGTTTGAGAAAATGTAGTAAAGTATATGTTTACGATCTGTACACTTTTCTTGCTACACACTACACTTGAATAAAATGTACTTTTAAGAGTAGAGGAATGGGATGACAACAATAGGACAAATTAGAGAAAAATTCAACTGTTTTAAAATACTTGGAATCTACTGCTGTTTCTCTTACAACTGTCACTTGAATTTACTAATTATATCCCTCCTGACTTCTTCTAGCCCTAAAAGAAAATGCAGCTACATATCAATGCAATCAGTTCTACAATACAGCTTTCACGAATAAAACAAATTATAACTTCATAAATATTGAACAGCTTATAATACATGTTGGTTAACAGAACAGAAAACTAAGTATAATTCTAAAAATTATTTAAAATATATTGTCACTAACATTTAAACTGTGTACATAATGGAGGGGGTAGTATTCAAGGGAAAAAACATATACAAATAGACATTCAGGCCCCATTGTTTGTTATGGCTAAGGATGGGAAACAACCAAATGTCCATAATAGGTCACTAGTTAAATAAATTGTTACATCTGTTCAATGGACTACTCATTCTTCAGCAGTCAGAAAAAATAAAAGACCTTTGCTAGTGATATGGAGCAAGCTCCACAACTATTAATAAAAAAGGAAAGTATAAATTGGTGTGTAGTTGAACACTACCTTTCTCATAAGAACAGAATATAATTATGCATGTGTGTGTGTGTGTGTGTATATATATATATATATATATATACAAAAAATGAAAATTACTCTTTTTATAATGAAGAAAACAAAAAGGAACAAAGGCTAGAATTATGTAGCATATTTTCCTTAACAGATTTGACTCTGGGATCACATTTTACATAGTGTTTTAGAAATTTAAAAAAACAAACCTATTTTATACTCGGTGACAAAACCACACAGGAAAGAATTATTTCAAGAGACTTGAAAAAGATGTAATCTAAAAACAAAAATCACCTCAAAAGAAAGAAATAGCTAATAATAATACCATGTTGTAATAATGGAAATGTTATTTTGACACAATTATATATGGTGTACAGTAAAAAAAAAGATAGTAATGGTGTTAAACATGATTTTAAGCACAGCATACAGAAATATAAATTTTAAAAACTCAAAAAATTTTCCTTTTTAAAAGAAGGAAAACGTTGTGTGTACAGCATTTTCCTCTAAAAAGACCTAGAAATGATGAACTGTGGCACTAAAGAGCTACAGGATAGGGAGAATGGTCACTAAATACCATACCTATCAAAAACAATTGGAATCCTTGGGAGGAAATGATCCTGCAACTGAAATATGCCTGAAATAGCACACTGTGGTGCCTGAACAACTACTACAGTTATGTCAAAGGATGTAGCGGTCAATCTCAAGGGACTCTGACTGGCCAAAGATAACGATTCCCTTAAAAAAAAAAAAAAAAAGAAAAAAAGAAAAACCTCATTGGCCACATTTGAAGTCTGCTAGAATATATACTATTATATTGCAAATTTCTAAGTATCTATAATGCTTTTCCTGTACTAACTATTTCAAAACAAATAATAATTAGTAAATCATCATTCTGCACAATCTAGTGAAATACTACAGTGATTCTCAAAGAGGAACCCTCATACTACTAGTAACATCAACACTACCTAAAAACTTTCTCAGGAAATGTAAGTCATTGGGATGGGGCTCAGCATTCTGAGCTTTCACTGGTCCTTTAAGGTGATCTTGATGTACACTAAAGTTTGACAAAATTAATCTAGCAATTATCAATCAGTGTATGCTAAAATCATTAGCTGAACAACCTTCCTGAACCTATCAATCTTAGTCCCACAAAAAGTGAGATAACTAGAGATTATGTGTTTTCTGGTGAAATGCTGATCAATTTTATAGTACCACCAATGAAACAGTCTTAGAAAACAACAACAAACCAACAAACCAATGTGAATCCCACCAAGCCCCTAGGTCTAACTCCCATGGGAGAAAAAAGAGAGCGCAAGGTAACAAATGAGACCCAAATCCAAATTGTAGTGCAGTCTACAGACAAATGAATATAATGGAGCTTATTAGGATCCTACTTTAAAAATCTAACTAAAAAAAAATTCTGAAACAACAGTTGAACATAAACTAAGCATCAAAGCTTAAAGAATCATTGTTCATTTTTACATAATCTTTTACTAGAGATCCATACTGAAGTATTTATAAATGAAATAAAAGAATGTCTGTAATGTTTTCCCTTCACTTCCCTGTTTGAAATTTTTCATAATGAAGTTTTAAAGATTTTTCAAGAAAAATCAACATTAAATAACGCCTGGATATTCAAATCTCTCTAAAATGATAGTGAATAAAATATATGTACAGAGCTTTAGAACAAAGGAATACGAAAGGATTACAAAGGATTAGGACGTCAATAAATATTCTGAAAGATAAAAGCTAATAACTGACTTTTCAAGAACAGAAGTAACTACAAACTCAAGTCAATGAATAATTTAAGAATCCATCCCCTCTGAACTTCTAAAAAGCAAAGGTCTTGACAGCACCAAGTTTTAGTATATAAAGAAGAGCCACAAGAACAAAAGTTTATCTACTGCTAAACTCAGCAGTATTTATTTCTTAAAACAGACTTGAGGAATCCCTCCAAGATTACTGAGAAGTTTCTTTACACCAAATTTAATGCCCTGGAAATTTCTTAATTTTGTATTTTTGGTTTAACAGAAATACTTTTGAAGTGTTATGTGATGCAGCCTAGGTTTCTCTACCAGAAAGCCCTTTGCCAAATGCAAGTGTGACAGAAGTCACTAGTAGCAAGAATGAATCCACACTAAGTAAAGCTACCTGGTGTGGAAACCTTTTCCTATGCCTCTGTCTTGATGGAAGTGTTACACAGGACACCAGATCCTGGGGTTTGGAGGACATGCTAGCAGGGGGGGACAATCATGTCCGGGCACTAATGCTGGCATTATTTGCTGCCTGCCTTCTAATGCACTGTATCTGGGCGAGTAAATGAGTCAGCCAAAGAAAGGCTGAATGATTAAACAAGAAACAGATTCTTGATTAAACTGAAGACTTCATTTGGGAACCAAAAACCTTAAAAAACTAACCTCTTAGATTTGAACCACACATTTTCCCTCAAGGGTATGCATTTTTCCAACAAAACTCTGTTGAGAGTTATGTTATTGAGGAATGAAATAAGTACGTGGAGATGTTATTTAAGGGTACACTGTACTATTGCCAACCAAGCATTTGCAGGCTTGCAGAAGTCTTGTATTTCTTAGATAACATTTTTCAGTATTTATTCACAAGTAATTTGTTTTTGACCTACTATAAATGTATAGTTTAATATTCTAAAGTAACTAGTAATCAAAACTAATATAAAACAGTATCAAATCCATATTGTGGGAACTTTAATAATAGATTAACTTGATTCACCTTGTTAACTTTACAAGCTGCAGTTTCTTGATATAGACGGAAATCTAAAAATTACATCACAAAGGGGTAAGAAAAGCAGAATAAAAAGCCTTAAAAAGTCCAACAGCTGCATCTTTAAAATGCAACCATAATAGTATAAAATGAAAAGTTTAATTATCCTACACGTTCTTGATAACAACTCTGCCACTCTAACCACTAGAATTACATTATAGAGAAAAAGAAATATTTAAAGTGGCCAATCACATTTGAGGAGACTTGGAATAAAATATTATCTTGTCAAGGGTTGCCCTACACTGAACTGTAAAGTAGATACTTAAGAGCTCCTGCTGTGTCCCTGAAGAGCTAGGTTAAATTGTTACCCTAGACCCTCATAATAACCACTTAACAATCTGACAAAATCAAGAACCCAGAATATCCAAGTGGAAAAGAAATCCCATGGTATCTCCAACCCCTTGCAATCTTAAACTTTCATTACCAAAAAGAATCCATGTTAGGGAAGCACATGCACAAAAGCATACACACTGTTCTGAGGGATACAAATGGAGGATATAGGCTATTTGGAAAATGAGGCCATCTTTGAAATTTTAAAAAAGAAAAAAATAGACAAATAAAATCATACTTTAAATTGCCAAACAATGTCAAGGAAAAACCTGCTTAAATCAATCAATTAATGACTATATTTAGGAGTAAAAATAAAGCAGAAACAGCTTTGTGAAATCAATCAGAACTTTTTTTGATTCAGTAACTTTTTGTTCATTCACCAAATATTTAGTGGACTTAAATTTAAATTAAAATCTAGTTAATAGGGTCACTGGAGTAAGCGCCTGCATAGCAACTGCAAGGTTGAGAGGACGGCTTACTGACTCGATGAAACCTCGTTTCAAAATAAAAAGGGTTGGGGATACAGCTCGGTGTGAAGGCTCTAAAAAAGAAAAGGAAAGTGGCCTAACAGAGAAAACAAAGTGGTATCTTCTCCTAGACAGCACCTTCTCTCCCACTTTAACACAAATTACTGTTTCAATTCTGCAAGTGACTGAGTAAAATATACTCCCCTCTGCTACTTTTCAAATTCATCTCAAAAAACTTAAGACAAACACAAATAAACCTACAGGCTAATAATAATAAGGTAAAGACTTAACGGAAGATCTCTGGCCATCTTTTCCAATGGGTTAACCATAAAAAACAACACTGAAAGACTCTTATAGCTTCTTTATCAAAACTATGTCATATTCTAGAGGCCTAGTGTGTAGCTTGTCATCATCAGGCCTAATGTACAAGCTATGCTATGCTCTTCCTAACAGAGAATGAGCTACAGTTAACTGCTGATTTAACAATTTAAGCTGACCAGAACCAAACCAAACCAAACCAAACCAAACAAGGATTCTAAAAAGGAAATGGTATATCTAAATAAAAACTACATTTTAGGCCAGGCATGGTGGCACATGCCTGTAATCCCAGGGGAGGCTGAAGCAGGAGGATCACTGTGAGTTCAAGTCCAGCCTGGGTACAAAAAGAGTTCAAGGCCAGCCTAAACTGCACAGTGAGACCCTATCTCAAAAACAAACAAAAACAAACAAAAAAACCTTTAATCTACAAAAAAACCTGGGCTACATACAAAGATGATGAACATTGCCTTAGGCAAATACGAATTAAAATCCCAATGTGATGTCACTTTACTCTCTAGCAAAAGATTCAAAATGGATAAGATAGCAAATATTATACTACAGCTTTCTTACCACAATAGTGTTTATTTTTTAAAAGAAACTAAGAAAGTATTAAGACAATGCTAGTATTAAGAGTATGAACTTGAAATCCTATTTTACTAGAAAATTTTTTAAAAAATTAAAACACACCAGGGCTCAGCAGCCTAACCACCTGCCTTGCAAGCTAGACCGTGAGTTTCATCTCTGATATCAAAAAAAAAGAAGAAAGAAACAAACAAACAAAAATTAAAACACAACGTTCTGTATATGACCCAGAACCCTACAGCTAGTGAGGCACCAAAACTAAATGAAAATCTATTTCTAAATATGTTGTACAGAAATGTTTATGGTAGAACTGTTCGTTAGAGCCTGGATTTGCAAACAGTGCAAATGTCCTCCAGCTGGTGAATGAATAAACAAATTGTGGTATACCCCAAACAATGGGATAGTACACAGCAGTAAAAGGGTGGGCAAAATTACTGATAAAATTGACATGGAAAAAAAAAGCACCATTATGGATGAAAATAAACCAGACACACAGTACTATTACATCTTTAAGAAATTCTAAAAAATTCAAAATTATATGAAAAGAAGTAGATGAGTTATTCCTTGGGTGAAGACAATTGGCAATGGTATGCAAACAAGGAGATGAAACTTTATGGGAGATTAGTGTTTCAAACCTTCAATGGAGCAGTGGGTACACAACTGCATGCATGTAACAAAATCACAGAACTGTACTCTTAAAAATTTTTATTTTATTGTATTTAAATGACAGTCCAATGAAGTAAAAAGAAAAAGACGATTGATGAGATCTGCAAGTCATTATCTGTGTGACATTAAGTAGTTTTCATTTTCTCACATGTACCCTTGTAGTACACCTCTTTTATACCAAATACTTTCATGATGCACTGCAGTTATCGGGCTTCCACTGGGAAAAGGGATTATATCATTATCTATACTGAGACTTTCCCTGATTCTCTCACAAGGTAGTTGTGAAACATCAAAAGAGATAAGTGATGGGAAAGTTCTTTGGTAACTGTAAAGTATTGCACAACTATACAGTAGACATTTTTTTAAAAAACAGAACAAATTTTTCACTTAAAAGTCACTTGCAGTAACTTAAGACCCTTGTAAACCTAGGTATCCAAAGTCAGTCTTTGGTCTGAAATAGGAATCACTATTCAAATGTCATCTTTTAAATTTATCTCCAGAACCTGCTGCCTATTGTCTCGAGTTACTGGATACTTCAGTACAGTCTTTCCTAGGCTGCAATTTCATTTTTCAAAGGAAAACCACTAAAGAAACGTTAAAGAAAGTCACATGAGTATAGCAAAAGCCTTACTTTCCACTGGAATAGAAAACTGTCTTTTACGTTAGCACTTTGCCAAAATGTTCACAACTAAAATTTTTCTCATCTAAAAGTCAGTTAAATTTCTATTTAATATTCCAATTCCGTACATATGTACTAAAAGTTTCCTGGTATGCTTTGCATTAGCGAAACGTAAAGAGTTTAAAAATCTTAAAACTAGTGTGGTACAATCATCTCACGCTTCTGTTGCAATTTTTTTCTTTTGGTAGAGTCTCATTTTTTCCTACTACCACGGTGTAACTGGCTCTCAAGTTTTGAGGGATAATTGACATCTGGCCTGGGTATATCTGCAAGTTTTCACACTGCAGAAAGTATGCAGGCATTTTTGTGAGATACACAGCTTCTCCAAACATAACTGCACGACTATATTTTATCTGGAATCCAAATTTGTAACAAATCTTACAATTCCAAAGTTTTTATCAGCAACAGATACTGCAACCAAAATTTAACAAGACCCTAATATCACGAAATATTTTGTTATCCTTTTCAATGTTTACACGGCTCCGCTTCAGTAACAGTTGTAAAGGAAAAGTGTGCATAGCTAATTCTAACGCCAGACTTCATTCGACTCGGTTCTACTTCAGACTGGCGAGTAGTTATCCTAACCTCTTAGGTTTCACATTTCTCCTCAGAGAACAGTAAAGTCGCTCAATCCGGTAACTAAGTGCCCAGCTCCAATTTTTGTTTCCAAGAAACCCGAAAGAACGGCATTTAGCCTCCTGGCTGCCGCGGCCTCCTCTGCACGCGAAGGCTGGCCAAACGTGCCGCTCTCGCCACAGCGCCAGCCGTGCTGGCACGGAGCTGCCAGAGGGCGACTGGTCGCGAGGAGGAGGGGAGGACTTCTCGGCGCTCCGGACCGCGGCTGAGGTCCAGCCCGGCCCGCGCCCAGTGCTGCTCGCCGCCAGGAGGGCGTGGGGACCGAGCGCCTCGAGGCCCCGAGGGTCCGGAGGGGCCAGCGGCGCGTGGCTGCGGGCGGGACGTAAACAAACGCACCCGGGAAGGGCAGGAGCGGCGGCCAGGGGTGCGGGGGCTCGCCCCCGCCTAGGCTTCCAGCTCGCAGCCGGCCTCACCCCACTGGGGGCCCGCTCCCGGCCCCTGCGCGCCGCAGCCCCACGGGTAGGACCCCGAAAAGCCCCGACGCCGGAGCACCAAGCCCACAAGGCCACAGCTCCGCGCCCCCAGCCCCGCAGCGTCCTACCTGAACGCACAATCCGGGTCTCGGGCGTCTCGGCCGGGCGCGCCCAGCCCGCTCCTCTTGCTGAAAAGCTTCTGGAAGAGTGTAGGGGCCATGCTGGCCACTGCCAAGCCGGGGTCGCGCTGGCGCGAGCTCGTTAGGCCCCCGCTCCTACAGCCGCCCCGCCACCCCCATGGGCGCCTCAGTCATATGACAGAAATTAGTCACTTCAAACGGCCACGGCGCGCGGGGCGGGGCGCGAGGCTAGGCCCGCGTTCATTGGCTGGCGACGGGCCGCATCACGTGGCGGCGCGGGGACCGGGCGAGGCAGCGGTGGGGGGCGGAGTCGGCTCCCATAGGTTGGCTGGGGGCGCCCATCACGCGGCGGCTCACGGAGCGGGGCGTGCTCAGAGACTAAGACAACGAAGCGGTTGAGTGCGGCGGGAGTGTGCGGAGCCGGGGCTCCGGCGCTGTTGTCCGCGACTGAGTGGCTCAGGGGCGACACTGGGGACTTGGCAGTACAGGAGCACCCACGACAGGGAGGTGGTTATGTCGCCACGGACGGCCGCCTCTTCCCCCGCGACTCTCTGCACCTCCGTCGGTCAGGACCAGCGCTGAACTTTGAGCCTATCGCCCAGGCCGAGCAGTGGGTTTGGGCTCAGAGCTGTACTCCACCCAGGACCCCCGCCGCCATCGCAGTCCTGGGCAAGAAGACTTGGGGCGAACTGACCACCAGCGTCGAGAACCCAGACACGAGGCATGAGTCTGGGACCGGCTGGCAGTCGGAAGCTGAGAAGTGAGGCTGTTTCCATGGTAACCAACAAACTCACAAATGAAACCAAGGGAGGCAGGAAGCTTACAAAAAGCATTTATGTATGAATAGCTAACCCTTCATCTAATTCTTTAGAATTTAAAGGGCGAACCCTTTGAGCTTGAGGCCCGCAGGCCATAGGTTTCACACCACTGGGCTAGGGAGGATCTCAGTGGTAGAGTGCTGATTTCCTCCCACAATCGGCGAGGCCCTGGGTTCAGTAACCAGCGTGCATGCACACAGGAATTTTAATGAAAGGAAAAGGCAGGAATCAACGTCCACAAAAAAAAGTTATAATGTTTAAGTGTGGCGAAAGGTGGAACTGTGGCGTGAAACCAAATGACAGGGAGAGAAAAGCTTTCCTAAAAAAGATGGCTCATAAATGAACTTAGTGTTATATTAAACCCACTTTGCTAAAATTTTTCAGATTTCCATCAAACTAGGCTTACAGATTTTTAGTCCTCCATCCCTCCACCCAGTCCCCTTCCCAGAAGAATTTTGTACAATAGGATACACTTATATATGAAATGTAGATACCAGTATATTGTGTACATTTGGAAGGACTAGATAAAAAATGCTTTGAGAATTTCTTAAGACACACAAATCAAATTATCTGTTAAGTGACTGCCAACTCTGATTTGCTGTAGTTTAAATTATATGTAGTACTGAAAAAGGAAATTGGCAGGATTTATACATCTCTGATAATTTGTCAGTGACCAATGTGTTGAGTTCCAACATTACAAGATTTTTTTCAAAGCACTGAGTATAGATTATTAAATGAATGTATCCATTCCACAAACATTTAAGCACTGGACACTCGGGATCCAAAGTGAAAAAGGTTCAAGGTAATTTTTTAGGTGAGGGGAATGTAACTACTGATAAATCCAGATAGTGACTAGTGTGAAATTCGTAAGAACTAAGTGATGAAATTGGTGAGGTGAGGACTAGAGAAAGTCTTTCTGAGAAAGTGACATTTGAGGTGCTTCCATTGAAGTGATTCAGAGATCCTGGGCTCAAAATAGGACTACGTCACCTACATACTTCAGATAGTTTTCTGGACTCTGTTGTCAAACAATGAAAGACTTTTAAGAAGGTATGATGGATTGAATATTTTTCTTGGAAGGTGTTTAAATATGGAATGAAAGTTTAAAACTTGCATAAAATGTAAAGTCTATAAAGTTTTTTTAAAAATGAAAAATGTGCATCCTGTCAGCAAATGAGTCAATCTTTTGGGGAAGTTGTGTTTTGTTTTTACACAAGAGAATTACTTTAAATTAGTACCAGTAGAAATATAAAAGCAAAGACATAAAGACTGATATCTTTTCATTACTTGCCCAGTGAAGAGTGCTTCCTGGGTCCCACAGAAGGAAGTTTCCAAATACAATAACCTTGTGTGTTTTCATCCTAGGAAAAAATTACTTCATGGGTGATTATAGATATTAATAGTAAGGGACAGAGTATTATTGCTTGCATAAGAGGTACTTTTAGTATTCTCCCATTGTGTGATAGCTTCATTTCTATAGTTTCAGTCTTATAGTTGAAAGGTATATAGAAAACTAAATTTATTGTCATTCACCTCACTTCCCCTTTACTATGGCATAATGCTAAAATCATAGAATCAGAACTCTGAAATGATACCAGTTCATAATAAAGAGGGTATAACTTTAATTTTATTTTTGTGTTCGGTATCTATGTTATTTTTCCTTTTCCTTATTACTGCCACTTCACAGAAAAACTTTGGTGTCTCATAAGCAGTCTCTTTAATTTAGGGAATCAGCAAGGAGAATGTGTAAAGAAAACAATGATTGTTATCATCTCACTAATGCTGTTAAATAAATGTGGGACTGTTGAGTTAGAAATGAAAGAAAAGAGTCTACATTCTCACTCTAGAATAGAAAATTTGGCCTCCCCAAACCTGAACAGCCTATGCTGTCTGTCCATCTATTTCCAAGATCAACTGCCTGAAAATGAAAAAACAAGGGCATGCTTCACTCTAACCATTTTCTGGTTACCTGACACAAGAAAAGCTGGCTCCTTGCTCCTTTATCCACCATGATGAATGTATCACTGCAATTGTGCTAAACTGTCCTGAAACAAAATTTTATTTACGTCTCAGAACACTCTACTTTTGTGGACTCGGGGTACCTCTGTTTTAAAAACTCGTAACCCAATTCTTTATTACTATAAAGAAACAACAGTAGTTTAAAGTACCAAAAACATAAACATGGATTTATTCAACAGATAATTCCTGAGTGCCTCACAGATCTCCAACTGTTCTAGGCACCTGGAATAGGGTTTTGAAGAGTCCCTATTCTTAGGAACTTAGTTCTTAGTGGGAAGAGACAAAATAAGCAACATATCTGCAAGTTGTGATTGGAGCTAAGAAAGAAATAATAGATAGCAAGCAACTGAAGGATGCCAAATTTAAGACAGGGTGGTCAGTGAAGGCCTCTCCAAAAATAAGGGGTTTGAACTGAAGTTCAAGAATGCAAAGGACCAACCAAGAAAAGAAGTGGTAAAGGACATTCTGGTAGAAGAAAAAATGCACAGTACTTTTTCTGAGGCAGTAATGGGATTGGCCTGTTTAAAGAGGCAAGAGGACCTGGAGAATACTATGGGAAAGGAAAAGGAGATGGCTTGGATATGGTTAGAAAAAAACGGGCCAGAAATATAACGAAGGAAGATTAAGAATGACAGAAGTTACTGGAGGAGTTTAAAATAGCAAAGAGGTGTGATCCAATTTATAACTTTATTCTAGCTATTCCATCAAAAAGGAATTGCAGAAGAGTAAGAATGGAAGCAGAAAAACCTAACAGGTGATACCTGTATTGTAGGGGAGATGAATTGATACTGGCTAACTAGAGTTATTTTGGAGATGTTGCTAACAGAAATTCTAACAGTGGAGGAAATAAAAAGGATGACCCACATTTTTTTTTATTTTAAAGAGGGTAAAATTTAACATAATAAACAGATCATAAGAAAAAAATTTAAGAAACATAGATTTCAAAGCAATACCACTAGAGATCTTCACTGTCTATCATATTGTCTCTTGTTTCCTTCCAAATAGTTGTCCATAGCTTCACATACAGTGAATTCATACCGAACAAAAATAGTACTAAACTGATCAGAACAGGATGAAGGCATTTTAGGTCTTCAAGAACAGATAATAGGAATGCCAACAATGGCTGCCATAATGTCTCTGATTCTCTTCAAAATAGCTGTTTGTGTCTTTATATATGTTGAAATTAAATAAAAGAAAACAGACTAATATCACTGGACAGAGAATAATAGTATTGCTAGATTTTATATCATGAAGTTACGGAATTAGCACTTGGGTATCATAGTGTCTCATGTTCTTTAGAGTATCTGTCCATTACATTGTATGTTATATAATTCTACACGTGTGTGAATCTCCTCATATATACCTATCCTTTCTGTATTAGCAGGAAAAACAAAACAAGACAACAAAACAAATTCCTAGAAAAACATAAAATGAAAATGACATATAAAACTACAATACTAGGTGATCTACAGTAGTTACTATGATGTCTCTTATTTTCAGTAGAATTGTCTATCATCAGGCATAATATAATTGAACATAGCACTACATAGCAATATTAATAAAAACAAAACAGACACATTCTAGGACTTCAAAATCAGTTAATAAACTCGAATGGATATCCTATTGCATCTTGTCGTCTTCAGAGTAGTTGCTTCTGCTCTAAGACTTGATACTGTCAAGCATACCAAATTTGAATAAAATCAGTCAAGACAAAATAGCGATCTAACAAACCAGATTCAAATAAGATCAGTCATAGTAAGATAGTGTAAATAATACAGGGCTTCAGGTTAAGTTAATAGAAAATTGAGGATACTTACCGTAGTATATCCTATTTTGGGGATAGCTGTCTGTGCCCTCAAATCTAGTACAAGTAGACAGACTGGAACAGAATATAATGAAACTAACCAGAGTGGTGATGAGAATAATGTGGGTTTTAAATCCTGATAACACTATTAACAATGTCCTCTGCCTTCCTTTTTTAGACAGTTTCTCCCCGCTCACTTTCACAGGGTGCACTGTACATTTTGGGTCCCACTAACTCCTTTAGTTTTTAGATTAGAGGGGCAACCACTATCTACCTAAGTGGTTCTGAACCTTTTCATCCCTGGACTTGATCTTAAGTTGTATTCCTTTATCTACTCGAGGTTTTCCTTATAGCTGAGTAGTTCTCCACTGCACAAATGTGTCATGACTTTCCAAACTATCTGCACCTGCTGGACGAGTTGTCCCTATTTCTCTCTGGTTCCCTGTCACATAGAGCATCGTTTTCTCATCTTTGACTTCAATTCATTAACCCTCTTTCAGATTATATTTCCTATGCAGAGCATCTCAATGGACCCTATCTCCTGATCTACTCTGCCTGTGTTTCTTTTTGTTAGTATATCAAGGCCATCTATGTTAGAGATTATCTTCTCTGCCTCATCCCTGCTATGCTATTTTTCTGCCACTGGTTGTCTACTTTTGTCCTTCATTCCACTGTCTGCACCGTTCATTGAGGCCTCTCTGCCACTGTTCCTGGAATCCTGGTGATTTTTTTTTCTCTCTAGAGTGTCCTTCGGGATTTTTTTTAGGTTGGATTGGGGATCAAAAACTCCCACAGTTCCTCTTTGTCATGGAAACATCTTGTTTCCCCATTAATTTTGAGAGAGAGTTTTGCAGGGTATTTCAATCTGTGTTGGAGGTTATTTTCTTTCAGGACTTGGAATACTTTGCTCCAAGCTCTTCTTGATTTGATAGTTTGTGTCGAGAAGTCTGTCATGATTTTGATGGGTTTTCCTTTATAGGTGATGTTTCTTTTCTCTGACCACTTTTAATATTCTGTTCTTGTGATGAATTTCTGGGATCTTGATTATTATACGTCTGGCTTAGATCAGTTTTGGTTGTAGGTGGCTGGAGTTCTGTATGCCTCATGTACTGAATATCGTTTCCTTTTCCTATGCTTGGGAAGTTTTCCTTAATTATTTCTGTGAATAGCCTTTGTATTTCATTTGTGTTTACTCCTGCTTCTTCACTCATATTTTTTATTCTTAAGTTATAATCCTCTTATCTTCTATGCCTTGTATTGTTACTTCTTGGTTCCTTGTTATTTTTAAGAGCTTTCCTTTCATGATCATACATTGCAAACCTATCTTCAAGTTCTGAAAGTCTAACTTTAGTTTCTGTCGAGGCATTTTGCCAGCTTTCAATGGAGTTTTTAATTTCCTGGTAATCTCTTTGAATCTGTTTCATGTATTCTAGATTTTGTTTATATTCTTCATCAAAGGTTTCTCTCCTTTTTCTTGTTCCTCCATTGTTCCATTTGTGTCTTGACAGGTGCTTAGCATTTCTTTTATTAATCTTTTTATATCTTGCCTCACTAGAATTAGTTTTAATTTTGTCTATGAGGTCCCAAAGGTATTTCTTTATGTCTGCTGATGCTGTGTCCAATACTACATGTTTGCTACCCTCAATTTCTTCTTTATTTATCTCCTGGACTTATTTTCCCTGCATCAGCAGCGGAGGCTTTTTGTTTGTTTCTCTTGTCATGTTTTTGGTTTTTTTCAGACAGGTGTATGGTGGAGGTCTCAGGCCTTTTCCATATTGTTTATGGTTTTTCTGAAGTGCGCTGGCTAGGGGATTGCTGCCCTCTCCAGTTTGCTGTTGATCTGTGAGGTGTACACAGGGACGATATGGGCTGGCCCCTCTCCTCTAAGCCAGTCAACAAGCAAGTACCTTCAGCACGTTAGTCTGTATTGTGCAGATGTCACAGGTTTGGGACAGTTTCATCCCTGGCTATTTGGTCCCAACCAGGGGCATGACCCAGCCCAAGCAGATCCCACCAGTCCTCTTTGGGCAAGGAGCAGCTGACTGATGCCACTGTGGTTCCAGGTTCAAGCCTGTTCTGCCCAACTCCAATAAGTCGTCCAGCTGGTTACTTCTTCCATGGGACCCAATTCCTGGCACTCACCATGGGTTAATGCAGCTTTACATGTAGGTTTCTCTCTCCTTTGCACCACATCCTCCCACCAAAGACCTTGGGCTCTCCAATCCCAGATTTCGGCGCTACAGTGACTTCAGCACAACCAAGTCGTCTGACTCCAAGGCGTGCCCAGCACAGCGTGGGCCTGGCTCCAGTGACAGTGCATCTGGTTCCAACCTTTCGTCCACTTTTTTCCTTCCTTCCTTTCTTTTTCCTCAGTTTCTTCCCAGGTTGTGAGAATCCTTCTCCTTTCATTTGGTCTTCTCCATGGTGTTAAATTCTAGCATCTGAGTTGTTTTTCTCAGAGAGGCTCTCTACCCTGCTACTTATCAATCTGCCATCTTCCCAGCCCTCTTTCAATGCTGACCCATATTTTTGACTCGAAAAATTTAAGTGTAAGAAATTGAAGACCAAGGAAAATCTGAGTTTGAAAAAGAAAATTGAGTATAATTAAGTTTGGGTAAATTATTTTTGAATTGCCTATGAGATACTCATGTGAGAATTTTGAGTAGAATATATGGGGGAAAGCCAAGATTAGAGGTTTTGGAGTCATCAGTTCATAGACAGAATTTTAAATGATAGGATGAATAACTTGTTCTAGAGACAGACTGAATATATACTGACCAAAGTGAAGGACTAAGACCCAAAGGTCTAGAAATAAAGGACTCAACACAGAAGAATGAGAAGGACCAGTAGTTAGAGAAGATGATGAGTCCCCAAAAGAAGAATGGGTTAACTGTGTTGAATGCTTCTTAAACTGTAACTGTTCACTATACTGTCAACATAGATACTATATAAGCAGTTTTAATGGAATCATGGGAGCAAAAACCTGCATGGAGTGGTTCCAAAAAATAAAGAGGAAATAGAAGTAAAATTGATTTTCTTTTTTTTTTTTTTTTTTTTTGTCTTTTTCGTTTTTATTGGTACCAGGGATCGAACTCACGACTGCCTGCTTGCAAGGCAGGCACTTATGCCGCTGAGCTAAATCCCCAGCCCCTTGATTTTCTTTTTTTAAACATATTAGAGAATTTTATATGTTAACAGAAATAATTTAATGAAAGGATGGTGAAATTAAGTACCTTCTATGTTCCAGGTGCTAAGAGAACAATAATGAACAAGACAGGTATAGTACCTGCCCTTAAGAAACTAACAAGTTATAAACAAATTTTTGCACATTTTGATAAGTTTTTTTTAGAAAACCAAAGCTGTAATTAAGCATAAAATAAAATAGCTTGAAATCTTCACCTAGAATTATTTTAAAAATATGCAAAATGTCTTTTATCTAATGGCACACTTTAATGACAAACATTATTTCAACAACTATTTTTCAAACCATATGCTTAACGTGTGTCTGTCAGCTGTGCTAGAACCTAGAAATGCAATAGAGAACGAAACACCATTTCTGCACTGAGTGAGCTTACAGTCTAGGGTGGAAAAAAAACCAAGTTCATAGGAAGTTACAGGACATTGTGATAAGTGCTAAGATCTAAGTTGAATTAAATCCATCAGGGTGATCCATGCTCTACATGACAGAAAACCCAAACAGAATTAGGATAAGCAAACAAATGACAACAATTAGTTCATATAATTGGATCTAAAGTACATGAAAAATTTAGGCACAGCTTTACCCAGTGAGTACAGCAATGGTGGCAAGAATTCAGTTTCTTTTTTATCTGGGGCCAGTAGTGAGTTCCTGTAATCCCAGAACTCTTGAGAGGCTGAGGCAGGAGGATAACATGGACAATTTAGTGAGACCCTGTGTCAAAATAAAAAATATAAGGGCAGGGATATAGCTTATTTTAAAGGCCCTGTGTTCAATCCCCAATACCAAAAAGAAATTGAGTTTCTTTTCTTTTTCTCTTAGTACTGGGGATTGAACTTCAGGCCTCTGTTCACGCTAAGTACATATTCTGCCTCAAGCCACAACTCCAGATCCAAAATTCAGTTTCTTTTAATCTATCTCTACTTTCTCTGTATAGATTCCATCCCTAGGCAAGGCCTGCAATTGTGCCATAAACTTTTTACTTCCAATAAAAAAAAGAAACAATGAAAGAAAGAGAAAAAAGTTTGTCCTATCATTCTAAGAAAAAATTCTGGTACTATATTTAATCCAGTAGTATCATTTTAGGTCTCAGACCTATCCCTGAAACAATCACTGTGTCAGCATTGGAAACAGTCATTGATTTAAGCCATTAAGGTGTTAGATATAGGGAAAGTCACTACTCATTTCTACTACCAGTATCCATGGCAGTTAGTCAGATTTAGGATCATCTGCACAGAGATGGTAACTAAAGCTGTGGGGAGATGAGATAACTCAGGGGAAGTATATTGTATGAGAGAAGCGGCCCTAGAACAGGACTCCAAGAAATAACCAAACTTTCAAACTGAGAAGATAAAAAGGAGCCTTTAGAAGACATGGAAGAGAGTGGTAGATAATGGGATGAGGTAAAGAGGCTATTCATCACTGAGCAAACCATAATTCATCATACCTTAAGGTGAAAAAAACACCAGTCCAATTAAAAAATTTAAAATGGAAATAACAATATGCTTTTTATGCATTTTAACTGGATTTTAAAAAGTGAAGACCTGAGATTACTTTTTATGAAATATAATTTGAAAGTATAATTTTAAAAGTTTAAAAATGAAATTTAGTTACAGATAAAACTAGGATCAAGGTGTGTTGTTAACCAGTTTTTTAAAAATCATTTGAAAAACTGTGGAGACTACCTCTTCACACTCTTCAAGGGAGGTTCCCTGAAAGAAAGCAGATATAAGGCTGAGACTACAACCCTGCCCTGGGATCTGCCAGCAAGAATCTCTCAGGAATTTGCATGTCTGCCAGCCACAGGCTTCTTTTAGTTTTCCTCTTCTTTATCTTAAATTATAGTCTCTGCCCTGACACCTGGAATGCCAATTCCAACTCCTTCCTCCCTTTCATGCTTCCCTATAGTATGGTCTATAAAACAAAATACTGGACTCTCTGCTTTCAAATTCGAGCTCTATCACCTAAATTATATCACCCCAGCCTCTGAGCTTACTCTATTTTCCTTATCAGCAACTATCAGATGTTTATTTCTTCTAATTCCACTAGCCCCAATCCCAAGAACCAGGTATCATTTTTTTCTCAAAGAAACCTACAACTTGATTAGAAACTATCAAACAATTCCTTCTCCCCTTTGAATTATAAGCTCTTTAAAGGAAGAAAATTCGCTATTTCATTTCTTATATCCTCTTATTATTATTACATTTCTGCTTTTAAAGACATTACACTGTTGCTTAATTTACTACTAATTTAGAAGATAGGTCTACATTTTTTGTAGCCACTACCATTAGTGTTTCCTTCTATATTTCCTCATCACTATTCTATATTTCACCTTCAGATGAAATCATAGAATCACAAATAGCTTTGTTAATAACTTAAGATGTTGTCCAATCATTTACAAAAATATTTTCATAGAATTCCTTTCTAAAAATAAATACTATGTAAATTACTTACCCTCAAATTAAATCATAGATTTTATGATTTTCCCTTAATTCTGAAGCAACTCTGCAAATCTGATTACTTTTGTTTGTAATAACAATAGTAAAACAGTTAAAAAAATCTCGTCATTATTTAATTCTGCTCACTGACAACAGGATCACTGTTTTTAAGAAAGGTTTTGTTGGGGCTGGGGATTTAGCTCAGTGGCATAAGTGTCTGCCTTGCAAGCAGGCAGTCGTGAGTTCAATGCCTGGTACTGATAAAAAGGAAAAAGACAAAAAAAAAAAAAAAAAAAGAAAGGTATTGTTGAGATGCCATAAGTCAAATTACCAAAATAATAATCTTACAGATATTATTGGTAATAAAAGCGTATTTGAAGATAAAGTAATATATTAAACACTTAATTATGATTGACTGTACATATATTATATATTCCTTGCTTCAGCAATTCTTGAGTATAGAGTTTCTTTCAAGTAGGACCTGGAATTAGGCCTCTCAATCATGTGGTTTCAATTAAGTTCTGTTAAAAATAGCTTGTAATATAAGCATTTTCATTTTTAGTACTTCAACAACTTTACTCCTTTAATTCATACAAAGGACAGACTTTAGAAAAAAAAAGAATCAAAGGAAGTTACAGAATCCCTTGTTGCTGGCTCTTCACATACTGTAAAATCATGTATTTTAATGTTTAGTCTTGTAATAAATATCAACCATTGGGTCCTATGTTTACAGTATAAATACTGTACATCTATTTAAGAAGTATATGGAAGAATTTTCTTCACTGATTAAAAGTAAATAAAAAATTTCAACAGAATTTCTACACAGAGAAATATCACAAAAATTAGAGAATACTGGATTTTTAATTTAATACAATTTCAGGTAGACATTTCATATAATTTCATGCAGACATGCTTTTAAGGACTTTGACTTGACTTTCATATCTTCAAAGTAGTAAAATTTCAGCCACAGCTGTTATATCCTGCCATTGGTTTTTATTATAATATCTGGAGAAAAATATATAATAATAGATTATTTCATATGAAAGCAAGTGTCTAACAGTTACCAATAACTAATCCCTGTGGGTAAGAGCTCTTGTTCCCCACATCACTTTAGGTTTACCCCACAAAGCCTCAGGAAACATTAAAAAAATGAAAAAGGAATAGTGAGCTCAACCTTCCTGGATATATTTGGTACAGTTTTCTGGAAACATAAAGAGACTGCTCTATAACATTCTAGAAGAAAGTATGGCAAAAATTTCTGTCAGTGGCCATTGCAAGGCTCCTTAAACTCAGCTTCAATCTAGCTGTGCTTCTCGTCTTGTCCTCCTCAGCCACCACCAAAGCAGAAGCCCCTTACATTCTCTCACCCAGTCCCCTCTCTTTACTGCAGTCCAATCCAGATTATTCTCAAGTATGGCATTTTGGGGCCTTCTCCTCCTCACCTTACACCAGGAAATCTAGAATGCAGCCAGTTTTACTTGTTTACTATTGTCACTTTCACATTATGATACATCTTTCATGTCATAAACAACCTGTATTAGTCGTTCGAAGTCTTTATTACATCTTGGAATTATCTGACATTTAAATTATCCTAATATCTACGCCATGCTCCGTAATAATTAGATCATCACATGTGTAAACATATTGTCTCCCTAGCGTAAAAAACTGAAAGACTAAATAAGATGCAAAATGTACAACAGATATTATGAAAGTGAAAGGGGAAGATACTGCTCAGAAGGAAAGAATAATTGGGATGAGGGAAAAAAGTGAAAAGATTATATATATATGATAGATAATTATTCTACTGATCTCTTACTTCATCAAAAAGAATAGTTTGTGCTTTCATTGTTTGATCATTTTTTCATGCCTATATTTTGTAATCTGAGCAACTACTTTGAAGATAATATGCAATATATTAACCATTGTTAATCTATTATTTTGTTTTGAAATTCTGTATCATCATTTTTATTCTTTTTCACTTAAAATATCAATTAAAAAACCCAATTAGATTAGGATATGTAAGTAAGGAATCCAAATGTGACACAAACAGGAAATACAATATGCAGTTTAGTTTGGGAACCAGAGAGCTATCTTTGCTACTAAAAACTGAATCCAGGGATTAGTAACATTAGCATTACCTAGTATTTGGTGAGAAATGTGGACTCTTGGGCCTCAATCTATATCTGCTGTATCAAAATTTCCATTTAAATAAGATCTTCAAGTAATTCACAAGCTTGTTAAAGTTGGGGAAGCCTTACCTTTACCACCCCCTGCTCCTCCTTGTCCATGCTAACCGCATATACAATTTGCTCACTTATTAAAAACTTTGTTCATAACCATCTGTATAACTTCCCAAGTGGGTAAAGCCCCATCCAACTATTGTCTCCACTACTTTTCACCTTAGTAACATTTATATATATGCCCAGGGCCATGAACTTTACTTCCTTCCATCATAGTATAGCCTCCCATCATAGTATCGATTATATCACTTCTAAAACTTTACAATCTAAGAGACCTAGAAATTACATTCTTCTTCTTCTCTCTACATTGTTCCAATACTAAGTTTATCACTAAGCTTTGTTACTATTTTAGACTAGTTTTCAAACTCCAGAATTCCTCAGTCTGAGAAATACTTTGAGATACACTAGCTTTAAGAAACACTAGCTGAGACTTATATTTTGGGATACCAGGAATCAAACATGACTTTGTGCTTGCCAGGCAGGTGCTTGCGCCGCTGAGCTAAATACTCAGCCCCCCTGAGACTTCTTTTGAGACAAGGTCTCACTATGTCGCCCCGGCTGGCCTAGAACTTGTGGCAGTCTTTCTGCCTCGGCTTGTTGAGTGCTGGGATCACAGGTGTGCACTGCCAAGTCTTGTTTTTCATGTAAATTTTTGCAGAACTGCCACCTGGAATTTCTACATCCATTTCAATTTTTTGCAAACCACCTCCACACTTCTTGTTAGAATTATTAATCAAAAAGCAAGTTGAAACAGAATAAAATTAAAAGCCAGCATGGTGTATGAGTTTCTCAACCGTCTGTTCCTCAGACTACCCAAGACTCAGTTTTCAAAATGTCTAATCTTCACTAAAATCTAACATAACTAATTTCAGTCCTTACCTGAGGATGTTTAAGTCAAAGTGCCTTTATTTATGCTGGTCCCTCTTCCTGGAAGGCCCATGGGTTCAGAATGTTCCTGGGGGCTTCCACTTACCCTCTAGTGGCTTCTCTATCTTCCCTGTATATCCCAACTGAATCCCAAATATACCTCTATTAAAGTACATATACCTCCATTAGACTTTATCTTTCTTCCTATATGAGATTCCAGAATTTGTGAAGTGAGTTACTTGTCATTATCTCAATATCATCAGCAAATAACTGTGTCTAGCATGGAACATCCAGACTGCATATTTGCTGAATGAGTGAGCCAACGATAGAGCCTCCTTTTCATTCGATAGCTATACAAAACAAAACAACAGGCTTACAGGGGTTCCGTGATGTAAGTTTGTTTGCATTTTCACCCCAAGGAACTAATTGGCATACTTCATCTCTGTATTTGTGCTTGATCAATTTGTCTATGTCAAATACATTCTTTACATGAGATGGCGTAGCCAAATTTACTATCAAATAAAATAACCACTCAATGTGTATTGCATGAGTGACTTTTATATACTAGATATTTTACACAGATTACCTCTAGACCTTTCAACAACTCTTGGAGGTTAAAAACTTATCAATTTTACAGACATCAAGTTCAAATTAATATAAGGAATTTACTTATGTGACAGGGTTAGGATTTGAATTTAGGATGTTCTATTACTAAGTGATTTCTACTACTATCTCTCAGATACTTGATTAGAATGATTTTGGTATCTTTTGTCATATACCTCTATGAATTTCTGCTTATTAATACCTAAAAATCTAAACTTCTCAGTATTGATACTGATACATATGCATGTAGGTGAAAGCTAAATTATCCTCTTCTGAGTTTTGATATGCCTGGTTCTAAGTCTGAGTCTGCCAGTAATTAGCTGTGTAAACTTGGGCACATCACGTATCAACCTTCTTAGGTCATTTCCTTATCTTCAGAATGAACAAATTAGTAAAGATATATGGTCTTCAAATATTTGTGCTCATTGAAATCACTTTGAGAGTTCAACAGACAGTATTTTGGATTCCTGTGCCATATGTTTAGAGATTGTAGTTTGCCAGGTAATGTTAAACTAGATGTTTTCTACAGTCTTTTCTATATAGCAGTCACCATTTTCATGCCCCTCCTTTCAATACACCTCCTGTATCACACCTTTTTTTTTTTAGCTTACTTCTACCAATTTATTGCTTAAATCAGCTTCTTAACATCATCAAAAGTGAGCTTTGCCTTGTAGTCCTGATTAGATTACTGCCAAACTAGCTAAAACTTTAAATGCCAGAACTAAAAATAGGCTGTTGCATATTTAAAATAACAGGATCACAAGTTAGCTTGAGGCTTTGCTATTTTTACTAAAGGAAAGGCTGTGACAAGTGGCTACAAGTTGAAATGGAATTACTTAAGCCAGCAAGCTGCTGTTACAGTGAGAGCCTAGGAAAAAGCCAAAAGGTGGCAGCATTAGTTCAATATTTATTAGGGGGTCTCTAGGAATTAAAATAAAAGCTTTGGTCTGAGCACTGAAATGAATCTCCCAGACACATTTTGGTTTGAATCTGTTGTTGCAGAAGATCTTTCACAGAGGAAGTGCTCCACAAATATTATGTGAATACAAAATCATCCCCTTATCTTTAAAAACAATACTACTAAAAATGAAACTCAAACAACATAGAATTTCAAATCGTTATAAAAGGTAGCCTAGATAAATACATTTTAAGTTGATGTTTTAAGCTAATTCTTCAACACATACAG
Organism: Cavia porcellus; assembly: GCF_034190915.1. NCBI lineage: Eukaryota > Metazoa > Chordata > Mammalia > Rodentia > Caviidae > Cavia > Cavia porcellus. The sequence goes on from NW_026947502.1 coordinate 3,894,368, forward strand.
TATTTGACCTTAAAATACTTTACTCAAGTTCTGAAACCCGATAAGACTTATAATTTTACCATATCAATTTGGTGTGAAAATTCTCAGAACACAATTTATAACTGTATTTTCTGTGTACATAAATAATTTGTTAAAAATGTTTTTATATAATATGAAAAATTATACTCAGCATTCATACTAGAGTACCTTTAGGAATATCTTGAGGAGAAGACTCTCTCTTCTTTATAGTAACACCTTTACTTTTCATTTGTCTAGTTCCTGGTGATGCGCTAATAATACAACAGATTTCTGGTCTGTTAGAAGGAAACTAAAAAGGAAAAAAGCAGTTACTGTATGACTCCTCAGTCATTATGTTTTATTCATTCAAAGGCAAATAGTCTCAATATCTGTTTCATAGATAATTATGAATAACAGCAAGCATATATTAAATGCTCACTCCAGACCCTAATGATTTTAAAACATTTGTTCATTTAATACAATAACCAAGTAAAGCCTATCCTTATTTATAAAAGAAGAAACTCAGTTCAGAGAGACTGGATAATTTACTTAAGGATAAAGAACAAGTAATAGTAGAGTTGAAAGTCCAGCATTCCAAAGTAAAAGAGAAAGTCTGCATGAATTTATTGAATTAAAACACAAGTTTAATTTAATTCTAAGTCAAATACTAGATTCCTTGATTTCTCTACTCAGGTAATTTTCATAATTTTCTATCAAGCAGACAGTCTCAGAATACAGAAATATCTCATCTTCATAAGTAACATATCTTATTATAACTCAGAAGTAGAGATATGCATTTATCAAAAGTTTCTCAGCTGACTGTAGGGGAAGAGAACAAGAATTCAGCAAGAAGCAAGCCTTCCCTGCAAATTGGCACCATGTGCAAGCCGCTGTGGGAAAAGCCAGACCCCAGCCTCTTCCAGCATGCAGGCTGGGAGACAAGAAGAGCCAACTGCCCCATCCCATGCTGTAAGTGACCAGCTGATCCAGAGAAACACAGGCTGTGATGATAACTATTGAGGTAAAATACAATTTAATGTTTGTAGTGTTTGGTATTTACTGACTTTGCAGGTCTAAAGCCAGTGGTCTGATCATCTATTCAGAAGATGGCAATACTCAGTGTAGCATCTATGGGGGAGGGGTCTTCTTTTGAGGATGATGGACATTGTTGATTCCCTATTGTTTTGTTTTGGGGTCCTGTATCATTTTCATTGTTTTTTTTTTGGTTGGGTTTTATTTTGTTTGATTTTGTTGTATCCAATAGCATGGGCAGCTATTTCAAAGATAACAAGATATATTATGGTTATCTTGTTTTGAAGTTCTTTATTGCATTCATTGTTTTGTTTTGTTTAATTTTTACTATCTCTGAGGGTATCTGCAGCTATGTTGAAGACAGCAGGAGGCATTATGGTAACCATTGTTGATTTCCTATTGTTTTGAAGTCCTGTATCACTTATACTGATTTGTTTTGGTTGGCTTTGTTCTGTTTTGTTTTGCTTGGTTTTATTTTCTTTACAATAAAAATTAAAAAAAAATTCTTCCATTTTAATCCATATTATCCTTGTGGTAAATACCTACTATTTTCTGTTCCAAGTATTTTCTACTTGGAAGAATCTACTCTATGACTTCATTCTTACAGACAATGTGAAAATTATAATATTTCCATATACCACAGTGGTCACAAGGCTCAGCCTAGCCAACCAACATACTTAGAGAATCTATATGATGTTATGCTCAAAGGCACTAATCAGTGGATTACGTCAAGGTTTCTTCTTAGGGTCAGTCATAGGCATGAAGGGCCTACATCACTAACTTCAGCGGCTCAGGCTTCAGTCCCTACAGGTCAAACTGATGAACAAAAACAAGTATTTGGCATACATCACCTTGTTAATATAAACTATCTGGCATAAACAAAACCTCAGGCATACAGACACACTAATCAATCACAGTATTCCAGAGCTCTGAGGTCACCTCCAGGAGCCTGAACAAAGGGCAGCTGTTTTGATCTTACAAATGCACAAGTCTATTAAGTTAATTCTTTTCCATATAGGAGAGGTAAAACTGCAATGTGAAAACAAAAAAACCCCAGCAGACTGTTACCATCAAAGAGCAGAGAGAAGCCAGGCACAATGGTGTGCAACTGTCATCCCAGAACTTTGTAAGGTTGAGGCAGGAGAATCTCAAGTTCAAATCCCTCCTAGGTAATTTAGTGAGACCCTGTCTCAAAATCTAAAACAGTATTAAAAGGACTGGGGATATAGCTCTGTGTGAAGATCCTGGGCTTAATCTCTTATACCACAAAAAAAGAGAAAATGGTTACTAACAGAAATACATAAGCAGAAAAACTATCTATCAAGAATGAGGTAAAATTGGGGCTGGGGATTTAGCTCAGCGGCATAAGTGCCTGCCTTGCAAGCAGGCAGTCGTGAGTTCGATCCCTGGTACCGATAAAAAGGAAAAAGACAAAAAAAAAAAAAAAGAATGAGGTAAAATTAAAAGCATTTTCAAAAACCTAAGACAATATTCCACCAAAGACCTTCACTAAATGATCTCATGATGGACAAAGGAAGAAGAAAAATGACTTTAAAAGGATAATGTCTAGATGTCAAGGAAAGGCAAACAAAATTAAATATATGTAATATAAACAAATATTACCTGAATAAAATAAATAATAATGTTGAGGATTATAATTTTGGGTTTAAAAAAAGGACAGAATCAAAATATTGGAATAATAAACAATTGTAAGCTAGGTATATACATATATATATATAATTGTAAGCTAGGTATATGTATATATATATATACACATATAAAACTGGACTAAACAGAGTTAAAAGACAGATTGCTAAGACTGGACTGAAAATACAACTGTTTATAAGAAGTCCATCCAAAACAAAACAGTCATAAATAGGTTCTTTGAAAAACTTTGAGAAAGCTGAAAATAAAAGGCTAGAAATAAGATGTACTAAGCTTTATTAAGCACAACAAGATTGAAAACAAAAAAATAATAAGGAACAAAGAAGCTCGCTAAACAATGAAAACAAATATAACTCCCTAGAAAAACACAATTTTTTTTTTTGTCTTTTTCTTTTTTATCGGTACCGGGGATTGAACTCACAACTGCCTGCTTGCAAGGCAGGCGCTTATGCCGCTGAGCTAAATCCCAAAACACAATATTTTTAAAAATACAGTCATTAAAGTTTCAAAATATATAGAGGAAATATCTGTCGGCCCACAGGAAGAAACTAATAAACCTGTCATCTTAATAGTAGCTACTTTCAACATATTATCCTCTATTATTGATGGCAGATAATACATCAGGAAGGATATAAAAACAGATTTAACAAGTTTAAATGACACAGAAACTTCATCTATCAGCAGTTACAGATAAACATTATTTTCAAACACATCAAGCATTCAATAATCAATCATATTTTAAATTGTAATACATGGATCTACAAAGTTCAAAGAATCCATACCACTTACATACTACTTTCTCTGACCAAAATTCATTTAAATTATAAATAAACAATAAACATAAAAGCTCAAATACACTTGGAATTTTAAAAAAATCTGTGTTTCCAAGAAAGTTCTAGGTCAAAAAGGAAATCATAATGGAATTTTAAAATACTTCATACTGCAATTATATCAAACCTGATGGATACAGCTAAACAGTACTAAGAAGTACGTAACACAAGCCCACAGAAAATATAAAGGAGTCAATAAACACAGGAGCAGAAATCAGTGAAAAAAGTAAAGAAACAATACAGGGGATTAACAGTCATAAATAGGTTCTTTGAAAAAAGTAAACGTTTGGCAAGACTAATTTTTAAGAAATAGACTATTTTTTTTTTCTTTTTTAAAATTTGGTACCAGGAATCAAACCCAGAACCTTACACTTGCCAGGCAGGCACTTATGCTACTGAGCTGTATTCCTGACCCAAAAAGGACAATTAAGAAAAAAAAGGGGGCAGGGGGGCTTGAATATAGTTCAGAAGCACAGAGCCTGCCTCGCAAGCGTGAGGTCCTGAGTTGTGATTCCCAGTACAAAAAAAATAATAAAAATAAAAAAGAGGTCATGAATATGGATACAACTAGGACTAAAATAGAAGACCGTAAACAACTTTTATCGCATTAATTTTAATACTTTATACAAAATGTACCAATTCATAGGACTATACGATTTCTAAAACTAAGGAAAAAAAAAAAAGATTTCACAGTATGCTACAGAGAAATTAGATCTGTGCTTATCAGTCTTCTCACAAAGAAAATACTAGGCCCAGATGGACAAATTTTAGCAAATTTTTCAGTAATACATACTTATAATTTTACATAAACTTTCTTCAAGAATAAAATAGAGAATACACTTAAGTTTGCTCTATAAAGTCAATTATCTTTAATCCTAAAACTGAACAGAAAATTTACCGGAAATAATCACTTAGAACTATAGAGAGAAAAATCCTGAGCCATATAATAACTAAATTTGTCAAGTGTATCAAGAAAATTATGTAGCATGATTAAGTTATCATCAAATGCGAGGTTATTTCAGTAAAGGTCAGCTAATTTATTTTGTTATATTAATGGGTTGAAGAAGGAAAATAATAAAGATAATCTTGGTAGATTCAGAAAAAGCGTTTAATAACTTATAAACAATTTCACTTAAGATCCCAAATGAGAAATATGTTATACTAGAGATTCTAAACAGGACAATAAGGCACAATTCACATAGAAGAAACAAAGGTGCCATTAGTAACAGGTAATATGACTGTCTACAGAGAAAATAAAAAAGAATACACAAATATATATTGATGGTAATGAGATTTAGCAGCATTGCTGGGTACATACAAATACATACAAATTAATTGTGACTCTACCCTATCAACAAAAAGTTAAAAGGATCATAAAATAACATAACTTTTCTAGGAATACATCTAAAAAAATCACAAGATCATTGTAGTTAAAATGATAGAACTCTACTGAAAAATAATGAAGAGTATCTAAATAAATAAGAATATAGTACTATATTCATGGAACAAAATGTTTAATAAAGGTATTAGTTTTGAGGAAAAATATGAAGGAATAAATGATACAAACCTCAGAATTAATAGGTACTGAGAGGATGGATGAATCATGGTGAACCTCTGGACTTTTTTAGGGGAAATGTAATTGTAATGTCCTGTTTCACTGTCTAAATGGTAGTGCTTCTAGCGTATCCCTCTATTTTTTTTCTTCAAAGCAAGTATATTCTCTTTTTTATGAATGCTACATTTACACAAATAGAAAGCAGATACCCAGATCAGTTTTCCTATTTCTTGCAATAGCCCTTTTACATCTCAAGCTAAAGACTAGAAGATCTTTCTAAGGAAAGAGTAAAAAAGATTATTTTCTCTCTTAGAGATTCCCAGCAGTTCAAGGTGGAAGTGTTATGCTAAAAGCAGCTGCATTAAGTGAATATAAAACACTCAAAGAATAGGCTATAAAATTTAAAATTAAACTGCATGAAAATTTAAAAATTTTGTGCATCAAAAGACCCTTTCAACAGAGTAAAAAGGCAATACATAGAATTGAAGAAAATATTGGGTAAATTGTGTATCTAATAAGAGATTCTTCTTCACATACATGTAAATGACATTAGCTTCAACTGAGTTCCAGATTTCACAAAGTATCATATATATAAATATTGAATCAAACAATTATTTCTTTCAGTAATTGAAGGAAAAATTTAAAATGCTACCTCATTTGAAGAATTTTCTGGCAAACTTGTTACAGGAACAATTTCATCTGAATTAATATAACTGCTGACATTTGGAAGTAGTTCTTCACAAGATGCTCTGCGCACCGAGGACAAACTGATCTATAAAGAAATTACTCTGTGGTAGAAGTTTCACAAACAATTATTTTTAAATAATTAAGCTAAAGTTAAAAATACTGCCCAATGAAAACATACTCTTGTGAACTTGACACATCAGCAATTTCATCTGAATGAATATAATTACAGATAATTCTTCCAAAGATATTTTTTTTCCTTTTTTTTTTTCTCTTTTTATCGGTACCGGGGATTGAACTCACGACCGCCTGCTTGCAAGGCAGGTGCTTATGCCTCTGAGCTAAATCCCCAGCCCCCTAAAGATATTTTTGATCTTTGATTAACTATGTTCCCATAGGGACCTGGTAAGGATAAAAATTTTAACTCTGTTACTAGATAACATTGCTTACGGTAAAATGATGTCTGAGTACAAAACTTAGTGCTGGGACAAACTTAAGTACAGTGCAAATAAATATTTGGCTTCCTTAGGAGCAGGGACCCTTGAAATTGGGTATATTCCTGTGAAGCCTTAAGAAACTAAGTACATGTGGTGTTACAAAAGATACTGCAGCTCATTCCCTTGCAACTGGGCTGTGTACATATTGTTACATAAGCTACTGATGACTTTTTTTTTTTTGTACCTGGAATCCAACTCTGGGCCTCATGCTTGCCAGGCAGGCACTGTGCCACATCCCCAGCCCCTGATGACTTCTGTCAGGAAGGCTACCACTGAGGAAAAAAACCTCCTGCTGCCCTTTAGTAAGATGTATTCCTGTTGTTCAGGTGAACCCAAGAAGCAGTTAGGTGAGAACTAAAATGATAAAACTCTCAGAAGTACAGAATGAAGGCTTCACAGCATGAATTTGGCAACAATTTCTTGAATATCACACCAAAAGCACAGAAAATGAAAGTAGATTTGAACTACATCAAATGAAAAACATTTATGTATCAAAGCACCCTGTGACAGTGAAAAACAACCCATGGAATGTGAGAAAATATTTGCAAACTGTATATATTGAATAATGTGGTTACTATTGAGACTGTACCAAAACCACAACTGAACAATAAAAAGGTAACCTAATTCAAAAGTGAGCAAAGAAGCTGAGCATGATGGCATACACCTGTAATCTCAGAACTAGAGAGACTGAGTCAGGAGGATTATTGCAAGTTGAGGCCAGTTTGGGCTACATAGTAAGTTTAAGGCCAGCTTGAACTACAAAGGGAGACTATGCCTGCAAAAAAAAGGAGCAAAGGATCTGAATAAAAATTTATCTAAAAAAATTACACAATGGCCAACAACACATGAAAAGATGCTCAATATTACTAATCATTAGGGATACAAATCAAAACTGTAATGAGATACCACCTCACACCCATAATGTCTATTTAAAAAACAGAAAATAATGAGTATTGGGAGATGTGTAGAGAAATTTGAACCATGTGTAGTGATGCATGCCTGTAATCCCATCACTGGGAGGCTTAGAGGATCACCATGAGTTCGAGGACAGCTTGGATTACAGTGTAAGACCTTGTCATAGAAAAAAAAGAGAGGAACTGAAACATTGTGCATTATCAGTGGAACTATAAAATGATGTATCCGCCATCAAAACAGGGTACAGTCCTCAAACTATTAAAAACGGTCATCATACGATTTGGAAATGCACAAGTCATTTGCATCTGAAAACAGAGTCAGATATTTTTACATTCATGTTCACTGCAGCATTATTAACAAGAGCCAAGTGTGGAAATAAGTCTAGTAGCTTACAGAGGAATAAATGAATAAATAAAATATGGTATACACATACAATGGAATATTATTCAGCCTTAGAAAGGTATTTCTGACACACATGCTACCACACAGATGAACCTGAAGACATTATGCTAAGTAACATAAATCATTTGCAAAGGTGTAAATACTGGCAAGCAAGAGTTGTGCAACTGTAGTCTTAGGTTCTCAGGAGGCTGAGGCAAGAGCATCACTTGAGCCCAGGAATTCAAGGCCAGCCTGAACAGCACAGTGAGACCCTATTTCAAAAATGAACAAGCTAACAAGACAAATACTGATGGTTCCACCTATTCACAACTTACATTTTTTTTTAGTTATTTGGGTTTTTTTGGTACTGAGATCAAACTCAGGACTTTGCACTTGCCAGGCTAGCGCTTGTGCCCCTGAGCTATATTACTAGACCGATTCCACCTATTCTATGAGGCATCTGGTATAGTCAAATTTATAGAGACAGAAAAAAATGGTAATTGCCAAAGGATAAAAATAGGGAGCTATTGTTTCATGGGTGTGGGCTTTCAGTTTTGCAAAATGAAAAACGTTCTGAAACTGTGCATTTAAATATGGTTAAAAGTCTAAATTTTCAGTTGTATATATTTTATAGTAAAAAAGTAACAACCCTACTTGGCATTTCAATATTCTCATCTTACCCATTTACACGAATAGTAGCATATAGAGTACTTCTAGTGAAAGTACATACAACAGAAAAATATAGATACTGTTCTCTATAGATATTTCCCTGGTATGATAAAAATATAGGAATGAGGAGAGGAGGAGCCAAAAAATACAAAAGCCAAATACTTACTTACCACAAAACCAGCTGCCTCTGAAGATGGAGTGCTTGTTAACAGACCTCCATTTTTCTTTTTAGAATTTGTTTTCTACAAATTTTTATAAAATAGGAGATTAAACAGCAGAAAGAAACAAATTATTATAACAGTAAAACCACAATTTAAAGTTAGTAGACTAAATCATGTGTAACACTAATAAAATCTTCAACCTGCTTATTAAAGTTTAAACTACTTGAAGGAAACTAAAGAATTGCTTTCTGGAGGTCAGTCAACTCTTAAGAGAACTCTAGCTTGCATAATATCTATATGAAAATATTTTTATGAAATGACAATTTGCAAAGAAAAGCTAATTAGAGTGCTGAATTGGATAACAGTGTTTTGGTTATCTTTGTTTTTGTTTTTTCAGCTTAGGAAACAGAAGCTACTCAGACTATGTTCCTCCCCTCTTGGACACTCCAAGGAGAGAACAAAAATGATCATCAATGGCAAGTGGCAGTTACACTCAGGCAATACCCAAGAGCCAGCTTCTCGCTCAGGAAGGAACACTATGCCTCCTCCTCATGGTTTCTAGTACTCTACACAATCAAAGAAACTTCTCTAGTAACATACTATACAAATGATTGATTATCTTTGTTAATTTCTATAACAAAGTATTTTACTTTCAGCATTTAATTTCTAGTTTATCATTTTACTTTTTATGGAAAAGAATTATAAATTATTTCTGAAACTATTAAAACATGTATGTAACAAGGATATTTGGTTTAAATATATGTTTATATCTATAAAGATACTTTTATTTAAGGAATATCAAAATTAAATAAATCATACAATAGGATGCAGACATTTTCTGTTTCTTAAAGATGCAAAGAAGCAGTCAGAGAGATAAAGTGGACAACAAAAGAAAGATTAGACAAGGGAAGATGCAAGACTCAAGAGTTACGAATGACAGAGGAAAGAGGGTCAAACTGCAAGAGACCAGGAGGGTGGTAAGGAAGGAAAGTGGGAAAATGAAAGGAGAGGGAGATAGAAGATCTGGAAGTAAAAAAGGAACAGAAAAGAGTTAAACAAGGAAACAGGAAGGGAGAGGAGAGAGAAGACAGACACCAACAGACGATAAGCAGGAAGAGACTGAGAGATAAAAACTAAAAAAAAGTGGAGGGGAAGCAAAAAAAAGGAGACAGCAAGACAGACACAGAGAGGAGAGAGACATAGCTTGACATTAGAAGAGCAAAACCCAGCAAAGATGAAGAAACAGGTAAAAGGCAGAACAGAAAGAGTAAAAGGCTGAGACAGAGTCAGGCAGCTTTATTTCTACAAATCAGCTGTTTTTCCAGTCCTTGAAACAACCATGTCTTTCTGATAACATCTTTCTTTTTGAATAAGTATTTATTATGGGAAGTCTGGAACTCAAACTCAGAGATAAGACTTGAAAATCGTAGGAAGTTTGCCAGATTTCCTTTTTTTTTTTTTTTTAACTTCTGTTTTTCTTCCAGCTCTCTTAAATTAGTTGTTGGTAAAACAATATAGATTGTTAGAAAAAATTTTATCAAAAAATTTAAGGTTATATTTACCTGGTACACTGAGTATGTCAGCTTTCTAATCTATTAGCTACAAAATCTTGTATTTTCCTCATCTGAAAAATGAGGATTATTCTACTCTTAGTGATTGGGGAGCAAGGATTACAAACAATATATGTAAATAGGACACATGGTGTCTGTAGGGAGGAGATGCTCAGCGACAGCTATTATCAATGGGCCTTAGAGGTGCTCTACTCAGGTCGCCTTAAACAAACGTGCTCTTTGCTGCAGGGAGTACAGTTAGCTGATAGTCCTCAGTGGCAACATCTTTAGGGTCTGCCCATCTTCTCAGGTAGCCTCTGGCTAATGTTTGGTCACAGCAGTCCAATACAGACTTGTGATAGATTCTCTTCAATCCAGAACTCCTTGCTAGAAGAGCTTCTGTCAGACTGGCACTGAGGACTGAGGCTACAAGTGCTCAGTTGTGCTTTCTCCCCGCTTTCCTTTCTCAGGTATTACCCCTCCAATAAGCCACAGGAACTCCAACTGTCTCAGTCTCTCCTTGCCAGTGGTCTCAGTGACCCACCATTAATTGGTTAAAAGTATCACCAAATTAAAAGGAGCAAAATAAAATAGAGAGAGATTTTTTCAAATGAGAAGGGATCAAGAGATTGAGGGGGTGGGGAGGAAGGACAGGGAAAGGGAATGAAACAAAGAATTAAGATATGCTATGTATATGTACCAATTCCACATAAGTAATGTAAACATTATATACTACAAACATGTACTAATAAAAATTAAAATAGCAAATTAAATTATGGAGAGCTGTAAGTATAAAGGTCTCCTATATTTTTCCTAGATTTGTTTTAAAATGTACATTTCTAAATATTCTTATTTGGTACATTTTTATAGTCTTTTCAAGAATCAGAGTTAATAAATGCAGGGTACTCACCAATGCTGGTGCCAGGGGCTCAGGCAGCAGAACTCTAGTGACTGAGCTAGGTGTGCCACTTTCAAGAGCAGGCCTAGGCCGGGATAACTCAGTGTCAATGTGGGCATGATGATTTAACTTTCTCTGAATATTTTTATCTCCATCTTCTAAATCTCTTTCAAGCTGAAACAAATTCACAATCAAGAATTACATTTTGTAATGCTGTAAAAACATTTCTACTACCTCTTAGATATCCTGTTATTTCTCAAATTAAAAAACAGTAAATGCTTTTCTAGAAAAAAAAGAATGTATTCTATACTATCTATGTACATGGGCATCATAGCAACGTTTTAGAAAAGGTGTATTATGCAGTTGTGTATGCTTGTGCTTATTTTTAGGAGTATCACTACTGATGAATTACTAATTTTAATGTTACATGTTTTATTATATTACACAAGGTATGCTTAACAGGAAAATATCAATACAATAAAATATTAAGCTAATGTGAAATGAGTGTGTAGAATAAACATCAATTATTCAACATCAACTGTTTGTCCATGTGCTTACAAGATTTAAAAGACACCACCAAAAATAAATTCCAAGGTGAACTACAATGAGAGCACAAACAAAAATCTACCACAGACATAACTGCTTCAATTCTCACACCTAGGGCAGTCTTCACACACAAGAACAGCACGTTCCATACTCAATTCTCATACATATGCTTAGTTTTCCTTTACTTTTTGGCAATCACACTTGTCACTTCTCACATCTTCCTCTTTTGTAAGGAGCTTCTCACTATACAATGTACACTTAGTAGGAAGATGAAATATTAATAAAATGTCAAATATATTTGAACATTTAGAATAAACATCAGCACTTTCTATATCAACTTTTGGCTTGCTAAATCAAAACAATTCATAACAGAAACAAATTCCCAAGTGAACTAGGATGAAAATACAAATAAAACTCTACCACAAAAATAATCTTTACTTCAAAGATCACACATAAGGCAGTTTTTACACATGAGAACAGCATGTTCCATACAGGTATCACTTATAGTGATAGCACATGTGTTTTGTTTTCCTGTCTTCTTTGGTGACATACTTGACATTTTGCTGGTCTTCCTGTTTTGATAGAAGGTTCTCATGGTATCTCACCTGTCTGTTTACTGGTCTTCTCCAAAATTCTTCTGCAGAGCATTGAACAGATACATACTGTTTTTTCTCTGTTGTAATTCATCAGTTACCAATTCCAGTCCCAATCCTCTAAGAAAATTTCTCTGTAATATTGTGTGTTCGCTATTTCTTTGTAAACTATGAATGTTTAGGATCCAGTAAAACACAAACATTGGCCAATACTTTGTGTTTCAAGTGACAACAAAGTTGTTGCATAACTAACCAACAACATCTACTTCGCCTTTCATTTTGTTGTAAAATGCAACCATTTTTGCCTTCACTTGTGTTAAGGATGCATTTGATGTTGTTTGGTGTTTTGATATAGGATCTCACCATGTAGCCTTGAATTCACTATATAGCACAGGCCAACCTGTGCTGGGATTACAAGTGAGCACCACCATGGCTTGCCTCTTTATCAATCTTATCATCATGGTGTAACATTGACATTATCAATATCACTTTTTCTTTGCCATCACGTAGTCCAGACTAGCCTGGGCTTCGATGTGTAGCACAGGCTGACAGGATCTTTTTGCCTCAGCCTCCCAAATGCTGAGATTACAGGCATATACCACCATGCCCAGCCTATCAATCTTATCTCCATGATGTAATGCTAACAGTAGCAATACAACTTTGGATTTTTTTTTTTTTTTTGCCATATAGGAGGTCAATGTTATGTCTTTCCCAAATCCAAAGATTGTACTATACCTCTGTCTATTTGTTAACTTGCTGTTTTTGCAAAAAGGTACTATGCTGGTCAATGGTGTTCTTTAACAAATATAACATCAGTGGGTAACTAGTGACCCAACTGTTCAAAATGACATTTGGGTTACTTTTTGAATAGGTGCAACAAATCCATTTGCAAAGTCAAATCGTTTACTACTGCACAAAGAGAGACGTGGTGACTGAGTTCCAGGATGAATTTCTAAATTCAAGGCACAAAATGTCTTCCCACCCACCAGGGAATAAATTTTTATACCATTTTTGGAAAGTTTACTTGGCACATATTGCCAAAATCTTCAACCATCATGAAATGATACAAGTTGTTTGTTAACTGTATTTGGACATGTACAAATTGCTTGACAGTTTGAAACAAAGCTTTCAAAGATGAGTGAATAGCAGCCACAGTGTCAGGTTCTTTTTCTTTCTTGGCAGATCATTAAACGTAGGCAATTTTGAAGGAATCCAAATGTCTTAAATCTCATTGTTCTAAAAATCTCAATACCATATCTGTCACTTCTCTGTAAATCCTTGAGAGTCTGACAATTATAATGATAAAGTTCTGCTATGAAGGTTTTTGGTTCACGTAGTGAGGTGTCATGATAAATATGTTTTTGAATATTATTAATGGTGCAAATAGAATGTTTTCTTGTATTTCATTATTAGTATATTTCAAAACATCTTGTAGCATATCATCCATTACAAAAAATAACAATAAAAATAATAACCCAATGACCTGATAATATTTTCTGACCTGGTTCTAACATTAGATCTTTCAGGTATACATGATCATTTTGACTAGTCAAATATTTATTTACATTATTATTTTTCCCCATCTGAATTAAGGTCTTCATTCTGTACTTCTGTCATATCTCTATCTGTTATATCTCTATTTATTATATCTATTATACGCTGGTAACTTCACTGGCTTGCAGTAGATCCAAGTCATCATTGGTAGCTGAATCACCTGACAATTCACTTTCTGCCTCCTCCCAAAATTGTAAAAGTTGATTTTCACATGACATTGTACTTAATTGGGCTAATTATACAAGAAAAGTAAAATAAAACATTTAATAAAAAATTATAAATACACTAAAATGTAATATGGCACATAATAAGGGTAAAGCCCATTCATTTACTTTGACACAGGTACATACACTTTGCCATTTGTCATATCAAGTGAGTGAACAGAAAGATTGCTTTCTTTATTCTCCTAGCACAGCTACTGAGAGCACAGCTGCTTACTGTTATGCTAAAGTGTATATTTTCATTAGAAATGTATGGTAAGGGCACCTGCAACCTAGTATAGGAAGCCAAGGTTTAAATAATTAGTTGAAAGAAAAAATAGTTTGAAATGTTCAACTCAAAAAATTTTCCTACCACCTTGAAAGTAACATCTCGTAAGTAGTGTGTCCTATGAAAACAAAACAAGTGATAGTGAGATCTGCTTATTGATACTTAAATTAAATTTTAGAGAAAATATTGACTGTATCTGTAATATCTATAACTATATCTGTAACTATCTTTACTATACAATAAATCTGATTTTAAGAAACCAAATGTACCCCTAAGATCAGGAAACAGAAACATTACAAAGTATATTGTCTTACTGACTATATAAGAAACCTAAATAGAATTGAAGAGCAAAATAGAGGATAAACAATAGGAAGTAGAGAGAGAGATGTTTCTCAAATAGTAAGAGATCAATAGATGGAGAGAAGAGGTAGGAAGGGGAGGGAGAGGGTCTAACATGCTTTAATTTCCAGTTCTATTTGTTCACTGCTAAGTAGATTAAATTTTGTATATTAACCTTGTATCCTGCAATCTTGCTAAAATTGCTTCTTTATTTGAAGAGGAACATTTGGAACATATTTCAAATTTTATTTCTTTCCCAATATGCATACCTTCTAATTTCTGTCCTTGTCTTACTGTACCAGCTAGGAACTGTAGTACAATGCTGGAAAGTGTAATGGGATGAGATATCCTTACCTTGTTAATAATCTGAGGGGAAAAGCTTCAAGTTTATCACCTGAAACATGATGTTGGCTGTTTTTGTGTATGTTCTTTATCTATTTGAGGGAGTTCTCTCTGTCCTCTCTACTTTGCTGCGAATTTTGTGAATGAGTATTTATTTGATATGGTCAAAGGTTTTTCCTGCTTATATTGATACAATCATATCATTTTATTAGCTTATTTATGTGATAAATTTATTAACTGATTTTCAAATGTTGAACCATCTTTACATGTGTGGGATAAATCTCGGCTGCTGTAAATTATTCTTTTTATATACTGTTTAATTTGCTTCTATTTTTTGAGGTGTTTTTTGTCTATGCTCATAAGAAATATTAGTCTGTAGTTTTCTTGTAATGTCTTTGCCTTGTTTTGCTATTAGGTTTTGACATAGGCAGACTCATGGAACGAGTTAGGAGGCATTACTTTTACTTCAATCTTCTGGAAGAGACTGTAGAGAACTGGAACAATTTCTCCGTCAAATATTTGGTAAAATTCACCAGTGAACCCATCAAGGCCTGATACTTTCAATTTTGAAAGAGTATTAATTATTGCTTCAGTTTATTTAATATACATAGGCTTATATCTATTTACTCTTGCATGCACTGCTAGATTTGAGGAATTATTTTATCTCAACTGTAACTTTCAAGGTCAATTTGGGGGCATAAAGTGACTCGTAATATTAACTTACTACTTTTTTTAGTGTCCATGAAATCTAGTCATGTTTCTTCTGTAATTTCTGTCTTCCTGTTTTCTTAGTTTGACTCAAAACTTATTCATTATATTGATTTTTCTTCAAGAACTGGCTTTAGATTTTGTTGCTTTTCTCTATTCATTTCCTGTTTTCAACTTCACCACTTATTTCTGTTTTGATTTCTATTATTTCTTTTCTTTTGATTACTTGGGACTTAATTTTTGTTTCCTAGTTCCCTGAGATGGAATCAATTACTTATTTCAGATCTTTCTACTTTCTAAAATATATACTCAATGCTATAAATTTCCCGCTAACCACTGCTTTTCCTGAATACCACAAATTTTAATAAATTGTATCTTCACTTAGTTCATTTTTGCTGGGCGTGGTGGTTCATACTTGTAATCCTAGCACTCAGGAGGCTGAGGAAGGGAGATCTCCGTGAGTTCAAGACCAGCTTCAACTACACAGTGAGTGCAAGACCAACCTGGACTACAGAGCAAGACCTTGTCTCAAAAAAACAAGAGAAGATATTTTAAAACTGTTTTGCCTATATCTTGTACT
The DNA here is from genome assembly GCF_034190915.1 of Cavia porcellus. NCBI lineage: Eukaryota > Metazoa > Chordata > Mammalia > Rodentia > Caviidae > Cavia > Cavia porcellus. The sequence goes on from NW_026947502.1 coordinate 3,910,353, forward strand.
CTGAGTAACTACTTTGAAGATGATAAAGAGTATTAACTATTTTTATTATTTTATTTTGTTATAAAATTTTTTTTCATAAAAAGTTTTGATAAAAAACTGTTGAGAATTTTTGGAGATGCTTTGAGATTTTTTTGTTCTATATTTTATTTAGATGTTTATTTTAAATTTCCATGTATCTTGGCATTTCCAGGTATTTATCTATTATTGATTTCTACATTATTTCCACTGAGCAGACAGCATGCAATTCCAACCATTTTAAACTCATTGCAATGTGTCTGATGGTCCAGGATATAATCTATCTTGGTGGAAGCTTGAGATGCATGTGCAGTCTGCTGTTGTGGTCTGTTCATGTCAATCATGTTCTCAGTTGATGGTGCAGCGGAGTCCATCCAAGTCCTTACTGGTTTTATGCCTATTATCCACTAGTGACAGAGGAGTCCCCCATTGTCAATGTGAATTCATCTAATTTTCCTTGTAGTCCTACCAGTTGATGCCGCATGTATTTTGGTGGTCCAACATCATGTACATATGTATTAAGGATTGTTACATCTTGTTGGAGTACTGATCCCTTTGTTTTGCTATCATATGCTTCATTATCATTCATAATTATTCCTTACTCTGAAGTCCTTTCTGTCTGAAATTAATATAGGTGCTCCTGTCTTCTTTTGACTAGTGTTAATGTGGTATGTCATTCTCCATATCTCTTTTTTTCAGTTTTTATTGTTAGCACATCTTTGTGGTACATAATGATTATATCTCTGATGGGGGGTTAGTACATGTATATAACATATCTTAAATTTTTTTCAGCTCTTTCCCTCTATACCTTGGTCCTATTCCCTTTTGCAAAAGATCTACTTCTATATTATCTATATTTCATTTTGGTCTTTATTTGTACTTTGTGTTTTTCAGACAAGAGAAACCATATGATAGTCAAGCTGTGTGTCTGATTTATTTAACCCTGCATTATGGTCTCAAGGTGCATCTATTTTCCTTTAATCTATATGTGTCGTTATATTTAAAGTGGGTTTGTCAGTTTTAAAAATAGTTGAGTTTTTTATGCATTCTGAACAATCTGTCTTTAATTGATGCTTTTAGGCCATTAGAATTTAAATCCATTACTGGATTTTTTATTTTACTTATTTTTATTTATTTCTTTATTTTTAGTTTTTATTTTTTTGGTATCAGGGATCAAACTCATGACCGTGCACTTGGTGCTTAAGCCACTGAGCTAAATTCCCAGTGCCCCCATTACTGGCTTTGATTTGTTGTTGTACTGAAGGTTGAATCCAGGGCTTTCATACTGAGCTACAACCCCAGCCCTTTCAATTTTTTTTTTAATTTTAAAAAACAGTTTCAATGAGTCGTTAAGTTGCCCAGGCTGGCCTCAAATTTGTGATCTTTCTTATTTAGCCTCCCAAGATTACAAGTGTGTGCCAGAACATCTGACTTTTCCATTATTTTTATTATACATACATTATATATTTGGTTTTTGTCTCACATTTCTTGGATTTTCTGTTCTGGATGTTTGCAGTGGTTTTCAGTTTTGGAAGTATCTTTTGTCATTTCTCAAGCACATTGATTCTTTTTTTAGTTGTGTCTGATACACTATTAAATCCATCAATGATATTCTTCATTTTGGATTCAGTGTTTTCAAATACTGGCATTTCTTTTTATTCTATATTAGAACTTCCACTTCTCTACCAGTATCCACCAGTTCATGTGTATTATCTATTTTTTGCATTGAAGTTCTTAGAATGTTAGTAAAAAGGTCACTGACTCTCAGAGCTTTTATCTTCAGGTATCATTAGACGGCCTATTCTATCACATCAAATACCATTTCTGTCCATTAACATCATTCAAGACAGAAAATTAGAAGCCTCAATACTTTTCACTATTTCATCTTCTATATCAATTCATTAACTGTATAGACAAAAGTTTCTTGAATATAAGCATATCTCTCCACCTTTCCTACAAAATATATACCCTGATCAAAGCCAACATAACCTTTTACCAAAAATATTTGTAACTTCTTACTAATGGCTCTCCTTAATACTTTCACTCTTTTTCAATTTGTTCTCTAATTTATATATATCAAACAGTATAGCATAATGAAAAGAATACAAGGTTCTGGTTTTGGATCAAAACAAGACCAGCCACAAACTGCTCAAAACATTGGTGAACATTTAAACTTCACTTGTACCACCAATTTACAAGTAAATCCAAACAAACAAACACACAAACACAAACATACCAATTACGCTTCTGATTGGAATAATATAGAGAAATGGCATAACTAATGAATAGCCACTCAAAGAGAAGCTCTTACTATGTACAAAACAACACCCAAATTCTATCTCAAAGATATTCAGATTCCAAGTTTAATGTCAGAAGTAATCCTCAGCATAAATTGCTATTTTGGCTACATAGGGCACTTCTTTACTTCATCTTAATGAATGATGAACATCTATTCAAACAGAAGTAGAAAAATGTACATTTTAATTCTTTGATTAAGTATATATATTATGTATATACTATATAGGTTTTTCTTTTTTTTTTTTTTTTTTTTTTGGCACTAGGGATTGAACTCATGACCTAGTGCTTGCCAGGCTGGCGCTTATGTCACTGAGCTAAATCCCCAGCCCTAACTACATAGGTTTTTCACAAAATTCAGTAGTTCAATTGCTAACCTACAAAATGCTTTGAATCACTATTTTAAATAGCTGAAAAATAAATCCTATATAATGTCACTTAGAAATACATTCTTTATTAATAAAAGTAAGATTTATGTAGTTATTATACTTTAATACTTGCTTTTTTCTTTGCTTCTTCAGAGGCTGAAGGGGGATTTTTCTCAGGATGTAAAACCTCACAATCTGCATTATCTATAAATAAAAACATAGTTTAGTACTCTATTTAACCTGCCATTGTAAGTATAAAGAACAGATTTCAAATTTAAAACATTAAAAACCTTATTTTAATGACTATGGCTTAATAATAATTTATGAAGAAACATTGAATATGCTGAATAATCTCAAACAGGAGAAAATACCCTTAAGAAACTCATTTTAAGAATTCAATGTTTTAAACCAGATATGGTGACACATGCCTGTAATTCCAGCAGTTGAGTGGCTGAGGCAGGAGGATCACTGTGAGTTCAAGGCCAGCCTGAACTGCATAGTGAAACCCTGTCCAAAAAAGAAAAAAAAAAAAAAGAATTGCAGGTTTTATAGTAAACAATAAATGAAACATTTTCGTTTCAATAGTAGAGAAGCATGTAATCAAAAATCTTCATTTATCATCCTACCATTTTTACTCTCCTGTACTTACTTTCTTTGAAATTTTATTAGTGCATTTTTGTGGCACATAATGATCACACTCATGGTGGAAAAATGGTACAGGTACATATCACATCTCATTCTTTTCTTTCCCCTCTCCTTCTACCTCATTTTATGAAAAAAATTTTTCAGCATCAGATCCATTTATTTATTGTATGTGTCCTTATCAATTTAATTATCATAGAAACAGATTAACAGCCCATCTAATAGGTCCAAAACATATATAACAATTATACTAAATTAAGATGCACTTCAGATACATTATCCATGCTGCATCACAATAAAAATTTTTTTCTATCATCTTTTATTTTGCACTTAATTTACACATTAGATTTCTCATTTAAGAGAAACCATGCAATATTCAGACCTTTATGTCTAATTTTTACTTAACACTATGGTCTCAAGTTGCATCCATTTTCCTACAAATGCCTCAAGTTTATTTTCTTTATGGTAGAGTAGTACTCCATTGTGTACAAATACATTTTCTTACCCATTCATTCACTAATGGACATGGCTGCTTGCAAATTTAGCTATAAAAATGGATATACATACATCATATTGATATGATGTCTTTAACTGTTGCAATAAGATAAGTAGAAGGGGTCTAGCTAGGTCAAGTAGAGTATCTAGGTTCAGTTTTTGATGAATTTCCATACTGGTTCCCCTAGTGGTTAATCAGTTTATACTCCCTTTAACAATAAAGAAATCTTTCTCTTTCCCTTTTGCCTCTCTAATATTTATTATTGGTTGATTACTTGATGACAGCCATTCTTTCTGGAGTAAGATGAAGTCTCAGTGTTGTTTTAATTTGTATTGTTTCAATGGCCAGCAATGTTGAACATTTTTTCATTCATTTATTGGCAACTGTTTCTCGTATGAAAAGTATCTAGAAGATGGCAGCTTGATAGGTAGCAGGGTAGAGCCTCTCTGAGAAAAATAACCCAGACACCAGAATTTAACATGGAGAAAACCAAATGAAAGGAGAGGGATTCTCATAACCCAGGAAGAAATTGAGGAAAAAGAAAAAGAAGGAAAGGAAGGAAAAACGTGGATGAAAGGCTGGAACCAGACACGCTCACTGGGACTGGTCCCACGCTGTGCTGGGTGCACCATGGAGTCAGACAATTCACGGTTGCACTGAAGCCACAGCCACAGAAATTGGGAGTTGGTGAGTCCGGGGCCTTTGGCGGGAGGATGCAGTGCAGCATGGAGTGGAGCCAAGGTGGAGAGCTGCATTAATTTGCAGTGAGTGCTGGAAATTGGGTCCTGCGGCGAGTGGGGCCAGCAAGAGGACATATTGGAGTTGGGCAGGATAGGCCTAAATCAGGAACTGCAGGGATGTCAGTCGGCCATCCCTTGCCCAAAGAGGACTAATGGGATCTGCTTGGGCTGAGTCATACCCCTGGTCGAAACCCAATAACCAGGGACAAAACAGTCCAGAACCTGGGACGTCCACACAGCACAGACTAACATGCTGAAGGCACTCGCTGGTTGACTGGCTCAGAGGAGAGGGGCCAGTGCACATCAGCCCTGCACACACCTCAAATAACAGTAAACTGGAGAAGGTAGTAAGCCCCCAGGCAGCATGCTTTAGAAAAACTGTAAGCAATACGGAGAGGGCCTGAGACCTGCACCATACATCTGTCTGAAAGAAACCAGAAACATGACAAGAGAAAGAAATAAGAAAAAGCCTCCAGCCACTGACCATGGGAAAATAAGTCCAGGAGAGGTAAATACAGAAGAGATCAAGGGTAGCAATCATGCAACATCAGACACAGCATCAGCAGACATAAAGAAATACCTTCATGACCTCATAGATGAACTTAAAACTGAAATTCTAACCCAAGTGAGGCAAGATGTAAAAAGATTAATAAAAGAAATGCTAAGCATCTCTCAACAAGACACAGATGGAACAATGGAGGAACCCAGAAAAAGAAGAGAAACCTTTGGTGAAGAATATAAACAAAATCTAGAATACATGAAATAGATCCAAGGAGATTACCAGGAAATTAAAAACTCCATTGAAAGCTGGCAAAATGCCTTGACAGAAACTAAAGTTAGTCTTTCAAAATTTGAAGATAGAGTTACAATGTGTGATCATGAAAGAAAAGACCTCTTAAAAATAACAAGGAACCAAGAAGTAGTAATACAAAGGCTAGAAGAGAACAAGAGGATCTATAACTTAAGAATAAAAAACATGAGTGAAGAAGCAGGAGTAAACACAAATGAATTACAAAGGCTATTTGCAGAAATAATTAAGGAAAACTTCCCTAGTATAAGAAAAGGAAATGATATTCAGATACGTGAGGCATACAGAACTCCAGCCAGCTACAACCAAAACTGATCTACACCCAAACATATAATAATCAAGACCCCAGAAATTTATCACAAGAACAGAATATTAAAGGTGGTCAGAGAAAGGCAACAGATCACCTATAAAGGAAAACCTATAAGAATCATGCAAACCATCAAATCAAGAAGAGCTTGGAGCAAAGTATTCCAAGTCCTGAAGGAAAATAACCTCCAACCCAGATTGAAATACCCTGAAAAACTGTCTTCAAAATTAATGGAGAAACAGGATGTTTCCATGACAAAGAGGAGCTGGGGGAGTTCTTGATCACCAATCCAACCCTACAAAAAATACTGAAGGACATTATAGAGAGAGAGAAAAAAAAAACCACCAGGATTCCAGGGAACAGTGGCAGAGAGCTGAACGGTGCAGACAGTGGAATAAAGGACAAAAGTAGACAACCAGTGGCAGAAAAATAGCATAGCAGGGATGAGGCAGAGAAGACTGGCTATAATCTCTAACATAGATGGCCTTGATACACTAACAAAAAGAAACACAGGCAGAGTAGATCAGGAGATAGGGTCCATTGAGATGCTCTGCATAGGAAATATAATCTATCTGAAAGAGGGTTAATGAACTGAAGTCAAAGATGAGAAAATGATGCTCTATGTGACAGGGAACCAGAGAGAAATAGGGACAACTCGTCCAGCAGGTGCAGATAGTTTGGAAAGTCATGACATATTTGTGCAGTGGAGAACTACTCAGGTATAAGAAAGGAAAACCATAAAGCTTTAGTAAGTAAAGGAATACAGCTCAAGATCAAGCTCAGGGGTAAAAAGGTTCAACATCACTTAGATAGATAACAGGTTGCCCCCCTAATCTAAAAACTAAAGGAGTTAGTGGGACCCAAAATATACAAAGCACCCTGAGAAAGGGAAAGGGGAGGAATTGTCTAAAAAAGGAAGGCAGAGGACATTGTTAATAGTGTATCAGGATTTAAAAGCCACATTATTCTCATCACTCTGTTTAGTTTGATTTTATTTTGTTCCAGTCTGTCTACTCATACTAGATTTGAGGGCCCAGACAGCTATCCCAAAAATAGCAGGATATACTACAGTAACTATCCTTAATTTCCTATTAACTTAAACTGAAGCCCTGTGTTACTTACATTGTCTTACTATGACTGATCTTATTTGAATCTGGTTTGTCAGTCCACTGTTTTGTCTTGACTGATTTTATTCCAATTTGGTATGCTTGATAGAATCAAGCCTAAGAATAGAGATAACTACTCTGAAGATGACAAGATGTAATAAGATACCCATTCCGGTTTGATTATTAAGTGCTTTTAAAGTCCTTCAATGTCTCCAATGTTGTGTTTTTATTAAAGTTGCTATATAATGCTATGTTGTTATATTATGTCTGATGATGTGGACAATTCTATTGAAAATAACAAGAGACAGCATAGTAACTACTGTAGATCACCTAGTATTGTGGTTTTATATGTGTTTTTCATTTCATGTTTTTCTAGGAATTTGTTTTGTTGTCTTGTTTTGATCTGTTTTTCTCTATAATACAGAAAGGACAGGTATACATGTAGAGATTCACACGTGTAGAATTTCTAAACAGTTTACAGGAACAGATTATATAATGCACGATGTAATGAACAGATACTCTAAAGATACACAGTAAGATACTCAGTGCTAATTATGTAGCATTATGATATAAAATCTAGCAATACTATTATTCACTGTTCAGAGTGATATTAGTCTAGTCTCTCATGTTTAATTTCAACATATGTAAACATATGGACAGCTATTTCATAGAGAACGAGAGACATTATGGCAGCCATTACTGACTTCCCTATTGTCTGGTCATGAAGACCTAAAAAGCCTTTACATCCTGTTCTGATTAGTTTAGTACTATAATGTTCAGTATGTACTCACTGTGTGAAGATGTGGACAACTATTTGGAAGAAAACAAGAGACAATATGATAGACAGTGAAGATCTCCAGTGGTCTTGCTTTGAAATTCGTGTTTCTTAAAATTGTTTCCTTATGATCTGTTTTGTTCTGTTTAATTTTACCCTCTTTAAAATTAAAAAAAAGAAAAGTACCTATTCATTTTATATGCCAATTTTTGGATTGAGTCTTTAGATTTAGAGGTTATAATTTTTTTAGTTCTTTATATATTCAAGATATTAGTCCTTCGCTTTAAGAGTAGTTGGAAAAATATTTTTCCACTACATAGGCTGTCTCTTCACTCTGTTAGTTGTTTCTTTTTCTATGCAGAAGAAGTTTTTAATTTGATGTCATCCCATTTGTTGATTCTAGGTATTATTTCTTGTGCATACAGACTTCTGTTTAGAAAAGGTTTCCCTATGTCTGTAAATTCAAGTTGTACCTATTTTGTCTTCCAGCAGATTAAGGGTTTCTGTTTTAATATTTAGATCTTTGATCTCTTTTGATTTTAGTTCAGTACATGGTGAGAGACATGGGTCTAGGTTCAATATTTAGAATGTGAATAGCTGGTTTTCCTGGAACCATGGGCTAAGTAAGGTATCTTTCCTCCAGCTGAAGTGTTTGACCCGTTTGTCAAATATAAGATAGCCGAGTGGACCTGGAATTGTTTATGCATCCTCTATTCTGTTCCACTGATTCACAAGTTCATTTTTGTTTGTGTATTTTTTTCAATACCATGCTGTTTTTAATCACTGTAACTTTGTATAAACCCTTAATTTCAGGATTGTAATGTCCCTTGCCTTGCTATTATGGGTCTCTTCTGATTCCACATGAATTTTAAGATTGTTTTCTCTACTTTTACAAGGAATAGTATTGGTATTTTGACTGGGGTTATGTTAAATTTCAATAACAATTTTGAAAGTATTGCTATTTAGATCTGTATTTGTTCTACCTGTATTCAGTGTATTCTAACTGTATCAGTTACTGTCTTTCCATCTTTTGATGTTCTCTTCAATTTCCTTTTTCATAGCATTGTATTTTGTATCATAGGGGTCTTTTGCTCTCTTGGTTAGGTTAAATTCCTATGTATTTCATTTTTCTTGATGCTATTGTAAAAGGTACTGTTTCCCTAATTTCTCTCTCAGTGAATTTTTATTGATGTATGGGAATGCTATTGATTGTTGAGAGTTAACTTTGTATTCTGCCATGCTACTGAATTTGGTTATTAATTCTCGGGGTCTTTTGATGGGGTTTTGGGGATCTTCTACATAGAGTGGATGTCATATATAAATAAGGATAATTTAACTTTTCTTATCTATATAACTTTTACTTCTTTCCCTTCCATAAATTCTCAGGCTAATGTTTTGAGAACTACACTGAACAGGACTGGTGACAGGAGACATCCTTGTTTTGTTTTTGATTTTAGAGAAAAAGCTTTCAGCTTCTCTACATTTGCATGATGTTGGATATTGCTTTGTCATAGATGACTTTTATAAGATTGAGGTAAAGACCTTTTATTCCTATTATCTTTAGGAGTTTTATCATGAGTGAATGTTGCATTTTGGTAAATGCTTTTTCTGCATCTACTGAGATTATCATGTTTTTGTCCTTCCATTTATGTGCTGTACTGTATCTACTAATTTGTCTATGTTAAGCCATCCTTGAATCCCTGGAATGAATCCTACTTGGTAATGATGTTTTGCTTATTTTTCTGCATTCTGTTTGCCAGTATTGTATTGAGGATTTTTGTATTTATATTCTTTAAAGAGACTGACCTGTAGTTCTTTTTGGTTGGGTCCTTTTCTGGTTTTGGGATCAGGATAATGCTTGCTTTCAGGAAGGACTTTGGGAGTACTGCTCTCCTCGCAATTTCATGGAAGAGTCTGAGGATTATTGGCATTATATCTACTTTAAAGTTCCTGAAGTATTCAGCAGTGAATCCATCAGGACCTGTGCTTTTTTTGTTGGTAGTTTTTTGTTTGCTTGTTTTTGTTTCTTTTTCTCTTTCTTTCTTTTATTTTAGTTCTTCAATTTCATTGATTGATACTGGATTATTCAGGATTTTTATATTTTCTTCATTCATATGAATCTAGGAACATATCCATTTCTTCTCAGTTTCCTATTTTAGTAGAGTACTGTTTTTCATGTAGCTACCAATGATCTGGATATGGGTAGAATTCGTTGTGACTTCTTTTCATTTCAAATTGCATGGATTTGGGTCTTTTCTTATTCTTGTAAGATTTTGATACTTTGTTCTATTATTTCATAGAACCAACTTTTCACTGATTTGTTGTACTGATTTTTTAGACTCAATTTCACTAATTCCTGCCTGGATCCTTAAATTTTCCTTTTTAATATTTAAAGACAAAAATCAATAAAAATAATGAAACAATATTTTAAAATAAGATAGTAGGAGAGTAACAATGGTTTATACATTGTATATTGTTATCTTCAAAGTACTTGCTCATATTATGAGATATAGGTATGAAAACCTGATCAAGAGGATCAAGCTAGAACATGGCGGACAGACAACAGCAACTACCAGAGGCTCTCTGAAAGGTTCGGCTCAGAGGCCAGAAATAATGCGGTCTAGGGAGACACGAATCAGTAGAGATATGCTCTGCTGACTCAGGAACGAACTGGGCTGAGAGAATCCAACTTGGAATACAGTCCTGGCGCTAAAATAGGAACAGAAAAATCTCGGTGTGGAGGCTCGACTCCGCGCCATCGGAAACCGGTTTGGATTTCCCGCCGGCTATCTCCACAGCGGCTCAGCAAGGAGAGACGCGCCGAGCTCTGGGAGCGCCGAGTTCTGGGAACGGGAGAACGGAGTCGAAAAAAAAAAAGGACGGACAGAGGTGTACACGAAAACTGACTGGTGGCGAGGTGAGTGAGAATCTGACCCCCCACCACAGTTTGACTCTAGCGGAGATCTCTCTGGGCGCCATTCCCCTCTCGGACGGGATTGGAGAAAAGTGCCTGGCCTGAGTGACGCTGCTGGCGGACTCTCTAGGCTAGACTAGCCTAACCCAGATCCCAGAGCCGGACGATGGCCCGGAGGAGCGACTGACTTCCGCGTAGGCTGCCTCCTCCGACTCCCTGGTGCGCAGCGGTGGGCGGGAACAACTAGCCAGCGCAATTTGATCAGGCTGTGGCTGACAGGCAGGGAAGCCGGGCCTCCTTTGTAAGATTGCATTTTATAAGGAACAAAAAATATGGGGAAGGGAAGCAACAAAAAAAGCTCCTCGGCCCCCAATCCTGAGAAACAGGCAATAATGGATGCCGCACCAGTATACATTAAGCACCATATTGAGAGCCTCATAGACCAATTCAGGAATGAAGTTATCAATGATCTGAAGCTAGAAGTATGCAGAATAGTTAGAGAAATGCTAAACACCACCCAGGAAAAAACAGATGGTGGAATGGAAGAACAGAAAAAGAGGGGAGAATTGCTTGATGGAGAAAACAGAGAAAGCATTGAGTATGTGAAGCAGGTTCAAAGGGACTATCAAGAAATTAATAAGTCTATACAAGACTGGCATAACAGCTTGAAAGAAACTAAGGACAGACTATCTGAACTGGAGGGCAGACTTGAAATATGGGAGAATGAAATGAAAAACTTCTTAAAAATAACAAAGAAACAAACAGCAATAATACAAAGACAAGAAGATGATAAGAGGAGCCACCACTTAAGGATTAAGAACATAGAAGAAGAAGTAGGGACACAAACAAGTGAATTACAAAAGCTACTCACAGAAATAATCCAGGAGAATTTTCCTAATTTAGCAAAAGGTAAAGATACTCAGCTGTATGAGGCATACAGGACCCCAGCTACCTACAACCCTAACAGAGAAACACCCAGGCATATAATAATAAAAATCCCAGAAATTCAATACAAGAACAGAATATTAAAAGCTGTAAGAGACAAGAAACAGATCACTTACAAAGGAACACCCATCAGAATTACAGCAGATTTCTCTTCACAAACCATCAAATCACGAAGAGCATGGGGGGAAATAATTCAAGCTTTGAAAGATAATAATCTCCAGCCAAGATTGAGATATCCTGCACAACTGTCCCTGGAAATTGATGGAAAAACGAGGTGCTTCCAGGATAAAGAGGAACTGGGGGAATTTGCAACCACCAATTCAACTCTACAGAAAGTATTGCAGGATATTCTAAAAAAAGAAAAATACAAAGAACCCAGAAATAGTGGCAGGGAGGCCACAACGAATGGAGCAGAGAACAAAATGAAGAAGACAAACTGACAGCTACTGACAGAAAAAGAGCTCAACAGAAATGAGACAGAGAAGATTGGATGATAGGAACAGCTATTTTTGAGAAAATGACATCTTAATAGGTAATGCTGATTCAGTACCATCTTGTTTTGAAGTCTCATCTAGCTTTTGTTCTTCTGTCTCCAATGGTCTAACCAGGTTGTATCTTATTGGATTTTGTTATGTATGTTAGTATAAGCAAAAACCTTTTAAAGACAAGGAGATTATACAGAGACCATTGTTCATTTTCTGTTAGTCAATTCCAAATACTCTATAATGCTGTCATTCTCTTAAATGGTTTTACATTGTTTTGATATACTTAATGCTACAGTATATGAAGTTGTACTCAAGGACTTCAGGGAGGGAGTCAATATGGTAACTATTTTTAAGTCGGAAATATCTGGTGGTGAAACACTATTCTGCTTAAAAGGTTATGTCTTGATCTGCCCTGTTTCGCTGTTATGCCCTCTTTTTCTTTTTCTCAATCTCCACTCCATTATATACTTTTTTATTGTTATCCATTTAATTAAAGGGAAAAATATAGCAGGATATAATATAGTAACCCACTTTGACTTTCTATTTTCTCGATTTGAAGCCCTGTATTACTCTCACCATCTTGTTTTTGACTGAGGTTCCTCTATTCTGTTTTGCTGAATAGTATCAGGTTCGAAAGTTTAGGCATCAGCTGAGAAGATAATGAGATTCATTATAACGCCCATTCTCGTTGACTTCTATCTACTTTTGAAGACCTACAATATCTCCAATGTTTTGGTTTTGTCGGTTTTATCCTTTATGGTTTTGTTCAATAGTATTACAACTAATGATATAGGCAATTCTATTAGAAATAGCGGGAGGCATTAGGGTAACCATTGTTGATCACCTTGTATTATGTTTTTATATTATCTATTATATCCACCCTTTTGACTTGACCGATTCTGTTCTGTTATGTCACATTTGGTTTTACTCTCTTCCAAAAAAGCAATAAGAACAGTGGGAGCAATGAAACCCAAAATGTGTAATAGTCACTGTACAAAAGAGAGGAAAAGAAAATGCTCTAAACTATATAACTGCATGTATATTTAAATGTATAAGACAGAAAATGATATCACAGAGTTCTAATGGATCATTGAACAGAACTGTTTGCAGTATCATTGCTGGAATGTCCACTCTACAAACTTTAATTCTGTGACTTGAACAATTATTTCTAAGATGGCAATATGTAATCTATTAACTAGTGATTTCCTACTGCGCATTTTTTTCTTCTGTAAATCTGTATAACTTGTACCCTTCACTGTTTTTTTTTTCTTTTCTTTTCTCCTTAAATAAAAATTAAAAAAAAAAAAAAAAAAAAAAAAAAAAAAAAAAAAGAAAACCTGATCAAGCAATATGGGCACAAACCTTTTTCAATGAACTAATAGAAATAAGTAGCATAATTACACGTATATATATCTATCTAGCTATTCCTTTTCCTTTCCTTCTTTTCTCCTTTCTCCCATCCCATTTTTAATTTCCTTTTGAACAGTTTCTTCCTATTTTACAATATCTATTGTAAATTTTGGATCTTATTTACTTGTTCCACTTCTTATACTAGGGATACAATATAATGTTTACAGTCTGATTTCCCCTATGACAATGATCTTGAGCTGTGTTCCTTTACGTATACAAGTCTCAAGTTCATCCTTATTTATAGCTGAGTAGTATTCCATTGTATCAACATACAACTGTATTGGTGTTCATCTCATTTCTCATATCCATTAGTGTTTGTTTTATGAATCTGAATGTACCAGCATTCGGTATGTTTTGTTTATAATTGTTAACTCCTCCTGTTGAGTTGCTCCCTAATCACTCTATAGTGAACTTGTCTCTTCTGATTAGACTTAGCTTGAAATTAAATCTGTAAGAAAGTAGGATACTTTAAAATTTTTCTGGGTTGTTGCATAGAATACTGTTTTTCACTCTTTAATGTTTAGTCTATGAGTTTCTTCTTGAACCAAATGTGTTTTTTGTATACTATATATTGCTGGTTTTATTTCTTGATCTGTTTTGCTAATCTGTGTCTTTTGATTGAGAAATCAAGGGCAGTCACACTGAGAGTTATTACTGAGAAGTACTGACTTACTCATGTCATTGCATTATTTTCCTGTTGCTGAAATACTTACCTATTTTCTCCCTATTGCTTAGCTGCTCATTCCACCAGGTATTCATTCTTTTTGACATTAACAATGTTGGCTTCATTGTCTCATTCTAGAATATTGTTGAGAGTTTTCTGTAATGCTGGTCCAATGATCATAAATTCCTTAGACTCTCTTGTAACTTTGAGATTTCCCATTCTAGTGAAACTTTTCTATCAGTATTCACTTACTAATTTTTTTGAGACAGGGTCTTACTATGCAATTCAGGCTAGCCTTGCATTCACTTTGTAACTCAGGCTGGTCTTGAACTTACAAAAACCCCTCTGCCTTAACCTCCCAAGTGCTGGGATTACATGCATGCACCACCACGCCTGCCTTATTAATTATTTTTTCAGACAGGGTCTCATTATGTTGCCTAACCTAACCTTGAATTCCTGGGCTCAAGTGATTCTTTTGTTTCTCCAATTAAGTACAGCCATGTACTTCTCCCAGCCTTTCTAGTATTTACTACAAGCTAAAGTATTTAGTTTTCCTACTATCCAGACTCAATCCAAAGTAAGAATATTTATTGAGCTCCACAATGTGCCAGTTTTACCTATCATGTATGGTCGATATTACATATTTGACGATTCTTTATACTTGCCCCACTACCTTGTTATAAGGCACCAAAAGACTTGCTTTTGGATCATTCTAACAATTTTTCAATTTAAATCACTCAGTAGTCTATTTTCCTCTATGTATCCTTAAAATGTAAGCTTAATATTATTTGCTTACAACTCTTCAAAGGCTTTCCACTGCCCTAATGTTAAAAACTCAAAATCCTTAATTTGGCATAGGAATCTATTCTTTTTTTATATCTTATTTTTTTTTTTTTGGTCTTTTTCCTTTTATCGGTACCGGGAATCAAACTCAGGACTGCCTGCTTGCAAGGCAGGCGCTTATGCCGCTGAGCTAAATCCCCAGCCCCCAGGAATCTATTCTTTAGGGGATGCATGTATTTCTGGCACATTCCACTGCCTCACAACAAAGGCTAACGGAGTTGCCAGATAAAAATTCATGGTGTCCAGTTCAATTTAAATACTAGGTAAATATTTTTAATATAAGTATATTCCTTATACAAGTCTATACTAAATCTAGCAACCCAAAAACTAATTATCCCTGCTAGCTTTGTCTCCCAAGATAAAAAGAAGCAGGTATATTTCAGAGTTTAGCAGGAGATAATCTCACATGATTTCATAGTATTCACAGAGAAGACAAAGAAACAGTTGAGGTTTATGGTTTGCCAAACTACATCTGGTAACTAACCAAGTTAGGTCTGAATTTTAATAATTCTCAGTCCTGAAAGGGTTTTGGCCCAGACAGGACACTGTAGCCAGGAAAGCCTCAACTGGAAGCAGGAAGCCCCATCTTGCCCTGCCCCTAGGAAGTTACCTGTGACGCCATCTTCCTGCCCCTGGAAATTTACATATGGCGCCAAACCTAGGACCAATGGGCTACCTGTGCAACCCTAATGCCCACCTTAGGTTCCACCCCAAACCAAGGCTATTCACATACCCCCATGCCACGTGTCCGCCAGAGAGATTGCTGGTCGCCAGCAGTGGGGCGTGCTGGTCATCTCTCTCCGTGTTCTCAGAATAAAGGCCGCTTTTTATTTTATACTTCTCATCTTTTGGAAATTTTTCATTTTTTGGAAATAATCCTAGCATTTGGTGCCATGACTCAATTGGCAGGCAATTGACTCCTGGGACATACCCAGTTGAGTCCCCTAGCCGATAACCAGATAACATCCTGGATTAATTCTGAACTTTTTCCTCTCCCAAGACTTCCTTGTTGCCAGCCGCCTGCACTCAGCATTGGCCAGATTGATCTCAGGTGAGCACTCCCCGGGGAACTTTTGGCACTGGGCAGCCCCAGTTGACTGTTCTCCTTGTTCTCGTGGGTCTGTGCATTTTCACGTCCTTAGGACAGCCCAGGGCAGGGTTCTTTCTGGGCAAACCTGTGTCCACACTCTATAAGATCTCTCACGTTCTTTGAGTTTGGATAGCCCAAAGCAGAGATTTTTGGACTGCCCACACTGAAAAGACCGCCTCACTTCCCTTAAAGCCTCGCGCTTTCACGGGCAAAACTGTTACTGACCTCACGTGGGCTCCACTTGTAAATCTCTCAGTAATGACTGGAATATACGAATTTTTGGAACCATAGCCGCCGCGTGGTGCCACAAATGAGTGACAGCTTGTTCTGGACCACCGGCTTATTTCTTGCCTGAATCAGTCATGGGAAATGTATTTTCCAACTCCCAAAAGACGCCTTTATAATGCCTAATTTCCAATTTACGTACTCTTAAAAATTAAAAGTACCATAAAAACTAAACAATTAACTTTTTACTGCCAGGAGGTCTGGCCAACCTATCCACTTATCGGCAAGCATTGGCCCAAGGAAGGAACATTTGACCCCTGCATTCTCAGGAACTTGTATGATTTCTGTCAAGCCAGCAACAAGTTATTAGAACTCCCTTATATTCAGGCCTTTCTTATTCTGAGAACATGCCCATCTCTCATTAAGTCTTGTGCTCCTGCTCAGATACTTTTAGCTAACTCTACTGTGCAGCAAACTTTTCCGTCCTGCCCTCCGGTGTTTTCCTGGCTGCCACCTGCCTACCCCTAAACTCATTCCCTGCCGTTACCTCCCGCCAGACCGCTCTTCCCTCCCCCTATGCCTGATTCTCTCAGCAGTCCTGGTCCCAGTGTGTCGCAGTTATCTCCCGCTGTGTGATCCTCTTCCCCTCTGTCTCCTGGGACCCATAACTTTCCCAGTGGCTCTAATCCCTCTGTTAGCGCTTCCTCACAGTCTCTGACTTCTTCTCCTGAGAATTCTCTATCCCCTACAGCATTCTCACCGCCCGCCCACCATACTAGGTCTTGGTTGCTATGTCCTTCCAGCAGGCTGTGTGATTGTTCCAGCTTGCGCCGGGAACAGTTGCCATGTTGCAACCTTCTGCCACGTGGCATGACGCTGCCATGTTCAGGAGGGTCACATGGCGACAGGGTGCTGCCATGTTTTGGGTCACATGACAAGGTGCTGCCATGTTCTCAAGACCCTCACTGTCAACTGGCATCCTCTTGTGGCTCCTCTTGTGAATTGCAACAGCCGCCCTGTTGCAATGCACATGACGCTTCATTGTGCTGCCGACAGCAATCCTCTCGCTGCAAGGCACACAGTGAGACACCATCTGCCTGTGTTTCCCAGGGTGACCAGTAGCAGCTCTGTAGGCCCTCTACAAATGATTGCTCAGATGCACCTACAGGACAGATAGCTGCCCAATGGCCCTCTGCTCCGGAATCTTCTCCTCAGGCTCAGCTACCACTTCAGGAGCAAGTTGGCCCCAAGGAACTTGTTAACATCCATGTGCCTTTTTCCCTTTCTGATCTCAGATTGTCCATAAATTAGGTAGCTTCTCTGTTGACCCACAGAATTATATCAGGCAATTTAAATTCATTACTAATTGTTATGATTTACATTTTAAGGATGTTTATGTGATTCTGAATACCACTCTCAGCTCACAAGAATGGAATCAACTGTGGCAAGCAGCTCAAAAAGAAGCTGATCACAGACGTAAGGTAAACACTGCTGATAATGACCCTGGTCCTATAGCTGTGCCAGAGCAGGACAAGTATACTAACTATAACAAACTTTTAAAACAGGTCCAGGAGGCTAATAAAAATCTAGCTGTGTTTCTAAATTGGCTTTCTTTTTTTTTTTTTTAGTCTTTTTTCATTTTTATCGGTACCGGGGATCGAACTCACAACTGCCTGCTTGCAAGGCAGGTGCTTATGTCGCTGAGCTAAACCTCCAGCCCTCTAAATTGGCTTTCTAATCCTTGCACCCCACAAGCAGCTCCAGCTTCACGCATTGCGTCGGACCGCCTCCCAGGCACTCCCCTGTGCGCCGTCCCAGCCCCTCCCTCCCCCATACGCCATCATTGCTGCCACCTGCCTCTGCGTGCTATGTCCCGGTGCTTGCTCCACCCCCACACTGGGTGTGCTTTGCCGGCGTGCCACAAAACAGCAGCTCAGCGGCTCCGCTCAAGCATGCTTTTTTTACAATTCGGCTCTGCTCAAGAGATGCTATTTTTTATCACAATTCTCAAACCATTTAATCAAAGTTACTGGCCACCTAATAATTTTACCAGCCTTGTTTATCAATCAAAGCCTTCACCAATCTCCTGTTTAACAACTAAGTTTATAAATTCCTTTTTGCTGGGAACCACTAGCTCTATTTCAAGACAAGGGTTTTCTTCAAAGTTTTATTATTTGTCTTGGTTCATACTACTGCAAATAACAGGTTTAAAAAAAACTAAATGTGTTCAAAATTTGACAGCATTAGATCAGTTTTGATAGATTTATTCATAAGATTGCTAAACCTTTACCGTAAAATGTTTCCATTAAAGCTTTTTTGGGCAGACTAAAGCTTTTTTTGGTTAATTCTATGTGTCACCCTATAAAAAAGCGATATGCATCCAGATAAAGCCTGCTCTGTGCATCTAAAATGCCAATATTAAACTCCTATATATTTACTTAATTCTACAGATACCTTTTACTGTAGTCCAAATCCCAAACAAAAAGGCAAAACTTGACCTTCAAACCTTATAGAGATCTTAATATGGTTTTTCATTTTTTAACACTTGTGACACTTAGAGTTCTGAGGCAGGTAAATCTACACAAGGTGGAGCTGCCTGCTCCCCCCCCCCCATGGACCACACTCAAATGCAGCAGAAGACATTGGGCAACAAAATGCCCATCCTGGCATTCTTTGAGGCCTTACTTCAGGGCTGCTGGGCTGTCCTAGCCACCAAAGAGTGGGTAAGTCATCTTAACTTCTAGCCCTCACAGGAAATGTCGACACTGCCAGATTCATCGCCGACAAAAATTGCTGCTGAAGACTGAGGGGGTTCAGCGCAACAACAGCCCCCTTTAAGGTGTCCGTCTCAGAGTCCAAGTCGCACTAAAGTCTCAGGTAAGATATTCTCTATATTTGTGGACATAGAGGCCAAATATACAGAGTTCTTTCTGAGTATTCAGGCTGCTATATTAAGTCCTCAATCTCTATGATGGGGTATTGATGGTCAACCTATACCATTTACAAACAGGGCCTATTTTGTGCAATTCCCAGTCCTAAATCTTAAAATGCCTATTATACAGGCTGACTTAGACACTCTGAGGCCTCAACAGCTTCCACCTGTTGTTGCTGGTGGACCCTTCCTCAGTGATATAAAGACTACCCCCTTCCTTTCTTATTCACCGATTTGTCAGACAACCCTGGTCAAGACTGACAGATACATTTTGTCTTCTCACTTTGTTTATACTTTTTCAGGATACATAAAAGCCTTTCCCACAACCAGGTAAACTGCTGATACAAATGGGTTACAGCGACCCATGCCTAAATCAAAGTTGCTAGACTGCCATTCTGGTTTCGCATCACTCAAGCCCTAAATCTGATCATTCTGAGTGGTCATCTCATCTTCTGTCGCCTACCCATCTCTGTCTCACAAAGGCCTCACAGCCACAGTTAACAGGCTAAGTCATGTTTTGTTATCCACTTTGGTTCCTAATTTCTTACATTCTATTAATGATCATTTTTACAGCATGACTCTTGACAGTCTTCCCTAAAGACTCCCACATCATGCGTAAGATAATCTTCATAATGTTCTATACGATAACAGTTGCAGTTCTTTCTACCCTCAGCTGTCTGGTTAAACATGACATGCCTGAAAGTCTAAGCCCTTACCTTCCCTATACTGGTACAGCCACCACCTTCCCTGCTCCCCCTATTTTTTCCAGTTCAACTCCTGGACCGGAGACAAGTTTTGTACACCTACCGTCTTAACTTTTATGCTTTCACTTGGGGAGTAATCACCTCTCATAACATCATTTCTCCTAACCTCACACTTAATTTTTCAGAATTCTGCCTTACCATGGAAATGTTTCTACCTCAACATGGTCCTGATAGAATGACTTGTCTAAATCAAAGGCACCTTTCCTTCTACCTCACCTGGGTCCTTAAATATGACAGTGCCATCTCTCCTCATAACATCTTGTCTCTTTGTTTTTCCAGTCTAACATGTGCATTTACCAGTGAAGTTTTCCTGGACAAAACACCTGGCACCAGCGTCTACCTGGGCATCAACCTTCATCCCGTCAACTCCCCTAGGCTCCAGTACAGCGCCCTCTGCCAGCAGGAAGTAGTTAAAGAGAGAAATCTTTGCCCCTTTTCATAATAATAATCATAAGATGGGATATGAAAGGGTTTTGGTCCAGACAGGACACTGTAGCCAGGAAAGCCTCAACCGGAAGCAGGAAGCCCCTATCTCCCCCACCCCTAGGAATTTACTTACCTGTGACGCCATGTTCCCGCCCCTGGAAATTTACATAAGGCGCTAAACCTAGGACCAATGGGCTACCTGTGCATCCCTAATGCCCACCTTAGGTTCCACCCCAAACCGAGGCTACTTACATACCCCCATGCCATGTGTCTGCCAGAGAGATCGCCAGACACCAGTGGTGGGGGGTGCCGGTCATCTCTCAGTGTTCTCAGAATAAAGGCTGCTTTTTATTTTATACTTCTCATCTCTTTGGAAATATTTTTCATCTTTTGGAATTAATCCTAGCAAGTCCTCGAACCTCATTGTATTTAACCTCTTGATTACTTTTGTCATAGCTGAGATCATTGCCTCCTTGAGACACTCTCCTTTCACAGCTTTTGAAATACTGTGCACTTCTGGTTTTCCTACTGTGTATTAGCCATTAAGAATAAGCTTCCTTTTCTGGATGTTTATCTCTTTCCTTACTTCTAAATGTTGGAACATTATTTCATCTAATCCTATGGCTTCAAAATATCCACACAATGACTTCCGGGAAAACATGGCGGACGGGTAGCAACAGCCACAGAGGCTCTCTGAGATTATCAGTTTAGAATCCAGGAGTGGTGCCGAATGAGGAGTCCCATGTAAGGGGAGGTCTATCCTGCCGACCCAGGAATGAACTAAGCTGAGAGAAACCAGCTGGAAATGCAATCCTGATGCTATAACAGGAACAGATAGAGTCTCAGTGCGGAGGCTGGATCCAGCACCATTGGAAGCCGCGTTTTGAATTTCCTGCTACTGATACTGCGTCCCAATCTGCACAGCAGGGAGAGAGATGCGCGAAAGCTCTGAGAGCTGGAATCTGCAAACCAAATGGCATTGAGAGCGGGACTGGCAGGCAACCCTGCATTGACCTGCGGTGAGTGAGAGAAATGGGGACCCTTTTATAGACTAGGAGGCTCCAACAGAGGACATTCTGGGAATGAGCAGACTAGACGGAACAGGGCCCTGCAGTGACTTTAGTTGCATATTTCCCTCTCAAGCGGGAGTGGTGGGGAGCGCTTGGCCTGGTGAAGTCACGGACTGGGATCCAGTGGGCTGGCCCAAATCAGGTCCCTGCACCTGGCGGTGCACCCTAGCAGTGAAGCATTCAGTAGGTTGACCTGGAGGGGCGGGCCCAGCAGAGGCTGCCCAGGTTTGTGTCTCCCTAGTGCACTGCAGTGGGCGGGAACACCTAGCCGGCAGATTCAAACAAACTGTAACAGACAAAGAGAAAAAAAAAAAGCTGGGCCTCCTACATACACTTGTATGGAAGGAACAAAAAGTATGGGAAAAGGGAGCAACAAGAGAAGGTCCCCAGTCCCCAATCCTGAGAACACTAATGCAGGAAAGGTAAATGTAAAAGAGAATGAAGACAGAAAACATGCAATATTAAACACGGCACCTATAGACATAAAGCGGTATCTCTGGAGCCTCATAGATGAGTTCAAAAATGAAGTATTTAATGAAATAAAGCAAGAAATAAGTAGAATAGTTAGAGAAATGCTAAGCACAGCCCAAGAAAAAACAGATGGTGGAATGGAAGAACAGAAAAAAAGAGGAGAATTGTTTGATGGAGAAAATAGAGAAAACAGAATATGTGAAGCAGGTTCAAAGAGATTACCAGGAAACTAAAAACTCTATTGAAAGCTGGCATAACAGCTTGAAAGAAACTAAGGATAGATTATCAGAACTTGAGGACAGATTTGTAAGGTGGCAGCAAGAAATGAAAAACTTCTTAAAATTAACAAGAAAACAAACAGCAATAATACAAAAACTAGAAGATGATAAGAAGATCTATAACTTAAGAATTAAGAACATAAAAGAAGAAGTAGGGACTCAAGCAAATGAACTACAAAAGCTATTCACAGAAATAATCCAGGAGAATTTCCCTACATTAGCTGTACCCCTTACCGAATATTACCACTACTATAATGTCTATCACCCAGAATAGTTTTGCCTGTTCTTAAACATCATCTATGTGGAATTACACAATATATACATGTTTGTGTCCATGTTCCCTTTTTTTATTTTAAAAGGAGTAATATAGAACAGTAAACTGAAACAAAACAAAACAGTGATAGGACAGTAGGAAACCCACAATCATTACTATATTACCTATTGTTATCCTATAAATAGCTACCCAGACCACCACCCCCAGCCCTGCAAAGTCAAACCAAGCAACATGAATGTCAGGTTGCTTCCCTACTTCAGTTACTTCAGTTATTATCATCTCAATCTGTATCGCATCGGATTGCTTATGGGTGGGGGGCAGGGGACAGCAGGAGGCCGAGGTGGCTTTCTTGCTGTTTCTCCCAAGCTAATAGGCCTCTACCAGGGCACATATGGCTGTGTTCTTTCATGAAACATTATGTGAGTAGGCTGAAAGATCAAATTTAGTAAGTCCAAAACGATGTTTTTTAACCTTTCTCCCAATCTGCTCTGGCTCTTTGATGTTCTCATCTTAACAAATGTTAGCATTATCCATCTAGCTGCTCAAACCAAGAATCTAATATTCATTCTGGACTCCTGTTTTTCTCATTTACCTAATATATAGCTAAATTAGAAAACCTCTGCATTTCTTCCTTTAAAATATATTCCAGGGCTAGTGATTTAGCTCAGTGGTATAAGCGCTTACCTGGCAAGCATGAGGTTGTGAGTTCGATTCCTGGTACCAAAAATAAAATAAAATAAAATAAAATAAACTCCAAATCAGATCATTGTCACCCCCGTGGTATACATATGATACATTATCTGACCTATGGCAATAATTTAACATGGACTTCTTGCTTCGTTTTTGCTCCCTTACTCTGTTTTCTATCTAGTAGCCAAAATAAACACCTTAAACTATATCTCAATCTTTAGAATATAGAACAACAACAGCATTTAGAATCCTAAACTGATAGAAATATTGGACATAGACATTTAGAATCCCAAGGCTCTTAGTAACTTAGAGTTCCTTCAGCCTGGAGTATTCTCCCCCTGGATTAATGGTTTCTGGCATCAGGTAAGTCAAACACAGGTATTTCCCAGATATTTATATTATTTTCCTCTCCCTACAACACAAATGAATATCCTAGAATGGTGTTAATCCAATGTGGTAGCCACCAATGTCATAGGACTATATGAATTCAAGTAAATGAAAAGGAAATAAAATATAAAATAAAAATGTTTAAAAATTAAAATATATACTGATCATGTCATATCTTTGCTCTAACATGCTTTAAGATATATTACTCAGCACATTTAGAATAAAATTCTCTTAGTTACTTTTCTTGCTACTAAGATAAAATACCTGACATCCAAAGTTAAAAGAGGAAAGGTTTATTTTGGCTCACAGTTTGTAGAGGTTTCAGTCCATAGTTTGTTGGTGCCAAGGCAGGGTGACATGGCAGAAGGGCATCACAGAGGAGAAACAGTCTATGGCAGGCAGAAGGCAGCAAAGCACCAAAGTAGCAAGCAGCAAGCAGTAAGCAAGTGACAACAGCCCAATTTCCGTCCTTTATAGTCTATCCACCAAAATGGGACACCAAAATCCTAGCATCGCACCAAGAATCAATTCCACATCACATCCTTAATCCCAACATCATGCTGTAGACTCAGCCACCTCCAAAATGCACCACCTATGACCACATGAGCCTCTGGGGGGACATCTAGATAGAAGCCATAAAAATCCTTGATCTTTACCAAGTAAGATTCCATATTATATCACCTGACCATTTCTCTGAACACAGTTTCAATAATTCATCTTATTCATTCTCTCCAGACACACTAATATCTTTTGTTTTCCTCAAACATGCCAAGCACATTCCCATCTCATTGCCTTTTAACTTGTTTCCTTTGCCTGACACATTCTGCTTCTAGATTTTAAAGTAGCCTGCTCTCTCACTTTTTTCAGTCTCTCTATATATATGCGCCTCCTTTGGTAAGGCATTAGTATCCTGATTATACTATTTAAAGTGGCATCTTTAGTTATGCACTTTACCCATACTCATCTTCCTTGATTATTATTATCTTTACCTGGTATTATTTATCTATGTAGCAGTTTATTATCAATTTTCTTCCACTGTAAATTCTGTCAGGTCAAGGAATTTATCATTTTTACTCAGCAACTAAAACAGTGTAGCATAGTAGGTATTTAACAAATCTCCATGAAGTGAACTGCATTAATGAATAGTGAAATGAGGCACCCTGAAACACCCAAGAGAAGATATTCGGAAGTAAGTGTATAAAGATGGGTATGGGAAAATCTAAGTTCAGGGAAAATTTAGAAACCCTGCTTATTTATAGGATACCTATGTATACATATCCAGTGGTAGATTTTTAAAAGATTAGATTCTAGGAATTAGCTTTGAAGAATTCCCATATTTAAAAGCGAGTGGGAGATAAGATATAAAGGAGCCT
The DNA here is from genome assembly GCF_034190915.1 of Cavia porcellus. Lineage (NCBI taxonomy): Eukaryota > Metazoa > Chordata > Mammalia > Rodentia > Caviidae > Cavia > Cavia porcellus. Next base: position 3,935,146 of record NW_026947502.1, read on the forward strand.
AACAGGAGTCTCCTGAGAATTATTACTTGTTTGATTCTGGTTTAGACTTATAGGATCCTTCAAGCCAGGAATGTACTTGGTACACAAATAAATAGTTGCATTTGTTGAATTAAAGAATGTGAAAATAATATTTCTGGAGCAAAATGTGACATATTTAATTTTAAATTTTAAGTTATTCAACACATTACACCATACAAAACATATGTAATTCCAAAATTACTACTCTGCCCAACTATCATTCTTTATAAATAATATTTTCCACTGCCAAAGCAAACTTGTGATTCGTTAAGTCCTAGGTAAAAAATCATGGCTGCTTTCAGTACCTTTATAACTTTTCCCTTCATTATCCCTCTTCTCATTCATATATTCCATTACTTTTTGATCTATAAAACAAAACCTCTTAATGTTAACTCTTCAAAGAAGAAGGTACTATTCCTTTCAAAGACCTACACTTTTACAAGTTTGCATTTTACCACTGTAATATTTTTTCTCAGAATGGAAATGATTGTGATCATTTTATATTCACATTTTCAACATAATACCTTGCACTTAGCAAATGTTCATTAAAACAACTTCTTAAAATGATGGTTATACAAATAAATATATATTTTTAGTTCACAGAAACATTAACAACCATCAAGAGTAAAACCAGAAATTCTTCATGTTTACCCCAAATAAATGCTATAAAATGTGTATAGAAAAGAAAGAAAATAGCAACAGGGGGTAGAACAAAGGATACTAACAATGTAAGTGTCTTGCTGAGTTTATTCTAACAAATTAAATAACAGTGCCTGTAATGCAAAGTAATTTGTTGACTGTATTATTTTTCAAACATACACATCATGATATATACCTGTAGCTACTGTCCTTTTCTACTACAGAATACTAGGGAAAGTGTGCTGCTTCTCACTGGTATACATAATAATGCCTAGTACAGAGCGCATACTCTGTGTTTACTAAATGAATACATGATGGGTGTTTTAGGAACGGTTAAACTTCTAATTGCACAAATCTGTATTTCTTAAATACAACCAAGGTAAAAAGCACTGTTTCCTAGAATATCTATTTTGTTCATACATGCTAGAGTGTAGCAAAAATAAATATATAATCATGAAAATAATTATTTTCAGTGTTACTTGATTCTGAATTCAAAATACACTTTGGAGAGAAATATTTTGTTTTGCTAATATTATCACTCTATAAAACAAACAAATTAGTGATATTTTTATTTTTTCAGTAACTTTCAAAAATCCTTAAATAATACTTAAAGATAATTATATACAATTAATTACTCTGCATAGAAATACAACTGGTTAGAAAAAAAACCATTCTAAATCTATAGGAACAGACAGTTTAATTATAAAAGGCAAAATATTTATGAATTTACCAGTTTGGGGCATAATGCTTAGACTCTGACAATCCTTTATAAAGAATGATAAATTCTAGGAAAATGGATGCACCTTGAAAACACAATGTTAAGTGAAATAAACCAGACACACAAATTTAAATAAAATACAGTTTCTCTTATATAAGAAACCCCAAGTACAAACAAAGTAAAGAGCAAAATAAGGAAACATGCACACAGACCTTTTGCAAATGGGAACCAACAGTCAGAAGTGGGGCAAGGGTGGGAGGGGAAAGAGAAATAAAAGAATTTAAGATGTATCATGTACACTTAACCAATTACTCACAATGAATGTAATCATAGATGTCACAAAGATGAAGTAAAAAAGATATAAAGGATGGAGAAGGGATTTAGAGAACAGAGAGAAAGAATAGAGGGAAAGAGGGAGAGAGAGGAAAATGGAGACAGGAAGGGCAATAAACAGAATTAAAATATGCAAGGCACATATACCTACTCTCTAAGATAAATGTAAATATCTCGTACTACAAACATACTAACACACACATGCACACACAGAGAGAGAGAGAGAGAGAGAGACAGAGAGAGACACTATGTACATCAAATAGGACGACCTTAATGTTCATTTTAGTGGCCCAATTTCAGAACCTATGGATCAAAGTACATTAACAATACGCTACTTCTGGATACACTGAAATATTTCAACCCACTAGATTAACATCAGGATTAAATACTTAAAGAATTTATATTTAACTCATTTCAATTTTGAATAAAGCTTTAAAAATAGAAGAAACAGAGGGGAGAGGAAATCTGACAGCCTTGGATCTAAACTGTTTTGTCACATTTGGGTGGTTTGGGGATAGCTGTTTAACCTGTTTTGAATTTGGCATAACTCATTTATGCAAAGGGATAGTAATCTTGTTTCCCAGGATTTCTGCAGTAAGGATTTCAAATATGAGAGTATTTTTTAAAATGCATATGTTACTCTTTTACATCTCTGCAAATGAGACAGCCTTCCATTCTATCTAACTGTATGGGAAAGCATTTGCTCTTACAAGAGTAATATGAAAAGATCAAAACTCAACCTCCAACTACTAAAACAAGATTGCTCAGAAAGATAATGGATTTCCTAGCAAGATAACAGAGTTCAAAACCAAGCGTGAGAAGAAAATTTTCTGATTCCTACCACTGGTTAACTGAAAGTTGAACTCAGCAGAGAAACAGAAAATAACTTGATTCTTTCATTTTACTTTTACATTTCTTTAAACTCAAATTGTCCAAATGGTATTTTCTTGCCTTTGGATGAACTTTCAGGGAGATCTGGTTTTTTTTAACAATGCTTTTCTGGTATTCTCTGATAATAAATTATTATTTTTAGGCAATAAGAAGCCTCATGAAAGATTTTCAGAAGGACTATACGGTATATTATAAAATTTTTAAAATAACTGAATCCTCAAAGAACATAAAAGAACTTACAGAAAATTCATGAAAATTGAAAAAAGGAGACCCATAAAGATGATGAAAAGAATATGAGAAAGCATTTGCAGATCACATGTCTGATAAGGGCCTGTACCAGTAATCTTGTCAATTTGACTGAATTAGAAATCTCCTGGAGGGCCAGGGATTTAGCTCAATGGCGTAAGTGCTTGCCTGGCAGGTCCTGAGTTCAATCTGTGATACAAAAAAAAAAAAAAGTCTTTGGAGAGGTGGAGAGGTGACTAGATCATCAGGGAGCCATGTTTATCAGTGAGTTAATTTACTGGTATTCATAGATGAATCAGGCAGGGTCTGGTTGGATATGGGTCACAGGGGTGTGCATTTGGAGGATAACATAACTCTTCTGGCACTTCCCCTGTGCGCTGCTGCTTGCTGATCACCGTAAGACAAGTAACTCTGCTCTCCCATACCATTCCACCCTTAGAGTCAGCTGAGCATGAACAGACATAAGTGAACAGTGACCCAAATTAGACCTCTCTTCCCTTAATCTGTCCCAGCAACTGGACAGATGACCAACACAAGGATTTATATGTAGAATATATAAAGAATGCTTATAGGGCAAATTTTAAAATGACTAAAGTATTTCAACAAACATTTCAACATAGAAAATATACAAGTGGCCAGTAAGGACACAAAAAAATGGTCAATGTCATTAACTATTAGAGAAATACAAATAAACAAATATCATTTCCCATCCAAGAAGTGGGTGGTTATAATAAAAGACAGTGACATATGTTAATTTAGATTTAGAGAAATTGGAACCCTCATAGTTTTGTCCAAAACTATTTTGGAAAACAGTTTATTCAGTAGTTTCTTAAAATATAAAATATAGAGTTACCATATAATCTAGCAATCTATGCCTAGATACAAGATGTAATTGAAAAATATGGTGCATATTTAAATTTTTAAAATTTCTTGCAGTAAAAGACAATATTGTCATTAATTTTATTCAAAATATTCTTCCCCCTACACTTATTCCATCATTCTGTCACCTTATGAAGCAATTTGGAAATCTTTCATGAGTATCTTTAGTTGTAGTACTGTTATGGGTGCATTATTATCCTGAACTGATTCAAAACATATATCTTTCATGGTCATTTTGATTTTGGGAAAAAGCTAAAAGTTGCACAGTGTCAGCTTCAGTGGGTAAAGTGAGCACTGAAAGCACTGAAATGTTTTTACCAGCTTCCCTTCTCAGTGGTTGTAGTCAGCAACAGCACTCATTGTATTCTTGATTATACTGTGAAGACTTGACAGACTACCAGAACTGCTTCAGAAAGTGGAAAAAGATAGAAAGACGAGTAAAAGTGGGAAGGAAATCACAGCCTTTCCAGGCCCTGGAATTGAGATACCTGCAAAACAACAATTTAGTGAAGAGAAAGAGAAGCATAGCTATGTAAATCAAGAGAGCAGACAGGAAAACTGTTAATCTCAGAGAAACTGAAGACAACACAGAAAAAAAGAATGAAGCAGTCTGGAACTCTAACCCCACATATGAGGGAGAGAGACCTGTCTCCATAAACACGAGGTAAGACCAGAGACCATCAGGAGCACCAGTGATAATAGACTGGCAATGATAACCCCAAGAAAAGGTCAGTTACTGTAAGTTGCAAATACAGTGTGCGGACTCCTTCCTATGGCAGGATAGTGTTGGAGAAGAAATCAGTTACCGCCACTCTTGTGAATGATATAACCAGGAGCCATTTTGAAAAGGCTTTTGGGGGTTACTCTAGCAAAGTGAGTGGGGTAGAAAGAGCTAAAAAGCACAGTTATAGAGATGCCCTGAGAAGTTTAAGCAGTGGTGAGCTCAGTGGAGGACATTATGGTCCCACCCTTTGGGATGAGAAGCCAAGTTGGTCATTTGTGGCTTCCTGAAGGTGTTGAGTGAAAGTGGTGGAAATTAGTCCAGTGGACCACTTGGCTCCCCATTGCTGTCTACTCTCAGGACAGAACTCAGTAGTATGTTTACTTTACACATTTGCCAACGTAATCAAGCAATATGCTTTGGCTTTGAACATCTCCAACATCCAAGAGTTTACTGACAGAGGGGCCCCTGGAAAAAGATGGGCATCACATAGTCTCACAGGCTGGAAAGTTAGTTGGGAATCACATGTCACAAACACTAAAAATGGCTAGAATGAATATAGCTTAGAGACAAACAGCATACCAACTGGAAGAGTAGAGCAGGAGTCAGCACAGATGTAGCAAAAAGTGCATACGCTAACACAACAGGCTCTAGATATACTTCACTATCCCTCCCTAGATCTGGTGGATTCTCGTAACACCGGCACTGGCACTGGCAAGAAACTACTTACTCAGGCACCTCAACGCAGACCACGTTTTGTTTGTTTGTTTGTTTGTTTGTTTGTTTTCTACTGGGAATCAAACTCATGATCTTGCACTTGCCAGGTGGGCACAGTGCAGCTAAGCTATGTCCCCAGTTTTACTTTTTTCTTTTTCTTATTTACTTTTTCTGTTACTTTTACTTAATTTTTTTCTTACTTTATTATTTAACTGTCACTTTTCTCTCTTCTCATCTTCTTTTTATTCCTCTTTGAAAGTTTACTTTCATTTTTCCCCACCCCTCCATTTTTATTATTATCACTAGTAAGCTTTACTAATTTATACCTATTTAGTTTATGTTATTGCTGATTTTTATGGTGAATGGTGGCATAGTTGCTGTTTTTAACAAATGTTTACTGTGTCAGTATTTGGTTTGTCTTTTTGTCTATATTATTATCGAACATCTTGTTTTTATTGTTAAGGAAAGTTGAGTTGTAGCTTATATTGGTTGTGATAAGAAGTCGACATCGAGTTTGCCTTCAAATCTTATTATTGCTTTCTATTGTGAATGGTATGATAGTTGCTATTTTAAACTGATTTTTACTGTATGCCAATAGGCGTTTTTGCCTTTGTGTCATCAACATTACCACAGCTCATTTTATGCTCTTTGAGTGGTGTTGGAGATAAAACCCCTAGAAGAAGGTTGGGCACTAAGAAAAGCCTCAAATATTATGTAGGATAGGTTGAAAAAGGACATAACTACCAAAACATAACCATGCTCAAGGATACAAGATAGGGAGATAGAATCTTACTAAATAGATCTCCACAGTAGGGACAGAATTTTCTACCCTAACTGATCTTTAACCTTTAACACAAAAACAATAGATTAGAAAGCAACTTAACAAGATATCTCCAAATTCCCTTACTTCCCTAAAAGCTAATCTAGCAGGCAAAGAGCTAAAAAATTAAGTAGAAATTTTTAAGCAAATTCATAAAATGTTTAATGAACTTAATGATTTAAATGAGCCAGGCATGGTGGTATAATCCTGTAATTCTAGAATTTAGGAGGCTGAAGCAAAAGGATCACCATGAACTCAAGCCAACCCAGGATATATAATGTGTTCAAGCTAGCCTGAATGACATAAGCAATGCTTCATCTCAAAGAAGAAAAAAAAAGGCTTAAATAGATTAAATAATTAAAATATTCAGTAACCTTAAAAAAGAAACAAACTAAGCTATTTGAATAAAGTAAGACAACATAATCATTTTGGCAAAAAACTAGAAATTATGGGAAAAAATCAAGCAGAAGTTCAGGATACAAAAAAATTCAATGGACAGCAGATTGGACCAGTATACTATCAGAATTTGGAAACAAGGTAGTATATATTGTATCCACTGACATCCTAAAAACAATAAGACACCATAGAAGTTGTACCCAAAAACTCTTAGGATGACTCAAAAAAGCCAACCTCATAACTACAAGACTAAAGGGATTAAAGATGATTCAAAAATGTAAAAAACGTGCTCACTGAAATAACAGAAAAATTTCAAAATCTAGAAAAAGAGCTAAATATTCAACAAGACAAATATAGAACTCCAAATACTATGACCAGAAAAGAACCTCACCAAAATGCATCAAAACCAAAATTCTAGAAACTCAATAAAAATAGAGAATAACAAACCCATTAGAGAAAATCAGCAAGTAAGCTATAAAGGCAAGCTTGTCAGAATAATAATGGATTTCTCAGCACAAATCTTAAACATCAAGAGAGTGTGGAGTTACGCCCTGAAAGAAAACAAATTAGCCTTCAGAATAGAAGAGAAGACTTCCATTACAAATAAACTCTAAAGAAATACATGATCACTAACCTAGCACTGTAGAAAAAATACTTCATGGAGTACTAAACAGAGACAGGGAGACCATTAGCACCAAAGAGCCTAAAAAAGAGTATACATTTAACTGGAGGTATAGTTAAACAAAAAGAAAAAAATGAATTAGCACTGGAAAAATAATGCAATGACTGGATCAAGTAAAGATCTCACAATAATAACTCTCAATATCAATTTTTTTTTGTATTTTTGTATTTTTACCAGTACCAGGGATCGAACTCATGACTGCCTGCTTGCAAGGCAGGCGCTTATGCCACTGAGCTAAATCCCCAGCCCCTATATCAATGGTTTTAATGCCTCAACCAAAAGACACAGACTGAAATACTGAATCAAAAACAAAATTCAAATAATATGTTGCCTGCAAGAAGCACATCTTATCCGAAACAAAGCACACAGACTAAAACTGAGAGGATAGAAAATAATACTACATGCAACAGGAGCCCAAAAGCAAGTAGAAGTAACTATCTTATTTTCAGACACAGGAGACTTCAATGCAAAACTAATCACAGGAGACAGATAGTGCATACCGGTAAAAAAAAAAAAAAGTAGCTCAATAGGAAGAGATAACAATTACAAATATCTATGCATCAAATACTGGCATGCCCAATTTCATAAAATAAAAATTATTGGACATTAAAAAAAACAGACTCCAATAAAATCATAGCAGGGGACTTTAATATCCCACAAATAGGCAGGTCAACTAGATAAAAAAAATCACCAAAGAAATATCATAATTAAACCACACCATTGAACAAATGCACTTAACTGATAGCTACAGTGTTTCATCCAATAATAACAGAATATATATCATTCTTAGCAGCACATGGAACTTTTTCCAAAATCAACCATACCTTAGGGAATAAACCATGCTTAAATAAATATAAAACAAGGAGCTGGGGATTTAGCTCAGCGGCATAAGTAGCTGCCTTGCAAGCAGGCAGTCATGAGTTCGATCCCTGGTACCGATAAAAACGAAAAAAAGACAAAATAAATAAATATAAAACAATTGAAATAATCTCCTAGATATTTTCAGCTTATAGCAGAATGAAGCTATTTAAAGAATTTACAAAAGCTGTGCAAACACATGGAAATTAACACACAATCAATGACCCATATAAGAAATGAATGATGAATGAATAATCAATAAATAATCAATGAACCATAGAAGAAATCAGGAAAGAAATTTAAAAGTTCCTAGCATCAAAAGACAAAGAAAGTATAACATACCAAAACATATGGGACACAATAAAAGCAGTTGCAAGAGGGAAGTGAATGCACACATTAAAAGAATACTGTTATCCAAAATAAATAACATAATAATGTACATCAAAATCCTAGAAAAGAAAAATCTATTGAAATCTGAAAATATAAAGAAATTATTATAAATATAAGAGTGGAAGTTAATGAAAAGTCAAGAAAACACAAAGGAGGTAGGTCTGAGAGCCTGCAATTCCAGCACTGGGGAGGCTGAACCAGGAGGGTTGCTATGAGTTCAAGGCCTGCCTGGGCTTTATAATGAATTCAAGGCCAGTCTGAATCACATAGCAAGACCTTGTTTAAAAAAATAAAAACAAAACAACAATAAAAAAACCCTCATCCATGAAATTGAAAGAGCAGAGGCACTAGCAAACTCATCCCAAGAAGCTAAAATTGTCCTGTTACCAAAACCAGACAAAGACTTAACAAAAAAATTTAATAAATGTAGGTGCAAAATCTTTAATAAGATATTGGCAAACAGAAGGAAAGAAATTAAAATGATCACATATCATGACCAAGTTGGTTTCATCGCAGATACAGAAGGATGGTTCAATATACATAAATCAATGACTATAATACATCATAAAAACTGAAGCCAGGACAAAAATTACATGATAATCTCAAACAATATAGAAAAAGCCTTTGATAAAATTTAATCCAACATTCATTCACGATAATAATAAAAAAAAAACCCTGACAAGGTGACCAACTCCATGATATCAGAGGACTCAGCAACCAGCATAGCAGGAAGAATCCAGGTCATTGGTTTCTCCCCTACATGATGGCAACTAGTCCAGCTGGGAGAATTCATGCTGGTTCCTTCCACTTATACTGGTGGGATCAGGTGACCGTGGGAATGCCAGACACACATTAGGAGTCTCTGGCACACACAATGGACAGGTGGGACTAGCGAGGTGCAAAAAGTCCAAAGTAACATCAACAATATGAGCCAACAGGTGGTAAGTTAGGTGAACCAGCAATGTACTTGGGGATAAACACACACGGAATAAAAGCATACAGGTAGGGCCACCTCTACATTTTATTCTTAATTTTTATCTTTCTTTTTTCTTATTTTTCTCTTTTCTAAATGGCTGGGGAGAACCTCAGCCACAAAAAAGTAACCATATTCCCCAATTCCAGATACTGAGTTCAGATAATCTTTGACTTACTCCTTCATTCTTCTTTTTTTCTGTCCTCTTCTCTAGTTTCCAAAAGCTTGCATGATCATCCTTTGATGTCCAATCTTGCTTCTATTTCCTGTTCAGTTATCTTTGCTTTATCCACTACCCTTCTTAAATTTCACCACCACAGGCTAATATCATTCTATCAAGGGGAAAGACTGCACACAAACTCCTAATTTATGATCATTTTTGTTTTATAACTGTACATTTTGCTTCTATGGTTTAAGGTGCAAAATTAATAGTTACCACAGTTTCTCAGCTTCTAAATTGTGCTTGATGTTGTTGTTATTGCTAATTATACTACTTTAGCTAGGATGTCAAATCTGTTGCAATCAGTTGTTCTCTCTTCTGTAACAATACAGGGAAGCTCTGGAGTAATACCATCACTATAGTCTAACACCAGAGGACTGGAGCCTGAGCCAATCAGATATCAACATCTTACTCTTAATTATGAAAGTAGGATCTTGGGAAAGACACAAATAAAGAGCCTCCTACACAAGGAAGACATTCCTGAAAAACAGACATTTCCCAGAGAGACCTTCATATTAGCGATAATAGCTACTTACTAGAAAAGTTTTCAAAGATCAATACAGAAAACAAAATAAAAATTTTTTGAAATGGAAAATGATAAGATGCAGAAGCAAAATGCAATCTCAGACCTCCATCCTACACAGAATGAGTGCAGGAGGCACCAAGATAGAAGAAAATGGAAAACACACACTTGAAATTTCAGAAATCATAGCAACAAATACTTAAGGGTATAGAAGAAATCAGATAAGAAACAATCTCTCAGATAAAAAAGAAATGACAACCATAATGAAAGAATGGCTCAGCAGATCTAGAGTAGTCATAGATTCTTAAAAAATAAAGCAGCATAGGAAGATGATGAAAACTTTGAACAAAAAATAAAGGAAACAAATAGAATGAATGAAATAAATTCAGATAGACATCTAGGAAATTAAAAACTCCACTGAAAGCTGGCAAAATCACTTAAATGAAACTGAAGATAGACTTTCATACCTTGAAGATAGGATTGTGACTAGTGATCATGAAAGGAAAGCCCTCTTAAAAATAAGAAGGGATCAGGAAATGACAATTTCACAACTACAAAACAACACAAAGAAAAACAATACAAGAATGATATTCGTGTTGGTTACTTTTCTCTTATTACTGACACAAAATACCTGATAACCAAAATGAAAGAATGAAAGGTTTACTTAGCTCATTGTTTGTGGAGGTTTCATTAAGTAACTGGCTGGCTCCAAGACAATGTGGCTCATGGAAGAGGGCAACAGTTCATGGCAGCAGAAGACAGAAAATGCAACAACAGCAAAAAGGGAAGAGTATGGAAGGAACCTCTGTCCCTAATACTGTGTAGGGTGAGTGTAGCACTCACACCCATAATCCAACTCTAGATGTGCCTCTAGCTCACCATAAATCAAACAATAACCCTAAGCAAATACCTAGCCCTAGTACCATCACTAGTCCTAGGTCTAGGTCTAGCCCTAATCCTATTTTTAACCTTAGACCTATATGTTGAAGCCTTAGCCCTAGCATGGACTAAATCTAGCCATTACCCAACCATAACAATAACAATAAAAAGACTTAATGAATCAAAGAATTGGCTTTTTGAAAGAATAAATAAAATTGATAAATCCCTAGCCAAACAGATCAAAAAAGAAAGAAATGACTCAAATTCATGCAATGAGAAATGAAAAGGGTAAAATCATTACAGATCCTGTGGAAATACAGAAGATCATCAATACCCATTTCAAAAATCTTTACTTATGGGATGGAAAACAGAGAACTGGACAAAATCCTAGATACATATAAATCACCAAAGCTAAATCAAGAAGATATAAAAATTCTGAGTAACCCAATATCAGTTACTGAGACTGAAAATGTAATTAAAGACTTTCCAACAGAGAAAAGCCCAGTTCCTTGATGGAGTCGCAGCTGAATTCAATAAGAAATAACGTGAAAATTTAGTGCCAATACTCCCCAAACTCTTCAACAAAGTTGAAAAGGAAGCAATATTCCCTAACTCATTCCTGTAGGCAAGTACTACCCTAATATCAAAACCTCAGAAAGCCCTATCAAAAAAGAGAACTACAGGCCAATCTTCCTAATGATCAGAGGTGCAAAAATCCTCAATAAGATACTAGAAAACAATACATCAAATCATCAAGAAGATTATACATCATGATCAAGTGGGATTCATCCCAAAAATGTGGGATGATTCAGCATGTGTAAGTAATAAATTTAATACATCAAATCAACAGAGCCAAAGATGAAAATCACATGATCATCACAATAGATACTGAAAAAGCTTTTCACAAGGCTAACACTCATTCATGACAAAAAAAAAAAACACTACAGAAAAATGGAATAGCTGGTCTTTACCTCAATTTGATAAAAGCCCTCTATGACAAACCTACAGCTCACCTCATATAAAAAGACAAAAACTGAAAGCTTTCACTCTAAAACTAGGAACAAGATAAGGATGTCTACTATCACTATTCCTCTTCAGTATAGTTCTGGAAATATTAGAGCAATTAGACAGGAGAGAGAATAAAAATCAATAGGGATAGGAAAGGAAGAAGTTAAATTACTATTATTCACAGATGACATAACACAGAAGACCCCACAAACTCCCCAAAAGACTTCTAGATTTAATAACCAAATTCAGTAGTGTAGCTGGATACAAAGTCAACACTCAGAAGTCAACAGCATTTCCATACACAAATAAGAGACTCACTGAGAGAGAAATTAGGGAAGCTAATCCTTCACAATAGCAGCCAAGAAAGTTAAATACTTAGGAATCAATCTAACAAAAGAACTAAAAGATCTATATATTGAAAATTACAGTACTCTGAAGGAGATTGAAGAGGATATCTTGGCTCTTCAAGAAAATGGAAAGATATTCCTTTCTCTTGGATAAGAAGAACCAACATAGTGAAAACGGCCATACTCACAAAATTGTTACACAAATTTAATGCAATCCTGATCAAAATACCATTAGCATACCTCACAGAACTAGAAAAAACATTCGTAAAATTCACTTGGAAACAGAAGAGAGCTACAGTAGTAAAAGCAATCTTGGGCAATAAAGGCAAAGGCAAGGCAAGAGACATCACAATCCCAGACTTGAAATTATACTGCAAAGCTACTGTGATAAAATCAGCATGGTACTGGCAAAAACAAAACAAAATTGACCAGAGGATCAGTGGAACAGATTAGAAACACATTCAGCTACCGTATCTTTGACAAAGGGGCCAAACATGTTCACTGGAAGAAAGATAGTCTCTTTAGTAAGGTGCTGGGAAAACTAGCTCTCTACATACCAAGACTAAAACTAGGTCCATGTCTATCACCATGCACTAAAGTAAAAATGGATGAAAGTTCTAAATATTAAAACAGAAACACTAAATCGACTAGAAGAGAAGCTAGGTAGAAATTTTGAAAACATAGGTGTAGGCAAAGAGTTCATGAACAAAATACAAACTGCATGGGAAATACTTCAAAGAATCAACAACTGATATCTCATTAAAAAGCTTTTGCACAGCAAAAGAAATCACCAATGGAGTGAAAAGACAACCCAAAGAATAGGAAAAAATGTTAGCCAACTGTCCCTCAGACAAAAAACTTCTATCTAGAACATATAAACAAATGAAAATATCAGATCCCCCAAATTCAAAAACCTAATCCAAAAAGGGGCATTTGAGATGATGAATATGCACTTCTCAGATGAAGAAATACAAGCGAAATAAATATATGAAAGAATGTTCAACATCATTGGTCATCTGAGAGCTGAAAATTAAAACAATACTGAGATTCCATTTCACTCCAGAAAGAATGGCTATCATCAAAAAATCAACCAGTAACAAATGTTGGAGGGCGTTTCTTTTTATTTAAAGAAAGACAAAACAAAATAGAAAACAGGCAGAAATAGTACATACTTTCAAAGAAAAGAAATAAACAGTAATAATTCACTAGCTGATGTATACATATTGTCCCCCACAAATAGTTGCTCAAGATACAAAAGTGGAACATATAAATGGGAATTCAACCAGGGAGACTGAAAACAGTTCTGTTCAACTATCCAACAAAATCTAAGTATTATGGCTATCAATCCTATACACTTAGACATGTATGCATTTATCCATATCTTCACTTACGTTGAGACCTAATAAAACTTATTAGATTAAAATCCTTCTCAACAAAGATTAATAATATTGGTAGATTTCACATAACACTCCAGAATCAGCACAGGGTAGTGCAGCGCCCTTTTCTTTCCTTCAGAGTATTTGTTCATTTCATCTTGTGTCATAAGATCAGTTCTCATAAACTGTTTATAGGTTTTACGTAAGTAAAACATGAGTCTTAACATGTATTTCTATCCTTTCTATATTAGAGGGAGAAACAGAACAAAGCAGGAAAGAACTAAACATTTTCCTATAAACACATAAAACTACAAAGACATATAAAACTGCTGTATAAGGAGTTCTACCATGGTCACTGTGCCATTTCTTGTTATCATCAACACAACTGGCTATATGATCAGATAAAGTATAATTGAACATATCAGTACATAACAGAATTAACAGAAATACAACTTTGTAGACAGTGTAGAGCTACAGAAACAGGTAGTAATCAAATCAGAATGGATATCATGGTGAATCATTGTCATTTTCTGTATGGTTGTCTATATTCAACTTGTTACCATCAACCTTACAATTTTGAAAAAAATCTGTCAATAATAAGCAGCAATCAAACAAGTCAGATTTAACTAAGATCAGTCATGATACAACAGTATAAGTCATACAGGGATCCTGATTGAGTTGATAGGAAATTAAAGATGACTACTTTACTATGTCCTGATATCTTCGGGACAGCTGTCTGTACCCTCAGATCCAGTGCTTGTATACAAACTAGGATGGAACAAGTTTCAACCAAGCAGAGTGGTGCGAGTTATAGGGGTTTTAATTCCTGATACACTATTAGCTATATCTTCTGCTGTTTTTTTTTGAGGACTATTCCTCCCCTTTACTCCCCCAGAATGAACTGTGTATTTTTGGGTCTCCCCAACACTCACAGTTTTGTATTGGGGGGAGGGGGGTAACCTGCTATTTACCTAAGTGTTTCTGAACTTTCTCACTCCTGGGCTGGATTTCTAGTTATGTTTCTTCATTTATTAAAGCCTGTCTGTTCACCCTATCCATAAATACTGGTCTAGTTACCCCTATTACTCTCTAGTTCCCCATCACATCGAGTTCCATTTTCTCGTATTTGATTTTGGTCCATATACCGTTCTTCAGGCTAATTATATTTCCTATGAAGAGCCTCTTGGTGGACCCTATCTCTTGATCCACTCTGCCTGCAATTCTTTTTTTTTCCCTAAGGTTAGTGTATCTAGGCCATCTGTATTAGAAATTATATCCAACCTTCTTTACCTCATTTCTGTTGTGCTCTTTTTCTGTTATTAGTTGTTAGTTTGTCTTCTTCATTTTGCTTTCTGCTCCATTCATTGTGACCTTTCTGCCACTGTTTCTGGAATCCTGCTACTTTTCTCTGTCTTTAGAATGTCCTGAAGTATTCTCTGTAGAGTTGAGTTGGTGGTTGTGAATTTCCTCAGTTCCTCTTTATCTTGGAAGCACCTTGTTTCTCCACTAATTATTAGCGAAAGTTGTGCAGGATATATCAATCTTGGCAGGAGGTTATTGTGTTTCAAAGCTTGAATTATTTCACCCCATGCTCTTCGTGATTTGATGGTTTGTTCCAAAAGGTCTGCTGTAATTCTGATGGGTGTTCCCTTATAAGGGATGTGTTTCTTGTCTCTGATGGCTTTTAATATTCTGTTCTTATATTGGATTTCTGGTATTTTGATTATTATATGTCTGGGTGTAGCTCTGTTTGGGCTGTAGGTGGCTGGGGTCCTGTATGCCTCATACATCTAAGTATCTTTACCTTTTCCTATATTAGGGAAGTTCTCCTTGATTATTTCTGTGAATAGCCTTTGCAGTTCATTTGTTTGTATCCCTGCTTCTTCCTTTACATTCCTAATTCTTAAGTTATAGATCCTCTTATCATCTTCTAGCCTTTGTATTGTTACTGCTTGTTTCCTTGTTATTTTTTAGAAGTTTTTCCTTTCATGCTCCCACATTACAAATGTGTCCTCCAGTTCAGATAATCTATCCTTAGTTTCTTCAAGCTGTCATGCCAGCTTTCAATAGTTTTTAAGTTTCCTGGTAATATCTTTGAACCTTTTTCATGTATTCCATGTTTTCTCTATTTTCTCCATCAAACAATTCTCCCCTCTTTTTCTATTCTTCCATTCCACCATCTCTTTTTTTTGGGGAGGTGCTTAGCATTTCTTTAACTATTCTACTTATATCTTGCTTTACTTTGTTAAATACTTCACTTTTGAACTTGTCTATGAGGTCCTGGAGATATTGCTTTATGTCTATTGGTGCCATGCTTGATATTGCATGTTTTCTGTCCTCATTATCCTTTGAATTTACCTTTCCTGGATCAGTGTTCTCAGGATTGGGGACTGAGGACCCTTTCTTGTTGCCTCCTCTTTTCATATTTTTTTCCTTCCATACAGGTGTATATAGGAGGCCCAGTTTCTTTCTTTGTTGGTTACAGTTTGTTTTAATTGTGCTGGCTAGGTGTTTCTGCCCACTGCAATGTACTAGGGAGACACAGACTGGGGCAGCCTATGCTGGGCCCACCCCTCCAGGTCAGTCAACCTGCTGAAGGCTTCACTACATTAGGGTGCACTGCCCCATGGGCTAGCCTATTGGGTCTTAGTCCATGGCATCACCCAGGTGAAGCATTCCCCACCAATCCTGCTTGAAGAGGGGACTATGTGCCTGAAGTCACTGCAGCATCTTGTTCTGGCTAGTCTGCCTCATCCCAAAATGTCCCCTAGTGGAGCCTCCTAGTCTATGGAAGGGTCCCCGTTCTTCTCACTCACTGCAGGTTGATGCAGGGCTCCCCTCCATCTCTACTCTCAATTCAGTTTGCCTATTCCCACTCTCAGAGCTTTCACATCTCTATCCCTGCTGTGCCGATTCAGATGCAGCAGCAGCAGGAAATTCAAATTGCAGCTTCCAGAGGCGTGGGTTCCAGCATCAGCACTGAGACTTTAGCTGTTCCAGTTGTAGCACTGGGATTGCGTTTCCAGTTGGTTTCTCTCAGCTTAGTTCATTCCTGGGTTGGCAGGGCACATACCCCCCTGCTTACGACTCCCCACACCGCACCATTGCTGAAATCTAAGCTGGCTATCTCAGAGAGACACTGTAGCTGCTGTTATCTATCTGCCATGTTCTCTGCTCTCTCAAGGTTACATTTCAGAACAAGAAGATAATGTCTTCAAAGACCTACTATTCAAAAATAAGTACAGTAAGAGAAACTACTGCTGCTAGATGATTCAAAGAAGTCTAATCTAAAAATAATTGGGATAACTGAAAAATTAGAACACATGGAAGTAATGATAGAAAACTTCATATATATACGTACACACAAATATAATGTATATATATATATATATATATATATATACACAGTTAATATATATTTGTGTGTGTATAGAGATAGACAGAGACAGAGATAGAGAGACAGAGATACAATAAGTGAGGCATATACACACCAAATAGCCATGATCAGAAGAGAACCTCTCCACATCACATTTAACTGAAAATTTCAGAAGTCTATCACAGGGACACAATCTTAAAAGCTGTTAAAAGACAATAAATCCTGTACAAAAGTAAACCCATTAGAATTACAGAAGACAGGGGCTGGGGATTTAGCTCAGTGGAACAAGTGCTTGCCTGACAAGTGTGAAGTTGTGAGTTTGATCCCCAGTACCAAAAAAACAAAACCACAATTGGAATTACAGAAGCCTTCTCAATATAAACCTTAAAGGCCAGGAAGGCTTGAAGTGAAGTGTTCCAAACCATAAAAGAGAATTTCCCATCCCAACTTACGTATCTTGTAAACCTGATGGAAAAATAAGGTATTTCCACAATGAGGAGCACTTCAAGAACTTCATGACCACCAAACCAGCATTATAAAAAAAATTCTCAAGGATACCCTAGAAAGGGACAACGAAAACAATATGGCCAATAAATCAAAACAAGCCACTAAGAAGAAAAATAGGATATCAGCAACAGAAAATAATGTGATGACCAGAATAAATCAATACCTCTCAGAAATAACTCTAAATGTCTTTGATTCCCCAATCATAAGACACAGACTGGAAGAATGAATCTAAAAAGAAAAACAGCTATATATACAGCATACCAAAGCCACATTTAATTCTAAGAGATAATAACAGATTAAAAATGGAAGGTTGGAAAACAATATTTCATGCAATGGGAAGGCAGAAAAAAAGCTGCAATTGCTATATCAGAAAAAGTGGATTTGAAACTAAAACTAATCATAACAGACAAAAAAGGTCATTACATACTAGTTGAGCAAACAATTCAACAAGAAGAGTTAACAATTACAAACATACCAAACAGTAGTGCACTCCACGTCATAAAACAAACACTAAGTGGGCATGGTGGCATTGCCTCTAATCTTAGCACTTAAGATGCTAAGTTGGATGCAGGAGGATCGCTATAAGTTCAAGGTCAGCCTGGGCTACACAGTGAATTCAAAGCTACTCTGAGCTATATAGCGAGACCCTGTCTCAAAAACAAAATGAAACACTAATAGATATGAAAAATCAGATCAACATCAATACAACAGTAACTGGGAACCTCAACATCCCACTGTCATAAATGGACAGATCAATTAGACAAAATATCAACAAAGAAATATTGAGACAAATAATCAGACTTACTAAAAATCTACAGTATTTCATATAATAACAGAATACATATTTCTCTCAGCAGTACGTGGAACTTCTATCAAAACAGACCACATACCACCCAACAGAGCATGCTTACGTAAATCCAAAAGAATAGAAATTATCCCATGCATATTATCAGATTATCAGTGTAATGAAAGTAACAATTAATAATGAAAGAAACTACATAAACTATGCAAACATGGAAATCAAACAATACTCTTTTGAATAGTCAATGGGTCACAGATGAAATTACAGAAAAAGTTAGACATGGGGATTTAGCTTAGCAGCACAAGCACAAATTAAAGCACCACAAAGATTCCTTCTTACTCCAGAAAGGCCTATCATTAAGAAACAAAATAATGGCAAATGCTGGCATAGCTATGGTGACAAAAGAACTGTCCTTTATTGTTAATAGGAACTTAAACTAGTACAACCATTATGGAAATCAGTATAGAGATTTCTCAAAGAACTGAAATTAAAAATTTCATAGGACCCAGCTATTCCTCTGCTAGGTCATTCTAGCTAGTTCATCTCCCAAAGAGATTAAGACATCATACTACAGTGAAAAACATGAATACCAATGTTTATAGCAGTACAATACATAATAACTAAAACCTGGAAGCAAACTGTGTAACATTAAAAGATAACCAGATAAAGAAAATGTGGCACATATACATAATGGAATACTACTCAGTAGTGAAGAATGAAAAATTTGAGACATTTGTAGGAAAATGGATGCATTTGGAAAATACAATGTTAAGTGAAATAAACCAGACAGATGAGCTTAAAACCATATGGTAGCTGTCATTTGAGTGAGGCAAAGTATAAATAAAGAAAATGATAAAGGATGGATACAAGGGGACAAAGGGATGGATCTCTGGCAATAGGGAAGTGGGCCAAGGGAACAAGGGAAAAGGTTGAAGAGGAGGGCAAGAGGAAATATATAAAGATATGCCATGTACTGGAACTTAATAACTTCAGTGAATGTAAACACTATGTGTAATAACATGAGCTAAGATTAACAATATCAATATGATGAAGAAGGGAATGGGAAATTAGGAGTGAGGGGAAGGAAGGGAAGAGAATCTAAAAAAAGAAACAATCTGTAGTATTATATGTGTTACCATTCCCCAACATGATTGAAAACTACATGAAATGCAAACATGTAATAATTATATAAAATAAAGTTATTGAACATATTTTCCTAATCAAAATAAATACTGAATGAAAAAAAATGAGTCTGTACATAGAATCATGACTGTTATATACATTTTTAAAACAGGGTTTTAAAAAAAGACAAAAAGTCCTCAACCCAAGGACCTAGGAGGCCAGCAGGAGTGTTGGTCCCCCCTCCTCCTTGCCCCATGGACCTAGGAGGTCAGCAGGACCTAGGAGGCTAGTGGGAGCTTCAGTCTCACCTCTACACCATAGAGAACTCAGAGGCTGACCCTTCCCCCCTCACCTGAAAGTCCACAGTAGCCCACAGACAATCAGCTACCCCTTCTGCCACAGGCAGAATCTTGGTGGCTGGTGGGTGCCTCAGCAACCCTTCACCTACACAGAGGACCTCAGTGGGCCAGTAACAATGTGGCAATTTTCCACCTTCAAATAGAGGACCTCAGTGGGTAAACAAGAGCAGCAGTGAACCCTCCCCACACCTGTAGGAGCTTGGCAAATCCAGCAAGAGTGTGGGTGAGTCCTTCTCCCATACAGAGAAGACCAGCCAGGTTGAAGAGATAAGGCTTCCTCCAACCCAGAAGTCCTCAAATGGGCCTATGACACACCCAGTGACACAGTAGGGTCCCAGCTGGGGTACACACTATATCCAGGCCTGGAATAGCCTGAAGCCTCAGTAACAATACAAGCTAAGGCTTGTAGTACTCCTAGGCTAATCATTCTATGTAGAATATAGGACTCACCTAACAGGCCCTGCAGGAGGAATTCAGATGACTGGCTCTCCCCCTCAATGTGGGAGCCAGCAATTAGACAAACATCAGCCATACAGTAGGACACTAAGGCACATAAAATGGACAGTTGGGACTAGTAGGATTGAAAACATCAAAATACTAACCCAAGAGGTGAAAATGACAAAACGAAAAAGCAAAATCCAATCTCAAACATCTAGTCCATCAGGAGACATCAAAATAGAGGACATTACAAGTCATACACCTGAAATTTCTGAAAAGATAGCAAGTGAAATAAAGAAGAAAATCCATGAGGCTATAGAGGAGATCAGATCAGAAATAATCTCTCTGGTAAAGAAAGAAATGACAACCTTAATAAAGGAGTTGCTCAGCACAGCAAGAGAAGACATGGATAAAAAATACAGAAGCATGGGTATAGGATGGAAACCTTGAATGAACAATTTAGGAAAGAGAATGCATGAAATAAATTCAAAGAGATATCCAGGAAATAAAAAATTCCACTGAAAGCTGGCAATACCATTTGAATAAAGTTGAGGATAGACTTTCAGACCTTGAAGACAGGATTGCCACTAGTGATTGTGAAAGGAAAGAACTTTTAAAAAATAACAAGAGAACATGAAATAACAATTCAACAGCTTCAAGATGGTGTAAAGAGAAACAATATATGATTAATAGGAGTCAATGAAAATGCAGGAGTCAACACAAATGACATAAAAACACTATTTGCAGAAGTAATAGCAGAAAAATTTCCAAACATGGGAAAAGAATCAGACATATAGATAGGTGAAGCATATAGGATGTCAAACAGGCATAACCAAAATAAATCACCACCAGATATATAATAATTAAGATCCCAGAAATTTAGCATAAAAACAGAATACTAAAAGCTGTTAGAGAAAAGACACAACTCACCTATCAAGGAAAGCCTATTAGAATCACAGCAGACTTCTTAGCACAATCCTTCTAGTCAAGACAAGCTTAGAGTGAAGTATTTCAAGCCCTGAAAGAAAACAATTGTCAACCCAGATTGATGTACCCCACAAAACTTTCTTTGAAAATTAATGGAGAAATAAGATACTTGCATGACAAAGAACAACTGAAGAAATTCATGTGCACCAAACCAAACTACAAAGAGTACTGGAAGACATAATAGAAAGAGAAAAATGACTACAATTTCCAAAACAAT
Source organism: Cavia porcellus (assembly GCF_034190915.1). Classification (NCBI taxonomy): domain Eukaryota; kingdom Metazoa; phylum Chordata; class Mammalia; order Rodentia; family Caviidae; genus Cavia; species Cavia porcellus. Next base: position 3,956,588 of record NW_026947502.1, read on the forward strand.
AAAAGAAAAAAACCATCATGTAGGGCAAGCAATTAAACAAAGGGAAAAAGCAGGAAATCAACAACAGGAAAATAACATGACAAAGTTGAACCAGTACATATCAGTTATATTCATTAATGTAAATGGCCTCAACTGACCAATTAAAAAAAATAAGTTGACATAATGGATCAAGAAACAGGATCCAACAAATGGTGTACACAAGAAACACATCTGATTCAAAAGGAAACTCATAGACTAAAAGTCAAAGGATGGAAAACAATATTCCATACAACAGAAACCCAGGAAAAAGCAAGGGTAGCTATACTGTAGGCAGACGATGTGAACTTCAAACAAAAAATGATCAAAAGAGGTAAAGAAGATCACTATGTACTTGTTAGGGGAAAAGTTCAAGGGAAAAAGCTTACAATCATAAATATATATGCACCAAGTACAGGAGCACCCAACTCTATAAGACAAGTGCTAATGGACATGAAAAACTAAATAAGCAGTAACACAATTGTAACAGGGGACCTTGATACCCCACTGTCACAAAGAGATAGATCAACTAGACAAAAAAGTTGGCAAAGACATAACAGAACTGAGTCAAATCTGTGACCAAATGGACTTAGCAGATGTTTACAGAGGATCCACTTAGCCAAATCAGAATATACATTCTTCTCAGCTACACATGGGACATTCTCTAAAACAGACCATAATTAGCCCATAGAACATTCTTAAGTAAATACAAAAGGGTTGAAATTATCCCATGCATAATATCTGACCATCATGCACTTAAATTGGAAATCAATGGCGAAAGAAACTGCAAAACCTGCATAAACACATGGACATTAAATAACAACCTCCTAACCAACCAATGAGTTACAGATGAAATTAAAGAAGATATTAAACAATACCTACAATTCAATGAAAATGCAGATACAACATACCAAAACCTATGGACATAATGAAAGTGGTCCTAAGAGGGAAATATATAGCAATGAATTGTCACATCAGAAAAACAGAACAAGCACAAATAACCTAATGCTACATCTCAAACTTCTAGAAAAAGAAGAGCAAGTAAAACCCAAAGCTCATAGAATAGAAGAAATTATAAAGATCAGAACAGAAATTCATGCAATTGAGACTAAGAAAACAATACAAAGTATTCATGAATGGAAGAGTTGGTTCATTGACAGAATAGGACTTCCGGGAGAACATGGCGGACAGAATAAACAAAATTGATAAACCTCCAGCCAATTTTATCAGGAAAAAAAAAACTCAAATTCATGCAAATAAGAAATGAAAAGGATGAAATTACTACAGATTCCACAGAAATTCAGAAGATCATGAATACCTACTTTGTAACTCTTTATTCACATATGGTGGAAAACACAGAGAAAATGGATAGATTTCTAGAAACGTATGAATTACTAAAGCTTAATCAAGAAGATATAACAATTTTGAATAACCTAGTATTAGCTACTAAATTGAAAATGTGATTAAAAACTTACCAACAAAGAAAAGCCTAGGCCCTGATGGATTCACAGCTGAATTCTGTAAGAAATTTAGAGAAGATTCAATGCCAATACTCCTCAAACTCTTCAATGAAACTGAAAGGGAAGAAATTCTCCCTCATTCCTGGAGGCAAATACTACTCTGATATCAAAACCAGAGAAAGACCCAAGCAAAAGACCAATCTCACTAGTGAACACTGATGCAAAAATTCTAAATAAAATACTGGCAAGAAGAATGCAACAAATCATCAAGATTATACATCATGACCAAGTGGGATTTATTCCAGAAATATAGGAATGATTTAACATATGCAAATCAATAAATGTAATATACCACATTAACAGAGCTGAAGATAAAAATCATGTGATCATCTCAGTAGACACACAAAAAGCTTTTGATAAAGTCCAACATTTGTTTATGATAAAAACCCTGCAGAAACTCAGAATAGATGGTATCTACTCAATCTGATAAAAGCCATCTATGACAAACCAACAGCCAGCCCTATTCTAAATGGACAAGAACTGTAATCTTTCACTTAAAATCAGGAACAAGACAAAGATGTCCACTATCACCACTCCTATTCAATATACTGCTGGAAACATTGGGCAGAGCAATTAGACAAGAGAGAAATAAAAGGAATAAGGATAGGAAAGGAAGAAGTTAAATTATCACTATTTGCAGATTATATGATATTCTACATAGAAGACTCCAAAATTTCCATCAAAAGACTATTAGAGTTAATAAGCAAATTCAGCAGAGAAGCAGATACAAAGTCAACACTCAAAAATTAATAGCATCCCTGTACACAAACAACAAACTCACTGAGAGAGAAATTATGAAAATACCTTTCACAATAGCATCCAAAACAATGAAATACTTTGGAATCAATGTAACAAAGAATGTAAAAGACATATATGTTGAAAACTATAGTACTCCAAAAAAGGAGATTGAAGAGGTTGTCAGAAAACGGAAATATATCCCTTTCTCTTCATTAGGAAGAACCATTGTTGTGAAAACGATCATACTTCTAAAATGTTATATAGATTTAATGCAATCCCAATCAAAAAGCCATTAACACACATTACAGATCTAGAGAAAATATTCCTAAAATTCATTTGGAAACAGAAGAAACCCAGAATAGCAAAGGCAACCTTGGGCAACAAAGGCAAGGCAGGAAGTATCACAATCCCAGACTTGAAATTATACTACAAAGCTACAGTGATAATATCAGCATGGTATTGGCAACAAAACAGATCTGAGGACCAGTGGAACAGATTAGAAGATGCAGACACAACTACAAAGACACTCAGCCACCTTAACTTTGACAAAGGAGCTAAACATGTCCACTGGAAGAAAGATAGCCTCTTTAATAAATGGTGTTGGATAAATTGGCTTTTGATATGCTGAAGACTGAAACTAGGTCCATGTCTATCATCATGCACTAAACTAAATTCAAAATGGATCAAAGATCTAAATATTAAAATAACAATACCAAATCTACTGGAGGACAAAATAGGTATAAATCTTCATTTCATTTTTCATTTTTATCGGTACCAGGGATTGAACTCACGACCGCCTGCTTGCAAGGCAGGTACTTATGCCACTGAGCTAAATCCCCAGCCCCTAAAATAGGTAGAAATCTTGAAGACACAGGTGTAGGCAAAGAGTTTAAGAACAAAATGCAAACTGCATAAGAAATATTTCGAAGGATCAACAACTGGGATCTCTTCTTATTAAAACGTTTTTGTACTTCAAAAGAAATCACCAACAGAGCGAAGAGAAAACCCATATAAAGAATTTTAGCCAGCTGTCCCTCAGACAAAGGACTTCTATCTAGAACATATAAAAAGTTGAAAAATTCAATGACCCAATCCAGAAATGGGTATCTGAGATGAATACACACTTCTCAGATGAAGAAATACAAATGACAAATAAATACATGAAGAAATGTTCCACAACATTGATCATTTGAGAAATGCAAATTAAAACAACATTGAGATTCCATCTACTTAAGAAAGAATGGCTGCTACCAAGAAATCAACTGATAACAAATGTTGGTGGGGCTACGGGGAAAAAGGAACACTTTTCCACTATTGGCAGGAATGTAGACTGGTGTAACCATTGTAGAAATCAGTGTGGAGGTTCCTCAAAAAACCAGGAATGGAAGTCTCATTCAATTCAGCTATTCCCCTTCTGGGCATTTTCCCAGAAAAATTGAAAATGTCATACACAGTGATATATGTGCACCTATGTTTATAGCAGCACAATCTGTAATAGCTAAATTTTGGAAACAACCCAAATGCCCATCAATCGCAGAATGGATAAAAAAAGAGGTGGTATTTTTATACAATGGAAAATTACTCAGCTATAAAAAGGATAATCTTGAGGCTTATATAGGTAAATAGAGACAATTTGAGACCATACTAATAAGTGAAATAAATCAAACTCACATTTATTAATATCATATTGTCTCCCTAACATAAAAAATAATAACAAATAAACTGAAAGAATAATAAGATTCAAAATGTACAATAAATACTGTAATAATGAAAGGGAAAGAAAGTGCTCCAAAGGAAAGAACTTGGATAGGAAAAGGAGAAAAGATAGAAAGGAAACAATTACATGAATATAGGTATACATATGTTACAGTGTGTGTATATATGTATACAAGATAGATAACTATATTACCAATCTCTGTTGGTTCATTGAAAAGAATAGCTTGTACTGTCACTGTTTGATTGATCATTTTTTGTGCCTAGATCTTATAACCTGTACAACTAGTTCTAAGACAATAATATACAATATATTAACTAATGTTAATTTCCTATTTTTTTGAAATTCTATATCATTTCTATCCTTTTTCCTGCTTTTATTTTTTAAAAAATTAAAAACAAAATTTAAAAAAAAGGACAGTAGGCTGGGCACAATCCTATAATCCTAGCATTCAGGAGGCTGAGGCAGGATGACTGCTATGAGTTTAAAGCCAACTTGGGCTACAAAGTGAGTTCAAGCCCTCTCTATTTTGTTTCATTATATTTCAATAACAAAATCCTGTCTCAAAAAGAAAAACCAAGAAGCACTGTGACTCTAAAATGTTTAGTTCTTACATTTTTTTCATGGGACTTCTGACAGTTTTCTAAAGGGATACCTAAAAAATCAATTTACTAGAAATAGACAAATGCGTAAAATTATTCTAAGCAAAAATTAATATTCTCCAATATACATATATAGTGGTAAAATTTATGTTTATAATTTTATAATGCTATATTTTTATGCCTACTGTTTTTTTGGAACTGGTAATCAAATGCAGGACCTCATGCTTGCCAGGCAGGCATTATGTTGCTGAGCTATATCCCTGGCTCCATCTACTACTAATTTAGGTAAAATTATTTTCAAATTACCACAGTAAAACAAAAAGTTATAAAATTTCAAGAGATACTGGAATCTGATACCTTGTATTTGGACAGTTCTTTATAATTTTGGAGTCTTTTTTACATCTATCATCTTAGAAGTCCTAACAATTCTGTCAATCAAATATACCAATTTATTAACCCCATTTTACATAACTGGCCAAGACATAAAACTAATAGCTATATACCCAGAACTTAAACCAAATCTCATGCCTCTTAGCCTACTACCAAATATTTAGATACCCATCCCAGTAGACTGATTTGTCAAGAGCCTTTCTCAGTTCACATTTTACTGCCTTAGATATGCCAGCATACTTGGATTATAAAGAACCATGGGAACAGTCTTGTGAAGAAGAAATATCCATTACTGTCGGTGTCACTCCCGGCCGGCAGGAAGGACACACAACAAAGTCTGGCAGTGGACAACCTTTTCTTTTATTTTCCTTCTCCGTACAGCCTGCCCCGGGAATCCTCCCGGCCGAAGCCTCTGTTGGTCCGCTCCCCGCGGCTCCTTGCGTGCTTCTCCCTACAGTCTGTCCCGAAGCCTCTACCGGTCCGCTCTCCGCGGCTCCTTGCGTGCTTCTTCCTACAGTCTGTCCCGAAGCCTCTACCGGTCCGCTCTCCGCGGCTCCTTGCGTGCTTCTTCTGCTTCTTTTGCTTCTTCTTTTTTTCTTGGCGGGAGAGGCACTCACTTTTATAGGGTTACAGTGGCCAACCAGTTCAAAGTGCGCGATGCGGGCTGATTGGCTAACATCAGTTGTTGCTAGGCAGACTATCTTACAGGGCGGGTTGTGAAGCAGGAGATCTTACAGGGCGGGTTGTTTACCAAGCAGGAAGCAGGAGATCTTACAGGGCGGGTTGTTTACCAAGCAGGAGATAAGCGCCATCTTAGCACATTCGATGGGAGGGGTAATCTAGCTCAGGCTTTGCTCTTTCCTACAGGCCTCACGTCCGCCAAGTAAGGCGACCGGGCTCGGCCGCGGCTCCCAACACATTACCATCTGTAACACTTTGCTTATGTTAATATTAAACTTTAAAATCATAACAGTTCAGGAGAGGTGAAGGGAATGGCACCTTGTATACATTTTGTCTTCTTTTTTGTATTTATTTTTAAGAAAATAAAACAATAATAAAATGAAACAAAACAGTGATATTATTGTCCTCTAAATGGTTGCTCAGACTACCAGCTTCAGGCTGGCTCACAGGCAGAGGCTTACCTTTCTTCCTGGTTCTCCCCAGTCCACACTCTGGATAGCTTACAGGTGGGGATAGCTGCCTTTTTGGTTCCCCGTGGTCTGTGCTCCAGCTGGCTCATGAGCAGGGCCTTAGTTGCCTTCCAGGTTCTCTCCAGTCCACTCTGGTGAACTCACAGGCATAGGTGTAGCTTCCTTCCTGGTTCTCCACGGTCCATGCTTTGGCTGTTTTATAGCAAGGTCTTAGCTGCCTTTCTGGTTCTTCCCAGTTCATGCTCCAGCTGGCTCAACAGGCAGGTGCTTAGCTGCCTTCTTGGTTCACCCTCATCCACATTCTGGTAGGCTCACAGGCAAGGGCATTACTTCCATCCTAGTTCTCTCCATTCTGTATGCTGGCTGGCTCACAGGCAGAGGCATTGGTTCTCTCCTGGTTCTCTGCATTCCACATGCTGGTTGGCTCACAGGTAGGAGGCTCAGCTGCCTTCCAGGTTCTCCCCAGTTTACTATGCATTTTCTTGAGAGAGAAGTTCTCAAAATGCAAAAGGACACTTAACTAGCATCTACTCTCTGCTTCTGCAACACTCCTTAATTCTTTTCTGATAGCCCAGAATAGGCTTTAACTCAATTTAGTTAGAGTTTTAAATGTCCCTGGTCAAAGTTACTGGTTCAGAGATAAACACAGAAACTAATTTAAGTCAATGTACAAAATTTAGGACTTTGCTGGGGATTTAGCTAAGTGGCATAAGTGCCTACCTGGCAAGTGTGAGGTTGTAAGTTTGATCCCTGATACCAAGAAAAAAAAAAGATCTACCAAGTATGAAGTATGGAATACAAAGAACAGGCAAAATTCAAGACTTCTGTTCAAATAGTTGGCAAAAAAGCACTTTCCTCATTGGATTTGGGCTGTGACTATATAAGCCTAGAGCCAGAGAGAATTGCTATATAAAGAGGGTTAGTAAAAAACATAATTAACACAAAGGAATCTTGAAGTGAGAGAGATATATGAATGGGTCCTACTGATACCATTTGAAACTCTGGATTAAGCTGCATATACATTTGATTTACTGCTGGATTTTTGAAGTATGTATGACACTATTTAACTTAACATAATTTGAGGACAGTTTTGTTTTTTCTAGTACTGCCAAGAGAATCCAGGACTTTTGCACTGAGCTACATTCCCAATGATTTTATCTTTTTTTTTTTTTTAAACTTTGAAACAGTATCTCGCTAAGTCACTGAATTGCTGCAGCTGGGCTAGAACTTGTGATCTTTCTGTCTCAGCCTCCCAGTGCTGAGACTACAGGTGTGCCCAGCCTGAGTTGGGATTTGTATCATTTTCAGTGGACAAAGTACTTAACCAAAATACCTGCTGAAGTGACAGGCTGCTTTTTTGGGCAGTTTTATCGGCAAAGAAGTTATCAAACTGAACATAACGCAGTCAATAAAGCTTTCAAACACTGTAGAAATACAGACATTCATTCAGGCTGTTATCGACTATCTCATAAAGATCCTCTAAAGACTGGGTTAGATAATATCCATTCCTAGTTCTCACCTCCATTTTCCAACATTTCCCTTGTTTTCTACCATTTATTTATTTACTTACTTATTTATTGGTACTGGAACTCAAACTCAGGACCTTGTGCTTGCCTGGCAGGTACTGTACCACTGAGTATATCCCCAGCCCCTCTACCACATTAGAGGTTAAGAAAATGAAATACATAGTTTCTCAATCTCCCTGATAGGTACCTGATCCAGTTATGGCCAACAGATCTAAACAAAAGTCTGCTGGAGAATTTTTGTGCAAGCTTTAACTCTTCTGATAAAAGAAAATATACATGAATACTACTGGTCTTTCATATTCTTTTCACAAGAAATATGGCCGTGAATCCTAGAGGCTTCTAGCTAGAAGGTAACAAACCAACACACTTACTAGCAGAAAGATATAAAGAGCCTAGTATCTTGGTGCTATTACTGAGGGGCTATACTAGCATTGGACTAGTATAGGAGAAAAGCATGCTCAATATAAATACTTTTTGGCTTGGCAAAAAGTATCATAAACAAAGAAGACAATAAACTGGGAGAAAATATTCATAAGTTTGTTCAAATACATAAATGTATTATCTCCATTTATACCATGGACAGGATAATATTCCTAAATATTCCTTATTAAAAATAAGTATCTAAAGAACTCTTAAAATTAAAACTCCACCAGCACTTGCACACTTGATGTCTCTGAACTCTCTTTTCCTTCAACAACATCAAACTTCAGTCTCTCTATCCCCTATACCGGGAAGGTACTTCCTGGGATTATTCTTTATGGCAACCTGATGTACAAATACATTGTTGATGTATTTGTTGGTATATTGGTTGATGAAGCCGTTTTTTATACTGAACCCAAACTTTCCCTGTGATGACTTTCTCATCCTGACGGGCAGGTGGTGTTGGTATGAGACTGCCTGTACTATGGTTTGCCAGGCTTGATGTCAGCAGTGCTGAGGGTGGGGAAAGTACGCGTCTGCTGGGTGTTGCCTTCCCTATAAGTAGATGCAGCTTCTCCCAGGGTGTTACATTAACTAGGTGGGTGGCCACGGGCCTGCCTAAGGCTCTCTGGGGTCCACACTCTACTCATTACTAATGGAACTGCCATGCTTATAAAAGATAACATTGGGGAAATCTGGGTAAAAGGTATAGAGGAAACCTCTGTAGTATTTTTGTAATTTTCCTGTAAGTTTAAAATTAGCTCAGAATTAAAAGTTACAAAAATGTAATCCATATGTACTTATATAGTTGAATGTGCCTATTTGGCATATATATATTTATAATTATTATCTCTTCTTGGATTTTTTTCCTTAACAAGTATATAGTAATATTCTTTATCTCTTTTGATCAGTCTTGGCTGGATGTTCACATTGTCTGCAACTAGAATATCTACTCTTGCTTTTTTCTGGGTTCCTGTTGCATGGAGTATTATTTCCCATCCTTTGACTTTCAGTCTACGAATTTCTTTTTGAGCTAAATGAGAGCTTTTTCTTCTATGCAATGAAAAAAGTGAATGTAGGGCCAGGAGTTTAGCTTAGTGGCGTAAGTGCCTGCTTGGCAAACACAAAGTCTTAAGTTCGATCCCCGGTACCTGTCATGGTTTATGTTTGTGTCCCCCAGGCCTCATGAGTTTGCATTGTTCATATGTGATGGTTCATTGTATAGTGCTTGGATTGATGGTGTCAGTGCTCCACTCACATAGGGGTGGAGCCAGGATGTGATGTAATGGCAGGAAGAAGGTGTGTTTTTCTCTTTGCTGGTTCGAGTTTGCTGCGGGCGGCCGCCATGAACTGCAGCCCAGCCATGCCTGCCTGTCTTGGAGCCAACTGAGTGTGGACTGAAACCTCCAAAAACTGTAAGAAATAAACCTTTCCTTTCCCAACTTTGGGCTTCAGGTATTTTGTCTCAGCGACGAGCACAAAGTAACTAAGACAGTACCAAAAAAAAAAAAAAAGTGAATGCAAAAACTCACCCAAAATTGCAGAGAGGCTTGAAAATTCTGGTGCCTTCTCTATTGCTACTGCTTTACTAGTATCCAGAAGAGTGGAATTCTTGCATTGCACGTATTCTGTCAATTCGGGACACTCCCAATCTAAAAGAGCAAGGGAGAAAGAAATGGCACAAAACTTTAAATAGCCTATAACCAGTCGGTTACCTCTGCCCCCTTTACTTAGGGGCCCAGCCCCTATCAAACTATAGTAATTGAAAGTTTTGGATGCAGCAGAACAAAAGGACAAGATTTGATGGCATCAAGGTAAGAAAAGATCCATAGTCTATTTTAGTCCTTTATCTTTGGCTTCCTTCCTAAATTTTCGCTCCATTAATATTACTAGTCTACTGGGCATGGTGGTGTGATACCCATACTCCTAGCACTCTGGGTAGTCGAGTTAGGAGAATCCAAAGTTTGAGCGTAGCACGGGCAACTCAGCAAGACCCTGTCTCAAAATAAAAATAAAAAATTCTGGGGATACAGCTCATCTCCGTGAAAAGGGCCTGGGTTCAAGCCCTAGTATCCCAAGAGAAGAAGAAAGTAATGCATGTAAATGCAGATGCTCATCTTTATGTGTGTTATACTTCTATATCCCACTAGGTGTCATATCACTAAGTGATACACTTAAGACTGCTACTACTTGATACTGATTTTAAGCTTTCTATTTACTTTCCATTATTTCTTCTTATATCCCCTTATCCTCACTTTTCCTGCTCTCTCACTAGCCCTACAGTGTTGTCTCACATATTTAGATTGCTATTTAATGTAGATATTATAAATTATAAAAATTCTACTTATGATACACCATGACCACCTTTTGTTTTTCCCAGTCTTTTCTCCATTGGTTTAGCTTGCTGTGTATTTTTCATCTATTTAATTCCAAACTGTACCAAATTGTATAACTTACTCTGTTTCCTCCATTCCTTGCATGTTCTGAGTTTTCATAATATTGTACCTTGTTTCATATTGTTACTAGACCCACTGTGGGTGTTTTAAGTCACAAATACATGTTCTGTAGCTCTTGAATTATTTTTTTTTCTCTTTTTTAATTAACTTTTTCTGAAATTCCTATTATCTGATGCTGAACTGAATATACTATTCCTTTCAATGTATTTCTTTCAAATTTCTTTTTTCATTGTTTGTTTTTTGATTCTTTTTTTGAGAAATTTCAGCTTTCTTTCTAATCTTTTTACTACGTTTTCCATTCTGCCATTGCATTTAATTATTGGAATATTCCCTGGCATATAGACTATTACTATTTAATTAATGCAATATATATTTCATTTCAATGAAGACTTTAAAAATATTTTCCTCTTCTGTCATTTCTATTTTTAATTGACTCCTTTTCTTAATTTTCAAATAGATTTTACTGTAGAGTACTTAATATGAGATGGATCTTTTAAGTAATTTTTAAAGTGTACAATATATTATTATTCACTATAGGTACAGTATTATACAGTAGCTCTCTAGAACTTAGTCATCTTACATATTTGAAACTCAAAGGCTGGTGAAAAGTAACTTGCCATGGTTTAGATCTAGAATGCCCTAAAAGGTACATAAGTGCAGAGTATGGGGGTTGGAAGGTGAATGAATTATGAAAACATCATAGCTGACCTATGTTAGGAGGCAGAGCCTGCAAGGTGGGTCCCTGGAGGCTTGACCTGGAAGGGTGTTTATTTCCCTCCCTGTCCTTCCCTTTGCTTTCTGCTTCCTGGCTACTACAATATGGGAAGCTTTTCTCTGCAAGGCTCTCCCACCTGCTGTTTCTGCCTTGAAACCAGCTGTCCATGGACTGAAAATCTGAACCAAAATAGTTTTCCTTCTTTAAGCTGTGGGTGTTGACTGTTGTGTCCTAGCAAGGGGAAAGTAACTAAAACATACCTCATTTTCCCCTCCCATCAGCATCTGCCAACCACTATTCTATTCTCTGCTTCTATGATTTTGACAACTCTATATACTTCATATAAGTGGAATTATACAGTATTTGTCCTTCTCTGACTATATTATTTCATTTAGCATAATGTCTTTAATTGTCACAAATGGCAATATTGCTTTTCAAGCTGAACAAAATTCCATTTATGGATATATTCTACTTTATTTATTCATCAAAACTTTAGGTCGTTTCCTTATACTGGCCTTTGTGGATAATGCTAAAATCAATATAGAAGTGCTGTTTTTTGAAATTCTAAGTTTATTCTGAATAAATAATAAGGGGATTGCTCAATCATATAGTTTTTAGAAAACTTCCAGTTTTTCATAGCTGTTACATAATTTCACATTCCTGCCAACAGTGAACAAAGTTTATAGTTTATCCACATACTTGTTGACACTTACCTTTTTTTACAGTAAATATTTTAACATGTGAGATGTTACTTCGCTGTTTTGATTTGCATGTTCCTGATGATTAGCATTGCTCAGCAATTTTTTACATACTTGTTTGCCATTTCTTTTCTTTTTTTGCCACTTCTTTTCTTTCTTTCTTTCTTCTTTTTCTTTTCTTTTCTTTTTTTTTTTTTGAGACAGGGTCTCACTGTGAGTGAGAGACTCTGGCCTTGGGCTTACTTTGTAGCCCAGGCTGGTCTTGAACTCACAATGATCCTCCTGGGATTACAGGTGTGTGCCACTGCACTGGCTTTTGTTCGCCATTTCTATGTCTTTGGAGAAATGTATCCTAAAGTTCTTCACCCATTTTTATCAGGTTATTGGTTTTGTTTTTCTTTGTTATTGAATTTCTTATATAGTTTAATCACTTTATCTGATTGTAACTATCTCCTCTAATTCTGCAGTTTGTAATTTTTACTGTTGATTTTTGTGCTGTGAATATGCTGTTTAGTTTTATATAGTACTACTTGTCTATTTTTGTTTTTTTTTAACCTATACTTTTGGTGTCACAGTCAAAAAATCATTGCTAAGAAAAATGTCACTTTTTCATTAATTTTTAGTTTTACGTTTTTTTAAGTTTTTCGATATTTTAGTCTTTAATTCATTTTCACTTGATTCTTGTATATGATGTATATAAGATCTAATGATGTATAAAGATCTAATTTCATCCTTTTGAATATAGCTATCTATATCTACTAACAGCATCTGTGGAAAAGGTTATCTTTTCCTCACTGTGTACCCTTAACACTCCATCAAAGATCTGTTGACTACATATGCACAGTATTATTTCTTGGCTTTCCATTCTATTCCATTGGTGTATGTCTGTGCCATGTAGTTTTGGTGGCAGAATGACAGCAATATAGTGTTTTAATTACTATATACTATATTTTGAAATCAAGAAATGTGGTACTCCCATTTTGTTCTTTCACAAGATTGTTTTGGCTGCTTGAAGTTCTAATAATATCCATGTATTTTCCTACAAATGACAAAATTTTATTCTTCTTTATGGCTAAACAATATCTAACTGTATTATACATACATTTTCTTTTTTATTTTAAAAGAATCCCATTTTTTAAATTTTAAAATGAAAAAATTCAGAAAAGAAAAACAAAAGGAAAAAGAGATAAACAATAACAACAAACCCAAAACAGTAACAAAATAGGTTTTCAAAACAGAATGAAAGAAATTTAACGATGGTTGTTATATTGCATATTGTTTTTTTTTTCAAAGAAAGAAAGAAAAAAAAATTTAAAAAATAAAAACAGAAAAAGGTAGAATACTGAATTTAAAAAAAATAACACGACAAAATTTCTAGTTGATACATTACTCATTGTCATCTTTAAAATAGTTGCCAAAGTCACAAAATCAAAGCATAAAAAGTGGTTAGACACTCAAACATTGACAGTGCAAACCCTCCTGAGATTCAATGATCCAACAGAAATTCAGTAATATGGTCATCTATCTTACACACTATATATAGTGTTATACCCTTTAGAGCACTTGCCTTCCCTCTCACTTTTACCATATCTATTATACTTTTTGGATCCCATTATTCTCTCAGTTTTTATTATTTTTTTACACTAGGGAAACAATGTGATAATTACTAATGTGAGCCTTGTGTACTTCAATAATGAGGATACCTCCATTTACTTATAAAGGCTTCAAGATTATCCTTTTTTATAGCTGAGCAGTATTCCACTGTATAAAAATAAATTTTTAAAATCTACTCTGTGGTTGATGGGCATTTTGGTTGTTTACAAGATTTATCTAACACAAATTGTGCAGCTATGAACATGGGTGCACATATATCTCTCTGACATGACCTTTTCAATTTTGGGGGGAAAATACCCAGAAGGGGAATAGCTGGATTGAATGGAACCTCCAAATCCTAGTTTTCTGAGGAATCTCCAAACTGATTTCCACAGTGGTTGCACCAGTCTTCACTCCCACCAACAGTGGGGAAGTGTTCCTTTTTACCTGCATCCTCGCCAAGATTTGTTATCAGTTGTTTTCCTGATGGCAGCCATTCTTTCCATCGTGAGATGAAATCTCAATGTTGTTTTAATTTGCATTCCTCAAATGGTCAGTGATGGTGAACATTTCTTTATGTTTTTATTTGCCATTTTCATATCTTCATCTGAGAACTGTATGTTCATCTCCGATGTCCATTTTTGGAGAGGCTCTTGAATTTCGGGGGGTTAATGATACATTTTCTTCATCCATTCATCTGCTGCAACCTACGCTGGTTTCCTATTTTGGCTTGCAATTGTGCCGCAATAAACAGATAGCAGGTATACCTACATTATACTGACTCTAATTCCTTAAGGCATATACCAAGAAATGGTATACCTGAGGTAAATGGTAGCTCTATTTTGAGTTTTTTGAGGTGCCTTCATGCCAGTTTCTGTAGGAGGTATACTAATTTATATTCCTACCAGCAGAGTAGGAGAGTTACTATTTCCCTGCATCCTTGCCAGAATTTACTGGTTTTTGTATCCGTGATGATAGCCATTCTGACAGGGGTGAAATAGAATCACAATGCAGTTTTGAATTCATCTCCCAAAGGCTGAAGATACTAACTTTTTAAAAATATATTTACTGGTCCTCTGTACTTCTTTTGAGAAGTGTCTGTTCAATTCACTTGCCCATTTATTCAACAGGCTATTTGATTTTTTGGTAGGTTTTAAAAAATCCTTTGTATAGTCTAGATATTAATCTTTAGATATGAGTAGCTGGCAAATAATTTTTGATGTCCCTTCACTGTTAGCTGTTTCCTTTTTTATGCAGAAACTTTTTAAACTGGCATAGTCTGATTTGTTGATTCGTGATATTATTTTTTGTGCTATTGGAATTCTATTTAGGAAGCCTTTATCTGTGCCCATGGTTTTCTTTTTAATGTAGTCACTTTCTGCTTTAAAATCCCCACAGCTTTTGCTGTGTCCCATGAGTTAGTATGTTTTATTTATATCTTAAGATATTTTATAATTTCCCTTTTGATTTCTTTTTTGACTACCTGGTTTTTTAGGAGTGTGTTAACTTGCACATATTTGTGAAGTATTCTTTCTGCTACGATTTCTAGTTTCATTTGTGATTGAGAAAAAATATTTGAAATGACTTAAATCTGAAGTTTTTTAAGACTTGTTTTGTAACAATACTGATTCACTCTATTTTTCTATATATGTGAGGATAACGTGTATTCCATTGCTATTAGGTAAAATGTTCTGCATGTTTATTATGTACACTTGATCTAGTGTTGCTAAATCTGCCATTTCCTGATTCTGTGTATATTCTATCCACTGTTTAAAGTGAGTATCCATGTCTCATAATATTCTGACCCTGGTGTTTACTTCTCCTTCCAGTTCCATCAATTTTTACTTATTTAGGTATGCTGATGTTGGGTGTATATGTATAATTGTTAAGTCTTCCTGGTGAACTGACTCAAAATCATTTATCCTTATATTGATCACTTATCATTATACATTTTAAGATACCTTCTTTATGTCTTGTGTGTGTATATATATGTATACATATATATTTTGGGAGGATACTGGGGATCGAACTCATGACCTCACACTTGCCAGGCAAGCACTTGTACCACTGAGCTAAATCCCTGGCTTTTATTTAATTTATTTTATTTTTATTTAAAGCCTGTTTTTTAGTTCTTTTGTCACTCTCCCCTCTATTGCTGTATTCATTTTTTACTGATTTGGAAGGTACCAGTATGCCTTGATCCTTTTTCTTTTCCATTTGTGTATATTTTGTATGTATTTTCTTTGTGGTGACCCTGAGACATAAATTCTCATGTAGTTATCATAGTCTATGTACACTGATAACAATTTCAAGTACACAAAAATTACTTTTACTCCCCTTCTATACTTTGTTACTTATTTCACAATTTAGATATTTTACACTGCATATTCACTGTCACATTTTATAGTCATTTTAAATACTTTTAAACTTTACGAGAATTAAGTGATTTTCATACCACTATTGTAATATTAGTGTTCTGTATTTTCCTATAAATTTACAAGTGAGTTGTATACTTTCACATTTGTATGTTTATGTTTAGTGTCCTTGAAGTTCAATTTGAAGCTCTCTAGCATTTCTTAAAAGGTAAGTCTTATGATAAATTTCTTCAGCTTTTTTCCAAGAAATTCCTCACCTCTCCATTCATTTTTGAAAAACAGTTTGGAAACGTTTGGCATTCCTCATTGAAAATGTCCCTTTCAGCGCTCTCAATACTTTGTTTCTTTCCCTTCTGGCCTGTAAACTTTCTGGGGAAAAAAATATACTTCCACTTTTATATAAGTTTTCTTACACATGTCAGTCACTTTTCTTGCTGCTTGTGAAATTTGCTCTTTGTGTGGCTATAGTGTATTTCAGTGTGGCTTATTTGAATTCTTATTTGGGATCTACAGGGATTCCTATACAGTATTTGGATATTCATTTCATTTCTCAAGTTTGGGATTTTTTAGCCATTGTTTCTTTGAATAAGCTTTCTGGTCCCTTCTCTCTTTTCTTCCAGGATCCTGGTAATGCTTACAATGATCTGCCTGATACTGTCCCATGAGTCTCTTAAGCTATTTTTATTCTTTTTCATTATTTTTCATGTTGTATCTATGACTACATGACTTTTAAATGACCTGTCTTTGAGTTGATTATTTATTCTTAATATAGTCTGCTGTTAAAGCTGTTGAATTTCTCATTTTAGTTACTATGCTATTTAGCTCCAAAATTTGTTTGGTTCTTACTAAAATTTCCTCTTTGTTAAAATTTTCACTTTGTCCATGAATCATTCTCTTGAGCTTTGCGGGTCTTTGTGATAATTATTTTGTCTTTTTTGAGACAGGATCTCATTGTGCAGTTCAGATTGCCTTGAGCTCACTTTGTAGCCCAGGCTTGTCTCAAACTTGCAACAATCCTCCTGCCTCAGCCGAGTCTGGGACTACAAGGCATGCACCACCACATGGGCTTGTGATGATTATTTTGAATTAGTTGTCAGATAATCCTTCCATCTCCATGTAAGGAGATTAGAGGTACCATTAGAGTTACCTTCTAAGTATTTTATGCTGTTCTTTTGTTTAGAATATGTTTCTCTGTCTTCATATTCTTTGCATCTCAATGCTGGTATCTGTACATTAAAAAAAATAAGAACCTATCCTAGGCTCAAGGGTTGATTTCGTATAAGAGAAGACCCTCACCAAACAGCTAAGACTTTGTTCAGGAATCAATTTTGTGCTACTAGGGATGAATCCCAGGGGCACCACTAAGCTACATTCTCAAGCCCTTTATTATTTGAGACAGGATCTTGCTAAACTGACCAGCAGCATTTGAACTTGGAATCCTCCTGTCTCATCCTTCAAAAGTTCCGGGGTTACAGTCATGTGCTACAATGCCTGCCTTACCAATGTCTTTGTTCTCAGCAGCCCTCAGTCTAGAGTATATTGGGCCACATCAGTGCTCTGAGTCAGGTGAGACAGCAGCAGTCCCATGGGAAACCCTTAGAAAAGAATACTGCACACACAATGTAACTCTTCCTTTTCCAGGGGTAATGTGGGACCTGGAGGTTTTTGTCTACTCACATTTTTCACTGAGTTGAATAAAGGGGGTATGGCAAATACCTACATGCTAGTCTAAGCTAGTTTATTCCTCAGAAACAGAATAAGAAAGAAGTCAGTCTGTCATGCATCTCTCAAAAAAATTCAGAACAATGGGTATATGGTCCAGCCTTTTCTTTCCCACAACCCTTTGGGAGAACACATAGGACTTAGAAGTTTCCTACCAATTACATGATGCTGTGCCAGAGATAGGTGTTATATAGTAATTTGACATCTTAAGCTTTCCTACTGACTTCAAGGTGGCTATTTTTATGTTTGGCTAGGGTGTACAAGCCCTTCCATTAGTCTATGGATTTCTCACAAAGAGAATTATACCATGAATTGCTGTTAAAACAGTATATTCATGGGGAGAAATAAGGTCCAGTACTTCCTATGCTGACATCTTGTGGATGTCTTTCCCATATTATATTTTGTTTTGGTTTCTATTTTTAATTTTAGAGTATTTTCTAACATTAAAAGATCATTTCCTGGTGATCCCTGGATCTCTGACCATATTTAAAAGTGTGACCTAAAAGACTACGTAGTCCCTATGGCCTTGTCACATAGCTGGCTTCACTATAGTGTTCTGAGTAGGCAATTTCATTGAAGGACTATGAAAGTTAGTATCTTTAGATATTTTATTTTGGACTGCTCAAATTCTTCAGTAAAGAATCTTCCATTTTTATGTCTAGCATGTTTGGGTGCCAGTTTTCTGGAAGCTGAGCAGACAAATGAGGTGTTGGGTGAGGGTAGGAACAGGAGGAGTCCCCACAATTAGGATTGGCAGTTTCATTTAATTCTTCTCCTCTGTGCTTAGTGCCTAACCTTTGCTGTAAGCAATCCTCAAATTTCAGTGGCTCAAAACAAAACATTTAGTTACTATCCTGTGTCTACTGGTTTACTCAGGCAGCTCTGCTTCAGGTTACAGATCTGCAGTACATCTGGAGCAGCTCTGTGGAATCAGCAGGTTGCTTGGGGTTGATCTTCTTTGTCTTTCTCATTCTGGGGTCTCTCATGAGGGGCAGAAGCTAATTAAGATGTGTTTTTCCCAAAATGATGACGTAAGAAGAGACTCCTTCCATTTAAGTATGCTTCAAAGCTTTTCTTTTGTTCACTGATATCCCATTTCCCCAAAGCAAATTACCTGGCCATCTCCAAAGCCAAGGAGTATAAAAGTACAATAGAAGCAGGAGTAATTTGGACCACTATTTCAAAATCTCACCATATCCCTGCTACTGATAGTGCCTAGCATCTTCTAGTTCACAGTTCTTTTCAAAACACCCCAGACAGTAAGTTCAGAGACTCCATTTGGATACAAATGAAGCAGACAGCGTACCTGCCAAATTTCTGACATAACTTTTTAAAAGTATTTTGTGCAGCCAAATTTTAAGATTTTCTGGGGGATACTGTGGTGTAAACTGGATTATCTGTGTAATATTCACATTATTGATTTAGGTTCATCTTTCTGCTATATCAAACCATCTGATCTTCAGCTTTCCAAACTTTGTTTTCTTTTTCATACTTATTTTGTCATTATGGGTTTATTTTCTTTTTAAACAGAAGAAGAAATGAAGAATCTATTTTATGTCACTGCAGAAAGTTGTAAAATATGCATTTGGTTTGTTACCACCAACAAATACTCTTAGTTATAAGCACAATGAATAGCAATGTATTAATTTGTAGATGTGACCAGTTAATATTTAAGTTATGTGCTGAAAACTAAGAGAAATACATGAAATAAGAGATAACCCATAGCTCAGGAGAAAAAGTTTACATTCATTACATACAAAATCGATTGATAATTGGGTGTGTATTACATATTAAGTGCTAAATGACCTTTTTTCACCCTTCTCTGATCTTTGGGCAATTATTCTATAGTTCTGTGCTACTACACGTGGAACACAATGGTAATGGTCAGCAGAGGGAAGTGTTAGTAAAAAAGAGAAGTATGTTTTCTCAAAAGTATTTACTCATTGAGAATTTGTAGACAAAAGAACAATTTATATAGTGAGGCAATTTAAGGTTTAAATTAAATTCTCACCCAAATAATTTGACCCTCTAAACAGTTCAGGTGAGGAGAAGCTACTTAAATTTTCTTCAATGCTGTTGTAGTCTGTAGAAGACTCTGTTGCTGAATAGCTCAGAAAAGAAATGGAGGTATCACTTTGTAAACCTGGTCCTATAAGATAAAAAAACAAACAGAAAGGGTAAAGTATCTCAATAGAATACAGACTTGAAACAATAAGAATTCAAATTTATAAAAATGTATATGTGGCTGTATACTAAGATGTAAAAAACTGCTTTTACATACAATTGCAAAGGCATCATATTACAAACTTTTGTCTGAATTTTAGAAAACAATTGTTTTGATTTTAATAAAATGCATTATGATCTTCCATTATTTTTTAAAGTTTTGACACTTACTTTTCTTTTGGTTGTGATTCTTGGCTTAAAAATTCAAGTTCCATATATAAGTGATTCACTAATTGCAAACTAACCACTAAGAAAAGGAAAAAGTGAGTCTAGTTATTTCATTAAAAAAAAAATGAGCCTATAAAAATAGATCAAAGGAACTGAACAGACAGACCAGTATCAGATTCATACATATATAAGCAATTGATTTTTGATCAAAATGTAAAGGTAATTTAGTAGAGGAAGGATAACTTTTTACACAAACTGTGCTATAACAACTGGTTATCTATATGCAAAACAGAACAAAAATTTATAAGCACATTGTAATACTATAAAATAGTATCTCATAAAAATATGTAAAACATATATCACATAAAATATGTATCATACAAAACACCATAAAATACCATCATATAAAAAATTAAATCTCAATGGATCACAGTCCTTAAAGTAAATCCTAAAATTAACTAACCCTTGGTCCCTCACCTCACTACCTCTCTGTTAAAAACAATAACTTTCTCAGATGTCAAAAGTAGGTTATTTCTGTAAACATCCTTTGCTACCTCTCCCTATATGCCCTGAAGCAGTGATGGCGAACTTTTTAGAGACCAAGTGCCCAAACTGCAAACAAGAAACTCGCTTATCACAAAAATGCCAGTGCTGCAATTATGTTTTAGTTTAAAAAAAAAACTCATACATTAACACCTTTTGTCTTAAAAACACAGTAACATGTGTGCCATAGGTTCACCACCACTGCCTTAAAGTTATCTGTCCCTGTCCTTGCTACCTTTTCAGTTTTTATTTTGTCTTACCCTTCCTACATATGTTGTTGTAATCTGTCTTGCCTGCTATCTCCTGAAATTTCTTTTCTTTTTTTTTTGTCTCTTTCTTTTTTTTATCAGTACCAGGGATCGAACTCACGACTGCCTGCTTGCAAGGCAGGAGCTTATGCCACTGAGCTAAATGCCCAGCCCCCTCCTGAAATTTCTTGAATGCCATTCACAGCATAGCTATCCCAGCTACCAAATCCCAGAACTCAAGCAAGGCTCAGAAATAAGAAATAAGAAAAGCCCTATACTCACCATCTGGGTAGTTAGGTAGAGAAAAAACAGTGTTCATATTGTATGAGTATGGTTGTTCCTGGCCTTACAAGTTAGAAATTTAAATGTGCTTTTATCAAATTATACTGTACATTTTTAAAAAGTAAGATAGTTCTACAAAGCTTGCAACAAATCTGAGCTATCTTATAGCTTTTTAATTCCCTAATTTCTAGAGTCTCATGATTTTTAACCTTTTTTTCACCTCCTTCACATTTCTAAATTAAATGTATTCAACATTGCTACTATTATGACTGTTCGAATATATTCAGTTGATTCAGATACTATGAGCTATACTCAAAACCTATTGTCACTAGTTTTTGTTTTTCCTTTGAGTAACTTATTATCTAATTTTAAAATCAGTTTTCTAAGTACTTATTACCATTTCATCTCAGTTTTGCAAAAGTACAAATCTCCTCACAGTATCTTAGAAACATCAGGTTAACTCTACATTATTTTTTCCATGGTTTCCCCTTTCTTCTCTTTTTTTGTCTTCTATTTTTTCTCTTTATCCCTTCTGTTTATATATTTTTTCTATTTACTTTGTTAAAGAAGTATTGCTACTAGAAATATTTATCCACATGAGGAAATTTAGGTAGGCTAAATCTTGATATGCTACAAATGCCTTTTTATTTTCATTTATTATTATCCTAACATTCTTTCACATGTTTCCTATATTACAAACTTTGATCTGTACCCATAATTTTCTCTTTATTAATTTTCTCTCTGCATTCCTTGGAGCATTTTCTTCATTTTCTGAGAAGAGGCACATAAATCTAATGTTTACTTTTTCTATTTTTCTATTTGTCTTTTGATCTAGCATTTTATTTATGTTATCTTCACACTTGAATGACTAGCTGGTACAGAATTCTATATTTAAGAAACTGATCCCAGCTTTTGCATATGACAGCTTTGTCTTTTTCGTTTTTTTTTTTTTTTTTTTTTTTTTAATCGGTACCAGGGATCGAACTCACGACCGCACACTTGCAAGGCAGGCGCTTATGCTGCTGAGCTAAATCCCCAGCCCATATGACAGCTTTTAAACCTCACTTTTCCCTCATTGCCTTCTGCCCTACATCTGGGAAAGCTGACCAAAAAAAAAAAAAAAAAAAAAAAAAAGCCTTAGGGCTTCATCTCTTGGTGGTTCTAAGTTCAGAGCATAAATGGAAACCACATTCCAGTCCCACCAGCTAACGGCCATAAGAACCCCCAGGCTAGTTTCCTTTCCCTGCCTTCTCAAGCATTTTCAGGATTGCATGGAGCCATCTCTTTTCACTGTATGAAAAAGAAATATTTCATACCATCTTGATAGGTATGAAATTAGTCTTGAAAAGCCAAATCAAACTTTGGGTGAGAGAACCATCCTACCTCAATTTTCTCCAGAATTTTAAAAGTATCCCCCTACTACCACAACGTTCTAGCTTCTTTTTGGGGTTGCCTACAGACAGCAATCCAATGTTTTACATACATGTATCGTTTTTCAGGGCTGCTCCACCACCAAGTTACATGCCCAAGCCCTTTTCGTTTTTTGAGATAGGGTCTTGCTAAATTGTTCAGGCAGAATTTGAACTTGTGATTTTGATTCTGCTTGCCTCAGTCTTCCAGAGTATTGGGATTACAATCACGAGCCTAATTCAATGTCATTATACTCCTGATTGCTTTTTTGCAACTGATTTTCTCTTCTCTAGAAGAATGAAGGATTTCTCTCTTTACTCTGAGGACTTTCCAATTATATAATGTTGTACCTTGATGTCAGTCTTTTTCATGTATGGCAATAGCATAAATAGTTTATACCACTTAAACTTGTATCTCCACAACTCCATTCTTACTGTACAAATCTTAAAGATTTTTTCAATATGTATGCTCATGACTATTTTTAATTCTAAAAACATTTCTGGTTTCATGTGCTTAATAATTTCTTTTGTATTCATTCTATAATGTTAGGAACTACTATTTTTCAGATGTTAGAATTCTTACACTATAAAACTATTAAAAATAACAGTTTTATCTAGACATAATTCACATGCCACTTTAAGTTAAACATTTATAGTAAAAATCAAGAAAGAAATGTCAGCACCTCCCAAGAATCCACCATGCTGGGACTGGGAGGATCTAAAAAGAAGCCAACCAGGCAGCCTTTCTGCTAAGCCATGCAAACCACAGCACATGACTTCCAGAAAGAAAAAAGTCATTGCCTCCCATGAGCCTACCTGTGTTTGGGCTGACAATCAAACCCCACCTCACCCCTGCAAGCAACTCAGGTTGGGAGGACAGGCTGAATTAATAGCAATTACAGTATATAAAGCAACTAAATGCTTGTATTGTTTGGTCAATTTTGCAGGCCTGAGGCCAGCAGTCTGAACATCTCTTGGGAGGATGACAGCATGCAATATAGCAAATATGGTGGATTTCCTTGTGTTTTGTCTTTGAAACCTAGTATTATTCTGTTTTGCTTTGTTCTGATTGTTTTGCTTTATTCAATGTTCTGTTTTGGTTTTGGTTTGATTTTACTATACCTGATGGAATGGACAATTACTGTGAAGATAACAAGATATACTATGGTAGCTATTATTGTTTGCCTACTATCCTGCTTTGAAGTCTGTATCAATTTTGCTGCTTTGTTTTGATTGACTTTGTTATGTTGGGTTTTCTATCTTTAAAATAAAAAAATTATGAAATATAGTAAAATTCAGTGGTTTTTGTATATATTCACATAATGGTGCCATCACTGCTACTATTTTTACCTTCTCTTTGATGTCTGTTCAATTGTCTGAGTTTTTTCCTAAATTTATCATCTAATAAAATGAAAATTTTTTAAGTTGCAAAAAGTTCTTTTTGTTCTCTGACTGCTTCTTTTTATAATAGTCTGCACTTGTTTCATGGAAAAATTTCCCCATTATCTTGAGTACATTAACAAAATTATGTTTTTCACTATCTATGTCCTTCAAGTTTCTTTTTATTTAGTATCTTTTATTTTAAATGTTTACTTCAAATGCCTGGTAATTCTTTACTGTCAAAAGCAAGTACTAAAATGGCATCATAAGTGGGTCCTAGGAAAAGCTGGGCTTAGTGCAGGGTACTTGGGTAGCAGGCCATTAATGCCACAT
This sequence comes from Cavia porcellus, assembly GCF_034190915.1. Lineage (NCBI taxonomy): Eukaryota > Metazoa > Chordata > Mammalia > Rodentia > Caviidae > Cavia > Cavia porcellus. Next base: position 3,980,809 of record NW_026947502.1, read on the forward strand.
TGTAGGTCTTCCTGTCTACCTGAGAGGGACAAGGGGGTCCTGGGGTTTCACCACTAAGTTACAGACTTTTAATTAATCTCCTTCCTTCTCTTGCCAGTGTTAGTTTTCAATATAGTACCCAGGCCTTAGCAGTATGCAGCATCTGAGTCCAGTCCTTTTACTTCAATGTCCTTGGAGTGCTGGGATGGACCAAGGGTAGGTGCCTTACCACAGGAGTGGATCAAAGCACTTAACTGTCACTTTAAAGATTTCCAAAAGGTTTATTTTCAACACTATCACTCATTTCTTCAGGAATATGTGATGCCTCAAATTCCTGAACCTACATTCTGAGTCAGTTTGCTTCCTGCTTTGTCCCTTCTCTAGGAACCTAGCTTTCAGTCTTTCAGGTTAAATAAATAATAATCCATCCATCTACCTTCTAGACTCCAAACTCTTATCTCTTCCTCATCTATGGACTCACAAGTTCTGTGTACTTTTATTTCCATTTTAGAGGATCGTCAAAAAGGAGTAAATGGTGACGTTCAATCTTCCACAGTATATATGAAATTCTAAATTATTTATTTAATATGCTACAAAATTACTAGATTCTACTGTGCTTGGAAGTAGTTCTCAGGTTTTATCCTGGTAGCAGGTACTTGTAGTGTTTCTAATATAAGAAGTGGATGAGAAAAAAGTGAGCAAGTATTGCAAATGTATAGTAGTTTTTAATCCATCAGTTTGATAATTCCTTCAAGATTGCTTTATTATAATTTTTGGCCAAGAGTTTGGAGTATCTTTAATAATACTCTTCCCTGTGCTTTTGATATATTCATCAATTCAGTTTCATTTGCCTTTAAATTCTCTGTATTTCTAGTGTGCTAATAGCATTCATTCTTGTTTTCAAAGATAACTTTAATTGTACCGATATGTGGATGGCTCAAAAATTCCTATCATTCATCCCTTGACCACCTGTATGTTTGACACTGATATCAGGTACTGAAACCTGAAGCTAAACTGATCATATTACTACCTATTCAAAGACTTTAATAGCTTCCTTCCGCTCTAAAGATAAACAAAAGTATCTCTGATGCTGCAAACTACTAGGTTATGCAAAGACTCTACCTGGCTGTTTAATCTTGTCTTGGAATCACACTTCTTGGTACTATCCATACTCTAGTCACATTGACTTTCTTTCACTGAACATGGAGTAATTATTCCCACATTAAGTCTCTGCACACACTATTCCTCCTGCGTAGATTTCTCTTCATTCATCTCTTTGTATAATTTCTACTCTTTCAGATCTCAATTCAATTGTCATTCTTTCATGGAAACACTCCCTAATATCTCTAGCTAAATTCAATTAATTATACTCAAGTTAGTCTCTCTTTTGTAACACTCATTATAATATCACATTTATTAGTATGTGTTTATACGTTCTGAAGGTGAGGTTCAGCACACTGTCAGAAGAATTCATATTGAAGTAGGGTAAAAGCACCTCTTCCACTGAAACGGAAAGCTGTAGAAAGATACTGATGGATGTTTTTGTTTGGAGGAAAGAGAAAGTTGAGGAAGTTCAACCTGACAGTCTTACCTGATACTAGCTCACTGTTTGATGAACTACTGTCAACTTGGAGGTCATCAGTCACTGACTCCTATAAGAGCAAAAATTATGAGATTGACTATTTTCATATCACATTAGTTATTTGGAGAATGAAAAACTAATGTCATCCTTGTGCATCACTTTCACATCTATAATATATTCTTTTAACTAACCGATCACAGATGTAACCTGTTATTCAATAGTAAATCTCAAAATAATTAAAACAATACTATGAACATATCCTGGAAATCAACAAAACATTGTACTGCCTAATCAGTGCTGTGAGATAAACAAGTAAGTAAAAGATAAAGCTTAATATTTTTCTGATCGTTTAAGAAGGGCTTTTTAAAAATCTAAATATAAAGGCAAATACAAGAAAATAATAAATCAGTCTAAAGTACTAAAATTAAAAGATGTATAAACAAATATGGAAATATATAATAGGTAGATGTTTCACATATGAAAAAAGAAATACAAATAGCCAATAACTTAAGAAAAAAGTATCAACTTCACAAGCAATCAAAGATATGGCAAACAAAACAATATGCCACTTTCACTATCACTGTCTTCAAAAATACTAGAAAGCTAACGAATGAACGAATACCATTTTATTCTTTTACCTATCAAGGTTAAAAGTTTTGCCAATTTACCAACATGAATCAGAAAACTTTAAACACAATCTACCTTTTGATCCATTGCAAAGTATTTATTTTAGGGTAATAATTTGAGATACACACACACAAAAACCTTCAGTAGCAAGATGTCTACTGGTATCTACAACAGGCATACCTTGGAAGCAATTTGTTTTCCAATCTCAGAAAGTTATACAAATTACAGTATATCTATCTACAAGTCAAAACACTAAAAATGATATTTTAGCAACTATTTAATATTAGAGAAATATATAATAACAACTTGCAAAAGTTTTTAAAGCACAGAAAAAAGCAAAAGGAAGCATACAAAAAAATAAACTTTTAAAATGGTATTTTGGGGGCTGGGGATTTAGCTCAGTGGCATAAGTGCCTGCCTTGCAAGTGTGTGGTCGTGAGTTTGATCCCTAATAGTGATTAAAAAGGAAAAAGACAAAAAAAATGATTTTTTGCATAATGGAATCATCTGCAAGGAATACTTCCCCATGTACTTTTAAAATACAGAATAAAATCCTTTTTTAAAAATGCCTGATGTTGAAACTGGCATCCATCAAAAACATGTTATCGTAGAACCTGTAAGCTAACACTCTAGAACTTTACTATCAAGCTTAATGTTAGTGTCACAGTCACAATTTTTAAAAATGAGTTTCCCAAAATTACTATTGTGCAGCTGTAATGAATCATGTTTCTAGTGGTCAATGGAAAGCCAAATGGAAAAATGTGAAAATGGCTTTAAAATGTTTAACTGCTAAATATACTAAATACTATATATTTTATACTAAAATATAAAGGAACTAAGTTTTAAATCTGTTACAGAAAATGAGTAACACCCTTCTCTCCAATACTTTAAAGAAAAAAAGTAAACGTGCATAGCTATTTATCTGTTAGAAATTCGAGGATTCCCAAGAACACGTCAATGTCTTCAAAAATACTAGAAATCTAGCAGTTTCTACTGAATGAAGACCATTTTATTTTTTCACTGGAAAGCACAGCAACTACTGTACATCTCTACAGGTAACCAAGGGCAGAAACATACATACGCTCAATGGAGCAATCTCATTCTGGGTCTCTTCGCAAGTGTTACTTGCTGGAAGACTTTTCTCTCCCGAATCTCTTAACTGAGTGCTAACAAACAAACAACACAGTTAGTTTGCACCATCTGGACTTGACTCTCCACCTCTCTATCCACGCAGCTGGGGATTTGCAAAGATTCAGGGAGAAGATCAGATAATCTGCACCAATACCCAAACTGTGCTATGAAGGCTGGACACCCTTTTTAATTCAACACTGAGCTACAATCTTTTAAGCACTGAGCTAGACCTTCAACCTGTCCATAAAAAATTAACACAAAAACAAAAACTTCGCCAGGCACAGGGGCACATACTAAGCACATGATTGTAATTCTACCAGTTTGGGAGGGTAAGGCAGGAGGATCTCAAGCTGGTGCCCAGCGTGAGCACTTTGGCCACTGAGTGAGATTGTGGGAATGTAGCTCAGTGTGAAGGCCCTAGGTTTCAGTCCCTTGGGTTGTTGTTGTTTGGGTTGTTTTTCAATCTGAAATCAAAGTATATTTCATTTCTAAGAAGCGCGAAATGAGAATATCCTACTAATTTTCTCAGTTGATTCCTAATTAAGAGAAGCTACAATTAGGGCATGAGATTGGAAGTTTTCGGAGAAATAGGCTCAGCGGCCACTGAGCTAGACTACGCACCTCGGCTCCTCAGCGCCACGGCTTCCCGGCCCGCCCCACTCCGCTTTCTCCGCTATCTGCGGCAAGCCTCGCCCTTTGCCCTTCCCCTGCGGGCCTGCGAAGCCCTGGGCGTCTCTGGGCCCGAGGCGAAGCCCGCGAGGCGCTGTGAGAGGCCGTGGGCCCGGACGTGGCGGGGCCACCTCGGCCGTCGCGGACGGGCCGAGGTCTGGCGTCGGGGTTAAGTTGAGCCTCCGGCCCGCCCTCTTGCGAGGATAGACTCGTAGTGGCCACAACGCCATGCCACCCCCAGGCCTCGACAGCCTCTGGGCCTCCACGACCTGCCCCGTCGTCTTACTGAGGAAACCAAGCACAGTCAGAGCCAAGGCCTAGAGACACAGCCTCACACCCTACAGCAAAGACACGCTCCGTAGCAGCGCGCTTCGGGCCGAGCTCCAGCCTTTTTATCCAGCGAGGCCGCGCAGGGGCTTCTGGGAAGACGCAGGACTAGGCCTGCGGTCCCGCCCTCTAGAGGCGGCCCGCTACGGTGGGATCCGTGCTGTATGCTGGTTTGCTGGGAAAAGGTGGTTTTGTTGGTGTGTTTGTTTCTGTCCAGGTTTCTTTACTTTTGATTTCCTTGTTAGGCCTATAGGCCCAAGAGCAGCACTACCTGTCTGGCAAGCCTGCCTTCACCATTCTATCAGCGCTACCCAAGGCCTTAGATCTCAGAGCACAGGGCTGCAGGCTATGGTGTCTGTGAATTAACCAAGCCTTCTGAGATCTTGGACTCTGATCTCTTTTCAAGGACAGGCAGAGTCCCTTAGCCTGGGCCTGCCTTCTGGACATTTGAGCACCCTTGTAGTCAAGCTAGAAGATTGAGAGGCTCCCCTGGGCACCCAGATGTGCCCCACTAACTGAAGAGAAATAGGGCTGACCTCCCTTTCTCTCCATGCACTCAGGTGGAACAATTTGGCAGTATGTGATAAGCATATGGCACACATAACAACAGCCACCTTATTTAAAAAAATAGTATTTCACATCATTGAAAAAGGCAGTTTGTAGAAATGAAATTACAAAAAGCTTAAGAGATGTTTCTGTAAGACCTCAATGTTATGTGAATGTAAGCACATATATCCATCATATTTCTATAAGATAATCACTGTTTTAAATTTAAAATCTGCTTCTAGGAATATAACAATTTAAAAGATAATGAATCATTGGCTTGGTGTGGTGGTGCACACCTGTAATCCCAGCACTTGGGGGGCTGAAAAAGGAGGATCACTGTGAGTTTGAGGCCAGCCTGGGCTACATAAGTGAGTTCAAGGCCAGCCTGCACTACATAAGTGAGTTCAAGGTCAGCCTGCACTACACAGTGAGATCCTGCCTCAACACACACACACACACACACACACACACACACACACACACACAAAATGAATCAGCAAAATATTTTTTGTAAAGTAGTAGGGAGGCATTCTCAAATGGTGTTTTAGGTCACTACAAAAAGTAAGTGCCCTAGTTAGAGACAAGGCTACAAGGAGAAGGTGTAGGAGAAGAGATACTAGTCTGCATGTGCAGAAGGATGGACTCTGAACTTTATTGTGGAAACTATGAGAATTCATCGAAGGACTATTAAACAGGAAAGGTGTGTGACCAGATTTTCAGTTTACAAAGTGTGCCTGATTGAAATGTGGATGGTGAAATTTGAGGAAGCTGGGGTGGGAACACAAAGACTGTTTAAGCAAACACTGTAATATTCCGGATAAGAGAGGAGGCTGGTGCAAATTAAACAAGTAGCATTGAGAGTAGAAAGGAACTGACTAAGCAAACACACCGCAGGTGGAAAAGGCAGACTCTGCATATCTTAGATCTAGCAGAACCCACCATTTTAGGAAAGTGTACCCAATAATTTGTATATGACCAAAAGACAAGTAAACATTTTAATAGCTATTCCAATGGAATTGAATAGTTATTTGTTCTTTTAAAAGTATAAACATTATTTGACTCAGGACATACTTGATGATAGGGACAGTTTCAGCAGAAGTCTGAGCAAAGAAGTTCCCTTGGCAACATGATAAGACTTTGAAATTTGGGGAAACCTGGAGAAGATGTAGATGACACCAAATGTGCTGGCTGACAATATAGCTTGATCCTCTGGTAGAATGGGCACCATGATTGTTGACCATCAACTGTATTCCCACACAAGAATTAGGTTTATATAAGCATATAAAATAGTGATTATAAGCAACTTTGAGAAATGAAAAATCTTTATTTTATTACAAAAGTTTTCATAAATGCATTTTATATTTGATATGCATGCTATTATAACAAAGCAAATGAAAATATAATTACAGTTGATACTTTATGCATTTTAAAAAGTAATATTTTAATTCCCTCAATTTTCAAAAATTGAAAGTAGAATAAGCAATTCTTCAAAAATATCCATTTTTCCTCCATGCAATCATTACAATGATTTAACAAGGAAAATTAAAACAAGTCAAATGGATGTTTAAATGCCACTGTCACTTCATGTAAATCTTTTTCCACTTGAAGACCAAGTTTAGAAATGTTTGTATTCCAAGTATTTATCTATTGCTTCTTTGTTCCAACAATTAATGTGTTCTCACTGAAGAGCTGGGGTTTGGTCCTCACCTGCATGCTAATGTCATTTTTATTGTAGTTGATTGTAGACTCACAGACAGGAATATATAGCATACTTGCGAGAAAACAAGACTACTAGGATCCTTTTGATTTAAATACTTCCTTTTGATGTAAATACTTCCTTAAAAAATACAAGAAAATATAGCCAACTTATAGTTTACCAATTTTACATATGATCATTTTTTCCTGAGATAAGCAAGTTTGCAAGTGCTCTTTTCATGCAAAAATACATTTTCCCATTCTTTATATTCATGTTGTAGTATTTTGTATTGTAAATAACTATCACATTTGTGCTTTATACAGTTGGAATATAAAGAATAATTCATTTTCTTTATGGCAGAGAAGTAAAAGACCATTGGTTTTTTGATGGGTAATACAATCAAATTAGCTGCTGATTACGAATTGCTAAAACATTACCTGATTGTAAAAATTTCAATGGAAACTCCTGGGTTTTTTCCATCCTCACGGTTTTACCTAAATTTAGAACTAAAGAGTGACTGTGTCTGAGGGAGAGACATGGTATATTTAGTACTGGGCTTCCAAGTTTGAGTTCCTAATATAGGGAGCTATACCTATGTACTACATGGGCCCGAGTCTCCTGGCCTGCCTGGAAGGGAAATCTCAAAACCATAGAGACATCTGTTATAACAAGGAAGATAAATTGATTTATATTTTGTTTTATATATAATAGGATTGGTCTGCAACATGTGAGTTACTAACCTGTTTTCATTAGAAATAAGTAAAAAGGCCAAATATTTAAGAGTATATTTATATTTACAGAGTTGATTTTTTGTTAGACCTCTAAACTTAAACATGCTCCAACACTCAGTGTGACTATAGCTCTTTATGTATCTTTTTTCTATACTGGTTAAAAGGAAACTCAATCCCCTCTCCCAAAATGAAATATATGATTGGGAAATCTGAGGCAAGATAGTTTCATTAATGCGTGTTGTTTCCTTTTTTCTTTACTATGAGATTAAGTGGCGTTAGAAGAATAGATACATGTGCATGCAGTGTGTGTGGAGCGCCCCCCCCCTTCTCGGCACATCTGCGCTGACCCATTTATTGGCCCAAATGTTAGGACTTTCACACAGATCAGGAAATCTAGTAGAAACATAAGATCTCAAAGACTAAAAGACCAAAAGAAATCTTAAATTGCCTGCAATTAATCATAGCTAACTACTATGAGATAGATATAAATAAAGTTAAAATGAGTTTTAAATCATTTGCTTGAGATACATTGTTCAGAATTTTTTTTGGAATCAAAGCCAATTACGAAATTGTAGTCAAGTGGACATACAATGGGAAACAAGTTTTCTCTGAAATGTGGAGACACTTGCCCTTAAAATAGTATAAATATCCAATTTAGGTAATGATTTTCACTTTTAATTGATCAAATATGTATTAAATATTTAAAATTCCAGAGCTATACAGCTGTGGCCTATTTTAAGTATACCTTTAATCAGAAGCACCTTTAAAATTAAAGTGCATAAAATTGGCTCATTTATTAAGTGTCCGATTTGTACGTGTAATCATAGGCCTTCAGAAATATTATACATAAATAATATGTGAAAACCTAACTAGATATATCAAATGAAGCTGTGGTCCACTTTGGACAAGACTGAAATGTAAGCATGTAATTACTGTGCAGATTCATCCAGGCCTGTGTGACTCAGCTTAGACTTCTTCCAGGGAAGTGAGCTCTTGCACTAGAACACTGAGTGTGCATACTTTGATTTAACACATGAATTGCATATGAATTGTTCATGTGCTTGCAGACTTCCATCCCTACAAAAGAAAAACACACCTAGGGACCATGTCTTCTTTAGGTGTACAACTTATAGCTTAGAACTGAACTGCTGACCATGATATCAGGGATTTATTATTTAAATCCCTGTCACCCAGGTGGAGGTCGCATTTAAATACATAATGCAGAAAAGAGGGTCTTATAGTTCATTTAAGAGCATGTGGAGATTCTAAGAATAAAATTATGCCATAAACAGGTAATTCTCTATGATGGATCATTTTCTCTTCAAAGTAAAAAATTATTTTCTTTAGAAACAACAGCTATTCCTCCTCTCATCCTGCCTTGATAGTCATATTGAAAGAAAATAAATTTATTCAGAATTACAGCCATACTGCATTTTCCAGCTCCAACATGGACCCTCTGAGAATAGAAGAGAGAAAGACCTCAACAGGGAATACTAATTGCTACCGATCCTGAGATACAACAATCCATTTTTTTTTTTTTTTTTTTTGTACCAGGGATCAAACTTGGGACCTCGTGATTGCCAGGCAGGCACTTATGCCACTGAGCTAAATTCCTAGCCCTACCCACCCTGACAAATAGCTCTGAGTGTTGTCTTTTAAGTCTTCCCTAAAGGTCAATTCGTTATAGAACCAAGAGACATCTTTTAGAATTCATTATGGTAAGAAGTCCTGGAATATATGCATACTAACCTCAAAAAGTTTTACATTACATTTGTGTAGGTAGTTCCTGAATGTTTTAATGAGATTAATAAATTAAAAAAATGTATTGAAAGATCTCTGTAAGTTGTTATATAAATATAACATTTGTTTAAGACTATCTGAATTTGCATTTTTCATGAATAAAAGTAAAAATGAGAACTTTTCACATCAATAAAGGATTGTCATTTTTAAAATCATGTAGAGTTATTGTTTTATTTTAGCATGATTTTGTATACCTCATTTTAATTTTTAAATGATTTGTGAATTACAGTTATCGAATGAGGTAGCCCACATTGCCTAGATATTTGCTATATCTGGTTATTAGTCTACAAATAATTAAGTACAATATGTCAGTTGTTTTTCCTTTATATTTAATAAGAGTTTCATGAATATTGAGAATATATTACTTTTAGTGGTACACAGTTCTTAATAAACTGTCTTGATTTTTACATTGCCATTTGTGATGTTTTTTAGCAGCTTTCTACAGTATCATTTTAATAAAAATAAAATGTACTCAGTGATGATAGAGAAAATATTGTTAAAGACCTCTTGGGAAAGGAAAAGGCTCAGTCATAAAATCAGGTGCTTATTCATTTTCAGCTGAGTTGCTTTGACTCGTTACTTTCAAGAATAACTATAATATTGCTGCGTAGTCCATTATGCTGAGAACAACTTCCCTTGCACGTCACATGGAGACTGAGTAAAGCTCTTCTATTTGTTTTTTGAAGTACTCTCTCAGCTCAGGTCTCTTAGCCTTTAGTGTTGGTGTCAGCAAGCCATTTTGAACTGAGAACATGTCACAATGGATGTGAATGGCTTTAACCTAAAAACCAAATGCAAAATACATCTTTAACAGGAATACAACACAGAATTAATAGCATACATGGACAAAGTAAACAGGTGTATAAAGATAGGTCGATACACAAACACTATGCTAAGTCAACCTTCTATCGGTAACATTTCAGCCCCTTTGATGAGCCTGGAAGCCAGCTGTTTCCCCTCCCACTCACCCATTCACCCAGTCCAAAGGGATGAATCGGTTGCTTACCCTGTGCTAGGCACCGGAGTACATAGAGGAATCAGAAACACTCCTGCCCTCAGGAAGGGCACATTTGCATCTAGCAGAGCAAGCAGAGACACGCTAGACAATTATTAGTACAGCATGCACAGGCTCTAGCTCGGAATGGTAAAGGAGGGAGAGGAGCAATCAGGGAAGGCTTCTCTAACAAGGTAATTGTTTTTAAAAGATGAGTAATAAGGTAGCCAGCCTGCATAACGGGAGAGTAGGTAAGAAGGGCACTACAGCCAGAGGCAACCTCAAGAACAAACCCAGGGAGTGGGAGACGGTACTGTGTGAGGAGGGAAATCCAAGTGGTTTCTCATTATTACAAAAGATAGGAGGTAAAGCATGTGAGGGATGGAGCTGAGGTGGTAGAGGAGCTAGTTCATGGAAGAACTCACACTTTCTCTGGAAGACAACAGGAAGACAGTGAAGGTTTTATTACAGAGCAACGACCTAGCTGGATGCACATTTTAAAAAGATTTCTTCCAGGGAAACGAGAAGATGATTTTTGAGAAAGATAAGACTGGAAGCAGGGCAACCAATCAAAAGGATCTGGGCAGCTTGAGGGAGAGAAGAGGTCCTGCATATATGGTAGGATGGAGACAAAGACAAACAGTTCGAATGATTCAAAAGTAAACTGACAAGATGTAGTTAAGAGGGAGACAGACTTGAAGATTCCCAGGTCTCTGGTTTGGATGGGCGGCTGGACACTGGTGTCATCCGTAGGAGGAAAAGAAAGTCTGGGGGGACATGAGTTGAAGCTAAAAGAAAAAAGTTCTGCCATGCAGTCTTATCAAATTTATCAGAGAGGAGTTGTACTTAGTTTCTATTACCTGCTTCCCTGGGGCAGAACTCAGGCCTCCTCATTCAAAGTCTCTCCGCAAGGTGAAACAGAGACAGAAAGGATCGAGGGACTAATCTAGGAGCCCTGGAAGGTCCTCCCATGCGGAGCCTAGCAGGGAAACTTGCTTTACAGTCAGCCTCTAAGAGTCTTCCAGTCTAGGCTTGGGCTGAATCCTGAAGTGGCTCCATCACCAAGCGATTGTAGCCTGACAACTGGACCAGTTCAGGGATTCTGTTGTGATAATACATCATTAAATAATGAACAGTTATGAATTTCTAAAATATACTTAAAAAGTAACCAAATACTTGTTTTTTTTTTGTTTTGTTTTTTGTCTTTTTCCTTTTTATTGGTACCGGGGATCGAACTCACAACTGCCTGCTTGCAAGGCAGGCACTTATGCCGTTGAGCTAAATCCCCAGCCCCTAAAAAAGTAACCAAATACTTGTTAAATAGTCACTTGCTGGTTGTCTTGTGGTATTGATCTTTATTGAGTCACTGTTATATACTCAGGTATTATGTCAGCCACTAGGTAATACAGGAAGAGACCTAGCTGCTAATCACATGGAGCTTACAGTATCATGAGAGATGCTGCAGAATAATAATATAGTTGTTCTGGGGATAAGCACCAAGACACCACAGCTCCCCTGATATTCATTCCTCACCTCCTCCATGCTAAGAGAACTTAGAATTTGGGGCCAATTCAGTGTAATGTCAATCATCAAGGTTCCCTGATTTCTCAGGCCTCATGCAACTAAAAGAAAACCACGCCATTGGTATTTGGCCTGTAAGAAAGGAAATATTTTGCTTACCTAATAGAAGATTCAGACATGGCTAACTCCATCCACTTTCATGTCTCCCTTCCTTGAGTATGAACAGTACCCAAAGCTGTGGGAGCCTCGTGGCCTTGTGATTATGAGGCTATAAGCCAACATACTAAGAATGGATGGAAGACGGACAGGAAGCACTGAGCTCTTTGAGTCTCTGAACCTACTCGGCACCACCTATCTTTCAATATCTTATGCAAAGCAGGGGCAAACCCCAGTCCAGTCTGTTTAAGCAGATTTTTCTGTTAAAGCTGACTACACCTCTGATACACTACGTAACTCAGGCTTGGGCAAGAGTCACTGAAAAGGGATGCCCGAGTCGAACTCTGAAGGACAAACAGACTTTAGCCAGATAAAGAAAGCAAGAAGGAGGGGAGGGGCTGGTAGTGGCCTCAGGAGAGGAGGATACGCAGGAGCAGGCAGCAAGCACAAGACCTATCAGGAGAACACGTGTACAGCTGAAGGTACAATCAGTGAGAGGCTCGTGCAGGGGACCTGCAAGTTCAAGCCCCTGCGATAACCCTGTCCTGAAAAGAAAAACAAAAAAGCACTGGGCATTTAGCTCAGTGTGAAGGCCCTGGATTTAATCCCTAGTGTGGGGAGTGGAGGGGGAGAAGCGAGAAAACAACAGAGACAGACAGGCAGACACACAGACAGACAGACAGATGGGAGGCAGCAAGAAAGGAGAAAAAAGGGAAAGAAAGAAGAAGAGAGAAAGAAAGGAAGGAGGGACAGAGAAAAGGAGAAAGAGATGGGCTGAAGTGATTGGCCAAATAGTATAGGAGTAACACCTTGCTAGGAATTTTAGACATGATCCTTTACACAATTTTTATGCACTAAGAACTGAGCTTGAATGGCTGTTTGGAAAGGTTACTTTATTAAAAGCTTGAAACCTTTCTGAAGCTCCCAAAGGGACTTCAGTCATTGAATATGTCATGCTGGGGGCAGAGCCACAGCCTAGGCTGCTGCAGGGGAGGAGTGTCTTGAACAGCAGAAAAGGATCAGACTATGTGTTCCACAAGCCAGATAATGAGTGAGACGTCACTGTGTCAGATGCCACTGTCCTTGGAAAACTGATCAAACAAGTTCCTGTGTCAATGATTATCTTCACAATCCTGGATGCTAACATCCCGACAGTAGCAGGTGGGTATTTAAAGATGACAAAAGTTCCTTGCTCCAAAAGATCTGTTACATTCTCTTATTCTGCAGGTCAAATATCCAATGTACCAAGAAATCTCTAACACAGCTATGCTTCCAACTTTTAGAACATTTTTAAGAAAACTTGCAACGTATTCTGGCATTTTAATTCACATTTGTAATTAAAGAATGCAAAAGCTTTCAAATAGCATCAGTGAATCAGATTCCTCTTTGTCTCTAAGAAATCTTTTCAAATGAAGGATTCACTTTTGACTTAGAGTAGCTTATTTCTATCAGAAGAACAATATTTTAAGGGATTCTAGTGTGTGTGCTTTATGCTAAAACTGGAGCTACCAGTATGGGTAGCCGTCTCAACTTCATTCAAAGGATCTCCACCCAGATACCCACTTTAAAGAGCTGGTTATTTGAGGCTCTGGGCTTAAAAAAGGGGTATTGTGAAGTATTTCAAAACTAATTAAAGTTCTTGCAAGAAGTATGTTAGTTGAAAACTCACTGTGCTTGCTAGTCAAAGGAGGATTTGGGCATGAATAGGGCTGGACCCCGTGGGATATGCTCCTTCTCTAATCTGTGATCATCAACTGTAAACCACCCTAGGACACCCAAAATTCATGGAAGCAGGTCCCAAGGGAGAAGCCTAGCACACTGAGGAAGTCACTATTAGAGATGGGACCTGTGACATAAACAGGGAGGGGCGTGGGGTTCATGGTGGTGGGAGGAGAGGGATGAAGCAGGGGTGCCGAGGGGGGGTTAGGTGGTTAGGGAGGAGAGAGGAGAGGCTCCGCTCAAGCCCCAGGGCAAGCAGAGGAGTACCCCTCAGCATCTATACCAGATGCCATCTAAGTTTGATTTTCAAAAGTTTAGAAATCATCATTTGTTGACAAAATCCATCAGTTTAAAAAAAAACCTTAACACAAACTAAGTCACACTGAACGCTAGCTTTGGTGATTTAATGCAGCAATAACTCATACTGGGTCAAAATGAAATACCGAAAAATTGATGGTGCTAATATCATTAACTTAAAACATTAGTTCTCTTCTGATAGGAAAGTGCCATGTAAAGACTTCTGGTAAATGCAACCCATCCATCCATCTTCTTTTTCTTCTGAAACTACTAACATGATTTTATAAATAAGACGCAAATGCCAAGATGTAATTTCCACAGTGGCTCTGCAGCCCGGGTTTCAGCTTGTCAGTATGCCTAACGGCACATGGAGAACACTGTGTAACCAGGCAGTGACAACCAGAAGCTCCAAAAAACACAATACAGGGAAGGTGGATTTCATAGGGGAGCTCCGTAATGCCAGTTAGATAGTAACAGAAAATTTGATCTTAGGAAGAAAGAACATGCGACAGGTAGGTTTCTGAGCATCTTCCAAACCAGCTACCTGCTGCAAATCTAGTTTAAAGGAGACCCCTGTAGCTCCACGTGGCTTTCTACAAAATCATTCTGCGTGGGAAAAGACTTTATCTTCAACAGCAGCCTTGCAGGAGGCCACACAAGCGAGCGGCCCAGGCGCAGCTCCCTCAGAGGTTTGGTCCCTCAGAGCACAGGTCAGAGCAGCACTGCTACTGTCCCTGCTCTTGCCTGGCCTGCAGCGGTAGACCCCTTTAAACTCCATATGGAATACTGATATCTTGCCTAAATGGACAAAAAGTCTAGTCAGTGCACAGAAAAAATGAGTTGCACTAGTTGCTTGATATTGACCTTAACTGTGGGCCCCACCCCTTAGTTTTTCAGAAATGAATCAACAATGAAAGACATTTTCCTTTCTTAAAATGGTTACATATTTTCTCATAAAACCAAACTGTGAGTCTGTTTTAAAAAGGGGGGGATAATGAGAATCCTCATTCTTCGTTTACCCCATTACATCATGAAATTGGCTTTCCAGATTTTAGTGAGTAAAGCTTTTGCGAAGAAGGAAAGAAATGTAAGCTTCTTTTCTTGAAATTATACTCTTATTGTTGCAAAGAGATTGTACAGGTCTTTAAATTTTTTTCCGAGGTACTGTAACAATACAGCTCAGGGATAAAGTGCCTCAGAGTGTTCATTTATGTCATTTTTCATATTTAGAAGAAGCAAGTTTCTCCAAGGTACTACTCACTGAGACACTTAAACACAAACTGCACTTAGAAAATAAACAGTAAATGATTTAGGACAGAAGAGATAAAGTAAAACAACTTTAAATGATTATGGAAATGATCACTTCTGATTCAAAGGCAAACTGGTCAGGTATATATTCATTTCCATGGGAGGAAATATAATAAAATATTTGTACTGAGGGTTTTATTAGTTAGAATTTGAAAAATCTGTCAAGTTTCAAAGTTCATTTTGTATTGCCTATGAAAATTAATAAGGCATCTAAAGATCAAAAATTATCAAATCATAGTTAAGTATGTTCAAATACTTCCCAGTCACCTACCTATATCAATTAATTCATTAATTCTTTTTTTTTTTTTCGTCTTTTTGAGACAGGGTCTCACTATGCAGTTCAGGCTGGCCTTGAGCTCACTTTGTAGCCCAGGCTGGTCTCGAACTCACAATGATCCTCCTGCCTCAGCCTCCCAAGTGCTGGGATCACAGGCATGAGCCACCACACCTGGCTCAATTCATTAATTCTTAATTCATTAAAATATATCTTACTAAGACCTCTACAAATTAACAATGGATGGTCTAATTCTAGGAGTTGCATGCTTCTGGTGACTGTCCTTTGGTACATTTTTTAGTTTATCAATTTTATAGTACATCTTTTTTTTCTAATTCAAAACTTAATGAAATCAAATCAACCCACCACAGAAAGTCTGGGATTCTAAGACTTTTAATAATGACTCAAATACTGGACTCTGTGTATGTGTTTTGAGGTCAGCCTTAACTGGTCATTTCACTGAGGAAGGACAAGGGCAAGCCCATCTCAGGTTTTGGATTCAGGGAAGCAGTTTCTGTGACGGTGGGGCTCGCAGCTGTGGGCATACCCTCCCTACTCAGGCGTGAGGGCTGGCTCCAGTGAGGAGGGTGCCTCGGAACAACAGAGGGGAATGCAGACCCAGGAAATAAAGAGGTGGCACCTGGGGCGATAAAACTAAAGGCCTCTGTCGTGCTAGGACTCCCCAACATTTGAGGTTATGGTGAGAGCAGATGAATAGAGCACAGACTCTGATGAGAGCATGTGGAAACTCAAGAATACATTCCCTCTCAGTAAAGCTGGAACAAAACTAATGGTTAATACTACAAACCTACTCAAAGGTTTCCGTTAATCTGAAGAGGAATCTGGACTGGATGACACCTCAGGTCACACCACCTCTTACCAGCAGAGGGTGCAGAGGCTTTAGGAATGCGCTGGACTCTAGCCTGCCCTTCAGCGGGCCACAGAGTCCCTGACCAGCCCTCTGGGACCACTCAGCCGTTGCCCTAGACCACATGCCATGTCTGACCCAGTCCCATGACTCCCCATGAAATTTCTTCTAGGAAATTTGTACATCTGAGTGACTATTATGCCCAAATTGACCTTTCCTTCCCAAAGACACATGTAACTTGTCTGAATGCCTTAGATTTCAGAACGTTTTAAAGACTTATTTACCCAGATTGTCACTGTTCTAAAGCATACTTTCAGATGACAGTTAAGCAGTATTTCTCAAACCAGGTTCAGGTAAATATCTATTGCCAAAGAAAAACAATATGCTTAGATCCTGAAACTTTCCATTTCCTCGGTTGGAAGTAAAGAAATTAAAACTGCAACTTGGGTAAACAGTCTTAAATTGCAAATTTTAAAAAGCACAAGAATTTCACGCTTGAAACCAGTTTTTAAATATTCTTAGATCATCATCAAATGAACTCAGAAAGGTTTTACATTTTCACGGACCTTGTAGACTCCCTCATACAAAATTTTATGAAAAATGAATCTTAAGAAGTGTTCATTTTATGAAAAACAAATGCTTTAAAGACAAAAAATTTTAAATTGGCACGTTACTATTTTTCTGCTTGGGGATTGTTTTCTCTGACTTCTTGCATAAAGAGGGAGTGTGTATCTAAGTAGGACCAAGCACGCTTACACATCTGGTTGCAGTTAAGAGCCCCAACCTCGTAAAGACGAGCTGTGTTGGAGGACGGCTTGCCCTCTCCCTTGCTTTGCTCCATCTCTCACAGAACGCCACCGGCCTGAAGGCGGAGTCCAACCTTTCTGATATCCTAGGAAGCAAGCCTGCCCCAAACAGCCCCCATAAAACTGAAAGTCAGACAGGACTCTGGTCTTCAGTGTTGTAGGCATCTTGGGAGACAGACCAGATCTACGTGTCCTCATGGTGACAAGGAGGCTAACACTTCAGCCTTGTGAACTTCTGTGATGATAAGGGCAACAAACCACTCACTCTTCCAGACCTATTTTAATTCAGAAGGCGGCTCTGGCAGTCAGTCTGAAACAGGCCTTCGGGGTCCACGGTACCACGGAGGGTAAGGAATCTAGGTCAGTGTCACCATGTCATCCTAACTAAAGAGCTGTAATGGGCACAAGGAAGACAGCAGTTACCTGCTCAAAAGAATGAAGTCCGCTTTCTTTTCCTAACCTCACCAAATCTTCTAAAATGGCTTTCTTCAAGTCCTGAATGGAACCAGAGAAGCAAAATTAGAGAAGCAAAATTAGCAAGAACACATTTCAAAGTGGAGGTAGTAGAAAACCATTTTGAATAAAGTGCAAATCAATGGTAATTGTGCAGAAGTGGGATCCCGCATACCCTAGCATAGTGGGACTGGGGGTTCCTGGTGACCACATTCGCCACCTTTTCGGACAGAGGAGGGCTCCTCTGGGTCAGAGTAGCAGCCTTGAGCAGGTTGACAGACCCTCGCCAGTAGCCTGGTGAGTTCAGCCCCTCCCAGAGGAACCCAGCATCCTGTGGGAGAGGCGGGGTCCACAGCCCCTGAGACTGGCAGGCTGCTGCTGGGTCAGAGGGCAGCCTGCTCCTCCAGCACAGGTCCCGGGAAGTTGCAGGAGGATGAGCATGGCCACGGCTCTGAGCAGGAGGAGCTATCACTGTTTCAGCTCCCCTCCTATCTCTGGGAAGTCAGTACACTGCAGACACAGTCTGCCTCCCATTGGGGAAAGCCGGAGCAGGAAGTCAGGAAGCCCGGGCTCACAGCTACACCTCTATGACTGTGGGCAGCTCCTTCCCCTGGACCATCCTCCTCCAGCTGTAAGGCAACAGGGCTGGGTAAAGTCTCCATGAAGCCTTTTGGCTCCAAAATTCAAGTTTGTCAAATTGCTAAGAAGAATTATGAATTTCTTCAACAATAACTAAAAGACATTTCTGGCTTAGGATTTCCATTGTGTATAAAGTACCATCAAAAATTCCCTACGTGTTCAAGTTTCACTGCTCTGACAGCTTTTCTGCCCCTTTGTTATGCGGTATCACAGCATGTTTAACAACCTCTTAGCAAACAGTCCCAAAATACTGACCTTATTTGCACAGAGCTCTGCATAAGTTCCTTCAATTCCTCTCTTCTGGGCCCAGGAGGGCATGACTTCAGGGTCAGGCACTACGATGCCCACCAAATAGGCCTGCAGTAACACCAAAGGCAAACAGTCATGACAGAAGCTTGAAAAGTGGTTGCTTGTGGTCTAGCGTTGAAAATAATCCCTTGGTATGCTTAGATTCCAGGCTCTTCTAAAAATAAGTGTATGCTTATAAAACATTTGTTCATAATATCATGAAACATTTCCACCAACGTTTCATACTTTCTTGACTATTCATTTTCTGATACATCTTTTGGAGACCACATCTAAGGACATCTCAAGCATCAGTAAAATTAGATTGATATGTTCCTTTAACTCTTATGCCAATCTTAAATCTGCATATCTTTAGGATGCTAATCAAATAATACAAATTCTATCAACCGAACATGGTTCCCGGGATTTCTACACCATTTTGAAACTGTCACATCAATAAATCATCATTCATGAAGAACTTTTTGAATTAAAGCACTTTTTTCAAAAATAATTTCATATTTAATTATATAAATGCAATGGTAGCATGGAGTTTATCTGATGTCTTTGATGTAGAATATATTTGTGATCTTTCTGACTTCAATTTGAGAGCAAACTATGTTTACATCTCATGCATCTAACCCTAATAAGCTGTATCATCATCACAATATCAATTATAATACTACATCAATTTATCTATATAGTTTATTTCCACATTTAAAAAAAAGGTAGAAATTCTGAATTGTGCTTTAGCATCTTATTTTGGCATTTTGAAAGTAAATGGAGCATAATTTAAAGATGAGAACAATTCTCATTACTATTTTAAGCAACTTATTTCCTCTAACTGCAATTTACCAAAATACCTATAATTAAGACTTCTCCTTAGAAAACAAAACAAAATGAAACAAAGAAGACTTCTCCCATAGAAAGGAATTTTCTCTCCCAATTTAAAATGCTCAGCCAAATCCCAGTGACCAGTTGGAGATGAGTGTTCAAATCTGGCCTCCCCAGGAGGGCAAGTGTGTGCAGGAAGACTCACCTTTAAGCTGTCCCCATGGACATAGATTTGTGCCACAGGCTCACTCCGGATGTAGATGTTCTCAATCTTTTCAGGTGCAACATATTCTCCCTGAGCAAGTTTAAATATGTGCTTTTTGCGATCAATGATTTTAAGAGTTCCTTCCTGTGGAGTTATACAAACAACTTCCTAAGAAAATGGCACTCCCAAGCCCGAACCCCTCAGTTCTCAGGGAGCAGTCTCTAGGCCCTGCTCTTGTCCACCCCAAGACACAGCAGCTGTTCCTCTGTCTGCTGTCTGTGCTCATGGAGAAAGCTGCCAAGCACTGTGAGGCGGTGACATCCAAGCTCTGCTGGGCCCTGACCTCTCCTCTCAGCAGTCAGTACTCCATGCAGCTCCCCACCAGCTCTTCCACCCTAGCTCCTGGCAACAGATGTCAAGGTGTCCCTTCCCCTGGGCCCTCACTCTGGATAGCCAGCATTTGCATGCTTCTCCCCTTAAGTCTCATTTGGGTCTCCTGCCCCTGCCCCTGGCCCCCCACCATGAGAAAGCAGCCTCTCTCTCTCTGGCATATGGCACGGAACCAGCAAGGCCCCCAGAGACACGTGACAACCAGAGGAGCCCTGGCCCTTCCGAGATCTCTGTGGGATCTCTAAGCAGGCAGGTGAACATCCCCTCAGCCAGCGAGGACCCCTGCTCACCTGGAAACCTTTCAAGCTCTGAGGTGATTAGATGGGGCCTGTGCCTTTGGCTCAAACCTTGAATGTTGTATTTCTTACCTCCACTGATCATGTACTATGTGGGAATCACCAGTTACCTCTGCCCCCACATCTGTTAAGTTCTCTGTCTCCAGATCCTTGCTCCCGCACCCAGCATGTTCCCCCAAACCAGGCTGCTATTCCTCAGGCAATGTACTCTACATAACATTCACCATGCCCTCCAGCCCACGATGCCCTTGGGCGTACAGACATGGACGCCCCCTTACTGCTGCCTCCTGGTCAGCGGGCTCAGTCATCACTCATGGACCCCTCTCTCGTCCACCTCCTTCCCCAGCCAAACCACATCCTGACCAGACTTCTGCCCACACCCTGTCCCCTCCCAGTGTTCCCCCAGCCTCTGCAATCCCTCCAGAAGGGAACAATACGCAGGTCCTGCTTTGCTCAAAACCCAGGGCTGACTCAGGCTCCTTCCTGGTGCTCATTGCCTTGTTCTCACTGCACCCCACGAGCGAGGTGTCGTCACCTCAAAGATGAGGAAAATGAGGTTGGAGGAGCTGGCTAACTCCTCCAAGGCCTCACAGCAAGGAAGCAGGGAAATGAGGACTTGAAAGTCCAGGTCTTTCTGGATTAAAAGGCTGTGCTTTTTCACCAATGTATCTTGTATGGACAAGAAGGGGTCCATGGGTGTCCACTGAGCCCACTGACCAGAGGAAGCAGCTGAATTAGATAGAAATAATAGAGGGAGTCAGACTGGGCTGGGCCTTCACAGGAGTCAGTGCAGAAGGCCAGGTACCTTGCAACTGTGGGGAGACAGACACCTCAGCTGCGGGCCAGTCTTAAGCAAAAGATCAAACAAATGCACCCACATCCTAAGGACTGGTATGCTAACCCGTCTCTATCACCCTGAAGGGGCCAGGAGTCACCATCCCAGTCCCCTCCAGGAATAACAGGAGTCACTGCTCCCGAAGCATGCCTGCCTGTTACATGACTCACTTTCCCATTTGTCCCTGATTTAATTAATTTTACCTGAACAATTAATCTTATTTTTTTGGTAGCGGAGATAGAACTCACGATCCCATGCTTGCCAGGCAGGCACTTATGCTGTTGGCCCCAGCTGAGCAATTAATTTTATTGGTTGACCATAGTTCTGTCCCACCTCATGCCCACTTTGTGAGTTCCTATGTTTTCCCCACCTTAGACCTGCCTTACTTTGTGGGTTTGCTCTATAAAAGTCCCTGGAGAAGACAGAGACTTTGGCAACCCACTCGAGATCCCTTCTGTCTCTCCCAGACAGAAGTTTTCTTTCTCTCAATAAATATATTCTGCTCTTGACCTCTGTTGTTCCTAAAATTCATTCTTCATCTTTAGAGAACACAACTCATATCAGACATCAAGTAGGTTGGGGGGTTTCTTTTATATATTATAAAATAATAGTAATTTTTAAAACCACAAATGTCTTTATTGATGATTTCTACCTGAATTGCACGAATGAATTATTCAAATGTGTGTGTGTGTGAGTGTGTGTGTGTGTGTGTTACTGGAGACTAAACATCAGGCCTTTGCATTGAGCTGTATTTCCAGTCCTCCTTTATTTTTTATTTCTTATTTTGAGCTCCTTATTTTAGGGTTTTACTAAGTCACTGAACCATGCAAGTGAGGTTTTCGTGCCTCAGCCTTTCAGAGAGCTGAGATTACAGATGTAATACTACTTTTTCGGAGGGGGGAGCCCACTCATTCAGTGAGTTGACACCAAAACCATAACAGAGTAGTATATAAAAGGAAAAGCATAGTTTCAATCTCATTTGTGAGTATACATGGAAAAACTGAATGCAATTTTTAGGAAAATAATACAAAAAAGGTAGAACTCAGGCCAGGAATGCGTGCTTTACCTTACGTAAGGAATTTAGAAAGTGTGAAGTAGTATTTATTTCAATAGTTACAATGATTTTAACTGAAATCTAATGTTTAAAAATACTAACTTCAAAAGCTCACCTCACAGGCCTTCTCCCTGGTCCTAGGCTTGTGTTCCTGCCAACATCACGGCCTCCACCTGAGTGACTTCCCGTTTCACACCACCCCCTCGTGATGGGCAGTTTATCCAAGCTCAGGCCATCAGCAGCTACACCTCCAGCTCTTTTTTCTTCATGCTGCCCTAGGGATTGGGCTCTGGGCTTTTTTTAAGGGTGGAATTTAACCTTTATTTGTAGGATATTGCCAAATGTGAAATTCCATACTGAAATAAGAAATCCTTTCAGAGAACAAGCTTCATGCAGTACGTACAGTTTGTAACTGTTCAAATATAGTTTCATTGTAAAAAGTGCTACAATAACCAACTGCATTTATAAAATACTTCTTAGTAGAGAAACAGTAACGTGAACTTATACCAAACATAGAACAAAACAAAAACCTGATGCATCCCTAGCCCTTTTGTATTCTTTGTTTTGAGACAGAGTCTTGCCAAGTTGCCCAGACTGGGCTTGAATTTGATGTTCCTTGCCCTTTTTAAAATTTTCTTTTGAGAGAAGGTCTAAGTTGCCCAGGCTGGCCTCAAACTTGAGATCCTCCTGCCTCAGTCTCCTTAAGTAACTCCTATTGTGCCTGGCAGATCTAGAGTTTTGTGAGCTTTTATAATTGAAGGCCTTTTATGAGAAAAAATAATATAAAATGAAATGGAAGCCCTGAAAACGGGCTGATGCAAATGAGGGTGCCTGGAGGATAAGCGTCCTTACTGATAGGACAATCTGCCTTTTGTAAGTCTTTAGGACCCTTTGGCAGTTCCTAGCCCAGGTTGATCACGAGAAGCAGGAGCCACCCTTATCTGGGGAGAGGCAGAGGCAGACGGGCACCTACTGGACCCAAATATCAGGATGAGTCATGCTCTAAGGAAAAGAGAGAGTGGGAAAGATGATCAGGCCAGGTACTAGCGCATGCTAAGTGGAGATACTAGGAGTATGAGGTGAACAGTTCTGACTGTGCGTCTACTGTGTAGAGAAAGGAGGCTGGAGAAATCAGAGGGCTCGAAGTGTGTCTTCCCTGAGCAGAATCATTAGCTCAGGTGCATATCCTTGTCTGCCACAGCCATGAAGATTCTCAAGGAAGAACACAGATCCAAGCAGGACCAAACTGGCCTGCCAGCTCATAGGGCCCTATTATGGGGGCTCAACATCATCTTGTCCCTGATAAACCTAATAAATGCCTCTAAATGTCCAAACGGAACCGGAGCAACTTCCCTGAGACACAGGAGAGACTCCTTGGTTGGGCTGCACCAGCCAAAAGCTCATTTTCTGACCAAAGCATTCATCTGAGTATCTCTTATATATCTGCACTAAGTGCTTTACAGGTATAAGCTTATTTGTTTCTCCTAAAAATAACTGCAGAGGTAAAAGTGCTGTTTTAAAAGTGAGAGAATGAGGCTGACTGATTTGAGCCAAAATTGGGGGCCATAGCCAAATGCTATGACAGTTTGTTCTATTATCCCACAAGTGCATCAGTGTGAAGGCCAGGAGAGGACCGGCTTTGTTCAGCATTGTGAGCGAAATTTCTGGCATAACAAATGGGCCGAGCCACCCTTCCACCCAGTTCCAAGCCTTCCCCCTGCTCAAGGCCATCTCTTGGCTGGCGCCAGCATGCATGCCCTTCCCCCGTCTCCCAGAGACAGACTCCTCCTTCCACTTCACTGTTAGACTCTACATAGCACCACAGCTCTTTCTGGAAACCATTAAGAAAAGGGGGTTGATTTCAATGCCCCAAGCTATGACAGTTAATCTTGTCAACTTGACTGGACTGAGAAATGCCTAGGAAGCTCATTAGTAAAGGATCTTCTGATGTTTTCAGAGATGCTTGGGATGTGGGAGAGACCCACCCTAAGTGGGAGAAGTACCAGCAATGAGCTGAGTTTCTGGATGGAACAGAAAACAAGAGGAGGAGGAACCTGCCAGCACAGGCTCATGAGGTGAACAGCTTCCCTCTACCACACCCTCCGCCTGGAGGGTCTGGCTCCTCCACAAGTCCAGAAACAGCAGGGCCAACTGACCATGGACTGAAGCCTCTGAGACTGGGAGCCAAAATAATCCCTTCTCTTGGAAGTTAAAGTTTTCAGGTATTCAGCCACAGCAACAGAACAGCAACACTCGGTTTCTCATCACCTTCATCAGGAGAGAGAGGAGGCTGCTCTAGGGGCCAGGTAAGCATGGACCTCCTGATGAGTCCCAGCGAGGCTCTTGAACAAGTAAGTGCCAGGTAAGATATGGAGAAGACTCCTGCCTCAGTTAACTGGATCACATATGCTCCCACTGCCAAAATATTTGGAGTTCCACGATTCCAAAGTATTTCTTTCTTTTTTTTTTTTTTTGTACTAGGAATCAAAATCGCGACCTTGTGCTTGCCAGACATGATCCCTAACATACATACCGGCAGCCACTTCCCGACGTCTCCTGTGTGAAGCCAGCCGTCACTGTCCAGGGCCTCGTTTGTCCTCTCCTGGTCTTTTAAGTAGCCTCTGAACACATTCGGTCCTTTCACACATACCTGTGAGAACGAAAAGCACAGCTTCAGTCACAGTGTAAAGAATGCAGTGAAGGGAGCTGCCGCCCAGGGGCGCTGCCCATCAGGAAGGCCGCCATGCAGATGACCTTCCAAGTGTCTCCTGCCTTCTCCCAAACAGTACCCTCCCTGCCCCAGCCCAGCTTCTTCCCATGCCATCTCTTCCTCCTCAGGAGGCCTCTGGCCTTGGCCACACAGTGCTTCATGACATTTGATGGTGTCTTATCACATATATTGGAGGTCGGCTGACCCTACCAGAGCAGCCTGGTTCCTCTGCTGCATTACCAGACAGCCAGCTCTCCGCCCACACTGGAGGAGGGAGCAAGTGGAGGCCAGCACAGCCCCCCACGTGGACACAATTCTATTGGGATGGATGACACCACACTAGGCCATGCTACAGGAGAAACAAGGATTTTTTTTTAAGTTTGGAAACTTAAAAGCTTAATTTAGACTTATTCAGTCCAAGCATTTGGTGTTGGAAGAGTTAAGTTAATCAATCAGTCACTTGAAACGACCTTAGAGGATGGTGAGAGGAAAATACACCCGTGATTTTGTTTCTTTGCTTTTACTCACTACATGTAGCATCCGCAGACATGAAAGGCTGAGTCATTAGGTTTACCTCTCCCTCTCCTTTGTGCGTCCAATAGTTTAGTTCCTCCACATCAACAAGCTTGATATGGTTGCAGGGCAGAGGGGCCCCGACGTGCCCTAAACACCAGAGAAAGATGGCATTGGTCAGTGCCAGGCCAATTTCAGCGTGGCAGATGCTCCACACTCTGTAAAACCCCTGGTGAGTAAGGCAGGAGTTATAGATGGGACAGCAGCAAACTCCAGACAGGCATTTGTCCCAGGCAAGGGTGGCTGGTAAAGCAAATTTCTGGAGAAAACAAAGGCCAACCTCTGCCTCGCCTTTGCGTACACTTGATTGTGAATGGGCAAATCATGCACACCTGGCTGGGCACCAGCGTGCACAGGAGCCTTGGGTGAGGCAGACGCCTTGACCACCATGCGGTCAGTTTTACAACAGTGCCCACATAAAAACATTGCCCCCTTGTCAGATCACACAGTTGGATTTCCTGTAGTCAATAGAGTACCGGTGAGTGTGCCCAGCAATGGCCTAGACATCTTGCTAAGTTGTGGGTCTGGGAGAGGTGTGAGTTTGTACTTCTGATAGGCACCATGTGGATGCTGACACTACTGTTCTACCTGCTATGCTTTGAGTAACAAAGAAATGAGATAAGGTTACTTGCCCACCCAAAATAAGACTACAGATTTAGAGACTACTTAGATTGAGAGACTCCAACCACAATATGGTATCTAAGTCATCCTCTAGTCATTGTGATTGTCACCTAATTCACTGCTAAGGGCAAGTTTCACCCAGGTGCTGGCCGAGGTCCTGAAAGAAAAGTGAGCTATGTACTGAAGTGAAAAAATACGGCTGTGACACTTTGGCTTCTTTTAAAAAATTAAATAGTTTTACACAGAAAAATGTAGAGGATGACATAAAAAGAATAAGGAAAGGACCGAAAGGAAGTAGATACATTAGACTGATTGGTCAATATGCATCCACGTATTGTGTTTCTACTATCTTTAGGCTCCTGAAAGTAGTATTGCACTTACGAGCATGTTTTCTGCCCATCAGCCCAAATCTTCCAGTTTGTAGCTGAGCAAACTTAAGCACAATGAGTGGCCTCAGGTTCACAGAGGATGTTGGTGCCCCCGAAGGAGTCTTTTGCTGAGCGTTTTTTAGATTCGCCCTGTATCTAGTCTAACTGTGCTGATGGGCGGTCCACGGGCTTCCCCTGACCTGAAGGATGAACCTCCTGAGAACAGGCATGTGGAGGAGAGCAGGTCCTTTCTGCAGTTTTCTAGGTATCAATATCACGGGAGACCTCAGTTCCCAAAGAACCCCTGAAATGCCCCTTAGGAAGTCATTTTGGTTGCTATGAACCTGCTCCTCCTCTACAAGTCATAACCAATTCAATCTGCTTCTTTGATTCTAAAAGATAATTCTAAAACAACTTTAAGCAAGGTTGGATGTTATCTAGAGCCCATAAAATTTGATGTGCTCATATTATAAGTATTTTCTACCTGGAGTGTAATTTCTCTTTGTCTATAAAAATAGGCAAATATTTCATAAATCTATAAAAATACAAAAATTTATATAAAAAACTAGAAGAGCCATTAGATCACAACCCAGACAGAAGCACTATTAATGTTTTTTTCTTCTGTTTCTTTTTTTTTTCCCCAAGTGCTCATGAAAATTCATCTTCTGGGAGGGAGTTCTGGAGTCCGCTGTTTTGACGCTAGCTTTGAAGTCATCCCCACGTCTCCAGCGCACCCTACCTGAGGTCCAGTCTCCAGGGGTGGTGAACGTGCAGCCGGCTGTACACTCAGTTTGGCCATAACCTTCGTAAACCTTCAAGCAAAACACAGAAACCATGCTGAGGGCAACACTCTCCCCGTGACTGTCCAGATGCTCCCTGGTGAGGACAGTGGGAGGGAGCTACTCTTCGGGGGGTAACTCCAGGTGGAGCTGAGCACATCAACATGGCCTAAGTACTGGGCAGAAGTAACATTTTTACCTGGACATTTAGTAGATACGGTTACATCCTCTGGGATAAAGATTTCCGACCTGCTTTCAACTACTGGTTTTCTTCTTCATTTGGATAATATGCATTAATAATAAGCAGTTTAAACTCTACTACAGGCTTCATTTTGTCTCTGTGATATACTCCCCTCCAGGCCCCCTCTTGTCTGCATAATGCCCCATGCAGGAGACTCTCTGCCTTTAGAATTGGTCAGGCCATGGCTGTGTAGAGCAGGAGGATAGTGTGAGAAGCTCATGGTTTCTGAAGTATGAAAACTAAAGCATACACAATTATGCAACAGACTCGTTCCTGTTACTTGAAACAATCCAGTGGGCTTTCTCACTCTCCCATGTGATCCTGGTTCTGAGTTGGAAGGTATCTGCAGGCTGGGGAATGCAAGATTCAGTATGGGGGTGGCACTGATTCTGCAGCACACCGAGGATTTCTACACAAGCTACCTAATCCCTTTCCCCTTTGTTAAAAACGTTCAGGTAAAAATTTCCCAGATTGCATACACCTAGGGTGTATGTGAAGGTGTGTGTATGTATGTGTGTGGGTGTGTGTACTAATAAGAAAGAACCCGGGGCCTCTGAGTTGAGCTACATCTCCAGCCCTTTTTCGATGACTCAGAGTCACTGAGTATGACTGGGCTTAAACTCTTTTCTTTTTCTTCTCTTTTTAATTAGTATGTTTGACATAGATAATAAATACATTTATTATGGGGTATTGGTGCATATACCTATCCCACCTTGGTGGTTTTGATTTCTCATCCCTCCCTCCCAAACCTGTCCTTGCCTCAGCCTCCTGGAGTGCCACGACTGTACCATGCTTGGCTAACCCAGGATTTCTAGAAGGCAGCAAGGCCATCCTGGTTTTCAGTGGTTCTAGGACTTTTTTCATCCTTAGAGACAAGCTCTTTTATCCCACAAAAATCCCATCTCTGGCATTTTTCTATAGACAGCGGAGAGTATAATAGTTTTCCTAACACAGCCCACTATTCCCAGAGAAGGTCACAGGACAGTACCTGACACCCCAGTGCTGCACGGAGGAACCCCAGGACCGTTGGTGACGCAGGGGCTGCTCCAGTAACGATCATTCGCACACGCCCTCCAAGACTGGCCTGGGAGAGGAGAGAATTTGCAATGTTTGTGATGACTGAGATGGTGTCCGGCCCACCTCAGCCTCACACGAGGTCAACATCCATAACTGGACCCTCCCTGGATGCTTGGGTTCAGACCAGAGAGAGCCATGAGCTGAGAAAGTCACTGCCCCTTCCAGCTGTTAAACCTGACGCGCTCTGCAATTTAACCCACACTATAGCCAACCCCTTGGTGCCTTTTGAGATAAGGCTGTAAAATGAGCTCATGCAGTTCTCTACATACGGGTTCTCCTTTCCTTAAACTATACAGCTGCCCTCTCACTCATCATTCACAAGCACTCAAAACAACTGCTTAGGACAATTTCTTCCAGCTTCCATTTTAATGGGATTGCTTTTTTTGTCATTTGTAAATCAATACCACGCTGTATTTACTATGAGTACTGGGAACAAAGAACACTTGAAACACTTTGCTTCTGTAAGTTGAGCCAAGGGTTTAAATATTAATTTTCAGAGCTAAAAATACTGTAGCAAGGAAAATGTGCAATGCTACCAATTAACTACAGATTGCTTGCATAATGCAGAGATCAGAGACACTGGTGGAGAGGAAGAAATGAGTAATTCTGACTTGGCCTAGTTTGGGAGGGGCTGAAGGGACAGAAAACAGGAGAGGAAAAGAAGATACCTGGCTCCTTGGCTCCAACCTGGTGCTGCTGGGAAGCCACTGAGACCAAAGCTACAGGGACAGGCCCAGGGGCATCAAAGTGGACCAAAAGACCGGATCCCCCAAGAACAAAGCTATTCTGATGCCAGAATCCAGGGTCCTTCTTGCTGGTCACCTTTGGTGAGTAGAACATGTCTCCAAACATAAAAAGGTAACCACTTCAAGATTTGATGGCAGCTTAAGCTTTGGTTTAAACAACAAATGAGGTATTAATTTACAAGATTACAGGCCACGGGAACAAACTGCTCTAGCTCCCCTGGAAGGTCACCTGCTGGCCACAGATATCACAACGTAACCATCTGTTAATTTGCCCACCTGAATTTTATTAAAGAAGAGTTCGTCCCAGATGCTGTTATTCCTAATGATGCCACTCTGGACCTCGGCCTGCTTGCGCTTTGCCGCAAACTCCAGGAGCCAGCGCTTCAGTGCTGTGTCTGCCTGGCTGAAGATCTGAGGAACAGAAGGCAGAAAACACTGTCCGAGCCCAAATGTCCCCCAGGACAAAGGCCTCGACTGGCTAGCGGAGAACACATGCTCTGTAGCACTAAGGAAGTCACCAAAAGTGTGACCTCAAGCTGAAGGTCTGGGCACATTGTACAGAAGTTCCTGAAAATTTTTTCCCAAACATGGTTTGGAAAATAAGAAGAAAACAGGAGAAAGGAGGGTGAGAAAAGGGAATGTAAGAGAGGAGGAAACTTTCAGGATGAAGCGTGACAAGCCTGCCTGATGCCCCAGATACACAGCCCCTCAGCCTGGCTACGGACTCCCTGAGGGCTCACCTTGTCATACATCCGGTTCAGCAGACGTGGGACTACAGGGAAGATGGTGGGGCGTAGGGCTTTCATGTCATCCGAGAGCAGGCGGATGTCTCCTTGGAAGAAGCCGACGCGCCCTCCATGGCAGTAGACGACGGACTAGAAGGAAAGGAGGAAGCACTTAAGGTGGTCACTCTTGGCTTCAGTTCAGAGCTGCCCAAAGTTCTGCCCTCTGTGGAGGACATCCATAACCCCTGACCCAGCTCTGGCTGTGGCCACAAGACCCGGAAGAATGCTACCTTAGTGATACGCCCACCTTTGGCTTCACACTAAGTCCCACTCAGGCACAGGGAGAAGACACAGGGGGAAGGATAGGAGTGCTGGCTGAGTTTTGGGGAGATCTCAAAGGAGCCATTCTCCGTGGTGCCTGCCCCCTCATACGAACTCCTAAACCCTGAAGAACTCAGGTCTCTCTGTGTTATACCCTATAATCAGATCTGCTCCAGGTCCCCAAGGACATGAATTGTCCAGGGACATCTCTGCAGCTGTGGCAAGAAGTGCCATGCCTGTGGGCACTGCAGCTGCTGCTACACTTCTGGTGGGTGCTGTTTGGTAGGAGGCCAGAGGAGCCTGGCTGGCACCTCATTGGACTGGGGACCCAGCAGGGGCTTTATATGTGCTCTTCTATTTAGCATTTGCAGCAACCCTACCCCAGGGTAACCCGCCCTTTACGGGTGAGGAAAGCAAAGCCCAGCAAAAGTGATTGGGCCCAGGCTCACAAAGCGAGGTGACAGTAACAGTGCTGTAACCCAGGCCTGGAGGACTGGGAGGTGTGCCCCTCAGGCAGAAGGGAGAGGCTTCAAAGATACCTTTGTCAGTTTATTTGCAAGCAGCTCCCCTGAGTGACACATGCAGAATTCTCTCTTCCCACAATTGCATGTGGGTTCTCTCCTCATTCTCACCATAGCCCTGTGAGGCCTGTCCAGGGCCACTCTGACACCTGTCCCCATCTGCAGCCCACAGAGCTGTGGCAGTTGGGTTGTTGATTTATTGTGTTCTCTCTTCTAAGGGACTTATGAGAATGGCGGAATGGAAGTGTGGGGGCCACATCTGAGTTTGGCTAGTGACACACCTCTGCAGAGGTGCAATGCTCTGGGGCTAGGGGCCACCAGCTGGGGTCACTCTCAGCCAGGATTTGCCCAAGCGCAGGACAGGGCAGGCCCTAGGGTCCTCTCTGGAGCAATGCTTCCGAGAGAGACAGGAGGACTGTTCCAGCTCCTCGGAGCCCTCCTGCCCATGGTACCTTCTAAGGATAGGGCATTTTGTTCCTAGTCCACACCACCAGTGACAAGCAACACCCTGCTAGGTCATGGGTTCTAGGCACCGATGGTGCCTCCCTGATGCCAGGGCCTTACCTGCACCATTCGCTCAAACATGTGAGCTAAAGGCAAATAGGAAAAGTGCACATCCGCACAAGTGGGAGCCCACTGACTCTGCAAGAAAACAGAAGGAGCCCAGGCAAGCCCCGGTCAGTCAGGCGGGCGTCTTACCTGGATCACTCTCTCAAACATGTGAGCCAAAGGCAGGAAGGAGATGAGCACATCGTCCTGTCTCGGAAAGATCACTTTCTGCAGGTGACGGGCATGGGAGACAGAAAGGAAAGAAACACTGACAGGAAGACGACAAGAGAGTCATAAAACAATAAAGAGAAAATGGTCCTGGAGGGGGCGGACAGGGAGAGGGGGAAGGGGCGTGAGAGAGATGAGGACAGAGAGAGGTGAGATGGGAGAGTGGGGGAAAATGGGCGAGAGGGAGGGAGAGAGGGAGAGAGGAGGTGCGGAAAGGGAGAGAGACACAGGGCAGCATAGGAAGCGGAGTGTTAGGTCGCGGCGCCACTGGGTCTAGGTTATCTGCAGAAGCAAAGAGCCAAATGAAGCACACATAAACCAGCAGAGACAGCTCCGCAGAGTCTCCTCTCGGGAGGGCCTACACCTTGCCTGCAGTCAGTCGCACCAGCCTGGTCTCTAACCTTCCCCCAAGACTGTAAGATCTGCCCCAGACCCACCCCCCGACTCCCAAGGGCTGTGCCAGCTGCAGCTGGGGTAGGAGCCTGGGACAGAGAGGGCAACAAGGCCAAGTGCAAACAGGTGGCGGAAGCTGGTCTCCTCATCCCCTTGAGGGGAAAACGGAGAGGTGACCCAGTCCTTCCTCTCAGAGGGGACTCACTCTGGGGACTGGGCTGCTCCGGACAGGCTAAGGGGCTGCCCGAGGAAGCTGCCCTTTGCAGGACTCCGCAGTGTCAGCCTGAGTCACAGAGGCCTTAGCTTTCCCGGCTGCCTCTTCAGCTTGTCTGGACAAACCCTGGGAAGTGGCTTGTGGTCCCTAAGTCGGGTTCAGCCACCAACCATCTCTCAGAGTTTTCTGCCTAAGTATGAAAGCGTGCTGGGGCAGAGCTTCCAGAATTCCATCTAGCACGAATGTGGAGAGAGCCTTTCCATGAAATAGCCCAGTTTCTGTGAAAAGGTACACTGCTTTCTCCTGAGGAAAGCGGCAGAACATACTCACCACACGGAGGGAGGTCCTCCTGTCTTAGCCGGTTATAAGACACTAACATGCTTTTGTCAGGTCAAGTTATCAAAAGCTTTTTTTGGTTTTAGATTTACCTTTAAGTACAGCCTTACAAATTAGCAGTTGCCGTTGTTTCTCAGACTCTAGTAGTCCTTAAACACAAAATGACTGAATTAAACCCTGACCTCCTTGAAGAACAAGTTAAGGGTTACTTTCTAAAAAAAGGTACACATACACACAACCACAGGTATCTCAACTTTTGAAGTTGAAAATGAAACAAAATCGGTTTACATGCTTTTTTTCCCTGGAATCTTAGCACTCTTTAGAAATCAATCAACTGTTTGTCAGGGATCAATCATTTCAGTATTTGTAGTTAAAAGTAGCTGTAAAAGTGGAATTGATCTATTGAGAATAGAAATTCTTGGCTATGCATGGCAGTCCAGATTATATCAAGAAAAAAAATTTTTTTAAAAACTCTCTGAGGCTTTGAGAGTTGTCCTCAGAGACACTGATATAGTAAGTTGACTTTATTCACCTCTGTCACTTTCAGAAAGCCTGAGAAATCAGCCACCACGTTCCCATGGGTGAGCATCGCACCTTTGGGGTTCCCTGAAAACAGAAAAAGGGAATTAGTTGGGAGCCTAAGGATCAGTCCTTGAGAACACACATTCCCAGATGCCAGGCTGTCAGCCCAGGCCTCTGGCTTCTGCCTGTAGCCAATTTCAGAATCTGAGGCAGGTGTGTGCTGTACGTCAGACCTCCTTCCTGCCAGGGGGCTTCGGAAAATGCAGGATTCCCAGCAAGCTGGCATCGGATAGCAAGTGATGTAGCTGCCCGGGCGGGTGCCTCGAAGCCTGAAGGGATTTCCACGTGTGGCACTTTACACGCTTCTGCCTCTCTCAGGGGCCAAGTTCTGGGCTTCCTGTCCCCCTCACGAATACCTGGTGCCCAAGGCAGCTCTCTAGGCCTGTATAGCACTGTTTGCTGGCAGAAGTCTTCTTTGCTACATCTGGTGCCTGGAAAGATTTATGGGGGAGCAGCCCCTCCTGCTTGGGTGCTTGGGGAGCCAGAGGCCCGAGGCAGGGCTAGGATGACTCTGAGGATAGGGACAGGTCGTGCCCGGGGCACAGCAGGCTGGAAAGAGAGGCCACCACTGCCACCACTTCATGTCTGGGCCTACAGCCTTGGTGTTGCTGCTGGACAGATACCACAGGGCTCAAACCCCAGCCAGGAGGGCATCGGTCAGCCATGTCTCTTTCCGAGTTTCCTTGCCTATAGAACAGGGCTGACAATGCCCATCTCAGAGAACTGCTCTAGGCTGGCATGTAATCCATGTATACAAGCTGTTCAACTAGACATTTCCCCTGAGGCGGCAGGTCCAACTGCAGCAAAACTCCAAAGGCAAGACCACATGAAGAATTCATCAGGGAATATCAAATAACCCAGTATGTTCACTTTGCAACCCTCACCCAGAGGAAAGCACAAAAGGGCTGAGTAAGGACTATGATAACGTTGTATTCCTGGTACCAAAAACATAAAAGTAAATAAATAAAAGATAATGTTGTATAATACTCAGTCTAGACATGTGTGGTGGCAGATGCCTGTAAATCCCAGAACTCGGGAGGCTGAGGCAGGAAGATCATTGCGAGTGTGAGGCCAGCCAGGGCTACACAGTGAGTTCAAGGTCAGCCTGAACTATGCAGGGAGGCCTTGTGTCCAAAAACTAAAGATAAATAAAAATAAATACTCAGTTTAAAATGGTTAGTTTTATGTTACATGAATTTTTCCTCAGAGAAAGACAGAGAGACACAAAAAGAGAGTGAGAAAGGGGGAGGGAAGGAAGAGAAAAGGGGGAGAGGAGCAAGAGTAAGTGAGGAGGCTCTGCGGAGAGAGCTGGCCGATGCCTAAGCCCATCGAAAGGAGGGGAAGGAAGAGTCCTTTCTCCCAGTCCAACCTGCAGCCCACTAACTCAGAGCCTAACAGGGCCACTTGAGAAGACTGAGTGCGTTCCTTGGGCCTGAGAACCCAGTGAGACAGCTGGAGAAGCTGGTGGAAAAACCCACCACCACTGCCACTGCCACCGATTGACCCCAAGGCCTGGCTGTGGTGTCTGCAGGAGCAGCATCAGTTCGGGGCGCAGTAGTGGTGATGGTGCCCACACGGCCAAAGGACACCTCCCTCCAAAACACAAAAACAGGGAGGCATTCAAGGATGCACAGAGGGCCCACAGTAGGGCCCTGCCGGCGTCAGAACAACTCAGGAAAGCACCCATCAAAGGGCGGGCAGGTTTAGGACATCTGCCCCACTTCATCGCCCACTCACTTATTCCCATGCCCAACTCACAGCTGCTGGGAGAAGGCAGAAGCCTCGCTGGTGAGGTGGGGACACAGAGAGCCAGCAGAAAGGAAACGAGGAACAGGGGACGTGTCCTCCTGGCACGCCTTTGCTGTGGAGGAGCCTCAAGGACACACACCAGCTCCTAATGTGGATGGGTATTTGTGACTACGAAGATGACAAAGAAAGATTCTGTTCATGACTTCCAAGGCCATGGGACTTTTCATTACTTGAGGGCGACCAGAAAAAGGTAGGCGATGCCTATGTTTTCACCCAGAAGCAGAGAAAGAGCCACCCTCGCTGAGCAAGTTTAGAGGGACGGATGCAGATAAAAATAAAGTTGCTCTCCTAATTATATCCCAGGAGACCTACTTGCTCAACTTGACCCATTTGGCAGACACAGGAGCATCTTTAAATTCAAGACACACACTCCTCTCTCTGCCTGAGATGTGCGGGGCTGGACCTTAACCTGGGCTCTAGGGCTTTTGCCCACTTTGTCAACCACCGAGGTGACTGCAAGGATGCAGGAGGTTACATGATTCTAAAAGAGAGTTGTTACAATACCTTCCTTTGGGGGAGGAAAAAGAGCCACCAGGTCTGTTTTATCTCCACTTACCTTCTTTCCTACCCTCTTCTTCACACCTAGGCCCAGGTGAAGACGTTTCTCAGTTGTCGCTTAGATAAAATTCCTAGAGTGCTACTACCCACAAAGGATTTTACCACCTGGTAACTTCTGCCAGTGAATTCTGAGCTTCGGGAAGTTGCTAAGAACATTCTCAAAAATGCTAGGTACAGAATCCCACCTGACAGAAATTTATCTCTGAGAAATTGGCTTGCTGCGAGCCTAACAGAATCTCAGGACAGAAGTTTCTGAGAATCTCAACAGAGTTTTCTCTTCACTGCTGAAAAATCTCCAATACTCCTGCCCAGCCCAGACTCACACACTTAGAAGTTTCTCAGTCCTGCCCTTTGCTCCTCCAACACAGTAAGTTGGGAAACAAATGTCATCTTTCAGATATGAATGTAATTTTATAAATTTCTCCTGATCTATAGAATCTAAAATGTTTCCAAAAGGGCTCAACTATCTTCTAAAGGCATCTCACTAGTCCCAAAGGGTGAAGCAGAAGTGAGTGCTGATGATAAATCCTGGGAGCAGACTTCAAGGTCCAGCTGGAAGTGTGAGACGAGCTTCAGAACTCTTTTTCCTTCTCTGAGTTGCAACAAATATAAACCTCTGGCCACATTTCTTTTGCATGTGATATAGAAAGGTTTCCAAGGGCCTCACATGGAGAATGGCATAAGCCTCCCTAGATAGACCTAAGTGTGATCAAGTTTCCAGACTCAAACTTTGGCCTGTACTTTGGTCCTCTCTTTCCCTTAAGCAAGGTCAGTGAGAGCTGTTGCCATCCAGCATCTCAGCAGTGTAGGACCTGGTGTCCACTGTTCACCTTCCAAGCTACACGGACCATCTTTGCATTAAATGTACAGTATTCATTCAATAGCCAAGAAGTCAAGGCTTAAGAGAGGTCAGGTAATTCCAAAGCTGCACCACAGGAGTTTTGAGAGACACCAGAAGCATCAAGAGGTATTTTTGGGACATCATCCTCCAGGGACAACTTAGCCACAGACAGTGCTGACAGACTCGATTCTCCGGCCCCTCTGGCCACTCTGCCTCCTTCTGGAACCCCTGCACCCTCACTCCCTGCCTGAAGCACTCCCAGCTCTGCTCAGTCTTATCCCAAAGCAGTATTTCTCTGCTCCCCTGCGCACACTGCGCCCCCTGCTGGAACATCCTTTCCCCTCCTCTCCTAGTTAGTTGGCTTTCTGTGGGAATCCTTTGCGTCCTGTTGCTCTGATGTCTCCGTGCCTGGGCACCCTGAGCAACTTGGGATGTGACCCCAGATTGTAGCTGCCTGATGGAATGGGCTGTGAGGGCAGGACTAGGTCCCATCCAGCCCTATGTCCTCAGCCCCCATGGCAGGTCTGATGCACAGTGGGTGAAAAAAAAAAAAGTACAATGAACGAATATATATATATACACACACACACACATAAAAGAATGGG
Source organism: Cavia porcellus (assembly GCF_034190915.1). Classification (NCBI taxonomy): domain Eukaryota; kingdom Metazoa; phylum Chordata; class Mammalia; order Rodentia; family Caviidae; genus Cavia; species Cavia porcellus. The sequence goes on from NW_026947502.1 coordinate 4,017,625, forward strand.
AAGAATGTGTCTTATGATATCATTGATTTTTTTTTCCTCTCTGGAAAGATAATGTATATGAACTGAGATTACAATATCTTAACTTGCAAGGGACTCAGTTTCCCAAAATGGGCTGTTATGCCCATAAGTCTATTTTTTGAAAGGGGAAGAGTTGTAAGAATAGTTATTTTTAAAAGAACAAACCACCATGTATCCACCCCTCAGCCATCAATGGGTATGAAGCACAATCTCTCACCTCCTCCTGGGCCTCCCTGGCCTGAGCAGAGGCTCCAAAGCCCTGCTGTACTTTATGAGGCTTCTACTGAGGTTTCCATCACATGCTAGATAGAACTCTTCCCAGAATGGTTCCTCAGAACTCAGGGCCAAATGTCAGATTCAGATCATATTTGCCATCTTTCCCCATGGAAAGAACAATGCAAGCCTTGATGTGGCTAAGGACCTGAGTGGTTGGCATGGAAGGGGGCTGCGGCTGGGCTGTGACACTGAGGACACACATGGCTAATGTGCTGACAAGAAGACGAATATGAGCTACACAGCAAAGACTCAGCCTAAATCCAAGGAAACCCACATGTATGGCCAGGCAGGGTGACGCCGGGTCAGAGGTCTGCTCGCTGCCCCAGCTCTGAGCTGGCCAGATGCAGCTCTGGATTAAGGCCTCGGGACACTTGACAGCAAGCTGTTTTTCAGGCTCTATACACTCTGCTTTCCATGCTTTCCCTTGCAAACCTGAAGTCTGGAAAGCAGCTGACGCCTGCCCTCCCCAGCCTGGTGACAGCACGTTTCAGCATCTGGAAGTTCTTTTCCAGACAGAAGAGTAGCACCGGTGACCAAGTGACCCATTAAAACACCAAAGGCACTCTTGGAAAACAGAGCTCCAAAGCTCCAGGCCACAGTAGGCAAACCTGCTCCCCACAACTATGTCACCAAAAATTTGTGCTGTGAAACTCACATGAAAAAGATGTTGGAAAGCTCTATTGTGAAAGCAACATAAACCTGAAGGGCTTGAATTCTGGGATGGCTCTGGCTGTTTGATTTCTGTTTTCAAAGGGCATTGAACCTGTTAAAGAGCATGGAGCAAACCTTTAAACCTCCTTGAATTAATGGCAAAACTCCACCTCTGCTCGATAAAGCCACATTTCTCGTGATCCACTGACTTGGCAGGCTCATGGGGTTGGTCAGAGGCTGCTCCTAAGGGAGCCACGAGGGTGCTGCCCACTGTGCAGAAAGAGCTGGCATAAGGGCAGGCTGGCCCTCAGAAGAAAATGATGGCTGGAAATTGCATCCCAGACAGAGCAAAGCAAGTGACTTTCCAAGTAATTGGGTGGGAAGGAGCAATGGGGCTGGGAAGAGCCCTGGACAGGGAGTCGGAAGAGGACATCTCCCATCCCATGGCTCCCATTTCCCAGTGGGGTCCCTTTGGTGCAGGGTGCGCACAGCTCCTCCCACCCACGCTGACACCTGCGCTTCTCTGCCAACGCCAGGCCCAGACTATATTGTTTCTGCGTGTGTCCTCTCCCTGACAGTCTTGTGAGTCAGTGCTTCCAGCAAGGGGTGGAGCTGGACTCAGACTCCAGCTGTCAGGTACCAAACCCCACACTCCTCCTCCAATCTGTGACCAAGGTCCAGACAGGGTTGGGAGGCAGAGATAAAGCCTCCTCACCTCCATGAGAAAAGTCTCCAGTGGCCCTGAGAAGTGTGAAGGCCCCTACTGCCCTGCCCAGTGCACTCCTGCATCTGGCCACCTCGGTCCTGTCTGGTGGTGGATCCTGGCAGCCACTGAGGTGCCAGGCACAAGATAAGACTCAGCCTATGTCACAGAGGGCGTGAGAGACTCCTGAAGTCATCTGCCAGCTGCTGGGCAAGGGTGCAAGTGCCTGGGTCTGCGATCTGGATTCCCCTACTTACCTGTCGTGCCGCTCGTGAAACACACAATGGAAAGGTCATCAGGCTGTGGGGGCTGCAGGGGTGAGGAGAGGAGAGGTATGTGTTAGGGAGACCTGGCGCAAGCTGCTAGGGCCCGCAGTACCTGGATGGCTCCCTCATGAGCCCCACGTGTGTTGCAAGTGTGCAACATGGGTGTGCGTGTGTGCTAAAAAGGTGCGCAAGCCCCTGTGTGCTGCTGTGTGAAAACACGGGCAGGTGAGCTCCTAGGATGGGGAAAAGATGCTGAGTGCATGGATACAGATCTGTCCCAGCAACCTCAATCTGGTCCCATGGCTTCCATCTACTCTAGGATTAGCCCAGTTCTCCCAGACGAGGCTGGGCTACGGGAGCCACATGCGGGCCTCTACCAAAGATCTCCCCTTTCTACTGGCTGTGGCCACCGCCCTCTTCCCTTCTCATTTTCAGCCAAGAGTCTGGGGTTAAGTTTTGAGTGAAAGCTGCAGCCCAGGAATTGAGCTGCCTAGTGCCTCTCTAGGACTGCTCTGCATTGGGCCCCAGCTCGGGCACTGGGCACGGGGCTGTGGACTCACCAGGAGGAGCCTAGCATCTGTGCATACAATGGCTCCCCAGAGGAGCTGAGTGTGAGCTGAGAAGGGACAGCAAGTGAGGGCAGGAACTCAGGGAGAGAACAAGCCTGGGAGCAAGTGACCAGGTGGCCGATGAACTAGGCAGCAGCTCTTGAAGGCTGGAGCCTGGCACTGGGAGGTGGTGAACACACAGGGCTGCCTGTGAGGAGCTCCAGGAAGCAGAGGTGACAAAAGCATCAGTGAATGGGAGGGAGGCCTTGTTAGAAACCCTAAACCTCTGCATCCATGGCCCAGCCCAGGAAGCTGCTGCCCTCCCTGAGTCCCAGTGCCAGGGAGCACCACATGGCATGGCACACAAAAAGCTTCACAAAGCAAAGGTGTCCAAAGACAGCAGAAACCACTTTGTGCAGGGATTAACTTCTGGTTCTGCTGCTGCTTCTGTCTATCTCATGCTCTTAAGAGTCTAGTATGGTCAGAGGCATAAAAATAAGACTTCCCCAAGAACGAGTTACTAGAGCGCCATGGGCGGCCAGGCCTTTTGTCTTCCTCCCAAACATCTGACTCCTGTTCCAGGTCCCTCCCTGGGCCCTCAGCCCATAGAAGTCCGGGCACCCAACTGGGCATTCCTGAGTTGCATGCAGGAGTTGCTTATTAACTTGGAGGTGCCTGCCTGGCCTCTCCACTGAGCCTGGCGCCCAGTGAGGGGTTCTGGGAAGAAGGGCTCTATCTGCCATCTTGTCCAAAAGCCCTGCTGGCAGGTTAGCTTACCACAGGAGCACGGTGATTCTCTTGGCCACAGTCCTGAAAGAAGAAAATGCTGCTTTTAAGTGCTCAAAGATTCTCTAAGAAAATCAAAATAAATTCAGCAAAGTAGGGCCCAGAGGTCCAGGCCACTCCTTGGATGCACATCTATCTTGAGGCTCTTGGGAGACAGAAAAGATGTGGATTAGGCCTAGACCAGTGGCCTGTTTGTGTCTTTGAAAGCTCTTAAAGGTTTGCCATCACTGGCCTCGCCCCACCCCATACATTACAGAGATGATGCCTTAGGCTGAGGGGACAGGTACAGTGCACATGCCAATAGGTTTGCAACACATTGGGCTGGAAATGTCTACATGTGTAAGACAGATGAGCCTTCAGTGCTGGGGGACCTGTGGGGGATGTCAGTGCAGGTGTGGCTGCTAATGTCACCAAGGGGTGTAAGTACACAGGCAGGTACAGGGAGGAGCAGATAGGGAGGCAGAGGAAAACAGGAAGGCCCAGGGCCTACACCCAGTAGAGCACTGTAGTCATCAAGAAGGGCCTGAGGCCCAAGAGGCCAGGATGCCTGGTATCACTCTAGCAGGCCACAAGCTGCCACCAACTGTGCGTCTCTGGGGAGGCCATGCACAAGCAAGTCAGTTCTGCTGGCTGCTGGGGATCTGGCTCCCATTGGAAGGGCTGTTCCAAGGCTGCTGGGCTCAGGTCTAGAGGTGAGCTGCAAAGGGGGAACTCAGGAGGGTGTGAGCGCTTCCCAGGCTGGCATCATCACCACCAAAACTAGGGGATGGTGCCAATAGCCATGCTAGCCAGAGAGCCTTCTTGTAGAGGACATTCATGGGCACTGGCAACAGGCCATCCTCCCTCACCCCTTGCAAAGCCTGCCCTATTGTGACATTCATATCCTTTGAGGACCAGAAGAGTGGCCACATGGGTACACGAGAGGGGCCAGTAACCAGCAGATCTGAATGGGTGGCCAGCCAGCAAACAGCCCAGAAGCAGGTTCTTACCTCCACATCCTGCATGGACTTAATGACCACCCCACACTTCCGCCCTCTTTCTTTCAGGGCTTCCTCAAATGGCTCCATGAGGAGGACCAGCTTGAGCCCTGGGGTATCTTTCCGCTCCACGTGCTCCAGCAGCAGCACGGCCTTCTGAGGCTTGTCCACAATCACAGTGCTAATGTCCGCTGTGGGGACCATTAAAGAGAGTCAGGCTGTGACTGGGACTAGCACGTGCCAGGTGGTGGCACCAAGGGCTACGCGTGCCACGGCTTGCGTGTCGATGACTGTGAGACCAGTCATGGGGACCCCATGATGAGTGTGAAGGAATGTGCTGTGGGTGCTGGGTGGAATAAAGGGCAGAAAGTTGGGGGCCTCCTGCAGCAGACTCCCAGCTCTTCTTTGCTTCAGACTCAACCCCCTTCACCCCGAGTCTGCCTGGGATATTTCTCTCTGCCTAGTCATAGTGTTGAGCTGCCAGAAGTCTTACTGAACCGTAGCGTGTGTGGAGGCTGCTACAGAGGCTGCTACAGAGGTTTCTGGTTGGCATCCTAGCCCTGTGCAAAGAGCTTCTGGGGACGCCTGTGTGGGGACAGCTGAGACTCAGAAAGTGTGCTCAGGAACCCAAGCGTAAGGTCCCAGTGTTTTCTGAGAGTAGAAAGCAAAGGGCTCTCATGAATGACTTAGGATCAGCATCACCTCGAGAGGCTAGGGACCAGTACCGATGGCAGGAAGGGATGGTGGCAGGGCTCACCTGTATTGATGATGTATCGGATAGCTCCGGGGCCTAGGGTGTCATAAAGCGGGACCACCACCATGGAATATGTGTAGCAGGCCAGCTCTGCGATGATCCACTACGGAGACACAAGGTCAAGGCGGGGGTAAAGATAAGCAGACTGTTCTCCCCTTAGGATCAGGTGACCAGCATCCCTGCTAGGGTCCGTATGTCCCACTCTCTGTGTGTGACAAGGAACCTAGAAGACTAACAGACGATGCATGCTCAGCCTTGTGGACCATGTTTGCTCCATAGAATTCTATACTTCCGGATTTCATGCCCAAACAGGCGCAGGCTCACTCCCAGGATCTGCACGGCCCTCCTCACCATGCCTTGCCTCCCCATGTTTGTGGCACTGGGTGTGGTATGCCTGGAGCTTGGCCTGGGGGTTCACTCCTGAAAGGTAGACCTGGGTGGGTTGGTGCTGTGTTTCCAAGGTCTCTGCTTTTTCTCCTGTAGGAGTAGGACTGTTCCACATGCCCAGCCCTATAAGCCAGGCAGGGAAGATACTCACCTCTGGCCGATTCTGTGCAAAAACACCAATAAACTGATCTGTGCTTGCTTTGCAGTTGTGCTGAAGCAGCCCCGATCCCAGAAATTCAGCCCTGTTGGCCACCTGCACACAGATATGGGAGGTAATGGGAAAACAAGAGCTCTACGGCCGGAGAGAGATACCAAGGTAGGATTCCTGGCTCCCTACCCATGCAAGCTAAAGCCCCTCACAACTACTGCCAGAAAAGAGGTTGGCACATAGGCCAGAAAAATAAAAACTTACACTGTGAGACCCAGAAGGGTGCCCGGAAGCCCCTCCTCACCCCTGGAGCCACTCCTGCATGAGTGGATGGTGCCAGGCCTGCCCTCTATGACTTACCTCCTGGTAGGAGAGCCACTGGTAAGGTTGCTTGGGCTTCCTAAAGCCAAGACAGGGACCATTCCCTGCAGAGAGACAAGCAGACTTGTGGCAGGAAGAGGCCAGGGAGGGCTTGAGGCCTGCTCCTGCCCATCAGACACCCAGACAGATACCCCACACTGAGATTTCCCATGGATCAAGTGGACTTTTCCTAGCTGCCTGTCTTAGCAACTGAAGCCAGGAGAGCCTAAAGCACATGAGGATGGCACCTCCCACCGTGATTTGTATGACAGTTCCCAGCACAGAGCTGGCACCTCCCACCGTGATTTGTGTGACAGTTCCCAGCACAGAGCTGAAAGAAGACAGACGCTGCGGAGCCACTAGGAGAAGGTGGTGGGCGCCTAACTACTTCCTTTTGTCTCATAACCTGGGGCCACCTGGACATCTTAGAGGCACGGTTCAGGGGTCACCACGGGATGCACAGAGTATAAGGTCTGAAGTTATGCAGCCCAGGGGGCTGAAAGAAAGTTGAGTCACCCTTCGCCACATAATGCTGCTGCTTCCCTGAGTGGCAGAAGGAAGGTCAGAAGTGGGTTCCCTTTGCTAAACCGGCGGCTCCTCTGCCATGTCCCTGGCACATGCTTGCTTACCCACCCCTGCACCCATCCAGCACCTGCCACAGCTGTCTTCACGCCCACAGCTCCCTCACCTGAGATGCTAAGGCCCCGGCGGAACACTTGGTACATGGTCCGGGCATCATCGTAGTAGTGGGTGAGTAGCTGAGGGCCACCTCCAATCACAGATCGCCGGGCCCCACCACCGTCCTAAAAGCAAGCACAGGCCGGACAAACAGACTGAGGCAGGCAGAAAAGCCAGAGTGGGAGCCTGGTGTGTACAGAGCTGCATACCTGGTCCACACACATGAGGCTGGGTGGTGCTGTGCACACTTGGACCACACGTGCTTGACCTGTACACATCCACATTAAAATCTAATTGCCCAACACAGGCCCAGTACCCCAGTGTCTTGCACACTCCCCCAACATGTACCATATTCAAGCACTTGGTCAGCATATACAACCTGTCCAGAATTTTCAGTAATTCTTCACCTATAGCCACATGGTTGCATCAGAATGGACATGCCAAGCTGTTCTCCACCCCATGATTGGCTGCTATGCCCCTCCGTTGAAAATCACTTGGGTGTAGTCTTTAGCCAAGAAGGCAGCGTCTCCCCATTCACAGGATAGCATGGGTCAGGTGAGGACTGCGTGGAAGACAGTCTCCCAGGAAAAGCCTAGGCGTGCAGGCTGAGTTATGTTAACACCCAATGTGAGCAGGCAGGGCAAAGAGCTCCTGGGCCCCTACTGGGGAAGATCTAGGGTGGGAAGGGGCATGTTCCTTCTGTGCAAGGGCAGGGAGGAAAACTAGGAGCCTTTATCACCTCCTCCCCCTCCTCCCTGCCACTCCTCCCAGCATCTCCAGAACCAGGGTTCCCCTGGGCCACAGCTTGCCTGTTCTCTGAGCATTATTTGGGCTGCTATAGTGTGGACCAGAGCCTCCCACTGCTTGGGACATCAGCTCTGAGGAAAAACTCTGAGCTTCATAGAGCAAACAGCTACTCAAAACGACTGTTGAGAGGTCCAGAGTTCTGCCTGGCAAGTGCTTCTGAGCACCAGGCCTAAAAAGATGTGCGGGAAGCTGGGACACACACAATCAGACTGGTTCGTGCCAGAGTCACAGGTACGACGTGGATGTGACACAGCGTGCCCAAAGAGGAGACCGTCAAGCAGGCCTGTGTGTTGATGGGGATGGGGGATGGGAGGTGCAGTGGGGTGGGATGGGGTGGGCACAAGGCTGGGTTCTGCAGGGTGCCTAGGGTTTTGCAGGCAGAACGGGAAGTGGGGCATGGCAGTCTCCGCACGCGGAGCAGCGCAGGCGCACTTGGGAACCGCAAGCAGCTCATAGACATGGCGGAAGAACAAGCCAGGAGAGCTGCAGCTGAAGGCGAGGCGTCTGGACTTTGGGCTGAGGCCACTGGGCAGCCAGGGTAGGGAAGTAAGCGAGGAGAAGTGGCGTGATCTGAACAGTCTCTCACCACATGCACAGAGAAAGCGATGCCAGGCCCATGCGATCCACCTGCCTCTTTCACCTCACTGCCAGCAGCTCTCTCCTTTCCTGGTCGCAGCCACCCTGACTCTGTGCTCCTGGGGCCCCAGGCCAGGAAGGGACACCTTAGCTCCTGTCCTCTCAGTCACAGCCATGTGGTGGCCTCCCCTGCACTGAGCCAGAGCCCCTGCCTTACCACCCTGACCCCATTCAGACCATGTCACCTCTGCCCAGATGTCCACGGTTCCTTCCTCGTGCCTCCCAAACGTGGCTGCCCTTTCATTGCAAAATCAGCCTCCTCAGTCGCTGAAAGACCCCAGTGAATCCGTGCTGCCCATCAGAAGAGTCCCTTCCTCTCCAGAGGAGTCATAATTGTAAGTGTAACTAAAAACAACGATGCCTAGTGATTTACGTGCGCCATCTCACCAGACTCTGACCACCTGGGAAATCTCTGTTTGTACTGGGCCTCCACACTACACTACATCCTCAGCCCTTGTGTTGTCGCTGCTGCTGCTGCTGTTTTTACATTTTGAGACAGGGTCATGATAAGTCACCCAGGTTGGCCTGCAATTTGTGATCCTCCTGCCTCAGTCTCTCAAGTAGCTGTGATTCCAGCTTGCACCATTGCGCCTGATCAGGTGCCCTATTTTTCTACTGCAGTGCCAGACAGGACACCGAGACTCAGAGAGTTAAGATTCTAGCAAGAAACACACAGCTCCTAGAGGCACACCCGGCTGCAAGCCAAGGACTGCTGCTCACCACAGGCTGTCCCCTCACCACTCTGCTAGCCCTGCCCAGCCCCTCTACAAGTCACCCTTTCCCAAAGTACTGGTGCTGCAGCACGCGGCACACACAGGGGCCTCTCCAAACACCGCTCCTGCTGGGAAAACGCCCTGGAGGTCCAGCCCCCATCTCAACCTGTGCTTTCCCCACTAGGCAAAGCATTGCCATGTTTATGGTCACTCAGAGGCACAATGGCCGGATGATGACATCATTTAAAAGCACAGAAAGTTTTTGCTCTGTCTGTGGGAGAGCCACAGACAGTTTTTGCTTGAGGTCAGGACAGGTTGTCTCAGGGGAAAACCAGGACCCCAGGGAAGAATGTGAAAGTTTTTTGGTGCACACCTTTAGCTTTTTACCAGCCACATGAATATGTAATCTATTAAAAATGAAGAGAATTTTAGAAAGGCCAAATAAAATTCCACATGCTTGATGAAGAAGCAGATCTCGCCAGTCCTTCCGGGCTTTGCCTGGAATACTCCTGACTGCCAGGGCACTGTACCTTCCTCCTCACAGTATGTCCAGCTCTGAACCCAGGGCAGGTTGGGAGGGGATCTGCGTGGGAGCCCCTGAAGACCTGCTTAGCTTTGGAGGCATCAGTGAACCAAGGCTCGCTACTCTAGAGGCTGGAAACCCAGGTGCCCTGTGTAAGGACCAGAGTGGGCCGGCTGGGAGGAGCTCCTGCTTGGGCTGCTGCAGTGTGCTGGCTGGCTGCCAGGGGCCAGGACTATAGGGTTCTTGGGGACACCTGAGGTCAGACAAGCCACAAGTTTGGCTTCTGCCTTCAAGACGTCTGTCCTCTGCCCGATCCTTTTGACAGCCAGACTTCCCTGCCGTACTCACCTCCACTTCTTCTGACTGCATCAGAAGGTTGCACGGTGGGGTCAAGGCCTTTGGCCGGTGAGTGAACCAGTAAGCGAGGATGGCAGCCAGCGCACCCATGCTCACAAGGGTGGTGGCCGACAGGCTGCGGAAAAACTGGCCCAAGTCACCCATCTCAGGCAGCCGCAGGATTCTCAGAATCTCTTGTGTCTGCATCTTCTCCAGAAGGGAGAGGACAAACTCTGTAAGAGATAGGAGGTAGATGAGGGAGTAGAACCGAAGGACAGGTCCCTGGGGGTGGGGGACGCTTGGTCTCAGGTGATGGCTGGCCCCGTGTGCTGCAGACAGGCCCTAGGCAAGTTAGGGTGTAGTTTCCTGGTGCAATACAGTGTCTCCTGGAAGCTGTCTACCAAGAAAGGGCTATTCCTGGTAAGAGGTCAGAACTCATCCCTGGCAGACATCTGGCCCAATTTCCCTGAGAACCACCAGCTCAAGCCCTTGGGCTACGACATATTGCTTCTGAATCTACTAGGGGCCCAAGGCGTGCTCCAAGAGCAGCTCCGAGCATGGAGCCTCTTCTACATGATCGTCCTATGTGGCATTTACCTTTGCTCCTGGAGTGTGAAAAAGACTGACTGCAGCAGAAATACCTAGCATAGTGTCTGGGATAACTGGGGTAACAGGAAGAGGTCCCACCTGCTCTCTCTCTAAGCTCTTAGCCCAGCCCTGACTCTGAAAGAAGGAAGAGAAGTCGGGCAGTTGCCATAGACAGATGCCCCCAGGCCTCACGACAGGAAACAGCCGAGCACTAGCAACAAGCAGCACAGCTGGCCTGCGCTAACTGGGCCCTGACTCCGCAGGCGGGTGTCCGCCAGAAAGGGGCAGCAGGGGGGGGGAAGGGGTTTACACTGGCGAGAAGGGAAGGGATCAGGGCTCTCGGAGAAATGGCTCAGCCATGGGCATTCCTCAAAGCAACCAGCCTCTTATGATGTCACAGACGCTGGCCTGGGTATCACTGTTACCCACGGCAGCCCACGTGGGAACAGTGGGCTCTCAGGGAGACGGGGCATGCACTGTGGTAGACAAGGAGAAGGCTTCCTAGGAAGCACCGGTGACTGGCTTTGGTTCCAAGAGGGCAGGTAGGGGCGGGGGGGGGGTAGGATTTGCATTCTCTCATGCCAGGGTGAGAAGCACTGGCAGAGTGGAACAGCAGCCCGCTGGGGGTGGAGTTCTCTGCTCAGTGAGGGTATCGAGGGTGGGCCAGACACCAGTTGTGAGCATGGCCCTGGGACCCCTTGGTGTCACACCCTGTAGAGATGGTGCGGTGGGTTCTGGCTGCCACCTGCTGTCCGCCGTCACCCTCTAGATGGGACTTCAGCCCTTGGAAGCAGTGGCTGTGGTTTTCCTTCTTGGGAACAAGAAGAAATGCAACAGTGGCTCCTCTGCAGCCACAGGATGCCAGCCAAGCAATTGCTTGACCCCAGAGGGAGGAGATAGCTGCTGAAATTCCAATAAATGGTATTTGTGCTACACTGTAACCTTTCCACACCGAGATGAGGTCAGCAGTGTGCAAAGCTATTCCTGAGCTGGGGAGACCGAGCTGGAGAGAGCCTCTTCTCCACTGGTAAGCAGTGCGTGGTCTGAGTCTCTACTTCCCTCGACACTTCTGGCATGGTTAGAGAACTAAAGAGCCAGCCAAGGGATGGGACAGTCAGACCAAGACGCTGCTCAATTATAGGACACAAGAAAGGGCGAGAAGCTGGCCTGAGCTGGGCTGGTCTGAGCGCTAGGCAGAGGACGGTGGGCTCAGAGCCTGTGGCCCCGTGGTAAGAGTCCTACAGATATTTGCCAACCCTCCACAGGCGTGGACATTCCTAGGAAACCCTAAGGGACCCCAGCCAGGCAGAGCTGGCAGTTCAGATTTACTAGAAGCCTTCTTAAGCTGGGTCAGTTCTGAGGGCACAACCCAGAGTGACCTGTTCCTAGCAGATGGACCCCGTCAAGGTTCCACTGCCAAAGCAGAGGACCACAGACTACAGAGAATTCACCACAGAAATCTTGTGATGGGAGAACTGGCCCTTTTAGGACACTGACTTCCCTAGACTACTAGATGTGGTGGCCAAGCCAGCCAGGCCTATCAGATCAATTACTCGCTGCTTAGCAGAAATTCCAGACAAACCTACCAGCTCTTGGGGTGGGCTCTGAGCTGACTGAATTTCCTTTAATGAACTGAACTGATTCAGTGGGCTCAAAAGCCAAGGCCCAGGAAACCCCTAATTTACCCTTCAGGGGTCAGCTACATGGTCCCAACAGTTTTAAAGACAGCCTGGGAGGAGTTCCTGGTTTTTGGCATTTGCTGATAGACCCTAAGATTCAGGAGGAAAAAAATGGGTATTTGTGGCACTGGATACAGTGTGAGAGTTGATGACAGAGAACATCTGTCCACTGATCCATCCATCTATCCAACCATCCATCCCTCTATCCACCTATCCTTCCAACCATCTAACCATCCATCCAGTCATTCATTTATCACCCACTCATCCATCCAACCATCCATCCATCCATCCCCCATCTAACCATCCATCCATCCAACCATCCATCCATCCATCCCCCATCTAACCATCCATCCATCCATCCCCCTATCCATCCATCCATCTCCCTATCCATCCATCCATCCATCCATCCATCCATCCATCCATCCATCCATCACCCATCCATTCATCTGACAATCTGGCCAGCCAGTAGACCCTCACAAAGCCCATCCTGTAGCCTAGTTAAGTGTTAGGCCTGTTTTCAGTACCAGGGATGGTGAGACATGAAGGACAGAGGGCAGTGTGGTCCAGACTGTGATTAGATGTGGCTAGGCAGAGGAAGCACCCAATTCAGGTACAGTAGGTCAGGGTAGGCTCTGACAGGAACTGATACTGATGCTGAGATTCAGGGGAAAGAGGAAAGGGGGTCCAGCAGAGAAAAGCAAATACACAAAGGCCGGAGTTGTAAGAGTACATGGAACTCAGGGAACTGAGTTTTCTGTTCAGATAATAAAGTTTCAGGCCCATGAAATCTTATATGAAGGTCAGCACCATATGTCTGTGAGGCTGGCCCCTGGGATGTGCTGAGCTTTGGGTAGTTGATGTATTAATTAGCACAGCTCTCAGTAGAGGGAAAAGTGGAACTTGTCTAAACTTCCTGAATGCTTGACACCTGGGAAGCCCTCTCCTGCATGGGGAAGTGTATGATCCTCACAGCTCCCTGCACCCTTTGTACGGGGGACAGAAGTGCAGGCCAGTGGAGCCTGGATGTGGGGATGGGCACAGGCTGCTCCCTCCTGGCTTCACAGCGGGAACTTGCCGCCTTCTCCTGGCTGGGTCTTTTCTTCCCGCTTGGAGCAGTGCAGAACAGTAGGTCAAGACCCTGACTGTCCACTCCTCTTCAGGTGAGGTCTCCACCCCTAAGGAAGCACCTATAGTGGCCATAGCTGCTCTGGCCCCAAGGCTGGACCTGTACCTATACTTGGCTGATCAGTGACAAGAGGGTCTCATTCTTCCTGGATCACTGACTTTCTCAGACAGCTGAACTGCCTGTGTTTACCCCAAGGCTCCCTTCAGACTTGGGGGCCACTGCAGGGCAGAACTGTGAGTCCAGGCGCTCTGAGGACATCAGCCTCAGAGCCAGCCCACGCCATGCCACTAAGCCCTTGGGCATGTAAGAGGTCTTCTGGTGTCTCTCATTGTTTCACGGGGCCTTGTCCTCCTTTGACCTCTCTGCCAGCCTGTGGTGGGGCTAGATGGTCCCTGGGTTTCCAGCTATGGTTGCCTCCTTACCTGCCCAGGTGCCTCTCTGGGTTACAGCAGTCACAGGGGAAGGAGAGGGATAGACAGCACCCAAGGGATCAGTGGTGCTGGTGTTACCAAGTGAGCGGCTGTGAGTGTTTGTAAATATTCACCTGGCAGGAGCAGTTCTCCACAAGCACTAACCACCGCCTCCTCCCCTCCTGGCAGAGCCTGTGCCTTTTCCTTGGGCACAGAACCATGCAGAGGACTACGTGGGACCTCCTTTCCTCTCACTGCGCCCTCTGCTGGATCAGGGTGCAAGAAGGCTGCACAGTGAAAGCCACAGCTCTTGGGATCCAGGATTCGAGAAATAGAGAAATTCTGGGGGAAGCAGGTTAGCTCGGAGAGATGGTTTGGTCCCTGCAGTGATCCTGGGGCCACTGACTCAGCCCCCATGAACCCTTGCTGGAGCAGCGTCTCACCAGGACTCCAGGTCTCTGCACCCCTGCTGCATGGCTCCATGAGGAAGGACCACTTCCTATACCTCTCAACCCTGACCACGCCTGTCCACCCACCAGTCCCAGGCCACGTCCAGTCAGCACCAAGTGCAGCCAAAATCCCCATACCAGCCTTTGCATCGGGCTTCTTGCTATAGCCAGTGATGTACTGAGGCAATTATTTTCCTGCTGCAACGGTGCAATCAGGTCATGTTACTGCACCAAAACATGACTTAGCTCTCTATGGCCTCAGCACCAAACCCAAGCACATCAGCCTAGCACCCAGGCCCTGCATGGCCCTCAGGATCTTCCCTTCCCTGGAACCTGCCCGGCTTTCCTCTGTAGCCGCCACCTTACAATGGGGTCCTGGGCCTCTGCGAACATCCCAGGACTGCAGCAATAGCACAGAAGCACAAGCCAAGACACCAAATTGCCAAGAACCTCCTCAACTCCCAGTGAAGAGCTCCAAAAAGGAAACTGCAGCCCCTCCTAGGGCCCAGGGACTCTATAAATAAGCTTGAGAAAGAGTTTAAAGGGAGATTCCGGTACTGCACTGCACTGGTCCAGATCCTGACTCAGACTCTTGATAGCTTAGTGGACTTGGACAAGTCACTGCACCCCTCTGGGCCTCTGCTCAGTCAAGCTCCTGGACAGAGAGCAAGGCTAGGCACATGACAAGGAAACACCTGGTAGATAGGGGTTAGCTGAAGCAGCTGCTCTATTTGTGTGCCAGGCAAAGGGCCTCAATGACAACTTGCAAAAGCAGATGCATCCACCCTACCTTTCCAGCGGGATCCTGGCACTGAGGAGGTGGCCGAACGGGTCCCACTAAAACCAGCCTCCTTTTATAGGGCCTGTAGGGCCCCGGGAAAGAGGTTACCACATCTTGATCAAAGCACAAAAGTGGAGAAGGCCCTGGCCCTGGGGACTGCCGGTAGCAACAGCTGCTGGCTCTGAGAAGCGGGTGGTGGGAGAGGTGTTAGCCGAGGTGGCTGGTGGCGGTGGCTCCCTGGTGGCTGTAAGGAATAGGTCTGGCAGGGACCAAGGCACAGAGCAGCTCTGTGAGGAGGAGCCTCCATGGGCCCCTGGAGGCCCCCAATGGCCCCCCTTCACCCACACACGGGGCGGGGCGGGGCGGTGCTGGTTCAGACCAGCTCAGGCAACCCAGCCTTAACCCTCCCTCTGCCAGTCTGCTGGGGGCTTGACAAGGACCCCTCTCATCTCCCCATCCTCATCTGTCCTGGAGGGAGCTCGCCTCTGGGCAGCCATCTGAGACACTAACAGAGGTCAGGGCTCTAGCCATGGCAGAGAAGACTTGCAGGGAGCACAGCACTAGAGGGGGAGGAGGTGGTGGAGGGGGATGATGCCAGCCCTATGGTGCTGAGGGAAGCCTGCACCACCCACCCAGGAAACCCTCTACCCGAACCTCCTGGGTGCTGCCTCCCCCACCGCCCCTCCAAGGCCACAACCCCTCCACCTGGAGAAAGGCAGGCAATGGGGCAGTCTCAGATAGCATCTTCCTGTGGAATGGGGATACTCCAGAGGGTGGCAACTGGTGACTCAGCGGCCCTGTAAGACCCTAAGACTCTAGAGCACTGTGCCAGTCTCCTCCTAATGTTTGTCCTAAGAGAGACTATTTCCTAGCTTGCCTAGGGATAAGCCTGGAGCCAGAATCTACACCCTGTCCTGCTGGACCCAAATCTGAGCTCTGAAATGCACCGCCTCTACCAAGAACACGGAGGAACCGGGCCTCCCCGGCAGCCTTGCTCCTTCAAGCCTGCCTCCCGGGGTGGGGGTGGCGCTGGCTACTTCTGTAGTTCTTTCATCCCAACTTTCGTGGATTTTCTCTCTCATCTCCCCGGCTAATGTGTGGCCGGGCACACAGTAGAAACAGCTTCAGCTGCTGGCGAGGAAAAGGCAAATCAGACCCCAACCAAGCCCTTCTGCGCACTTCCCGGTCTGTCCCCACCAGGCCACTGTGTCCACCGAAATGCAGCTCACTTCCCCTGCAGCTCAAACGTCTCAGGGCATGGTCCTGTGTTCTAAGCTCTCTCTTGAGAGCTATTTGCCCGAACTGCCTGGCAACTCTAGAGCCCTCAGGCAGGAAACGCCTCTGGGGCTGATCAGATTCTACACTACCCACCTCACCATCTGGGGCAGCCACAGGAGGAGCTTCTTAACCTCAGCAGCTTGCCCGGAACTTGGCCCCCGGGTCCCCCGATCCACCCTGATGATCCCACAGTGGAACCTAAGGACCTACCTTTGGCTCACAAAGGGCCTTTTCCTTTGCTTCAAGCAGAACCTCCATGGCATCCAGAGATGTCTTCCTTTAAATATGACAAAATCTTTCTCTAATATCTCTCAGGGAAATCTCTGGGGTGGGAAATCCAGAGGCCACAACTGAAGAACTTGCTGGTGGCAAACCATGCGAGATGCCAGAGGCCTGGAGCCGAGGTCCCAGTTCTGCCCCAGGAATTGTGTGCCCCTCGCCACCCCTCCCATGCTGCCCTGACCTGCAGATGCACCCACGCAGACCACACTGGCTCCAATGACCACCCCACCCACACAGGGCTTATTGCTGCCTCTGCTCTGAGAGAAGGGCTTTCTCTGTTTTCCTCTTGGGTTTTAATTAGATTCACAGAGCCTCAGACCTCAGATGACTGAGGCAGAGATGGGGCCAAGGGCCTTCCCGACTCGAGAATTCTCAGGAGAGACCCACTGTATGTCCCCCATGAGACAGCAGCCCACAACACAGGTTGCCGAGTTACCCAGCAGCTCACCTGCCTGGCCTCCCTGGGGAGCCCCACAGCAGCTGTGAAATTTGAGTTAAGCTCTGCAGTGACCGTGGCTACCCAAACCCACTATGGACACACCCCCATTAGCAGTCTTCACTGCCTGTGCTCCCATCTTCACAACAGGACCCCCCCAAGAGCCTCACTCACCCGAAGTCCTGCCCAGGGAACATGGATCCACATTCCTGACCACTGTCTCAGGAAGCCAGGCTCAAAATCCCTTTCAGAATTCAAAAATACAAACAGCCTTGACATGCAGAGGGACAAACAGAAACACAGTGTCTTTTGCAAGCTCTGAGATAAAGATTGGCCTTGCTGTGAGTCAGGCACAGCGCAATTCTCAGAACAAAGAGGGACAACAGGTAAAACAGACAGTGGGACCCTCTGCAAATAGGTTCAGGGCCTAGACTGAGACTGGTGAGGTGGCTAGGCCAGGGTGTCACTGTCCTTCCTTCCACAGCGAGTGCCGGGACAGCAGGCAGAACTCGGAGGATACCAGCGAGGGCCATGCTGACCATGCAGGCAAAGGGACACCCCCTGGCCAGGCTTCACCAGGCTTCACTGTATAAGTAGCCAAGTCTTGCAGCTGTAACAGGATCCTTTTCCTTCCCAGATGAGTGTGTATTAATACTGCCGGGGTCGTGGCCTCAGGAAGAGCGATCCGTTTCCATTGCTGGCCCGAACTGGGGACACCATAAGCCTCACAGGTCCAAACTCTACCAGGGACACCAACTGCTCCTGGGAGGACCATGCAAGAGTTCCCCTGCAGGTGATCAGCTACAGGTGGGACAGTGTCACCTCCTCCAGCTAGGAGGAGCTTTGAGATGGGGAGGGTCCTGGCAAGATACGGTTAGGAAGCCAGAGGCGGGGGAAGCAGAGAGGGACTTGCTTGCCTGCTTGTCCACTTAGCAGCACTGTGGGCCCATCGAGGACATCAGTTCAGCGGAAAGTACACTAAAGACAGATTCTCAGACACATCCTCCCTCAGGAAGTGAGAGCTAGGACAGGATGGGAGCAGGATGGGAAGGGAGGAGAGCTGCTGGGCAGGGTGACACAGTGGGTTGTAAGTCACAGGAAGAGCCTGTAAGATGCAGCTCAGGGGCCTCCAACTACGAGGACCTGGCTGTATTGAGGATCAGAGTGGGAAACCGAGGCTGGCAGTCGGCGGTGAGCTGCATAAGGCAAGGTACTCAAGTTGGTACCGTATACGTGCTCGCTTTCCAAGTCATGGCGCAGGAGCTAATGGCACCCACTGGCGCATGGGACAGATTACAGGAAGGGAGGAAGAGCTGGCTGGGATGTAAAAGTGTCCCAGGCAAGCTCTCCCTGCACCACTGCTAAAGTGCACCCACTGTACCCAGCAGGCCGGTGTTACTGCGTGAGCGCACATGCATGTGCATGTTTGTGTGCACATGTGTACAGTAGACAATGAGCAAGAAAACACTTTTGCTGTTGGTTAAGGATACATTTTCTGGCAAATGAAGAGATTTTAAAAAGTAGTTTAATTTTCTGGCAAGTTCAGCAAGTAGCTTTATTTCCTGGCTGCTCCATATGCTTGATGCAATTTACCTTCCAAATGCCACAGGAGAAAGAAATAAATCGGAATTTCCTCCTGTTCAGCAAAAGTTGGTGCTGGTCAACAAGAATCTGTCACCTCCTGAATTCCCCGCTGCAGGTCAGAGCTGCAGAGCTGCTGCACACAGAGCTGCCCTCCCACAGGTGGGCAGAGCCCAAGCCCCGCCTCAGCCTGGGAGAGCATCACAGGGTTAACAGCAGGCTCAAGTACCCAGCCTAGAGCTGGGCAGGGCGCTCTGGGCAGTCAGGCCTCCTTTTCAAGGCCAGGATGAATGGGGAATATGCAAATGGCTGCCTCCCTCCCTCCCGAGGAGGGCAGGGGAGGGCTGGCTGCTGGCTGGCCTGCATCACTCCACTGGGGCCTGTCACATGAAAGGGTTTGCACTCCTGCTGCTGGCTCCACAGCCCTGCCAGACTGGGGCTGTTCTCACCAGAAAACAAAAATGTCTTTCAGACCAAAGCAAAGTGAGGCCCCAGCTGGCCCGGGGAAGGCCATTGGACGTCGTTCATGCTGACCTACTGAGAGCATCCATCGCTTGAATTCTCACTTGTCACCTTCTGAAGAGGACCCACCACCTTACGCAAGGCAGCAGAGGCCTCCACGGCGGCTGAGGAGAGCCCTGTGTAAGGCTGGGGCAGGTGGGAGGGGGTAGGATCACCCTTTGGAGGCCTTGTCCTCCTCAACAACAGCAGAGGCCAAGACGAAGCTAGAAAACTGTTCGTACAATGAAACCTGAGGAATTCTCATGGCGTTCACAGTGAACTTGGAAAAAAATGGAAGGGAAATGTCTGGGAGACAAGGAGACCCTGGAGCACACAGGGCTTTTAAGAATGGAGACCATGGCTGAGTGTGGTGGTGCACACCTGTAATCCCAGTACTCGGGAGGCTGAGGCAGGACAACTGTTTGGAATTCAATGCCAGCCTGGGCTACAGGGAGTTCAAGGCCAACCTGAACTGCACAGTGAGACGTGTCTTGAAAAGATTTTAAAAAATCAATGGAGACCAGGTGCGCACTCTGCCTGGAGCCCACAAGGCTGCTGCTCCAAGTGCCCTTGAGCTGTGCATGGGGTTTGTGGTGACCTTGAGGACAGTATGTGGGATCCGGAATTTCAGGCAGTCCCACCCCCACCCCCACTTCAGGTGCCTTCTTCTACACAGCCGTCAGACAAGGTAAGACTTCAGGCATTTTCAGACTCTGAGTTATTAAAAGCTGTCCTTTAACTACAGTACAGAACTTGCATTCTACAATCACGATGCCACGCACACGCCCAGCAATGACACAGCAAGACCTTTGAGTCTGAGGTCACAAATCCCCCACAGTCCACCGCCAGCCTTCCAGCCCAGCTCTGATGGCCGGTCATCCACTGCCACGTCCCTCTTTAGGTCTCTCGGCTTTTAGTTGGCCCCACAGCATGCTCATGAAGCTAAGATGCCAAACAGGTCTCAATGAGAGTTCATTGAGCCATCCGGGGAGGCGAATCAAGAGGCAGACGAGGAAGTGGAAAAGTCCAGAACAGATCTAGAAAAGCACGCTTTACAGGGTACCACCTACTGTGTGGTCTGGTCTGGGCAAACAGGTCAGAGCCACAAGTTTCCAAACCCTCCAAGAGCCCATGGGTCAAGACAAGACTAGCTTTCTGAGAGAGTGAGCCAGGCCCGGGGGAGGCAGCCTGCAGGCTGGCTGAGTATACACTGAGCATGGGGCTGAGTACGGATGAGTATGAGAGGACCAAGTTCATTCTGTCGCACAGAAGATAAAGTCACATCAACCCTGAAGTTCCCTGGCCACCAAGCCAGAGTCCTGTGGTCTAGGTGGCTGGGAGCAGAGCAGAAGGTCCAGGGGTGCTGCCTCTTCCAAAATCACATCAGGTCAAGGGGAGTCCTCTCAGTTATGCCTGGCAGTGGCCACTGTTCCAAGAGGCTGGAATCTCTTGGAGCTCTAAAGAGACAACAGCCCTTGGAGAAGGCTAGCTTTCACCAAACAAGTGCCCCTGAACTGTGGGTCAGTACCCAGCCATTCACTCATCAATCCCTTGGGAGCCTCTCCTGTGCAGGGCTGCCTGGTTCTCAGCACCCGGCCCACCTGCAAGGGCCCCACTCCTGCTCTTCTGTGCTGCTCCTACCCTAATGCACCATCTGCACGCTGGACACAGTGCCCGACTCTCCCATCGACTTGGTGAGTAAACAGTTTATGTTACACATTATTATTAAATTATTCTCAAGCAATTCTTTACACCATTCACTTAGGCAACAAATATGACGCAGACCGCATGTCCTACCCTGGGTTGAGGACAGAGGTGAGGCCCCTTGGCTCTTCCCTCAAGGACATTGTAAGACTTATGGAGGAGGCCAAAGACTAATCCAATGGGATGTGTGCCACCACAGGGGACCTGGGTGGCACGTGGAGTGTGGGGTCACCCTGGCCGCTGCATGCTCAGTTCTAGCTGTACCTCCTCGACGCAGCCACCACGCGGATGAAGTTGGCGGGGCCTGGTGTTTCAGGCCCGTGGAGCCCAGATCTGGCCAAGTGGAACTTTCCCTTTAACTTTGCCCTTTCCCTTTGCCAATCTCTCTTCACACAGTGGCCCCTCTGCCCAGAATGCACTTCTTCCCTCACTTCTTTTCTTCATGTTGGAATCCTGGACCTCTTTGGGACTGGAAATCTGGGATATTTTGTAGGTACATGCAAAGTAAGAGCTCTAGCACTGAGCTGCACCCCAGTCCTGTAGCTGCTTCCCTGTAAGTCTCCCTGCGTCTCACTTTATCCAGTAAGTGGGGGCAACAGAAGCACAGCACTGTGGAGAGAGCAAAGTAAAGCTCGCAGAATCCTGGGACATGGTGGTGGACAGTGAAACGGTGCTCCGAGAACCGGTAGCTAATCAGAGAGTTTGCAGCACCACACACCTAGTACTTTACTTAGTGAATATGTGAGTGCTTGCTGGGCCAAGTTCCGGCTAGATACCAACGGTGGCCTCTGCTGTAGGAAAACCTGTAATATTTGCCTCTTTACAAGCAAGCCAGTGCCTCACCCTCTCTAACCCTGGTATGGGACAGCCCTGAGTCCCTTCTGGGGTGGTAGCTGATTCAAGTTCAACCTTCTCAAGGTCAACCCAAGCGCCCTTATAATCCTGAAGAGAAACCAGTCGGATTGCACAATGGCTGGGGTCTGCTGCCCCCTGGTGTCAGTGTGATCTCTTTGGAACATTTCCTGGTTACCAGCCAGGCTGAGAAATGACAAAAAGTCCTAGAGGTCCTCCCACATGCCAATGGACCTTGAACAAATCCACACTTCATTTGTGAGGCATGTTCCCAGCTGACCACACGGCTGCCTCTTCTGCCTGATGCTCCACCATCGGTCCCACTTTTTACTTGCCTTCTTGGGTTCCCTAAGGTGGTCCCAGACCTCATGCCAGTCCTGCATCCTAGTGGACATCTGGGGTTAGGAGTAGGATTGGATAGGGCTGAGCTGAGTCACACGGTGCAAGTCAACTACAACCACAGCCAGATGCCTTCCACATCAGCGCTGGGACAGCAGCCCTGTCTGATCTCAGTAGGGTGAGTCCCACTCCCCTAGCATGGCAGACAGGGCCCGGCACCCGTTCCTTCCCTTTCCTGGAGGCCAGCCTCAAGTCATTGTCGGACCATATCTATTCTCACCCAGGACATTACACCATGTTCCTAGCCTCCAATTTCCTTCTGCCTAGCTCAGCCTGGCCATGTTTCTAAAGAGAGTGTAACTCTGCACCCCCAAATTAAACCCTTTCCTCTGGGACCCTCACCTGCCACCCAGTCCCCAGGCACAAGCCCCTAAGACTCACCCTCCCAAGGACTCCCCTGCCTGTTGAGCAGACTGGATCCTTTACATGGGAACCAATCTTCACCAACCTAGAGGAAGGGATGCCCTTTTAGAAATGTGTCCAAGACCGATGCCTCTTTCCACTCTGCACAAAGCGGCCACAGAGGCAGGCGGATACTCCAGTGCATTGCTCCCATTGTCTTCTGGGTGCTTATGGCATGGAGGGTTCATTTTCCTATATCAGGCCCAGCATCTACCTCAGGCTGGACCTAGTTTACTTGTGTACTGCACAATACACCAGGAGCGGGGAGCACCTCGTACAACCAAAGCCGGTGGTGACTTCCCACAGACAGCTCCTCCCCCACGTGGCTCTGGTCTCCTTACGTCATTCCCTCTCTGAGGCAGGGAGGGCAGCCCTTGCCGCACCCTACCTTGTTTGCCTGGGACTCAACTGGGTGGCACAGTGCACTGACTATTAAAGAGCCACCTGACCTCAGGAGTTCCTCCTGTTTCTGGCTCGAGTGAGAGGGACCTTAGATTACAAAGTGGATTATGAGGTAGCATGAAGTCTCAGGTGTGCTCACTCACCTGCAGCTCTTGGCCAAGAGTGTCCTCTGCCCCCCAGAGAAGGGCTGGGGTCGAAGCAGAGTCCCGGGAGTGCAGACACCTGACCTAGGAATGCCCCTTGTACCTGCGGCATTCTGTCCACTGACAGCCATTCTCTAGCCTCAGCCTCTTACTCTGCATTGACAAATTTAGTGTCTGAGAAAGCAGCTACCAGCTACACCAGGAGTCATCCTGCTCGACAACTGTAGAGTCTGTCTGCAGGAACATCGCCCTGTTTCCTACTCAAGGATGCACCTGGCCACACTGTGAAATGTTCCACGGGGGAGCAGGGCAGAAGGCCAGTTTGAGTCAGTTACAGCTGAACCCCAACTGCAGACCTGATCCTGCACAGTGAGACTTTTCCCGACAGTCCCCAGATGCTTCCTTATAGCCAGAGAAGACCCAGGTTTTGGACTCATGATTGGGAGCTCCTGGGGGCAGTGCAGAGGGGTCCTGGTACTAGGAGGGGTTCTGAGGCCACCCACCCCTCAGGCAATAAATGGTGACTCTGTCACCACCACCATTATCATTTCGATTACGCCTAGTCCTGTCCTTGTCTTGGGTTCACTGTGCCTCAGGACTAGAGTGGCCCTGCACAGCCTGTTACCAGACACTGGCAGACGGAAGAAGCTTAGGGAGCTGAGGGGATTAGAGAGGGCTCACTCACTCCCTCAGCTTGGGGCAGGCATCCCATGGCCTAACTCAGGCCAGTGGTGGGGGCAGGGGAGGTCATTATTCAGCCCATCAACCCTCTGGGTTCAGGCCTAACATACCCGAGCATGTGCCATTGGTTGATCAGTTAAAACCTCACCAGTCAAATTCCAGTCTGCCAGATATGTGTGCCACACAGCAAGGCAACTATCTCCTGACTCTCAACAAAAAAGGGACAGTAGCCAGGTGTGGTGACACATGCCTGTAATCCCAGCACTCAGGAAGCTGAGGCAGGAGGATCATTGTGAGTTGGAGACCAGTCTGGGCTACAAAGTGAACTCAAGGACAGCCTAAACTGCATAGTGCGACTCTATCTCAAAAAGACAAAAAGAAAAAAAAAAAAGGAGAGAGATACCACCAACCTCCTGGGATTGCTGTGAATGTTAAATAACAGATGCAAAATACTGTAACAAGGTCTCAAAAGGGTCAACTTCTTTCCCTTCCTTTGCTCAGAAACGACTTTATTATCACATCTGACAGTGCTGTTCGAACTTGAAATAACTACTAACATTCCCAGAGCATTTGCTCTTGGGCTAGGTCAGGTTTAGGGCCACTTTAAGGGTCATGCATTTCACATGAATGATCAGACTGGATCCACACAAGGGGTTGAAAATGGGGTTGCAGAGACCCCCATAGGTACACTGGGAAGGCTCCAGGGACCTGGTAGGTGGGTGGGCCTGGGCAGACACTCCCTGCCTCCTGCCCTGAGTGGGTGCACCTGGAGTTGGGGAGAGCTCTGGGCATGGGACCAGCCTCCTAAGGAGGTGCCAGGATGAGAACTGAGTCCTAAGGTGTTGATAGGGGCCGGGATTCCTAGGGACACAGCCCTGGGCAGAGTAGAGGGGCGAACTCACTCTACAGAAATATCATACTACTATGGCTGAAGGGCGCCCAGAGAGAAGTCAGGAGGAGGCCCCTGGCCAGGATCAGCAGCCCAGTGAGTCCTGGCTCCGCGGTTGACCTGCTTGGGACCTTGGGATCCAACACCCTTGGTTTCTGATCCCTGGAGATGGCCAAGGACGCAGTCAGTCTGTCCCTGCCTTGGATCAGGGCCTAATCTGTTCAGTGGGGTCCTGGCCCTAAGGGGAGAGGGGCTCCGGAATTGAAATCTGGTTGTTAGGAGGGCTCAGAAAGCAACGCAGCGGCCCCAGCTGCTTCCCAGACCGGCCCGGAGCCCGCGGGCACTGAGGGCGCCCCGGGGACCTTGGAAGGAAGCCTCGGCAACAGCGGGGGCGGGGGCTCGGCGGCCTGGGATGGAAACCCGCACCGGGACTTACCCGCGAAGAGCCAGAGGGAGCCCCCCGACACGAGGAAGAAGGTCAGCATGTCGGTTAGTTGGGCCCGGCCCGGCCCAGCCCGGCCCGCAGCCCGCAGCCCGCAGCCCGCAGCCGCACGGTCCAGGCGCTGCCGCGCTGCCGCCGCCGCCGGGTATTTTTAGCCCCCGCCTCCCACGCCGCTGCGGAGACCGGCGGGGTGGGGGGAGCGCGCGCTGCAGCCCGGCTGGGTCTGGGGCGCCGAGCCGCGTCCGCACGGCGAGCCGGCGCGGGGGAGGGGCGGCTGCAGCGCCCTCGGCCCGCGCCCCCAACGTCCTGGGGAAACGGGCCAGAGGGGGGCGCACGGCCACCAGCGCCGCCACGCACCCCGGCGACGCGCGACCCGGCAGCAGCGCAGCGCAGGGCGGCGCGGCGTAGCTTTCCCAGCTGGGTTGGCCCAAGTGTCGCGGGCTCGCGGTCACCTGTCCCGGTGCACACTCCGATAGGCCACGGACCGATCCCGAGGCCCTCCACCCCCGCCCGGGGCACCAGATCTGCAAAACCAGGGAGGATGAGGAGGCGGGAGGTTATAGTAAGGAGAGGCAACTAGACTGGATAGTGCCCGGGTCTTCTGGGCATGCACAGTTCAGGTCTGAGGCTCCACAAGGTCACAGGAGGCTCTTACAGAGGCCAGAGGCTGCCCTATCCCGGCACCTGTCACAGGCAGGCCGCATGAAGTCACAGGCAGCTTCATAGGATCATATGTGTCCCATGAAGACACAGATTGTCATGGTCTTCATATACCACCACAGGTGGCACAGAAGGCCCCCAGCCCTT
This sequence comes from Cavia porcellus, assembly GCF_034190915.1. Lineage (NCBI taxonomy): Eukaryota > Metazoa > Chordata > Mammalia > Rodentia > Caviidae > Cavia > Cavia porcellus. The sequence goes on from NW_026947502.1 coordinate 4,043,024, forward strand.
GTGCCTATACTGACAGGCCATGCAGAGGTCCGCAGTCTCAGGGCTCACCCTGCTGGCCTGAAGTGTTGGTTCCTCCATTTCAGTGCCTGGAATGGGAAGGAGGGAGCCCAGTGGCATGTTTTCCCCCCTTACAATAGGGGCTGGCCCTCTAACCTGGACCCCTCACACTTTTTTTTTTGTCTTTTTTTGTTGTTGTTGTTGTTTTTATCAGTACCAGGGATCGAACTCACGACTGCCTGCCACTGAGCTATATCTCCAGCCCCTCAAGATCACCTTCTGAAGCTCTGGCTTTCCTCAAACTACCCAGGCCCGCCGAGCCTCCAGCACCGAGGACAGCGCTCCGGCAGCTAATCCTCCTAGGCCAGGTGCGGCCTGAGATCAGAACGCAGGAAGAAAAGGGTGGGAAACCAAAGAAGGGAGATGAAGGAGCAGAGGGTGGACAGCGACCACCTGCCCTGGGCCCTGAGTGCAAAGCGCAGCAGCTGGTGCATGGGGAACGCTATCAGGAGCAGCTGGTGACCTGGCCTGCCTGGTGTGCCTTCCTTTAGCGGTGCTGCTCTGCAGATGTGTCACTTGTGATCTTCATGAGGGGACCTTATGCCCCATCTCAGGGTCTGGATCGGGGAGATCTGCTTTTGCTTGAACTTGCTTGCACAGTCTGGCAAGGACGTGGCTGGGATCTCAAGCTTGGCAGGGTTCCTCCAAGGGGGTATCACACAGGCTGTGTGGCAGGATCCCTCCCAGCAAGGGGCATGGTTGTTACAGTCTCCCACCTCCACCCTCAGTGGCAGTGGACCAACTGGGGACCTGCTGATACTCAGAAGAAAACCCGCAGGGAACCAGACGCTGGGCAGGAGGAATGTAACCCCCAGGTCAGACCAGCCTAAGGAGGTGAGCAGACATGTTTTCTGTGGGCCAGGGTCTAGCAGAGTTCCTTCACAGAGCAGGGCCCTGGGACTGGCCAGCAAGTCCCAGGCCCTGTCCTCCTCTGTGACACTGAGCTGCAGGGCACTCGAGGTCCCTGAGCGGCTCCTGGCAGCTTCCTCGCCTGAGTGATGTCATGGGACACTTTTAGCCTGGCCTCCTGCAGAATGTCGCATCCAGTTACTCTTCCTACAGATGTCTCTGCTACTTGTGAATATTTTAACTCAAAAACCTTGGGCCATCGTTGTGACTAATGATCGCTGAACTGTTTGTTTGTTTGTTTGTTTTCCTCTGAATGCAGCTTGTCTTTTTCTCCATTGTAGGAACAGGCCGGTCCTGGGCATGGCTGTAGGGTGGTGGCCAGTTGTCTTTCTTCTCCAGGCCTGTCCCTTCCATTGGGGAGGGGAATTTGCTGTTTTCTGTCCTGGGTCCCCAAGGTCTTCTTCCCCACTGTGGGTCTCTATCCAACTGTGGACATGGTCAGCTGTGACTCCTAGGCCTCTAGACTTTATGGATGTAGCAGCCATGGAACCCAGCAGGAAACCAGGGCTCAGAAATGCCCCGATCAGGTGGGGGGATCCTTGGACATTCCTCTTGGTCGGCAAGTTCAGCCACAGTAGTCCCCACTCACACCAGCATCTCTCAGAGGGATGGCAGGTGGTTGTTTTTAGTTCTGGCACAGGGTCTGGCCCAGAGAACACAGAGACCGTTACCCCATTTGACAGCTAAGTTTAGAGAGAACACCTGCCTTAGGCCACACTGCAGTTTTGGCTTCTTTTCTTCTATTGTTTCTTTCTTTCTTCCACTTAGTGGTCACTATTATGTGCTTTGTGTCCAACCCCTGCTGGAACCTGGGAGGCTGGGGAGACTAATTGGAAGCAGTAATAGCAGCAGTCTAGCCTAGTAAGCCTGGTAACAGACGGCTGATCTTAGCAAGCCCTCCTAAGACAGAAAATAGTCAACCGAGGCCTTAAATATTGGGGTAAGGGTTTTCTAGGCAACAAAGTGGGGCAAAGATACCTGGTTTTGGCTCTGTCATCCCATGTGGTCACTGGCAAGCCTCTGGCCATTTCTGTGATGACTGGTACAAAAAGTGCCAATCTAAAGACTTCTGGGTATTAGGTCTAAAAGAAAATTTTTTTTTGAGTTAGGGTCTTGTGATGTAGTTCAGGCTGGCCTTGAACTCGCTATGTAGCCCAGGCTGACCTTACAGTAAGTCTCCTGCCTCAGTCTCCCAAGTGCTGGGATTACAGGTATGCACCACCATGCCCGGTCTAGGACTAAATTTCTTTTCCTTTTGGTACTGGGGATTGAATTTATGACCCTGCACTCACCAGGCAGGCGCTTATACCACTGGGCCAAATTCTTGGCCATAGGACTAAATTTTTAAGGTAACAAAGGAGACAAATACAAGATGAAGGCAGAGATGCCAAAGTTTATCCTGCTTTTAGTTATCTCTTGGGCATGTGCAGACTCAGCCTCTACTTCCCTGCTGTATGATGTGCTGACCAGATACAACTGATGAGATTCTTTCCCTTTTTTAAGGTCAATTAAAGATCTGAAGGGCTCTTGACATTTCCCAGACCATGGAAAGACACAAACGAAGCCCTTGGAAGTTGCCCTGCATCCACTGGGCTGGAAGTTAGCACCGGTCCAGCCAGTGGCATCTCTGTCTGCAGAGGGGACCCTGTGCATGCGTCCCCCACTCACATGAGACCAGATTTGACATGAACTGCACCAAATTTCAAGCCTTTGAAAATGACACAGGTTGGAAAAGAATGCAGATGAATTCTATGCCATCTGTAAAGGGCGAACATCTTCTAAGGTACAGAAAAGAAGGCAGAAACTACGCTCCTCCAGAAACAATAGCAGGTCCTCCTCCCAGCCATGCCGCAGGATACCGACCCCGTGAGAGGAGCAAGGACCAGCGTCCTGCAAGCCCCCATCACTTTCCTATTTACCCAGAATCCCAGTTCTCTCCGACTCCAGGGACCCTGAGAATATAGGCTGGGCCACTGTCCCAAAGCACTGGGGAAGGACAGGAGATCTTTAATCATCATGGCTTTCCTTGAAAGGACAGAAAAACAGTTTTAAGATCTGTCTTCAAGTGCTGACAAAAGCTTTGGGGTTTTATAGAAAAGGGGAACAGAAGCAAGGGTTGGGGGTTTGTGTAGTATATGTGTGGGGGCGGGGATTTGCATAACTGAGAACTAATTCGGGTCGAGTCTTGGTCTTGGTCACTATCTCAGAACCTTCTAGGAGAACCCTCATTGCCTGAGCCGGGCCCACCTGGGTGACTAAGCACATCAAGGGGTCGTGTGCGAGGGTCGCTCTGCTCATCCTGGATCCGAAGGGACTGCATGTCTAGGACATGATGGAAGACTTCTAGGCACTGCCCAGAGAGGCTAAAACCATACAGTTAGAAAACTGGCGACTGAATGTCCCTGCAAACTCTAAAAACCACTTGGGTTTCTCTTGTCTTGGTGTCCTTCGTCTTGAAGTGGATGAAAGAGGCTAAGTAAATCTAGGGCTAACAAACCTCGTATGGCTGTGTTTTGGACAGTTTCCTTAATTAACACACCTACGGGCAGAGCTGAGCAGGGGTTTCGTTACCAGGTGGGTCCCGGTGGGGCTCTTTGCAGGTTCTTGGTGTTCTGAAAGAACACCCAGAAAAGGTAGCGGGGTGTGTTATCTATTGTCAACAGAGTGAGAGTGGCAGGTGAGCAGGCTCACAGCAGCCCTGGGCACAGGGGAAAGGAGTCTTTCTGCATTCAAAGTTCCTGGTTTTTGGTTTTGTTTTTGTAACAGGAATGAAATTCACAACACTGTGCCTGCCAGGCAGGTGCTTATACCTGCTGAGCTATATCCCCACCTCCTCAAAGTTCCCGAATCAGCTTCTATTCACTCAAATAAGTCATCCAGTTGGGACAGCTGTCTTGTATGTCCTGTCAGAAACTCACTTGAGCAGATTTGAATTGCCCTGTCGAAGGCTCACTTGCCTTTGAGTAAGATGTAAATGACAAATTCAAAATAGGGCGGGTTGGTTCCATGTGCAATGCTAAGGACTGCAGACTCGGTCTGGAGATGCTTTTCTGTGACTGTCCCTGGGTTCCCATGATTTGACACATTTCACCCAGTTGTTCGACTGCTTTGCCCCAGTCCTCGTCTCCTACCCAGTCTGACCCCATGTTTTAAGGTAATAAAGGAGACGAGTATTAAACAAAGGCAGATGCATCGCACTTTGTCCTGCTGCTAGCTACCCCTTGGGCATCTGGAGGCCCAGCTTCTAAGTTGGGTCAAATGATTTTCCACACCAAAATCAGGGTGGAGATGAGAAGAACATGTAAGGTGTGGGAGGGCCTGACATCCTGCAAATCCTCTGTGGAGGACTCTTTGGCAAGGTATGGCACAGTGCTCAAAAAATCCTTACCTTTGATAAGCCCCAGTGAGCTTGTTAAGGACTTAACACAAAAAGAGAGTTAGGATTTTTTTTTTCATATGAATTTCCATTAAAGTATTACTGACAGTAGTGCCCGGCTGGAAATTATTCTAACACCCAATCGGAAGGTCGCACCATCTGTAGGTGGTGTATACAATGATGAAGCAGAAGACTGTGTAATGGCATGTGGCCAACTGAAAAAAAAAAGCAGGCTATAAAACAGTATATTCAGCACGCGCTCCATTAGGTTTAAAAGCATTTATACATCCATGGGAAAAAGAGAAGGAAGGCCAACAGTGGTTCTCAGTGAGCAGTGGAATTACAAGGTTTTTTCCTTCTTTGAGCTTGTCTTTAGTTTCCAAATTTTCTACAAAGACTGTTTTTTTTTTTTTTTTTTTTTTTTTAAGCAAAGCCATTCCCACAGCCCTCTTTTGGCTCAGGAAGGGCTGGGATGCTGAAGAGGGAGAAGCAGTTCATGGAAGGTTACCAAAGACGCTTTGTCTCCTCCCACACAGCACAAGTGGGAGCACCTGAGAAGGGCTTCTCTATGAGCACCCGGCATTGCCTGACCTGCCTGCCATTTCTCAGCATCTGTCTGGGGCATCCTCTTCCATTGTGCCGCGAGGAGCTGAAGGTGGGGGAGAGAACAGGGCTGGAGGTGCCCTGGTGGGGACCTTCAGGATGAATTTGTCAGCTCAGGAAAGATGTTATGGGGGAGGGCAAAAGCAGATCTCGCCAGAGGTGGTGGATGGAGGGACTCCAGGGCCTGGGCCAGGCGCCTGGGGATGTCCAGGAAGACAATTCTTGACTGCAGAGACAGGCAGGATGCATTCTGTTCCCAGGACCACTTACAGGGAATCAAGAAATCAATGCCCAAGGCACGACCCACACCCATGGAAAACAAAAGCAGAACTTTGGGCCCAGAGAGGAATGGATGTGTGGCACAGAGCTCTTCAAGTGTGGGAAGGAAAAAGATATATTTAAAAAGCCCATGAGAATAAGTCTGCTAGAGGGGTCCAGGAAGGTACAGGGGGAGGGGGTGGTGGAGTTGTCCAAAGAATTTCCCTAAGGACGGGTGGCTGACCGTCCCCAAAAGTCAGCAGGGTGGGGACCAAGAAACCATCTGAGCCAGCCCAACTCTCCTCACTGACCCTGGAGAGACCAGAGGGCAGAAGTTTGTCCAAGGTCTCACAGAACACGGAGACCAAACTGAAGTTTGGACTTTCTGACAGCCCACCTAAGGTCACCTCCACTGCCTCCTGGGAAGGATCTTTTTATAACCTGAAAACATAAATAATCTCTACATTATATGAATCATTTGAAACTATATGAAAAATTATTTTTCATCCCATTCAATTTGTGAGGTTAATCAGACACAATTTCAAAACCTGACATGATGTCGCATTTTTAAACATCTAAAAATAGATCAATATTGATATAAACATAGGCATAGAAGTCACAAATGGGATTTAATAGACAGATTAAATGCACAAATTGAATTTTCACTAAAATGAAATAGAATCTGTCCCCAGGGTGTCCAGCTAATGGGGAATAAGCAGCCAGGCGGAGGGCTGCTGATTTGTTGACTGTCACCCAGGTGCAATTGTAGGATGAGCTCAGAGTCTGTTCCTGACAACCCTAAAATATAAGGATGCTTGGATTTCTTGGCAGCAGCTCCTTTAGCAAATGCCTGTTCTTGGGGCCAGGGATTTAGCTCAGTGGCATAAGCACCTGCCTGGCAAGCACAAGATCATGAGTTCGATCCCTAGTACCAAAAAAGTAAAGCACAATACCTTAATGGGGCTGAACTTTAAAAGAAAGAAAGAGTGCAAGAAAGAAAGAAAATAAGGGCACTGTTCATTCTGTTCCCAGCTTTTCGATGGCAGCTGTCTTGTTCACATAGGGTGGTGACCCTTTCCGCTGATCACTGATGTCCAGCCCAGGTGATCAATACTTTGTCCTTTTGCTGGGATCATCATAGTTCTTCCATAAGAATTTGGAGATGGAATCTTAATCCCTTTTTGCAAGGGGTATATACATGCAGAGAATACAAAAAAATGACAGGAGAGAGACAGACAGACAGACAGACTGACACCTCCTTGCCAGTTCCTGTGCATGAGTGATGATAGAGGGGGAAATCAACACACATGCAAAAAGCCAGACGGGAAGAGAGCTGGACTTGCTGATCTAAAAATAAAAACCAGGTAAAGGTTAATCGTGGCGCACATCTGTGACCCCAGCACTGGGAAGACTAAGCAGGAGGATCACTATGAGTTCGAGGTCGGCCTAAACTCCAGAGAGATCTGAAGCCAGTCTGGAATACCTAGCAAGACCTTGTCTCAACAACAACCAACAAATCCAAAAGCAAAACAGTAAAAACAAACAAGCAAAAACAGGTAAGGACTTTCAGCCAGTCCAGAGCAGCATGGAGAGTGAAGTTCAGTGGCCCTGACTTCCGTCTGTGACTGAGTCCCTGATCTTAGTTGCGCTCCAGTCAATCTCTGTCGGTTTTACTGCTGCTGTGGTCACCTGCGCTGACTTACACACATCATTCCACAGAGGCGGAAGAGCAGTCTGGAGAGCTGAAGCCACTTGCCCAGGCTACAGCTGGCCTGAGATTTGAACCCAACGCTGCCCATTCCCAAGCCTGTGTTCTTCCCGTTGCACCTATTAGCAGGAAATTTGGCACAAATTATCAAAAGAGGAATTCACAACACTTCAACATACATTCTCAATAAAATGCCTTAGAATCAAGTCTACGTTATAAGGAGAAATACAAGAGCTAATTCTTTAGGAAGACACAGATGAAATTCAGAAACCACACTAGTGGAGAAACCTGGTAAGTGGAGCCCTGGGAACCGCAGAACCTTTGATCTCATCCCTGGCTGCAGTTGGGGGGTGAGCCCCAGAGGTCAGGGAGGGGGATGTCCCCACATCCACAGAAACACCAGGCAACCACAGGCTCTCAGAGATGACACAACAGCAGGGAATCCACCCCCATCCTACACTCCAAGCTCACCAGAAATAATTTCCAAAAAGAAACAGTGAAATGCACAGGCGAAACTCCCAAATGAGGAGGTAATGGAACAAAACCCCCGGTATGAGCATACAGGGTAAGTGTGTAACAGAGAAAAGATAATTTCACAGGTGGATTCCCAGAGGCCGAGGGATGTGACTTGACCACCAACACCTGTGGAGAGTCAAACTGAAAGTCATGGCTCACCTTTGCCATCTGGCACACAAGCTGGTGTCACACAGCCGCCTGGCACTCAGCAGGTGCTCAGTAAATACTGGGTGCTGTGGAACTTTAGAAGCCAGGGAGCAGACATAAACGCTAACAGGCCCTGTTCTGGTGGAGTTAGAAATGATGCAGCCTTGGGACTCGGTGCTGCAGTCAGTGTGGGCCTTCTGGGAGGACAGCCCTTGAATTTATGCTCTTAGAAAGCACCCACAAGGGTTTCTCAGCAGGTGAGGCAGCGGCAGTGGCATATAGGGACAAACACCGGCCCTGCTCATCCAGGGGCTCCTTGGCACCTCTGCTGTCTCTGGCCCATTCCACCGGCCCCTCCCCGACCACGCGTGCTCAGCCCTGGTCCTTCGTGTGACCTTCCTCTCCCATCACCATACTGCTTGAGGTTGGTCCTCCTGCTGTGTTGATCAGCCAAACCCAAAGTCCGCTCTTCAGAACCTCCTGCTGTGTTAATCACAGCTCCCTCTGTGTGCTCCATTCTCTGATCTCTGCTGCTCCTGGGAGACCTGATCTTTGGCTGGGAGTACCGTACCCCTCTGGTCTCACCAGACTTATCTATACAAACGGGCAAAGGGATCCCGAGAGGCCAGGACTGCAGGCTGCTGTGGTCTTCCTGGATTACTACTCAAATTTAATTCTGCACCCATATGTGGATAGAAGAGAAAAGCAGGGAGAACCCAATGTGGGCAGCTAAAGGGTAAAAAAAAATCTAGGAAAGGACTATTTATAAAGTGGGTGAGCATTTGTTAAATATAAAATAGGCAGGGTGGTTTACTCCTATAACCCCAGCACTCGGGGAGGCTAAACCAAGAGGACTGAAAATTTGAGCTTGACATGGACAAGTTAGCAAAACTCTGTCTCAAAATAAAATATAAGAAAGGGCTGGGAATATAACTCAATGCAAAGGCACTAGGTTCAATCTCCATTCCAAATAAGAAGAAAGGGAGGGAAGGAATATGGGAAAAAAGAGGAAAGATGTAGAAAATGTCCAGGAAAAATATATCATTCCATGAGGAACAAAAAATTAAAAATGCCTGGGCATAAACTTAAAAGGTGTAAGACCTAGATGTACAGTGCAAAATATCATAGAGGGACCCGAGAGAAGACTTCAATATATAATAGCGAGCTGAGTCCTGGATTCACCCAGCCTCACAGGCCTGGGTCCCAGCGTGGTGGCTGGTACAGCGCTTGCCCAGCATTCAGGGGGCGGAGGTTCAATCCCCGACAGCAACAATACCAAGCATCACAAAGACACAGACTCCCCTGAGGCAGACAGAACAGGTGCTTTGTGTTTAATTCATTCTCATTTTTAAATTCAACAAAATTAATTTCAATTCCATTTGAAGAATGCATATGCATGATACTAAGAAACATTTGTGAAAGAAGAATATTACTAGATATTAAAATACAATGACTAATACAAAAATTAAGCTTGTGGTACAGCATAGAAATAGATCAATTGGCTAGAATGTCCAAATAATAAGCAGAAGTACTATATGACATTTAAAAATTTTGTGACTCAAAAATATTATGTGAGGCACTCTTACAAACCAATTTTTGAATTTTTGAAATACCCTAAAAGAAGCCAACTAAGCAATGCAAAAAAGAAAAAAAAAAAAAAAACAAGTGGCCATTAAATATTAGTCAATCCAAAGAGTGATCAAAGAAAGAGCCAATACAAATAAAAGGCTACAGCTTTAAAAAAATTTTTTTTAATCAGTTATCAAAGTTAAAATCATGGTCATGGTTTACACTGGAAAGGTTTAGGATATGCATTGGGATCCCCCTTTTGGGGACTGGAGAGCAACTTGGCAAACATAGAAATTTTATTATTGGTACCTGTTTGTGATAGGTAGTGAATACATTCAGCACGGGAGCTGGTACAGGTACAGTATTTATCTACTCTTAGTTATTTTTTACTTCCTTTCCTCTTAGAAATTTTAATTAAGGAAACTAGACTCAGAAAATCCACTTATAAAAATGTATCCTCGTGAAATAGCGTGCAGAAATAGCTGCATATGCATTTTCATAGGTGTTCTGAATGATGTTACCTAACAAATGTTAAACAGTTTCAACATCTAACAATAATGGGTTAGAGAAATAATTTTCTTTCTCTTTTTGTGGTCCTGGGGATTGAACTCAGGGTCTTGTGTGTGTCAGGCAAGCGCTCTGCCACCGAGCTACATCCCCAGCCCTGGGTTAGAGAAATAAATGCTTACAGAACCACAAAGAAAAACACTATGTACCACAGAAAAATGCCTAGTAATACCAGAAAGAGTTTACCTTGAATTAAGAGAATTTCTGACAGAGTATGAAATCCATTCTCCTTGCAAATCCTTATTGAAGGTACACGTGTGCTCGGCCCCTTGCTGTCGTGACGTTTACATTCTGATATGAACTGTATAAACCGGGACCTAAAATATGGCTCCACTTAAAAAAAAGAAGATGTGGTTGGAAAAGAGTCAGGAACCTCATTTTTGCGTTTTTCCGAATTTTCCAAACTTTATTTTTTGAGGAATTGGAGCTTGAACCCAGGGCTCTGCACATGCATGGAAAGATTCTACCACTGAGTTATATTTCTAGACTATAAGCTTTTTAACTGTCACCTTTGTAGCCAGAAAGAAAAATGTTTTTTTTTTTTTTTTTTTTTTTTTTTTTTAAAGAATGTACGTTAAGGCATAGGTGACAGTTGGCTTTTCAGACTTGCAGGATTTGTTTCTGTGCAGGTCCGCTTTCCCTGCTGCGGAGAAGACGGGCTGGGCAGGGCCGGGGGGCGGGGGTGCGGGGGTGCGGGTGTGGGGCCCGGTGATAGCAGGCAAATGGGTGGGGGCGGGAAAAGTCCAGGCCAAGGAACAGCTTGCAGGTCTTTGTCTAACATCCTCCCCCGCAGAATCACGCTGATCCTGACTGCAGTGTCTTTCCCCTGAGTCAGGGCCTTCTCATCCCCAGGCGTGGCTAGGCTGGGGCTCCCCGAACCACCAGCGGGGGTGTGGGGGGTGCTCCCTGGCTTGGCTCAGTCCTTCCTCACCTGGCCTTTTCCTCTCTCTCTCTCTCTCTCTCTCTCTCTCTCTCTCCTTCTCTGTCTCTCTGTCTCTGTCTCTCTCTGTGTGTGTCTCTCTCTCTCTCTCTGCTGTTTGAAACAGGCTGGCCTTGAACTCCCAGCAGTCCTCCTGCCTCAGCCTCTTGAGTGCTGGGATGACAGGCGTGCACCCTCTTTCTGAGCCTCAGGTGCCTTCTGGGAAGTTGGGTTTCACAAGTGACCCCCAATTGTTTTTGCCAGGTGTTCCCGTTTACTCACCAAAGGTTCTGGTTGGGCCCCTCCCAGCATGCGGGCCCTAGGGAGTTAAGATCCTTTGCCCTGCCCGAAACGCTGTCTACTGCCCCTCCTGCCACCCTCCCGACGGTCAGTCCAGCCTCGTCCAAGCCTTGCAGAGCAGCCTGAGCCCTCACCATTGCACCTCGGCTCACACCTAGGGCCTGGACTCACCCTGGGCCCACAGCCCGGTCCCTGGTCATTGATGCCCCTGCAAGTCACTGACCCCACTCCCTCCCACGCCAGGGACCTCTTCCAGCTCAGGGTCCTCCAGCACGGCCTTCCCGGGTCCTCAGAGAGGCTGCAGAACAGAGCTCACCAGAACTTCCAGGCCGCGGACGCAGCTCAGTACAAGGTCCTGGGTTCAATGCCCAGTGCTGAGCCCTCCCTCCCGCCGCTGCCGGAGCGACCCACATGAGTATGAACTGTTCTTTTCCATGAACTAATAGGATTAGTGGTATAACATCTTAGCCATCTTATGTGCATATATACAAATTTATTTCTTTTTCTTTTTCCCCTCCTTTCCCCTACTCTAGTTGTTTTTTCCCTTTGAGCAGTTTCTTACCCTTTCACAATATCTATTGTAGATTTTGGATCTTATTTACTCTTTTAGATTCTTACACTAGGGAGACAATACACTGTTTACACATGCAAGTCTGGCTGATTTCATTTATGAATATGGTTTCTAGTTGCATCCATTTACCTATAAAAGCCTCGAGTCAATCCTTCTTTATAGCTGAGTAGTACTCCATTAAAAATACCACATCTTTTTTATCCGTTCCTCAGTTGATGGGCATTTGGGTTGTTTCCAAGATCTAGCTATTACCAATTGTGCTGCTATAATCATGGGTGACATATATTGCTGTAGTATGATGTTTTTAAGTCTTCTGGGAAGATACCTAGCAGGGTTGAATGGGACCTCTAATCCCAGTTTTGTTTTTTTTTAAACTTTTTATTGGTACTGGGGATCGAACTCACGACCGCCTGCTTGCAAGGCAGGTGCTTATGCCACTGAGCTAAATCTCTAGCCCCTTAATCCCAGTTTTTTGAGGAATCTCCACACTGATTTCTACAGTGGTTACACCAGTCTACACTTTCACCAACAGCAGAGGAGAGTTCCTTTCCCCACAGCCCCTCCAGCATTTGTTAGTGGTTGATTTCTTGATTTTGGCCATTCTTTCTGGAGTGAGATGCAATGTCAGCTTGTTTTAATTTGCATTTCTCTAATGACCAATGATGCAATTCTTTTGAAGGTAACAATGTGCACTATAATAACCACTGTTAATTCCTATCATCTTGTTTTGAAAACTTACACTGTTACTGTTTGGGATTTTTTGTTAATGTTTTGTTTATTTGTCTCTTGGTGTTTTCTTTTCTACTTTTTCTCTTTAAAATAAAATTTAGAAAAAAAATGAGGACAGAGTCTCCACCCTCCTCACCCAGCGCAGCTCTGAGTCAAGTTCCTCCCAGAACAGAGAAGAACGTGACCGTCCTGTGGCCTGGCTGCCCTCTGAGATCGCCACCATGAACCACATGGACTCGGCTCACCTGAGGTGACTCCCCAGCCCCTCTGGCTCACCCTTCCACTTCTCCACTCACAGCGTAAAAGAGGTTTCAAGGTTTCCGGTGACTGCCATGAGGCCAAATCCGGGGTGCACCTCCTTGCTCCCGCCTTGCCTTGCAGGTCAGGGTCTCAGCTCAGCTCTGTGATGATGCCACCCCGCTGTCCGCCCACTTTGCCGGTTGCTCCTTGGTCCTCTGCTTGGTCTCCTTGGTCTGCTGCCTGTTTTTCAGCAGTGGCTGGGGCACCCTAGGGCTGATGGCACTCTCTTCCCAGCTGCCCCCTGTTCCAGGCTTGCGGAAGCCAATGCTATCTCAGCACGGGTGATGACGGAAGTCGTATTCCCAGCCTGACTTCTCTCCTGAGCCGTGGCCGCCCTTCCTCTTGGCGCTCCTTCCGTGTACAGATGAGTGGCTTCTCCGGGAGGCTCAGTCTTGTGGGTGGTGGTGTGGACCTGCTTCCTCGCATGCAGTCACCCTCCCTCTTCTGCAAGCAGAGACTCTGCCACGAAGGCCGGTGGCCTAACGAGTTCCCATTGCCATGCTGTTGGTGCTTTGAGCTGGCCCAGAGAAGCTGAATAAAAGTTCATGACTTTTGTTCGAGTGTCAAGACTGAACCAAAGCACCTCTTGGCCTTTTGAGAGAAAGCAGGAGCATGGATGGACTGACAGAGAAGCCGGAATAGCCCATGCCCAGATCCTGGACCATCTCTGGACTTTCCGCTTGAGAGTCAGGCAGCCTCCTCAGCCCCTGATGTGAGGCCAGGCTGACCGATGCTTCTGTTACTCGCTGAGGGTAGCAATTCTCGGGACAGCAAAAGCAGATCGCTCTCACTCCACACGCTCTGTGAACCCGCATGCTCTGTGGTCTGCATTTCAGCCACCGCTGCCTCACCCGCGCCCTCGAGGCTCAGCCAGATCCTCTGGTACAGCCTTGACTCCTTCTGTTTCTCTTACCTCTCTCATCCCATCATCTAGCAGCTTTTTACAACTCTATTATATGTTTAAAAATTTGTGTGTGTATGTGTGGTTTTTGTGAGACAGGATCTCTCCATTAGTTCAGGCTGGCCTTAAACTTACTAGGGAGCCCAGGCTGGTCTCCAACTCACAGGGATCCTCCTGCCTCAGCCTCTCGAGTGCTGGGATTATAGGCATGTACTACCATGCCCCACTATGTTTTAAATTTTATTGGTACATTTTAGATATGTGTAATGATCACGTTGTAGGGAATTTGTACCTCCACATGACATGTCTTGCTTCTTTTTTTTCTTCCTTCTCCTCCTCTTTTCTTAACTCCTATTACAAATCTACTTTAAAAATAACATGAGGGGCTGGGGATTTAGCTCAGTGGCATAAGCGCCTGCCTTGCAAGCAGGCAGTCGTGAGTTCGATCCCTGGTACCAATAAAAAAAGGAAAAAGACAAAAAACAAAACAAAACATGAGAGTTCAATCCCCAGTACAAAAACAAAAACAAATAAACAAACAAAACACCATGAGGGGACCACCTGCTGCCTCTGTCCTGTTCTCACCCGGCCCAGCCGCCTGGCTCCCCCAGCCTACTCCAGCAGGGCCCCCCACCCCGGTCATCCAGCCCTGCCTCCCTCTCAGGGCACGCTTCCCGGGGCTCCTTTGTTTCAGTTCCCCAGTGTCCCCCATGAGCCTTGGCACTGTTATGCTGTCCCCTCAGTCTTCCTGCGTTGCCTGGGTATAAGTGCCGACGCCTTCCTCAAAGGCAGATCCCGCCTGTGTCTGGATCTCATGGTGCCCACCCAGCTGCATCCTGGTCGCTGTCTTTTGCATGACTCACACATCGCTGTGTGAGACCCTCATGCACACACTCACCTTTTTGTCTGTCCATCTCCCTCCCTCTCCTTCCCTGCCTGCTCTCGCTCCTGGCTGCATCCCAGGTCCCACCACGTATTTGGACAGAGTGAGAGCTGCAGCCATGTCCCATCCATGGCTGCTGGGGAGGCGGAGGACAGCTGTGGCCCTGATTCTGCAGGACTCACTGCTGCACCACAGTAAAGCTGCGATAGGCGTAGCCGGTCCTGACTCCGAGTCCCCTCCAAATTCAGTGGGAGCAGGGTCCTTGCCAGGCTGCCGGCAGGGCACAGAGCAGATGGGAAGGTTCCGGGGGTGGGGTGGGTTGGAGGACCGCAAGGCTCCAGACCCCAGTTCACATCAGTCCCCAGCTGTCATATGGAAAAAGCGACAGAGCAAAGGGGCCCAGGCCTCCGTGTCACAGGAAGCTCCCAGTCAGAGAAGCCAGGGCCGGGGTAGGTGGGGAGGCCGCAGGCCATTCCGAGGGAGGCCTTTGGTCACAGATTCCGCATCTGCGGAGGCCTGGAGTCCCTGATGCCATAGTGACTACCTTGGCCACCTTGGGGCGGGGGATGAGGCTGTGTGGCAGGAAGCGGTTCCTGGAGCTTGGCCAGGCCTCAGGTCCGGCTTGGAACTGTAGGACTGTGGGACTGTAGGCCACTTGGGCCTGGGCTGGAGAGAGGATACCCAAAAGTTTCCTGGCACTCACTTCCTTTCTCCTGTCTGACAAGCGAGTGTTACTGGTGCCTTGGCCACAGTTTCCTGCCTCCTTCTGAGGTCATGAGCCACAGCTGCAGTCTTAGCAATGGCCCCGCCAGGCTGGTCTTGTCTAAGAGAGGATAAAAGGCTCCAGAGACAGGGTTTGGCCTTGGACAGTGGCCATACTCCGTGCCTGCACCCTCCTTTCTGAGTGGCAGCTCCATGACGCCAGGGCACCCTCAGAGCCAGGTCAGCTGGAGAAGAGGTGTTACCCACCTCAGTCCTATGGTAAACGGGTAGCTCTGGCAGACCTGCTCTTAGCACGGGCCTAGCAAGCATCCCATGGCCGACGGCTCCCTGCCACCCAACGCTTCTGTCCTGTGACCCTCAGCCAGTGTCTCCTGACCCCAGGGTGAACCTATCTCACCCCAGGCCCTGCTCTCCTGCTGCAAGGCTGTGGCTCGGTGGCTTGCAGGCCATTTCCTCCACTGCTCCTGCTGCCGAACCCCCTCCCACTGACTTCATCGGGTGATGGGTGACGTCCTGTCCTTCAAGAGGCAGTGATAGGGCACTTGCCTGTCCTGAAACCCCATGAATCCCACCTGGAGGGCCCCACTCTGCCCTCCCATGGCCCGAAATACTGTGTTTAACACCCTCATTCCCTCCCTCACCTCAAGCCTTCCCCCAAAGTGTTTCCCACCTTTCTGTGTGTGCAGAGCATCTATGTCAGGGCCACCCTGTTGCTGTCTTTTAGGACTTAATCACATTAGGACCATGCTGTTTGTGTCTCTTTCCCTGCCGAGATTCACAAGCATGGGATTCGGGGCCTTTTTGTTTACTTATCTACTGTTTCACAGGACAGTGATTGGAAGTTAGTAGGTGATCAGTAAACATTATTGGGATGAGTGCACCATCAGTTTTAAAAACCCTTCTTGGTGAGCTCCTCAAGGGCAGAGTCTAAGGCAAGACACTGCTTACACTCAGCACTCAGTGCAGAAAAGGCAGCGGGAAGTTACAGCCACCCCCGGCGTCCGAGGCGCCTATCATCTACAGCCCCGGGCTCTTTCCAGCTTCATTCAGCAGCACAGAAGGGGAACAGTTTTCTGCTGAGAGGGTGGTCACCTGTGTTGGCTTTGTCCTCCTCCGCGTGGGTCACTGCTGGCTGCCTGACTTGTCAATGCCTGAATCACAGCATGCATGGGGCATCTGCTTTTAAAAAGTAATGAAGTAGCGGGCTGTGGTGGTGCAGACCTACCATACCAGCACTTTGGGAGGCTGAGGCAGGAGGATCACAAATCCAAGCCCAGTCTGGGTAACTTAGTCACGTAGAAAGACCTCATCTCAAAATAAAAAAATAAAAAGGGCTCAGTGGGTATTGTCAATCCCTAGGACCTTTCTCACACACAACGAAAGAAATAAAGAATAAAAAGGAAATTGTTGGGCTGGGGGTTTAGCTCAGTGGCACAAGCACCAGCCTGGCATGTGGAAAGTCATGAATTTGATCCTCAGTACCAAAAATAAAATTAAAAAAAAGGTAATTGTTTTTTTCAGAACATTTTAATGGAGATATATCTTATACATAAACTCTATGCAGACTCCTGTCTAGCCCAGCGGATGTTTATGCACACTTGTATAAGCAACACTGAGATTGGGAGCCAGGTCATTTCAAGGACCGCAGAAGGTTCCCTCATATTCTCTTATTCAATCTGCACTAAAACTAACCAGAAAAATGCTTAAAGGCCAGTAGTTTTGCTCACGTACAAATTTAAAATGTCAGTGTGTAAAGTTCACTATTAACAAGAAAGTAGCTGGGTAGAGAAAATATCTCCTACAGATGTGATAAAAAAAATCTCAGAAAACTGATAACCTCAGTGGAAAAATACGCAAAGGACATGAACAAGGAAGCAAAGGAGGAAGGGTGGGGAGGGGAAACCAAGGAGGGGGCTGGAGGCGAGGGAGCGAAGGGTGACATTAGGGCACTCGTTCACCTGATACGCGTGCACGGTGGGCTTTCCACCCAGGCGCCATGAGTGGAATGAGACAGTCCTCACAGTGACTATGAGGGACAAAGGCAAGGAAAGAAATGCAAAGTCCTGCCAGGTGTGGCGGTGCACGCTGTAATCCCAGCACTCTGAGGACCTGAGTCACGAGGATCACAAATCTGAGCCCAATCCGGGCAATTTAACAAGTTAGCCACACTCAGTCACAAAGTAAGTTTTAAAATGTGCTGAGGAGGTGGCTCAGTGTGAAAGCCCTGGGTTCAGTGCTGCCAAAAAATAAAGAAATCAATAAAAATGAATAAAGATAAAACCTTAAGCAGTGGCCATGGCAGTGCACTCCTATAATCCTACCATTTCAGAAGCTGAGGCAGGATTGCTGTGAGTTTTGAAGGCAGCCTGGGCTGCACTGTGCACTCAAGGCCATTCTGGATTACATGGTGAGACTGTCTAAAGAAACATTTTAAACCCATCTGTGGAAACCCAGACCAGGTGTCAGACCCAGGCACGGAAGCCTCCTCGGGGAGAAGGGGTGAGCAGGAGGCTGACCAGGAAGAGGGGCTGGGGAAGGTACGACTGGCAGCTGCAGGAGGCCTGAGGGGTGGTCCGGGCTGGGTGAACGGGCTGTGGGGCTCCGGGGCAGGGGCAGGGCAGGGAGAGGAGGCTGCCGGACAGAGGAGAAACCGACAGGGCAGCGCTGCAGGCTGGGAGCCTAGCAAGGGCTGCAGCAGGCTCCCAGGGAAAAACTGCGGATCGGCAAGGGCAGAGCCGGAGGGGTTTCCCTGTAGCCCTGAGGGGTGCAGAGGTGAGTGAGCAGGTAAGGAGGAGGTGAGGCTGGGGCGGTGAGTGTCCCAGTAGAGTGGTGGGTGAGACATGCTGCAGGGCCAGAAACTTCTGCTTGGGGACATCCAATTCAGGGTGTGGTGGGCTGGGTCCCCTTGGAGCTTCCAGGGTGCCACTGACCTAGAGCTGACAGTGGAGTTGAGGGATGGGGGCTACCGTGGCCTAAGAAGTAGAGTCCCCAGGCTGTTTCGAGGGCAAGCAGGGCAGCAGAACAAGTTACAGAGCCCAGAAAGGGCTGTCCAGGTGACCTGGCTGCCGAGCCCTGGAGGGTAATGAGCAGCAGTGTCCCCGCGGTGACAGGAGAGGAATTCTGAGCTTGAGGTGAGCTCCCTGGAGTAGGCAGCTGCTCATGTTGGGTCCGCATGTGCTTCGGCTACAGCAAGGACCCAGAGCAGGGCTCCCTTCCCAGCAGCCTCCCTGGACAGGGTGGCCAGTGGCCTGCACTGGAGGACGGGAAAGGAGAGTCAGGGGAGAGCAGAGCTTCTGCCCAGACCCCAAGCTCCTCCTTGGCCTTTTGTGGTCTCTGGGCCCTGCTCCTTAATTCTTTCCTGACTTCCCAAGTGGAAAGAGAGAAGGCGTGATGGCTGCTGTGTGAAAGGAGAATGTTGTGTTTTCCTAGTAAATTTTGTTGTCCACAGACCCCCACCCATTCCCACAGCTGACACATGAGGTATCCAAGACTTCTGGGAAGGGATGTTATCTCAGAAACAGACAGGAAGCTTCTGAATTTGCAAAAGCCAGCCTCTTAAAGGACTCAGGTCACAGGGAATGGCTGCTAGATGATTTGGGACCCAACCTACTAATTTTCTGGGCTGGCGAAAGGGAATGCTCGAGGTGGGACCAGCGAGTAGAAAGCCAAGCGCCCAGAGAAAGCAGGGCCGAAGTCCTGCCCTTCCTTTGACCTGGCCAGAAGGACTCACAGGATCGCAGTGCAGAGCACACCCTTGCTTCGTGTGGCTGAAAGTTAGTGAATTCCAGAATGGGCTGACAGACCGGAGGCCCCCCAGGGCTCCAGGGAGCTTCTGCAGGCAGCAGAGCTGGAGACAGAGTGTGTTTGTCTTCAGCGAAGGGCATCTGTGACCTGAGAGAAGGCCAGATGGCAGGAGCCCGGGTCAGGAACAGGGAAGGGTTTTGCTGTGAAGTACAAGTACAAAGACCGTGCCATCTGGCCAGCTAATCCACGATGTTCACCCCTGATGCTCCAAACCACCCAGAAGTTAGGTGCAGCCAAAGATGGGGGGAGCCCCCGATTAATGTATCAAGTATCACAGAGGCTGCAACCAAGAGTAAGTTTCGTCATAAAGAGAAATCAAAAGATTTCATTTCCAGAAACATGGTGGGCTAGGTTATTTAGTTAACTCAGAAAAAACCCTGAAAAATAAGTCAGAGTATCGTACTCAGATGACAGCACAGAGAGAAAAGAGAAAAAGTGTGAAAACAAGTAGAATATACTGATGGCTAAATAGAAAGAACTAACGTACATTCAATCAGAATTCTAGATGAAGCAGAAAGAATGAGGCAGAGGAAATAGTGAGAGACAAGACAGATTCCCACAAACTGTCACACTTAAGAGATGTTAAATCCCCAAAAGAATAAACACAAACCCACATGAAGATGCGCTGTAACTTTACTGAAGATCATCAGCGACAAACGGAAACTCTTACACACCAGCCACAGAATGAAGACTCTGGCTTCAGAGGAACAAGAGCTTGATACACAGGTGACTTTTCAAAGGCCATAATACAGCCCAGAGAAATGATAAAGAAAGAACAGAAAAGAACTCACAGCCGGTCTCAGGACCATCACTGCTGATGCTAGATTCTAAAAGGAGGAGCTCATATTTTGAAAAGCTACGTGCTGGTAAAAGCTTGAGAAAACTAATCAATTAGCCTCAAAGTGAATAATTCTATTACTGTAAAATAACAGGATTCAGTGAGACAACTATGGCCCTCAGGTGGTTTCAGCAGAGAATTTTACTGAGCACTCAGGAAGATAGTTCCAACCTTACACGAAGTCTGGGGGCCACATGGAGAAAGAAAGCACCGCAGTGACCCCAGCACTGGGCAGCGATCACAGGAGAAGGCGGCGGCACAGCCACTGTCCAGAAGTGGCCACGGACTTTATTGTCCAAGCCCAGGCGCTGATGGGAGGACAGGCCGGCTCACAATAATGACATATAACCGGTACACACTGGCGCTGCCCCTGGTGAGTCAGGACAGAGTGTCACCTCAACCTCACTCATAAACACAGATGCAAACAAAAGTCCTAAAAGCATTAGGGTACATAAACGAGCAACATAAAAATGGTAATAACATAGGACTGTGTTGGTTTCTCTACAATACGGATTATTTTAGAATTAGAAAATAAATTTATGCAATTCCTCATGCTGAAAGATGAAAGAAAAAATATATGATCACCTCATTATGTGTGAAAAAGTTTTTGATAAAAATCAATATCCATTCATGACAAAAACTCTTAGCAATCTAGGAATTGGAGGGAACTTCCTTAATCTGATAGCGAACATCTGCAGTATGCTAAGAGGAAACATCACACTTATTGGTAAAATGATAAAATCTTTTCCTTTGAGATATGTAACAAGATAAGGATGCCAGACTACTTCTATTTAACATTGTATAGAGTATCCTAACCTGTATGGTAAGAAGAAATAAAAGCTATAAATATAAGAAAAGCAGAAGTAGCTTGTCGCTATTCAGATGTGATATACTTGTTATACATGAAATCCAAAAATTTCTGTAGGCCAGCTCTGAGCACTGATAAGAAATTCATCAGCTTTCCCGGACATAAGAATCAGTCGTACATGGGCGTAGAGGTGCGTGTCTGTAAGGCTGAGGAAGGAGGACGGAAAGTTTGAGGTCAGCTTGGACAACTTAGGGAGATCTTGTCTGAAAGAAGGAAAAAAAGAAAGAGAGTGGAAGGGAGGAGAAGGGAGGGGAGGGGAGAGGGGAGGAGAGGGGAGGGGAGGGGAGAGGAGAAGGGAGGGGAGAGGAGAGGAGAGGAAAAGAGAAGAGGAGAGGAGAGAGGAGGGGAGGGGAGGAGAGAAGAAGGTTTTATAAAATACCAAGATTTAAATCTAAAAAATTTTGCTATGGAGAAGAATTTAAACTCTATGGAGAGCTATTTTTTTTTTTCTTGAGACAGGGTCTTGCTATGTAATTCAGGCTGATCACAATCACTATATATCCCAGGCTGGCTTCAAACTCATGGCAATCCTCCTGCCTCAGCCTCCCAAGTTCTTGGATTATAGGCATGTACCACCATGCTTGGCCCTATTGATAGATATTAAAGAAATAAAAACTGGATACAGCATGTTATGGAAGACTCAATATTCTAAAGAAACTATTTTAAGTGATTACAGAATTACTGCCATCCCAAAACTTCAGTGTTTTGAGGGATGAGAGGAGAGATTGACAAGTTAATTTAAAACTGATATGGATAAAGACTTACCAAGAACAAAAGACAAGGTGGGAAAATTTGCTCTAACAAGACAATATATTATAAAGTTATAATATTGAAGGTGATACGACATAGTTCAAGCACAGACAAATAGAGCAGTGGAATACAACAGAGAGCCGAGAGAGACCCACACTCCGATATATGAACACTGGAAATACAACAGAAACAGCAATATAAATCTGCAACCTTCATAAAAATGCTGTTGTATAATATAAGCATTAACATGGAAACAATTCAATCTATCTCATAAATCCTAGATCAATGAGAGATAGTACAGAAGAAGATCTCCTGCTGAGGCAGGGAAGAAATTCCTCAACAAGACACAGTAAGAACTGTTCACGAAGAAAAGATTTGACTACATTAAAGTTAAGAACTTTGGTTCCTCAAAAGATATCATGGAGTGAAAAGATAACAGAGTGGTAAGAGATATTTGTAATATAAGTACTTCACAGAGTATTAGTATCTGAAATATTTCAACAAACCTTAAAAATAAGAAAATTTCAGGGAATTTCATAGAAAACTGGGCAAAAGATTTAACCCCATGGAGAGAAATCCAATTGGACAATACACATGTGGAGAGGAAAGATTCTTAACTTCACTGCTAATCAGGACATGGCAAACTAAAAACAGTAAGACATTATTTAAGACTATTGACTGGTACATATAGACACGATTCGAGCTGTGTGTGGTGGCGCATGCCTGTCATCCCAGCATGCAGGAGCCCGAGGCAAGAGGATTGCTCTGAGCTCAAGGCCAGCCCAGGCTACAAAGTGAGTTCATGACCAGCCTGAATTGCATAGTGAAACCCTGTCTCAAAAAGAAAACAAAGAATTTGACAACTTCAGATAATTTTACATGCTGACAAGGATGTAGAACAAGAATTCTCAAATACTGCTAATGGTAGTACAAACTGTATAACTTTGTGAA
Source organism: Cavia porcellus (assembly GCF_034190915.1). Classification (NCBI taxonomy): domain Eukaryota; kingdom Metazoa; phylum Chordata; class Mammalia; order Rodentia; family Caviidae; genus Cavia; species Cavia porcellus. The sequence goes on from NW_026947502.1 coordinate 4,065,271, forward strand.
ATCATTTAACATTATCCAATAAAATGGAATGTATTCCATGATTTAGCAACTCTACACTCCTGTGTGTATATGTGGGGCTCTGTGTGTGTCTGTGCATATGCAGAAATGTAACCACATATTTAGCAGCTTAAGACAAAAGACTTCATTACCTTACGGTTCTAGAGGTGAAAAGTCCTAAAATTAAGATCCTTGTAGGGCTGCATTCCTTTTGGAAGTGTCTGTTTCTTTGACTTTTGGAAGCCTCCTTCTTCCTTTGGCTTGCGGCCCCTTCCTCCATCTTCAAGGCCAACACTCTGCTGGCCACCTGTCTCCCTCTTCACCCCCAGACCTTTCTCATTTCCAGGGCTGAAACTCTGACTCCACTAAGCATTCTCCATTTCCCTTCTTGCTGGCCCTGTGACCACCTTTCCATTTCTTTACTCCGTGTATTTGATTATTCTACGCATTTCTTATATGAGGACTCATACAATATTTGTCCTTCATGTTGCTTTTTATTCCACTTAGTGTAGTGTCTCCCAGGTCCATCCATTTGTGGTGAGAATTTCCTTCCCTTTGAGGTGGGATGATAGCCCCCTGCCTTGTTCATGCAGACTGCACTCGGTTAATCCACTCGCCTGCAGCCCACTTTTGTGTTCTCTCTCTGTCATAACGCTGCTGCCGTAGCCTGAATGTGTCTCCCAAAAGTCATCCGCTGGAATCTCATTTCCAATGTGAGGCACCTTTGTCAGTGCCTCACTCCATATCACTCCATACTGTGAGTATGGAGCACTTAAGATTGTGGTAAGTATGCCCATAAAAGACACCCCAAGACCTCCATGCCCCTTGTACCACTTGAGTTATTGAGAAAATGTGGTTATCTATAAGCTGCCCATTTTCTGATGCCTTGAGGTCAGACTTACTACTAGTCTCTAAACCTGGGAAGTAAGTGCTTGTTTTGTATTAGCCACCTGCTCTACAGCATTTTGTTACCGCTGTCCCAAGAGACTAAGACAGTTGCTATGAACCTTTAGTCCAAAGGTTTCAGTGCATGACTTCAGTAGAGAAGACAACCACTGTTGACACCAGGACAATTCCAACGACTGAGACCAGAAAGAGACCTACGGACTCTGAGTCCACTTCCACCTCGCTGTTGGTGACCTCACGGCCCTGCTGACACTAGCATCTGCACAGACATGGGGTGTGTCATTCCAGACCTTGGGTCTTAACTGCAGCTGAAACCATAGTCCAGCCTCGAAGGAGAACTGGGGACACACCGAGTGGGGTGGCAGGATGTGACTTAGTAGCTACATCTGAAAAACTTCTGTGTTTGAAAAATGTTTGCAAAACACAGTTTGAAAGTCAAGTGAGTGTTTTAAATGAAACTGAATAATGAAGATAAGTCTTAAGAATCCTGTGCAGAGAGGAGGACTCGCCAGTCAGGAACCCACAGAGCCTCCAGACAGAGACCAGCTTGCCCTAGTTTGCCTACAATAGTTCTCCTTTTTAAAGCAGAAAGACCTTCATACTGGGAACCCTCTCAGACCTGGCAAATCTTCTATGCACCAGTCCCTCCCAGCACCTGAAGCAGGAATGTCCCTGTGGAAAGGAGAAATATCTGCTAACTTTCTGTAACACAGTACAATAACTATGGTTGATAACAACTGCATTTTAGTGAATAGGGTTTTTTAATGCTCCCAACACAAAGAAATGGTAAGTATGCAGGTGAGGAATATGGCAATTGCTCTGATTTGATATTACACATTGTACATTTGTATTGAAGTATAACATTATACTCCAGTTGTTATACATCAATAAAAAGAAATGTCATGCTGTACTCAATGAACATATGCAATTATGTCAATTGAAATTTTCAAAGGCCTGCACTTTGGGTGTTTGCAGTGAGTACAGTTAACCCCCATAATTAGAGCCAGAAAACAGCCAAGTAATCTGAAGGACAATGACAAGGGAAGCAAAGACGATCTCTTCTAGTCCATGAGGGGCCTTTGCATGATTAAGAAAAAGGTGCTGCTCTGGGTGGATGAATTTCAGAAAGACACTCTTTCCTCTGGCTGACCTACCCTTGGGCTTGGTCTGGATATATATCCTCTTACCTCCAAAGTGCGAAGTCCCTTTTGGAAGACACACTATTCACTGATGGGATGGAGTGTTGGGCAGTGCTTTCCAGAGAGCTTTCAGCGGAGACTCGGGGAGCCTTTCCTGGACCTCATGGGAAACAAGGAACCCTGAAGCTGCTGCCTGGCCCCCTGATACAGGACAGGGACACAAGAGGCCCTAGGGAATTCTCATGAGTCTTCTCTTTTACCCCAGAGGCGTGCACTGTCAGAGGACACCAGGCCTGTAGAAAGCGGAGCTCTCACAAGGAGCACGGTGGGAGCCCACAGTTATTGCAAGCCATCCTGTGTGGTCACGGAGCACTGCGTTCTTTATCTTTAGTCACACACAACTGCAGCTCCAGCCTGCTGGGATCAGACAGCACTTTCATGATGCAGGGCTCTGTTGCCCCTTCTTTCTCTGATTGGTACTCAGAGCTCTTGGCAGTGCTGCCCCAGCTGGCTCATTACATTTTCCCAGCTGCTGCAACTGATAGCTACCCACACTATGCCTGGAAACCAAGGGGCAGAGGCAGTCCCCACAATGCCTGAGTCTTCTCTGCAGGCCTGAGCTGAGGACCTCCCTAGGGACCTGAAGAGGTGGATCTGCAACGGTGGACACTTCAAGCACCTCCTCGGATGCAGTCCTGTGAAGGAGCAGGTCTGGGAGAAGGGCTTGCTCTGAGTGAGCGTCTAGGAGCTGACTCTCCAAAGCATCATCCAAGAGGAAGATGACTATGAACAGACACTGAGCATCAGAAAGGCACGGAAATTTCCCTTTCTCAGAGTCAGGGCACTTCTACTGAACCAGGAACGGCATTTTACTCACACCTATCTGGTGCATCTTCAAAATGTGTTAGGAAATTTCAATTGGGGGACAGGGTCTTCAAATACGATTAAAGATGGCAGCAGCAAAACAGAGCTCCCCAGGAACCTGGAACTGAGACACCTGAAAACAGAAACTTAGTGATGAGACAAAGTAGAACTCTAGGAATGAAGACAGAGCTGACAGGAAAGCTAGAAACACCAGAGAGAATGGACAAACTGCAGACAAAACAGGGAAACGAAGGTGGTAGTCTGGAATGCTAACCCTGGCTGTGTCTCTGCTAAGGCAAAGTAAGATTGGCAGCCCAGGAAGAAACGACCGACAGGCAGCACTAGCTGCGAGAGTAGCCCACAGTTATTGCAAGCTGCGAAAATACTGAGGGGCTTTACCCTGATAGTGATTCCCTCTGCGTGGCGAGTCGAGCTGGAGAGGAAGCTCAGGGCAGTGTCTGCCATATTTGGGAATGATCTAATCAGAAATCATTTTGCGAAGGTGTTTGGTTTGCCTTTGTGTCTGCATTATTAGTGCAGGTTCCTTTTCTATTGTTAATGCTGATATAGTTACAGCTGTTATTGGTTTTAAGGCATGTTATTATTGAGTATGTCTTTGAACATGCTATTATTGCTGGTTTCTATTGTTAATGGCACACAGTTCTTGCTTTTAATTGGTTTTTACTGTATGCCAATAATGGTTTTGTCTTTGTGCCATCACCATGACTGTGATTTGTTTTCTCCTCTCTGAGTAGCGCTGGGATCCCAGAGGAGGATTGGACAGTAAAACTACTATGCTTAATAGGTTGAAGGTAAACATAAACACAAAAACATAACCAGCCCCAAGGACACATCACAGGGAGACAGAATCTACCTAAGAGACTTTCAGAGTAATGACAGAGTTCTTTATCCTAACTGATCTTTACCACACAGAAACAACAGAATTACAAAATAAGACAATGAGATGCCTTCAAACTAACCCTCAGATGCTAACCCCTGCAAGCTAACCCTCAGATGCTGATCTCATGGGCACTGAAACAGAACAATTCAAAAACCAAATGGTCAAATTGTTTGAGGAGATAAGAAATGAAACATAGAAGTAAATGTATAAGATGTTTAATAAGCTCAAGGAGGATTAAACAAATAAAGATTTTACATAAAAATGCTCAATTTTAGCTAGCCAGACATAAATGACTAGAATTAGAAAGAATTAGTAAAGTATGAAAAAGAGTAAGCAGAAAGGCATGGTATGGAAAATTCGGTGGAAGGCATACATAAGCAGACTTGACCAATGTGAGGACAAAGTGTCAGAAACAGAAGATAAGACTGACAAAATAAATCGTAGACTTATTGATACCCTAAAAAAAAACAAAAACCATGTATGCTGTATCCAACAGGTATCAGATGACAACAACAACAACAAAAATCCTTCAGAATTATAAGGATAAGGGAATATTATTACGTAGCAGAAAAACCTCCAAATTTAGTGAAATAATTCAATATTCAAGTATAAGAGGCATAGAGAATGCAGAAAAAAACTTTTCCATAACACATCGTAATCAAAATTCCAGAAATCCAGCAAAAGGAGAGAACACTAAAAGCTGTTAGAGGAAAAATAGCAAGGAACTTATCAAGGGAAACCCATAACTGCAGATTTCTCAACATAAACCTTAAAGGCCAGGAGAATTTAGGGCCAAAATTTTTAAGCCCTAAAAGAAAACAATTGTCAACCCAGATTTTTATATCCCACAAAATTAGCCTTTGGAACTGACAGAGAGTTAAAGAATTTCCACAACAAAGAAATCCCAAAGAACTACATGACCACAGAACCAGTATTACAGAAAATCCTTGGTTTCTTTTATAATCCATTAATTATTCAATAATGTATCATTTAATCTCCAAGTAGTTAACAGCTTTGCTCCTTCTTTCCTTTTGACTTTTGGCTTCCTTCCTTTGTGACCTGATAGTAGTCACTTGAGTGTCGAAATCCCCTTATATGTATTCAAGCACACATTATGATTTTCATATGGTCTAACTTGGACAAGCTTTTGCACACTGGTAAGGACAATGTGTTAGGCGAAACACTCTGTACATATTTGTTAAGTCCATCTGTTCAATGGCTTCACTCTGATGTATCTTTGTTAACCTTCTGTGAGACTGGGGTATTGAAGTCGCCCACCATGACTGTATTAGTGCCTCTCTCTCCTTTTAAGCCCAGTAGTTTTTTTTATGATGTTGAGTGTGCTGACATTTTTTGCGCAGGTATTTACAATTGTTATTTCTTCTTGTTAAATTGTTCCATTTAGCAGTAGGTAGTGTCCATCTTTGTCTCTTTTAACTACTTTCATCTCGAAATCTGCTGGGTCTGAAAGTCAGATAGCTATTCCCGCTTGTTTTCAAGCTCCAGAAGCCTGGATTATCCTTTCCATCGCTTTATGTTTAGCCTCTTTGTGCTTCCTTTTGTCTTCTGTAGGCAATGTACGATTGCATTTTTAATCCAATCTGCTAGTCCATCTTTCAATTACGTAGCTGAGACCCTGACAAAGTTATCGTTTTCATTTCTCTTCCTATGTTAGTTAACTTTGTGTCACTGTGGTAAAAAACCAGAGAAAATAAACTCAAAACAAAACAAAACAAAACAAAAAGACTTATTTTGGCTCACAGTTTCAGAGGTGCCAGTTCGTGGTTAGTTGGTCCTACTGCTTTGATGGGAAGTGTACATCACAGCAGCCAGCAAAGTGGTAGAGGAAGCTGTTCACCAGGTGACAGCCAGGAAGCAAAGAGAGAAAGAATGGATCAGGATGAAAGAATAGTCCCAATATTTTCTTCAAGGGCCCACCTCCAATGACATAACTTCCATCCACTAGTCCGCACCTTTTAAAGGTTCCACTGCCTCCCAACCGTGCCATAGGCTGTGACTAAGCCTTTAAAACACAGGTCTCTGATGAACATTTAAGATTCAAACTATTACACTTCCTGACACTCATCCCAGACACTGGTCAACTTCTTGTGCAGATTCTTAACTCTTAAGTCACAGGCACACCTTAGAGCCTTAGTCTCTTTTTTTAACGTGACAGCTCTCTACTATCCCCTCCCCAAGACTGCCAGGCTCTGTGAGTGGAAGAGGCCATTCTGAGCCTTTCCTTTTCACCTCTCTCTTTGAGAACCATTCTTCTCTGTAACTGGGGTAGAGAGGAGGGTGGAAAGAGAACTACACTGCTTATATGACAGGCACTGTCACCCCCTCTTATCTGGCATTGCTTTGGGGGCTTGGCTTGTCTGGTATGAAGCTCTTATGGCCAGCAGTTTCCCAAGTCCCCGTGGGCCATGTGCATACATCCTTCAGGACCCCCCCAAAAAAAAATCAGGGAGGGATCTCTGTACCTCACGGTTCCCCACCGAGGGAAGCCCCTTACTCAGCCTCCTCTGAGCCCCCTGCTCCAGGGCCTGTGGTCATCTCTCAGCTTCTGATGAGGCCCTATGCCTGAAGTCAGGCTTCTTCATGGGTGGCTTAAGCCCTTGTAAGTCCAGCTGTCCACTTGGCCATGGGAGATCGTATGTCCTTTACCCACCATGCTTGGGAGGATACAGGCGCTGGGGCTTTCTGCCTCTGATGTTTTGGCTTACAGAGGCACAGGTTTGGGAGCTGCTTTTCTTTTCTGGGAGAATAACAGGTTGGGTCCCATGCAGCATCCTGTGAAAGCCAGCTGATCTCAAGGGGTTTATTTGACAGGTAACTAGGAAGAAGGCAACAGGGGAATTTCTATTAGAGTTGTTTTATATGGAATCTGCTGAGAGAATTTTAGAATATGATAAAATGGGAGCGCAGTTCATGCCATGTGGTGTGGGGTCCCAGGAGATGGAGGAAGGCAGGAGGCATAAAAGAGGGTCAAAGTCTTGAAGAAGTGTGAGGAAGTTTTAAGGGGGCTCCAGGATCCTCAAATAAAATGACTTCTTAGGGGAGCTCTAGTGCTCACCTTGCCTTGGGCACCGTCTGGCTTCCAGCACAGACCCTTCAGGCTCCCTTCGCGGACACTTTGGCCCCCGATACAGACTTGCATGGGACCCTGCGGGGAACTCCAGGCTTTTGACTGGACCCTTCGGATCTCCAGCACACAGACAGCCCTTTTGTACTTTTCCACACTGACTCTGTGGGTGGCCCTTGTGGGCCAATCTTGTAAATTCTTATATATTGTATATCTTGCAGTAAATCTGTTTCTTCAGTAAACACTGACTAATACAGATTTTGGGACCAGGAGAGACTCTAGAGAAGCAGAATCATAGAGAGGAAATTCTTCAGTGGCTTTAGGTGTTCCTGTAGTGGGCTAATTCGATGAGCCCTAAGGGTGTCATGGTCTCTCCTTCTAATTCTGTAGGGAATTCTGATAATCCTTGGCGTGAACTGTTTCCAGTAATGTAGATTCGTCTGATTATCCAAATTTAACACTTAGGAGATGTAAGGAATTTAGCAACTCCATAGATGAAACCTTCATAGATGAATGTTTCTGACAGAGTGAGTCATACAGGGGTGCTGGCGAGGTGCTCTTAGCATTTCTGGAGAAACTATTGAGGGAAAATAATGAAATCAAAATCGCCAGTCTAAAGTCTTCCAACTGTGAGAATAAATTAACAGAGGAAAATAAGGAATTCAAAGATTCAAGGTCTTGGGCCAGGGATTTGGCTCAGCAACACAAGTGCCTGTCTGCATGTGCAAGGTCCTGAGTTCAATTCCCAGTAAAAATAAATAATAAAGATTTGAGCTCTCAGCTCCAGACACACATAAAAAGTTTAAAAGTTTCTAAGGGTGTCCTGAAAACGAATCTCCTCTCTTTACAGGGCTGAGATTACAGGAACCCAGGAACACAGGCCCTCAAAATTTGATTGAAATGCAGCGGAAGTTTAATGCTCAGCCTCAAAGGGTCTCTGAAGTAGGGTGAAAGCACTGATCAGAAAAGAATGGGGTTCCGACACTGGGATGTTTAGGAGGTGCCTAATGACCCTGAGGACACTGAGTTCCTGGACTCTAATGAGATCATTTTGCCAGAGGAGGAGATTCCCCACCCACACTGTCCCCTGCCCCTGAGGTGTTGGCCTCTCCTAGTATAGTGAGGAAAGGAAACCTGTGGTGACCAGGAATGGTAACGCTGGCACTCTCAGTTAACCAGACAGTTAACCCTCACCACCCACTTTTCCCTCTGGCCAAGAAACACATTTCACAGTCAAACAAGTGAGGCAAAGGCTCACGCTCATGGAATTCATTGGTTTTACCCTGTTCTTCATCATTTAGAAGGTGCTGGGTTGATAGAAAGGTAAAATGGTCTTTTGAAGACACAATTACAGCACTAGCTAGGTGGCAATAGCTTGCAGGGCTGGGGAAAGGTTTTCCAGAAGGTCATGTGTGCTTTGAACCAGTGTCCACTACATAACACTGTGTCTCCCACATCCAGGATTCACAGGTCCAGGAATCAAGTAGGAATGGTATCACTCGCTATTATTCCCAGTTATGACTAGCAAGATTTTTGTTTCCTGCTCCCACAACTTTATGTTCTGCTGGCTTAGAAGTCTTAGTTCCTGAGTGGGGAAGGTTTGTACCAGGATACCATTGAACTGGAAGCTAAGGCCTCCTCCTGGTCATTTCCGTCTTCTTATGTCTTATGTCGAGCTAAAAAGAAGTAACAGTGATGGAGGATTGATCAGACTGTTGAGGAGAAACTGGACTGCTACTCCACAAGGAAGGAAAGGAAGAAGGTACTTGAAGTTCAGGAGACCCCTAAGGGCTCCTCCTGCTGTGACCACGGCCTTTTATTGAATTCAGTGGGAAACGACCACAGCTCAACCCAGACAGGACGACAAATGGTCCACAACCTCCAGAAATTAAAGGAAGGGTCACCCCACTAGAGAAAGAACCAAGACCTCTGAGGTGCTTGCCAAAGGCCAAGAAATACAAAATGCATAGAGGAAGAAGAGTTGTAAGTATTGTTACAGGCAGCTGAGTTAGTTAGAAATATTATAGGCAGTCAGTCAGGGCTGGGCCCTCAAAGGAGGGATGAAGTGAGTCTACACAGTGCTGATTTCTCCTGGAGGAGAAGAAATCCTTTGAAATCTGAGGTACAGGGGAAAATGGCTTTCAGTCTTTACTAAAGAGTTAGAGGCTCCTGAGAGAACCTCATTAATAAAATAAATATCACAATAGGATGCATTGTGGGAGACCGGTTAAGGAGAATTAAGGCCGAATTGACCTCCTCTGTGAACGTACAGGAGAAAGGCAGCGTGCAGGTGTGATAGCATGTTGCAGGTTGTAGGGAAAATAAAACAGTGGAGACCTGGCCGCTTACCTGGACATATACTAAATAGATAACAGGCGGCAGATGACTCTTCTGCCACTCTAACTGCTGGTACCCAGGTGTCAGTGAATAAAGGCAAGGTGAGCCAGAGGCTCAGGGCTCTCTGTGTACTAGAGGCAGGAGTCCCCTGGCTGCCCGTGCTAAACTAGCTCTGCCTCAGTTTGCCTTTCACCCTTGTTCACCCCTGGGCAGAGTCAGGGAACAAACTAGCAAGACTAGGTTCCCTACAGGGAATAATAGACAAATAGACAAGATTGTGAGTAACTCTGAGACTAAACTAGCGCCAGAGGCCGCTGGCTGAGGTCTCTAGCAGAGAGGGCATCTGCTCGGCAGACCTCAGGGAGGAGGACCAGCAGCTCAGCTCTTGGTTGCCAGCTCAAAGGCCTAGGCAAAGGCCCGGGCAGTTGGATCTGCAGCTCAGTAGGACTTCAGGAAGTAACCCAGGGATTTCAGGAAGATATTCCACTTCCTCGAGAAGTGAAACAGTCTCTAGGGATGGGCAACTGCATGCCTTCCGTGGATACTGGAAAGCTGGGCTAGGGGTGCAGAAAGTCAAAGGGATGTGGCGGTGGTGTGTTCAGGCAGTGGGCAGCTCAGACAGTTAACAGCTTGCCTGGGGTGTGGTTGTTGTATATTTGATCCAAACACACATATACACACACCTAAGCAAATGATGAATGACACAATGGCAGTGGCCATAAAGGAGGCACTGAGCCCTAGGGCTGAGCTCTCCCCATGCAGAGGACAGGTCAGTTCTTGGATTCCATTTGCCTGCAAGGGAAAGGGCATGAACCCGTGAGTGCTGCTGGCTTGAGGCTAAGCTGGGGCCTTCCCACCTCCTGCCCCTCCTGGCCCAGCTACTCAGAAGGCATTGTTAGGTACTCAGCTCTCATGTTTTCAAGCATGAGATCTAAGCCATAGAAGGCATGAGACAAGGATATTTAGAGCAGGACGAGGACTGGGAAACAAGGATTTGTGTGGCAGGGAGGGTGTGGTCCTCCCTAACCATGTGCGAGACTGGAGGGGACCAGCCCACATCCTGTCTCATAGGCCTGGTGTAGGTAGCAGGCAGATGAGGTGATGGCAGGGGATGGGGTAAAGTCCTAGATGCCCTGATATCCTTCTGCGACAAGGAACCTTCACGGCAAGCCCAGAACTTATTCATCATTTTCTGGAAGTTACCATAAAGCCTGAACAAATGTTTACAGAGGGTGCCTCCTCATCTCGTTGGAGAGGATAAGAGGTGACTGTCCACTAGAACAGAGTGGGGACAGAGGCAGGGGTGGCCTAGCTCTGTACTCACCTGGGCCTATTTGTGCCTGAGATTAGCTGGCTTCCGGTCCTGGGATCCATCCCTGCACAGCACTGACCCTCTGCCGCTCACCCTAGCTGTCTCTTTACTCATGGCCTAAGAGCGTGACACAATCACCACACAGCATGAGCCACACTCCATGAGGCCTCACCCACTTAGAAGAGTGTTTTTGAGAACTAGGATGCATGGTTTTTGACACTGAAGGCCGAGTGTTGTCACCTCACGATTTGGGACGGGGGCAGCTTTGAGGATGGGGAGTGTGATGCGGAGGGCTCTATATTTCCTGGGCTCTTGGATTTTGTTTGAGATAAATATGATTTTAAAAATAGGAAAAAACACAATAGGAACACATCTTTCACATCTTTGTCTTCCAGGTGGGTGACAAGAGTGCTGAGCACAGGCATCTGTGTCAGCTACAGAAGCAATGACACGGCCACCCTCGCTTCCCCGATAGTGGGGCAGCCGGGAGCAGCTTGGAGAGCTGTCACCGCAGCCCCAGGCGGACTCTGCAGGAGCACTTCCCATGTGATGTGCCTCGCTCTGGAGCATCCAGAGCAGTAGGTCGGGGTGGTCTTGTCTTGCCATCTCCCGTAGTCCAGGCTGGGTGAGCTGCGCCATTGCTGGGGTAAATGACAGCAAGCAGCAGGGACAGTGGGTCCTCAGGGCTTTGTATTCCCCGACGGGATCTACCACTCTTCCTGAATTCCATTTTCCTTCAAGGGAAGAGCAAAAACCCCAAGCCCAGAACCTGCCTGCCTGGGGTTACGGTGGGCTGTCTCTGTCCCTTCCCCACCAGCATGTTTCATTTTAAACTGTGACTGTGCATCTGTCTTCTCTGGTTCAGTGGGCTTGGGAAGGGGTCACTGGGCCTGGAGTGGGCCCTGAGAAGTCACGTCACCACGCCACTGGAGAGAGCTGAGGGTGTGCAGGGAAAGGGAGCCAGCCCCAGGGAGGGACTCACAGGACAGCAGGCCAGGCCCCTCTGCCGCAAGCCTCCTCCCCCTGTCGCTGAGCTTTCTGCTCAGGTGAGCCCCGCACCTGACGGTACTGCTGGGCCAGCATCCCCCACGCTGCCTCCAGGAGTGGCAAACCAGGCAGTGTGGTCACAGCAAGCAGCGGAAGCACCGCTGAGGTCATGGGCAGACGATATCAGGCATGTGATGCTGTGAAGAGGGACTGAGGTCTGTGTCCTTCCCAGTGGTGGGCAGCCCAGAAAATTCCGAGAGGCCTGTGGGAGTGGTGGCAAGAAGGAGCAGACATGAGCCCCAATCCACAGTCACCAGTGGAATCTGTCAGAAGAGAACCAGAGGTCCATTTCTGGGCTGACTGTCTCGTCCCAGCAGGGCCCCCTGCCTCCCGCCCCAGGAGGAGCATGAGCAGCTCCTCACCCCTCCTGATAGCAATCAGCTGCACAGCGGTTTGCCCTCCCTGGGCGTGGCTGATGCCAGGGTTCCGTGGAATCACTGCCTTGCAGGGCGGGGCTTCTGCTGGTGCCCAGGGTGTCGCGGGACTGTGTCCCACGGGGAAGGGAAGTGGGTTCTGGTGAGTGTGCCTCAAGTGGCTCCTGGAGAGTCCAGGCAGACTTCAAAAGCGATTCCCGGAGAAGGTGCCCCAGAAGTGGCAGGCACTCAGCCATGGCAGCTGGCGGCCCCCTCTTTAAGCACACATGATCTTGGAACAAGATTCCGTTTGCCTGCAATTAAGCAGCTGCAATTGTTAGGTTGAACTCAGAGGGCTTTGGGGGCTGCACCACTTCCGGCCCACTACTCTTCTACTCTTTCTTTCTAAATTTTTCTTTCTTTCTTTCTTAATCTTTGTTTCTTTTTCTTTTCTTTTCTTTTTTTTTTTTTTTTTTTTTTTTTGGCAGCCTGGCTTTGAACTCACTTTGTGGCCCACACTGGCCTTGAACTCATGCAATCCTCCTGCCTCAGCCTCCTGAGTGCTGGGTTTACAGATGTGTACCGCTATGCCCAGCTTGCCTACTGCCCTTCCCTCTGCTCCCTCCACGTCCTGGTGGCCTCCTTCCTGGCCTCAGGTCTTCTGGGAACCCTTCCATTCCATTTTCCTGAGCAGACCCAGGTTCTCCCCACCTCCTCACCCTCTGACATTAGGCTGTCTGCCCCTCAAGGTCACCTCAGGCAAGCAGTTCAAGACACCAACCTGGACTGCCACCTCACAGGCCCCTGGACCACCTCCCAGCCCTCAGAGGCTGACCCGTCCTCCTCCTGCACAAGAAGCACAGAGCCATTGTCCACTCCTGCACCAAACCTGTCACTCCACCCTACTGCACATCCCCCAGGGGGACTGCGCCCTCAGGCAGCTCTCCCTGTCTCTGTGCAGAGGGACAGGCACCTGACAGAGGCCCCTCCTGTGCATGCTCCTGTCAGATACCACTTGTCCTAGGCACCATCTAGCATTTTGCACCAAGTTGCTGCATCTCCAGTCTCTAGGACTTCACTAAAAGCTCCAGGTTGTTTTGTTTTGTTATTTTGGAGACTTGGTCTTGCTTTGTAGTTCAGGCTGGCCTTAAACCCACTATGCAGCACAGGTTGGCCTCAAACTCTTGGTGATCCTTTGGCCTCTGGGATTACAATATATGGCACCATATTCAGCTCGACAGGCTTTGAAGAGAGGGACCAACCTGCTATTTGCAAGGTGCCTGTACACAATAAGCATCTACTCCTCCCAGCTTTACTCCAAACTTTAATAAAAGTTTGTTCAATGGGTATCCAAACTGACACCGACGCTCCAGTGCTTCCCTTTGAGACTCCCATTGTTTTGTGGGGGTGTGCTGGTCCAGATCCCAGGCACCTCATGGCATAGGGCCTTGTCCTCACTGAGCCAGACATGGACACTGCACTATCAGCATCGCTTCAGGCCAAACTTCTTCACTGCTGGCTCTGCAGCCCAAAGCACCCAAATTCTCCTGACTCAGCAACCTGCTATGCTATCCTTTATCTTCCCACAATGGTCACATCACACCACACCCAGCTTCTCCATCCTGCCCCAGCCCCGTCATCTCAAAAAGCCCTTCTCCACCCCCCATGACACTCACCCATTCACCAAAACCCCGTGCCTGTGCCAGGGGCTGCCTGACACATTCATGGGAAAGGAGAGCCGCGGGCAGGGGCTGTCCCCTCCGCGGCCACCTTCCTAGCTTTCCCACTTCCTCTCTGGCTGTGGTTTCTCGGGTTCTCTGTAGATTCTCCATGGTGTGTTCCTAATCTGGTTCCACCTCTGCACACCCTGCCACCACCACCCCACTGCACCCAGACCTGTGCCAGATCCAGACCCCTGCAAGTGACAGCCTGGGATCCAGACCCCTCCCTCCCATCACAGTCCTGGCATCTTCAGGCCCGTCCCGAAACCAGAGAGCTGCATAGCATTCCTTTCTCTTCCCTCGCTCTCGTCCCTCAGATCTTGCAGTTCTACCTCCTGACCCTCCCATGCCAGCCACCTCCCCCAGCTGCCAATGACAGCTTCCTCAAGGGCCACCTCTGTGCCCAGGTCCTTGAGCCCAGCTCTCTATGCTGCTAAAGGGGCAGCCTGGGGCCAGCGGCCGAGTCCTCAGCAGGGGCTAAGCCTCTATGACATAGGACACAGCCACGTTATGCTATCAGACTAACGAAGGAAGGGTTTCTTGGACCTGAGCCCCATCTGCAACCCACCAGGAGCAACAGCACAGGAAAAGGCCCTGGGCCTAGGGGAGACACCAGGGTTTGAGCTCCAGCAATCAGCCCTGGGAGGGGGTTGTGTTGGGACATGCACTTCTTGGAATATGAACCCACATGGGGATGGTGGCTGTGTCACAGGGCACTGAACAAACTCTTTCTATTCCAGCAGCCCTGGCCAGAACCAAATAGTGCCAGGCAGACTGGGCAGTGAAGGTCAGGCCTGTCCAGGGGTGACAGGTTAAGGTCCGCTGGGGCAGGAGGCCTGGACCAGCTCAGAATCCAGCTGTCTGCATGGGTCAGAGGATCCTCTTGCCTGTCTCTACTCTGCCCTCCTCTATTCTCCTTGACAAGAAGTGGACATAGGGCCGGCGATACAGCCTAGTGGCACAGAGCCTGGCAAGCATGAGGTCCTGAGTTCGATTCCTGATACCAAAAAAAAGTGGAAATAGCTTGAAATTATCTTTTCCCCATTTTGCTATTCTTGAGCAGTAGAAAGTGATGAATAAGTCTGTGGTTTTCTAAGGAGGTTCCATGTGAGATAGAGATCCTTCCGATGCCCGCCTTCCACCAGCCCTCCCCTTTGGTGTGCCCCTCGGCACAATATAAGGCGGGTGGCTGCTGCAGGCTCTTGAGAACCCCACAGAGGACCCAGACCAGACAGAATGTGTCCTGCCATCAGCAGCACAAGCAGCTTCCCCACCCTGCTCCTGGTCCTGCTCTCACTGCGCCCTGGTCTCCAGTATCCTACCCCCAGCCAGCACTGGAACACAGATATGTGCAATGACACCATCAGGGAACTTTTCCAAGAACTGGAACGTCTCACGGAGAAGTCGGTGAGTACTCAGGGTGGACTCTCCCTGGAGCAGTGGGGCTCCGGCAGGTGCCTTGGCCACAGTCCTCATGGCCCTCTCTCCCTGTCCCCGCAGGATTCTCCTGGCGTGGAAGTCCAGATGCTACTGTGTGTAAGTGTTCTACCTCATACTTGGACATAGCTGGGTCTCGATCCGCCTCCGGCCTGGCAAACTTGGCCGTGTCTTTCCATCTCATATGCTTTTCAGAAAAGGGCCTGACTCAGTGGTGTTATGAGAATCAAATGATGCAAAGCACCTGGCACCTAACAGGTGTTCAGTGCAGAACCCTGCCCAGGACTGTCACAGTGGAGGCTGCCTTTAGATTACAAAAAAGTGGATTTAGCCACACATCAGCCAGGGTCTTAGTCTCTGTTTTTAGTAGGGCAGCCCCTTCCAACAGACTCTACCCATTTCTTTCCTTCGCATTAAAAAACCTGAGCTTCTGTTTTTCACTTTCACCAGCCCTGGGCATGATTATTTGCAGTTATTTTTCAACTCCAGCTAGCTGCAATGTTTATCCATTGTTTACTTGGCACATCTTGAATTGAACATGAAGTTTCAATTCAGGGAATCCTCCACTTCATTCCCTGAGTTTAGGGCCCTTCTGGGGCATTCATAGCCCGCAGGTGGCACCCATCTCCAAGCTGGGGTCCTTGGGATTTTCTTCTCCTGATATCCAGGAGCCCTGGCATTAACTTTGATATCTGGCTTCTTATAAACAAATACTGTCCTTGGCCAAACCTCTGCCATTTCCAGGCCTTCTCATGGGAGATGTTTTAGCTCCGAGAGCAGGAAGATCCATTCTGGTCCTTTATGAGCTTACGTGGAGCCGGGGGTTGGAGCTTGGTGTTTGGAGGTGCAGATCCTGCCTGGGAATACCTGGGCTCCTTGGGGGAGCTCAGGCACCCACTTGGGGGCAATGAGAATACCAAGGGAAGGTTGTTCAAAGATGCCCCAGCAGCAGGCTCAGGACGCTGGAGGGAGGAGTATAGCCTGGTCAGGAGAGGACACTGCCCAACTCTCCTGCTCTCTCCTGCATTCCTGCCCCTTAGAACAACAGTCTTTGGAGAAATAACTTGTGTGAGTTCCTGAGTGCTATAAAGACATTCCCAAACGCAACAGAAAAGCTGAAGAACAACCTTGAGGTATATGAAATCATCAAGGGTTTGGGGGACCCTGGTGTTGGGTCTGTCTGGGTTTTCAGGGTCTTACAGCCTACTTTGGTCTCTTCCCATAGTATCTGAGGGTGTTTGTACCTGCATCCTACACCCAAACCATGCGGCGGGTAAGCTGTCCCCTGGATGCCCCTGTGGGTGGGCACTGTGACCTGACCCTCAGCCTATCCTTCCCCTTGCCACATGGGCTGCTGTCAGGCCTTGTGGCTAAGCAACTGGCCCAGGTCCGCAAAGCTCATGAGTGGTGCATCTAACGTCGTCCTCCTGGCTTTTCACAGAAAAAATCTGTCACCTTCCGCAACTGGAACGACTTCGGGAGGAAACTGCACTTCTTCCTTAGGTCCATCACCTGTACGGGGTCCAAGTCGGTGCAGAGCACCACCAGCCTGTCCCTGGAATGTGGTTTTGTCCCTGAGTATTCTTCAGAAAACTGGCAATGCTTAGCAGAGCAGACCGTCTGAAGAGGCCGGACACCTCACAGCTCGGCACCACAGGACTTCATTTTCCCCTGTGCTGGCAGCTAAATCATTAATTACCTAATTTCTGAAACGTGTGCCCCCTTAGGCACTATGTTCCCGTTTTTATCCCGTCTAGGCTATTTATTTATAAGTGTATTTATTTATTTATTACTTTCTGCCACGTCAGTGTATTTATTTGCAGGAAAGGGACTGTGTCCTCTCCTTCTCCGACGGAGCTGGGCGGGAGGCATGCTCCTGTGCACCTCAGGTTTTGAACAGCCTTCTAGGCACGCGTGAAAATAAACCAGACTCTGAACTTCTGCATTGTGTCTCGTGTCTCAAATTTGGCTCAGGTCTTTGCGACCACTCTAGATGAGCCGCGAGTGCCCCACGCTGCAGCGAGGACGCAGTCCGAGCGCGCTCATCCTCACACTGCCCTGCCCATCGCGGGCGCTGGCACCACTGCACACCAGGCACGGTTCTGCGCCAGCTACTTCGAGCGCTTGAATGCTGTGGGACACTGCCCCTAGTGGTCATTTCAGAAACTGCAGTAGCATCTCCAATCCCTTCTAGGGGCGCGTAACTCAGCAACAAAGAGGCCACCAGATCCAGACCCAGCCATGCCACTCCTTCTGGGAGTCTCCTCCTTGCTCCCCACCTTGCTTGCCTGATGGTTTAGCAGCCCCCCTGCAGGCCTCTCTGTCACCAGACTGAGCCTGGCACAGGCATCTTGGCAATCTAATCTATCCAGGAACCAGACTGAGTTTTGGAAAATGCAAATTTAACGGTATCACTCTCAAACTTAGTTCCTCAACCCTCAGGGTGTGTGAGCCTTTCCTGTGTGTACTCATCTTAGGCTCCCACACACAGGATCTACCTCCACCCGACTCACTGATGCTGTAGCCCACTGAAGCACTGTGACCCCCTAGGCGAATGCACGTGTCTGCACACCTTGAAACCTTTATCCATTTTTGCCTGAGACCTCGGCATGCCGAGGTCCAGCTCCAGGGCTGCCCACCTCTGGATGGCCCACACTGAGCCATGAGAGGCTCTTCTCTGAGAGGAGAGCCAGCTGGGAGCCTCCAATACCACCACTACATAGCCCTGGGGAGATGGTGGTGGCCAGGACATCACTGAGTATAGTTCAGTCTCAAGCCTGACCCTTCGTCAGCCATGTGGTTCTGGCCCTCTGCACCCTGCCCTGTGTGTGTCTCTTCCAGTCTCTGTTCCAGGGGCAAACAGAGCCTTTCTCTGTCACCATGCTAGGGAGCAGGGCTCTGAAATCAGATACCAGCACCCTGTGGCCCTTTTCTCTTTTCGAACTTGATCCATTCCTCCCTAGAGGTTATAAGTAAGAAACATGCCAACTGTTTGAACAGGAGGCAGAAGATTCATCTGCTACACGTGCTCCTCTGACTAATGAATCTTTACGTGTCTAAAAGAGTAACTCCCCCCTGTTGCTGTCTGCACCTCGCTCCTGCCTGACTCACTGACAGCGGTGTGGGGCTCATAAGTCCACTGCTGGACTTGATTCCTGGAGGATGCTAGTGCTGTTTCTAACATGACCACCAGAGAGAGCTGTGCTACTGCCGGAGAAGAGTTTGGGAGCTAGGAACCAGGAATCCAGACTCAAGCCTGCTCCCTCTTGGTGACTGGTCCTATTTTCATCCTCATTGAGGCTGCAATTGTGTCCACTCTCATGTTCCTAGGATGAGTCACTGCTTGTCACCTCTTCTGTCTCTGGAGAGAGGCCCAGCAGCCCTTTCCTCTGTGGTCTGGCTACCTGCTTCCCCACTTTCCCCACACCTACCCTTCAGAGAGCCCAGAGCCAGTGATGCACCGGAAGCAACTCATATTGGCTCACAAAGCCAACTGTTAAATTAAAAACAAGCAAGCAAACACATAAGCCACCTTGCAGGGTATGGTAACACACACCTGCAATCGCAGCACTCTGAGGCATGAGGATCACAAATTCAAACCCAGCTCGAGCAAGTTAGCAAATTACCAAGGTCTTGTTATAAAGCAAAAAGACGAATGGGGTTGTAGCCTTATTGCAAAGGTCCCTAGTACTAAGCGGGGGGGGGGGGTGAGTCAGCCAGCTATCAAACTATCTGTAGCTCAAAGTTGACCTGGCAGAGCATTTATACCACTGAAATTGGCAAACAGCTCAAAGCAGAGTCTTTCTCCTGGGAGTCTGCTGAATTCGGAGTGTGAGCAAGTGGCCAGAAGTCTGCCATTGGCTCTTGCCTGGCTGTCCTGCTACAGGGCCCTTTCTCAATCCTGCTGGTCCAGAAGCCACACTATCTCCACTGTGCGGACTGCAGGCTGCACAGCGCTGCATCCCTCAGAGCTGGGGAGTTCAGAGTCAGCACACGCTGGCCAAGTGCCTGTGCAGCAGGTCCTGCCGTGGATGCTGGGGACACATTGAGTGATGAACTATGTAAAAGGAGTGGCCTGGAAGGTTGCTTGAAAGTGGGTGGTCTGAGAAGGCCTGACCGAGGAGGTGACACATAGGTTGAGCCCACATGACAAGAAAGTGCCACTCATAGGACAACCACGGAGAAAATAGATCTGGGTGGGAGAAACAACAGCTGGAGACTGAAATCAGCTGGGAGCATCCATAGAACAGAGAAAGACCTGCGAGGGTGGATTCCGGTAGGAAGCCTATGACTCTTCCTCAGTCTCTCCTTCCCTCCCAAGCCCAGCTCTGTGTTCACGATGTATGCTCACAGTAGGCAAAGGTAAGTGGCGGAGTCAGATAGAGCAGATGCAAGAAGATGAGCAGCTGGGGGATCAGGTAGACAAGACCCACAGCAGCAGCAGGAGCAGCAGGTGGAGGTGACACGCTTGAGATGGGAATGGGCCTTTTAGGGGGTCCTGGGGTTCCTTATTTCTAGAGTTAACCAAGCCTACAGCCATATGGGGTCTAGGCTGGACAATGGCCCACGCAAGCTCATCCTTACCTAAACCTCAGACTCTGCCTGGACCAGCATAACCTGCCCAAGCACAGCCAGTGCAGTGGTCTCCAACCAAGTGTGGTCAGTTCTGGGTCAGGCCACAGGAATGCCTGCATGCCACAGCTTTTGATGGAATGTGGATGTATCCCTGCCACCTAACTCCAACACTGAAACCGAATCTCCCATGTGATGCTATCTGGAGGTGGGGTTTTCGGGAGGTGTTTAGGTCCTGAGTGTGGGGCCCTCATGAATGGGATTAGCGCCCTTGAACAAAGGACCCAAGTGAGATGCCTTGAAGGCTGCCCTGTATGAGGACACACTGAGACGAAAGTGTCTCACCAGCAGTCAAACCTGCCATGGGAGGCAGGGGGCAGTAGTGGGTCAGAGGCAGACCTGAGGCAGGAACATGGGTCAAGGGACAAGGTCTTGTACCTCTCCCCTTGATCTTGTACTTCTCAGCCTGACCGAACATTTCTGTCATTTATGAGCTACTCATTTATGGAAATTTGTTGCAGCAGTCCGAATGCACTGACACTGTGCCATAGTCTGCCACCTGCAGGCAGAGGCTGATAAGTTCCTGCCCCAACAGAAGCCCAAACGGGTAAGGGCTCTGTCAGCCTCTTTTATTTCCTCAGCATGCCAGACTGTCCTTAAGCCAAACTGGCACCAGGGGGCAGCAGAGTCCTGTCATAAATCCCAGATGCCCACTAGAGGCCTCCCCCCCCCCACCTTCCCACTACCTCCAGGGAAGTGGGTTACATCAGAAATTTAATTTTCTTTTAACTTTTAAAATTTAATTCTTCAGTAGGAAGACAGAAGATGGGAGACATATCTGCTCTTTCTGAAAACTTTGCAAATACACAATAGAGCAAAGAGAACTTTTCCACAAGGCCAAGCGCCTATCGAAGGCAGAACTCAAGAGAGGCCTGGCCAGAATGCAAGCCTTCCTGCTCTTCTCATCCTGGCCTGCAGTCTCCATCTGACTCAGTGAAGAAAACGATCTGAGGACCCCGCTTTCCCATGCTGGGAGAAGGGAGACCCGGGGCAGATCTTGGGGCCTCCTGGCTGCATCAGCCACGTGGCAGAGGCTCTTTCTGGTTGCAGGCTGGGCCCCTTGTCACTTCCCTTGCCCCTGGAGTCCATCCAGTTGGGCTTCAGAGCTCTTCTGGTCATACCAGTGTCCTCCCCCTTCCTCCTTCCCGGATCCCAGGCCAGGCCACTGTGAAGGTGGTCACGCTCCGGGACTAAGGCCTGAGGAGTGGTGGCAGGGGGGTGCAGGGCCATGACTGGCACTGTATCTCACAGCAACAGGAGGATCCAGGATGGAGGAAAGAGAGGTTGGCAGAAACATCCCAGCCCAGCAGATGAGGACCTGAGTCCAGGAGGACGAGGGTACGCGTGGCAGGGAGTGGGAGAGAGAAGGTGGTAGGGGCCAGGGAGTCAGCTGAGTCCTCACTGGATGGGTAAGACTCGGTTTTCCCTTTGAAAACCTCAGGTCAGGCTCATGGAGGTAAAGATGGACCAAGCACAGTTGCCATTGCCCTCTGAGACTCCAAGTGACTCAGAATCCACCAGGGACCTAGTAAAGCCATGGAGAAATTAAGGAGATCTGATTCTAGGGCTCTGCTTAAGTAACAGTGCTCCAGCCAGTGCCTGGGGCACAAGAACCCTTTGGTCTGGCTAGGCTCTCCAGGCCTCCTCTTCACCTACCAGGCCTCTGCTGCTACCTGTGGCTCCATAGCCCCCAGGGGGCTCTGTCCTCCACTCACCTGATGGTTCCAGCGCCCCCTGTCCCACCTCCTCCCCAGCAGCAGCCCCAACACACAGCACAGCTCAGACCCAGAGCAGTGGTCTTCGATGCCACTCTGCTTCCCGTCCTCATGTCATGGACAGGAGAGAGGGAGGGAGGGTCAAAGGGAGGCAGAGAGAGACCACAGCTCTTCCTGTCTCCCTCCAGCCTGGCTTGTGCCCTGATGCCTGTCTCTTGCCCTCCACAGGCCCTCCCTGTGCTCCAGGACCCACAGAATCCAGTGTGAGGCCTCCTTTCCTCCTGCTCCGATGGAGCCTCCACCTGGCTCCTGGGACTTTCTGTAGCAGACATGGCACTGGGCCATCCGGGGGACCTGTGGACTACAGTGGACCAGGCAGGGCCCTGTGGGTGGCTGGCTGTGACGAGAGAAAGACCAAGGCCCGTGGTGGGTACAGGAGGTGAGGACTGGGCAGTGGGCAAGGGTCCCCTTCCCCCTCTTCCCAGGAGCACGCTCTGTGCCATGCTGTGTCCTGGTCCCTGGGCAGGGCCAGGGCTCCCCTGACCATAGGGAGTGGAAACCACCTCCTCCCAGCCAGCACAGGGGAACAACGAGACAGTGTAGGCCCAGCCCGCTGTCCTAGCTGGCTCTGGGAAAATGGCTGCAGCTTGCTGCTTTGCAGTTGGGGCACCCAGGCTGCCCTGCAGTCTCCCCTGGGGCTGCATGTGGGAGTTGCTGGAGCTCGGGGAGGGGTCTACACAGGACGTGGAATTGACAGCGGAGGTTCTGGGGATGGCGAGGCCCTCTAAGCGTCTTCTTCTCTGAGATAGGCGGCAAGGCCCTCAGGCACCCCAAACAGCAATCACACCACCCACAGCCCTGCTCTTGGCAATGCACATCTCCAGGGGTCTCCCTGGCAACCCCTCAAACCCCCATTCGTGCAGCTGAGCTGGCCAGGTTCAGCGGTAGACAAGTGATCTTCAGCAGGAGGCAGTGCCTCCCGGAGGTGACTGGTCTGTGAGTCTGCAGGACGCAGATACTCCTGGAAGCTCAGCAGTGCTGCTCTCAGATCCCCCCAGACCAAGGACTTGTCAGTGCTGGGGCCTGGGGACACTCAGGGAACAGGGCCTTGGCCAGGGAAGCTTGGCCTTTTTGAGGTTTTCCTTCAGGGACCAAGACAGGAGGTGCAGGAGGTCTCAGCCTGTTGTTACCAGGAAACATGACAACACTTGCTGGGTGGAACATGTCCCTGAGGGTGCTGTGCTATGCTGGGGTCTCCACAGAACCATGCAGAAGCCCAGGAGCCCTCCTGAGGGTGGCAGCTGGCCTCTCTACCTCACCCTGTCTGACAGAAAGATGGTACAGGTGGGTGCATGACTGCTGTTCCAGAAAGTCCCAGAAAGGCTGGGCCCTCTGTTCAGTCTGGGCTTCAGAAAGCTTGCAGAGTGGGAGGAAACACCAGGGCATCGCCTCTCCCTGGGAAGTCTCCTGCGGGGGTTCCTGGGGTGGGCGGCCACTTCTGCCAAGAGGTGCAGGAGCTGACCCACTGCACAGATGAGGGTGTTGAGTCAGGGAGGAGGGGCTTTCCCGGGCTGTACAGGAGCCAGTGGTAGCTGAAGAAGGCCAGGAGCCCGAACCTGAGCATAAAGATGCCTGGGTGGCAGAGTCTGCAGGGGAAATTCTACCTTCTGCCCCTAGAGGTCCCTGGGCAGTCACTGGCTGCTCCAGCCTCCCTGTCAGTGCCTAGTAGGACTCTCCCTCGATGAACACTGCCTCAAAGGGAACCCACGTGCTTGGTCCTGCCCGTGCTGGTCCGGCCGGGTGACCAGGATTTCCTGATATTGATGTTGTGGTAGTAGAAACCATCAAGGGAGCAGAAGCGGATGAATCTTCAAATTCAATCCGGGTCCTGTGGTCATCTATTGTGGGGGCAAGGGCTTCACTGATCTCCTGGGCCCCCATGAACACAAGGACTCCCCGAGAGCTGGCAGACAGGAAGATGAATTGTCTGAGATGCCCATGACAACATCTCGAGGGATGTGAGGGACCCGGGACCCTGTTTCCTTCCTCATGTGATAACTTCCTCTTTCGATAAGAATCCCGGAATGGCCACAAGCCCTCCCAGCAGATTTTCTCCTGGCCCCGTGTACAGAGTCCAGAGCTGGGACACACTGCCCACTGGGTCCCCACCTCCGCCCTGCCGAGGCCCCACTGGGGCACCTGAGTCAGCACAGCTAGGTCTTGCCACTTCTTTCCATGCATGCAATCTAGGAATGCCTGCCTGTGTCACGGCTCAGCCCTGATGTCATCTTTCCAGAGAGAGATGTGTGGCTGCCCACAAACCTCATCGGCAAACCCATGGATTGTGGTCCTGCAATGCTGCCTTTGGCACCGGAAGGCTGTGCTGCTGACCTGGATCTCTCCCTGTGGCCCCTGCTTCCCTCTCTTCCTGCCCCTCCCTGGGGCCCTTGGCTGCTGGCCTGTTGCTCGCTGGGTCCAGCAAGCATGACCCCACACCCCGGCCATTCTGGCCCTCAGCCCTTCGTCTTGAGTAATCCTTGCGACCTCAATCATCAGGTGAACTTGGACCCCTCCCAGCACTGCGTCCTGACCCACGGCCTCTGAAGCCAAGCCTTCCTGTGGACCTGAGACCCTACAGACCTGCCCCTTGGTCCTCTGGGTCCACAGCTGATAACCTGTATGAGATTCTCTTACTTATGTTCAAAAGCACACTTAGGAAAGGCAGTCGAGGAGACTGACCTTGCTTCTCCATCAGTGTGGGCACAGAGGCCATGAAGGTAGGGTCCTGACTATTTCCCAGCATCCTAGTTCTGTCTTCCCTGAGAAGAACCTGGTAGGTGCTCCATAAAGGAATGAAGCTGTACAGAGAGGTACACACGTCCGTAATCCCAGCACATGGGGAGGCAGAGGCAAGAGGATCATGATTTCAAGTCCAGTTCAGGGAATTTAGTGACTCAATAAGACCCAGTCTCAAGATTTAAAAGGAAAGAAATGCAGGTAGGGTGGGACGTAGCTCAGTGTAAATGCGTGTTCAATCCCCAGTTCTGCATAAAGAAAAGGGAAGGTAAAAAGCCTGTCCTCTCACTAGACTCGACCTCCCTCTGATGAACCTGCCTCTGAGACCCCCAGGCTTCTCTTTTGCCGTCTCCTCTTCCCTCTCCCACAGCCCCCCTCCCTTGCTCTTTCATTCTGCAGAGAGGCTGAGTGTCCCAGAAATCCATTTCCGGCCACCGAAGCCTGGAAAGCACTTCCTCGAGCTCTCTCAGGTCTGAACATTCCCCACCCTAGGCTGGACCACACCATGGAAAAGTCCGCTGCGGCCTCCTCACACAGATTGAGAAATTCAAGAGCCAGATGTAGGTGCCAGAGGCAGCGTTCCACCTGCCTCCTCCTGGTACAGGGTCTGGCGCAGAGTAGAAAGGTCTGCCCACTTCTGCTGACTCTTCTTCAGGAGCAAAAGGACCTCCACCCCAGAGGGGCCACACCAGTTCTCGGCCTCCCTGGCTACCAGCTTAGCTACTACCTGTAGCTTTCCTCCCCACCTCAGGCCTCCAGACCTGTCTGACACAGACCTCCACACCAGGTGGCTTCTGCAGCTAGTATCCTTGCTCCCTTGCATGTTCCCTGAGGTCCTGCAAAAAGGTAGAGGAAGAGTCATCCTCCCAGGCCCAGCCTGACCACCTATGTATGTCCAGTAGACTCAGAAAGGCAGGGCGGCTCTCAGGGCAGGTCACGGACCCTGCCAGGGAACTCCAGCGGGCTCTGGAGGACTGACACTTGGCTTTCCCAAGCAAGTGCAACAAAGCCCCACCTTGTGGTGAAGCTCTCCAGGGCCACATGGACCACAGCACTCAGGCCACGAGTTGTACCTGCTGTCTGAGGGTGCAGCTAGGTGTCCTTACTCGTGGCTGACCTCATGGGGCTCCCAGAGTGGGGAGCATGTAACCTACCAGAGGGGCATCTCCAGAGCCTGGGAGCCTCTTTTGAGGCAACAGACAGGATTTCAGGATCACAGAAAGGCACCTTTACGTAAAGCATCCTCCCCTCCCAGATGCATCTGTGAGTATAGACTTAGCCACTCCCACCAACACGTGTGTACATGGAAATGGACATGTGTGGACCCACAGCCTCGTGGCCATGAAAGTTCTGGCCTGGGCAGCTTGAGCCAGGGCCCCTGTGCAAATACAAACTCGTGCTGTTTTCTCCAGAACCCATTGTGAAAACCAAACACTTGTTCTCTCCTCAAGAGCCTGTCATGGTTCCAGACGCAGTTCCTGCTTCCACAGAGAGGACTCCAAAGCTGCTGCACATCAGGGGCAGCTGGAACTGACCGTGCAGGATGCTGAACCTGGAGAAGCTTGCTAGGGAGGCCGCAGCGCCCTGCACTGGTATGGCCGCAGCAGCCCCTGCTGTTCCTGGTGCCTTGGGGGCGGCAGTGCGTCCACTCAAAGGGGCAGGCTGCCCTACAGAGGGCAGTGTAGCTCATGGAGCTCAGAGGAAGAGTCACTCAGCCAGGAGGCGTCACAGCCAGCAGTCCAACTTGGTGGGGGCTGACTTTGTGCAGCTTGCACAGGGCCATGGAAACCACAAGCGCTGCTGTCTGCTGTCAGACGGACCATCTCCGTGAAGGAATGCACTGCAGTCCTGCTGGCTGGGTGTGCGAGGGGCTGCCATGCCCTCTGCTCAGGGGGTAGTGGTCCTTGGCCGGGCTGAGCTCACTGGCTGCTCTGGCTCCTTGGAGGGGACCCATGTGAGTCACTGCAGGACTGTGTCATTTGGCTGGACTATGAGAACAGGGTGACAGGCCCGAGAAAGCTCTGCTCACGCTCAAATCTTACAGAGGCCAGACAAAGGCGGGAAGAGGAAGGGGAGGCTGGGACAGGAATGGCCACCATGGTGGGCACAACCTGCCCAAAGACCTCCTGGATAACAGGCAGGATGCAGAGCCAAGGCACAGCAGCCCCACCTAGTGTCTCCCAAGCCCCACCCTGGCTACTCCAGGCCAGGAAGTCCAAGTTGTGCCCAGAGGCACCTCAAAAGAAGGGGAGGCTAGGGCCAGATCAAACTGCCCAGGCAGGGCTGAAGAGCACTCGAGGAGGTGGACAGATGGCCTGTTGGTTCATGGAAGGGCTCATTAATGAAAACTCCCAAACCTGACCACCTGGGGAAAAGGCTTGTGGCTCCCATGCGCAGCTGATAAGGGCCAGGAGATTCCACAGTTCAGGTAGTTCCCCCGCCTCCCTGGCTTTTGTGGTCACCATTAATCATTTCCTCTAACTGTGTATATAAGGGCTCTTTTGCAAGTGAGCCCAGTACTCAGAGAGAAAGGCTAAAGTCCTTAGGAGGATGTGGCTGCAGAACCTGCTTCTCCTCGGCACTGTGGTTTGCAGCATCTGTGCACCCACTGACCTGCTCAGCCCTGTCACCCAGTCCTGGAAACACGTGGATGCCACCATCAATGAAGCCCTGAGCCTCCTGAACCACACTAGTGACCCGGCTGCTGTGATGGTGAGTGAGGGAGAGAGAATGTGGGCTGCCCTGGGCAGCCTGCCTGCTGGCCCCGTACTGGCCCCGCCTGACAGCTGGATAACATGATGTTTTCCTTTCCACAGAATGAAACAGTAGAAGTTGTCTATGACCAGTTTGAGCCCCAGGTAAGGTGCTTCTCTCTCAGGCACACTCTGTGTCCTGGGGGCTGGGTTCCAGATGGATCTTCACAGGGAATCTACTTCCTTGCCAGTCAACCGGCTGCCAAGGGGAGGGAGTAGCTTTTGGGTGCCACTCACCTGGCACCTGGTGGTCACATGAGCTCCTTTATCAACTGAGCAGCTGGGGGCAAGCCTCCAATTCAAAGGCAAAGGGTCACTGGGGGATGGAGGAAAAGCCAGGTCTTCCTGAGATGGGGTTGTGGGCCAGGGGCACTCTCTGTATCCTAAGTCCAAGCCTTGTGGAGACAGGGTTTTAGAAGCAGCCCTGGCTCACAGAGCAAGTCAGAGGCAATGCCCCGCCCCACCCCGCCCCTTCTCTTGAATGGTGAGGTGAGTGTGGGGGCTGGGACCTCCTGAGGCTTTGGGCTGAGGGAGGATCTGTGCTGGCTGAGGCTGGCCTGAGCCAGGGAGGAAGGGAGGACAGATGTGTGTCTGCAATGCACACAGCAGTGTGCAGGACTGGCCCAGCCTGAGACTAGTCAGGAGTCATTCTGTGCCCCTCTGAGGCCCTGGGGCAGGGGTGACACGGGAATGAGTGATGAGGCAGGTGGCCACCGCTGGTGCTTGGCCTCTGCTCACTGTGAACCGGGCATGTTCGCAGGAGCCCACATGCCTGCAGACCCGCCTGGCGCTGTTCATGAAGGGCCTGAGAGGCAACCTCACCAGGCTCGAGGGCTCCTTGACCTTGATGGCCAACTTCTACAAGCAGCACTGCCCCCCGACCCCGGTGAGTGCCCTTGGCTGGCAGGGTGGGGACAGGTGGGGAGAGGCCTGCAGCAGAGGCTGCTCAGGACCCGGAAAGGTTTCCTGCTAACAGATGTATTATGAGGAGCCCTGAGAAAGGGAGCCACCGGCAGCGCACCCTCTCAGCCCTAGGCGGCAAAGCCTGCAGCGCTCCCTACTGGCAGCTGCTGCCCCCTTGTTTCATCTTGGGCAGGAATGAGGTCAGAGGTGAGGCCAACCCAGAAAAAAGCAGGGCATGTCCTAGGTCCACAGGAAGTGCCAGCCGCATGCTGCCTCCTAGTATTACTTTCCTGTGGGGTGCCAGATTGCACTGGAGCAAGGAGGAGAACTGTCTGGCAAAGATGAAGGCACCAAACACCCTTCTTCCTGCAAGAAGCCAGTAATGGGTGGGTGATGGGTGGCAGCCTCTGCCTGACCTCTGGGCCCTGGCCGGGGATCAAGGGGCAGTGCGACAGCCTAGAGCAGCTCAGAGTAGCATGTTGTCAGGACGCTAGCCCCAGCCACCCTTGGTAGAGCTGCGGAGCTCTTGGGCAGCACATGGGTAGCAACAGAGTCACCTGACCAACCCTCCCCCGGCCCCAGGCCTGGGCCTTCAATGGCCTCCACATTTTCAGAGGCGGTACAGAAATGCACTGCTTTTCCCCATGTTACCCACTCACCTGGACTCAAGTGTTTCTTATTTTCATTTTTTTTCTTAAGGAAACTTCCTGTATGACCCAGATTATAACCTTCAAAAGTTTCAAAGAGAACCTCAAGAGGTTTCTGTTTGCTGTCCCTTTTGACTGCTGGAAACCGGTGCAGGAATGAGGCAGCTCGGGTGGCTGGGCCAGCCCTTGGAGCTCAGTGCCCAGGCTGCGACTGTCTCACCGGGACAGAGGCGGAAACCCAGGACCTTCCCTGGAAGGGACCAAGAGGTGGCCACAGCCACAACGCAGGGAGCACGGACCTGCCATGGGCCACCTGGACCCTGATGTGGCTGTGGAAGAGGATATTTTATACTGTCAGAATCTGGAGTATTTATTTATATATTTATATTTCTAAAATATTTATTTATTTATTTATTTAAGTTTATAGTCTGTATTTATTCCAGATGTATGCCATAATAAATTATTCAAAGTCTGATTTTATTTTGTGTCCTTTTCCAGTCTATTTTCAGAAGGGGGAAAAGGTGGGAGGTGGGGGTCCAGGCTGGGCTGAGTATGATGCTCCACACTCCTGGGTCTTCTTCTCGGGTGCCCAAGGCTCCCACCCAGAGAAGGAACATTCCAGGAGGTCTAACCTAGAGAAGGGTTGTCTTTCTGGGGAAGGCAGGGACTGTGGGGGGTCGGGTGGTCACTGCCCCTCAGAAACTGAGAACTCTGTGCTCCAGGCCCAGCTGTCACACTCAACCTCTCTAAAGGTAAATCAGCAAAGAAACTAACTTTCAGAGAAAAAGAAACCACAGGGGTCAGAGCTCAGCATATTTACCCAACTTTCCCCCAAATGTGTGATCTTAATCTTTGAGAGTCAGAATGTAAGTTCATGGTGTGTAGGAACATGAGTCTAGTGCAGCATTTTTCTGAACTGCTTTTTATCTTTATATGGAGTTTTGGATCCATCAGATGCTTTCTCCTAAAATCTATGACTTTCCAGCCAAGCAAGAAGCAGCCATCTTGCTTTGACAGCCAGGCTGAAGGCTCTTCCCTGGACCTTGAACTCTGTGTCCCTCCCGAGGATGGGGAGGGAGGGACTATGTCCCCAAGGCTCGGGTGCAGACTGGGCCAGCCTTGTCCTTGCAGGTGGGTCTGGCAAAGCCATTTCTGGCAGCTTCAGGGCCTGCCAGCACCCAGCAGCTGAGTGCCCACTGTATCACTTGCGCCCTCTGCTCCATCCTACACCTACACATGGCACCAATCCCGGCCAGAGACCTTGCCCACACATGGGCAGGAAGGTCGAAACTCCACATATAGATTCCAAATAACCAGTCTTTGGGCAAGCCTGAATTTCGGCAAAAACAAGGATCCATAAAGTGTGCTGTGGTCACTAAAAGTGCATGAACAGCACTTCTTGCCCGGCGATAAGGTCCTTTCTGTCTTCCTCGGAAGCCATCGATGACTGATAAGAGGTTTGCATTTCCTTACACTCATATATATAGGTACCCTTTCCCACAGAAATGCTGCCAAGCCTGGGCTCGAGCTGGCTGGAGCCTCCTTCAAAAGGCATCATGCACCTTTACATGCTCCTGGTTTGTGCGCTCTGGATGTCAGAAAGCCACTCGGCACCGATGACAGCAGTCACCACAACTTCTGAGAACAATCTCACGGCGCTCTGTGATGAGATTCGGCAGAATCTCGTTGATGACACGGAGATGTACCCGGTAAGCCCGGGTCTCCCTTGACCATTCTGTCCTGGTGGCCATTGTGTTTCTGACCAATTTCTCTTGCTGCCAGGGTTCCTTCACAAGGCCCCAGAACACCAGTGAGGTAAGCAACATCTACTCTTTGGGCTTTTGGGGCACATCTGAAGAGGGAGAGGGGATGGCCTTGGTCAGCACACAGGGTAGAGAACAGAACAAGCAACACTGGAGACTTTGAAAGCTTAAGGACAGATCCTCCAGCTCTGCCAACAGACAGACCAGTGGCCAGGCCCTGGGCTTTAGCACCCTCTTCTGCCACCATCCCAGCACAGCTGAGGGCCACCTCCATGGGTCTCCTGCAGGTGGGTCACCAGCTCAGGGCCTGAGCTTAGGAACAGGGCTCATCAGGCTACAGCAGCCCAGGACGGAGGACCAGCTGTGCCCCCCAGTGCGCTCCCACTATTCAGTGCCCCCCAACCCTCTTTCAGGAGCTCTGCTATGCAGAGTTTACAGAGATCTTCACCTGCATCTTGAAGAACCTCACAGAAATGCTTATAAAGAATAAAAAACCCGACCAGCACATAAACAAAGTTTATAAAAACATGGTGAAGCTCCCTCGGATCTGCCCAAAGCTGGAGGTAAGTTACTATTCACTGTTAAGGGATGCTGGGACTTAATCTCCCTCTACCATGCCAGGGGCCCAGTAGGGCAGGCAAAGGCTTACCACTGGGCACCCTGAGGCTTTGGGTGCTATTCTTGGGCTGCACAGAGAGCTGCTCTTTGGGATTGTCTCAAACCCTGATTAAGTCCACTGTCTGACTGGCTGCTGGGCGGCGAGTGAAAAGCTGAACATGAAGAAGTGTAAACTCAAGGGGTGGTTCTGGGGGTTTCTGGCTACACCTCTGGCCAAGGCCCTGTCCCCGCCAAAGTCAGGGCAGGGCAGGCAGGTCTGAGATAAATAAGTTGGAGCTGGGCTCCCGTTTGCCCCATCCTTGGGTCTCTTCTGGGCTGAGGGGTCCCATGGGGAGCCCATGCCGGGGGAAAGAGCTATAGTTAAAGGGGGGCATCTGGAGAAATTGCTGAGTTGTTCTCTCTCTGCCAACTGCTTTCATGGTCCTTGGTGTGCTCCCCCGCTTCTGCTGTCCTCCTGCTCTCGTCCTGGGCAGCCCTGGGACCTGCCTACCGCTGCTGGCTCCCTCACCGTGGCTGCTGCGGTCCTTGGACTCGGCCCCGACTGCCTTCACCCTGGCAGGTGGAGGGGGCCTCCCCGAGCTACCCCTGGGAATGGGGCTCACAAGACTCTCATGGCTGGGATGACCAGAGTCTGCTTTTATTTTATTGATTTGTGTTTCTCCTAAATCAATGACTTAATCATGTGTTTCTTATTTAGCCAACAGACTCACCCAAAAACTGTGCCACTGAGGAAAGTAATTTCTCCATGTTCAAGCAAGCCCTAGAGAGTGTGATCACATCCATAGAAGGATGGACATCATGTCAGAAGATCCAGGGCAGCCTCGGGGACCCTGTCCTCTTCCAGGTTTAGAGCCATAAGAAACAGGCTGGGGTTGCGGAGGGGAGTTCACTGGCCTTGGGCGATGGGGTGATGTCCGACATGTGGGGGTGGCAGGGAGGGGTGTTTGCCCAAAGACACATTTGTAATGGACACATTACTGTTGTCAGCTTCAATAAAGTTGGGGTGTGGAGAGCTGGGGAGTGAGAATCACTCTCAAATAGCCTCACTGGGGATCGCACTGACTGGAGGGGCGAGAGGGTTCCGTCACAGGGCTTTTGACCTGGAGGCCCAGAGGTCATGCAGGAAAAGCCTCCGGCCCTGGGTGGACAGGCAGAACCCACGCGAGCCTTCCCTCTCTGCATCTTTGTAACAGTGTGACCTGGGAAGGGCTCTGTCAGCGCCCCCTGCCCTTCAGAAACTGACTCCTCCCTTCCCAGACCTCCTCTGTCTAGTCAGTGCCCATTCACTTCAGACCCAAGTACCAGGACTGAAGCTCAAACCATGCCTCCTTTCTTCCCTTGCTCTCAACTACAGGAAGCCTTAACTCTAATCAGCAACCCTCCAACCCCACCCCGCACCCCAGCCCAGCATAGTGGCACAGAAATATCAGCCCTGCTAAATGGTTCAGAAGAACCAGGGTCTCCAGCTACTCACGACTGGGCATGGTGTGGGACTCAGGAAGGGCGTCTGTGCACAGAGGCCCTGCATGGGCAAGGAATTGTCTCATCTAAATGGAGCTCTTACTCAGCCCCACGGAACCCCTCTCAATGCCTCCTGGGGGCTCAGTGGCATTGTGCCCTTCCCCCACTAGTAACACCCTTCTGCTTCCAGAGCACTGTGTCCTGTTAGGGCGAACCCACCTGCTGCTCAGGTCCTAAAGTGCTTTAGATGGGGCTACCAAGTTATGAGCCTCCAGTTCTAACGGTAACACTGATCATTTGAACAGTTTATTGAGGGGAACCTGTAATTACCCCACAGGCTAAACAACTTCCTACAATTCAAAATTCTTAGACCATGAGCTTCTTTCAGGAAACAGGACAGATAAAGATCTGTTTATCCTGGAATATTGTTAGATTTCATGCTGCAACCTCAACTTGGCCAAAACCAGACCTGCAGGAAGTTTGCAGAATCTGCTCACAGGCTCTAAAGCTTTGGGCTGTGCCAGTGACAAGCCCATAAGCCAGCACACACCTGCCCAGCCCCATTCCTGGCCCGTGGGTCCCCAGGCCACCCCACTCATCTCTACCTTAGGGGGCCACATTAAGCTCCAGAAGTCAACAAGTATTACTGAAAAGCAGCCCAAGCCTCCCAGATGGGGGATCAGAGGTCAGGGACAGGTATAGGGCCAGCGCCAAAGGGTGGCTTCAGTCAGGAGAAAGCATCACCTAGGACTGTGGGCTCCTGGTCCTAGGGAGTACTACATAGGTTCCTAAAGCTACTTCTTTGTAAGAGGGCACACAGCCGCCAAGGTCTGCTGTGACATATCAGCAGGAAACCCTCCTGTTGCTCCCCAAGCTCCCAATCAGCTGGCACCAGGGCATCCAACTTGAGCTCCTGATGAGGCCTGAGGCCCTGAGAGTAGAGAGAGACCAGACTCACATGGAGGTCCTTGTCGGCCCATGGTCGTGCCGAGGTCCGGAGGGTGTGCGTGGGGCGTGTCTGCCACTAGCTTGCTGTGTGAGCTCAGACAGGTGCCTCAGTCTCCCCAGTACAGAGTCCACACACACAGCAGCTCCCAGCACCAGAAGCCAGGCCCCAGCCAGGTGCAGGGTGTCTGTCAGACTGAACGGCCTCAGAGCATCTGGCTCAACTCTGGAAAAGCTGAGGTCAGAGAGGTTGCTGGAAAGTTTCTGGAACCTCTGATGGTAAAGAGGGATCTTGGAAAGACATGGTGGAGAGGGCAGGTGGCAGTCTCACATGAAGTGACAGCCTTCGTCCCCCTGACAGACTGAAGCCCTGATCAAGGTCCACAAAGAGCCACTCATGAAGGGACTGCAGTGAGGGCCACCAGGGTTTTCCACATGCCTCGTATTCCTCTTAGGAGGCTCAGATCTGTTCAATGGGCTGGGGAGCCTGCAGGAGGCTGGAAGCATGTGGGCGCTGCTCTGGAGAACACCGTTGCTCACGGGCAGGCCAGAGCCCACAGTCCCTGGCAGTCTGCTGGTGCTGCATCAAGATACTGCTGACACACCAGAAGGCTGGGGCTTGGGCTGAGAAACATGGCCTTGACCCCCAGGTTCTGAGGCTGAGCAGGAGCACCCCCTTCCTCTAGGATATTAGTGAGCATCCCCCAACTATGCCTTCTGTAGGAGGTAATCATGGGCAGGCTTAGACCTTAGGAAACACTCTTAGCTTTGCTGGGCCCATCTCTAGGCCAGGTAGCCTGAGGAGTCAGGACTAGGTACCTCAGCAAGACTTCCCAGGACAGTGGGATAGACCCTCCCTTCAAGGAGCTTCCCCAAGGACAGCTCCGACTCTACCACCGTCTGCCTGCCAGGTGCTGCCTCGTCACAGAGACAGCAGTGTGAGGTGGGAATGGAATCCAAGGGGCATAGGAAAGCGGCGGTGTAGCCCCCTACACTGGGCCTTGAAGGCTGAAACAACCCAAGCATCCCCACAGAGTTCCTGCCTGGGTCATGGTATGGCCATGTCCCCTGACTCAGCACTCACACCCGGTAAGGTTACCCAGGAAGAAGGAAGCTCCCTCCACAGGAATGGCCCCTCTGTCAGGCCATGAGATGGAACAATGGCCACAAGGCTAGTGTGGTGACCTGGAGCCACGCCAGTGCTGGGATGACCTCTGTGGACCAAGAGCTTCTTTGCGATAGTGACCTGCGAGGTGGGATGATGGGTGAGATTTTTCCATGGCCTAGGAAGAGGGGCTGAGTCCAAGGTCATTGGACGTTGTAGGTTCTTTACTTAAAGGAAATTTACATCCTCCGTGTTCCCAGCCAAATAAGGTATTTGGAAGTGGCTTACATTGCTTTAACTGATTCCACATTGCACGTTTAGCCAAGGTGCTAATGATCAGCTTACAGAGCATTTCTGGCTGCCCCTTTTGCTGGACAGCAGAAGAAGTCTATCTGCTCCTCCCTGACAGACAGAACAGCTCTCAGCATGGGCCTAGAGGCTACAGGTGCTGCCCAGGCATCCTCATGTTTAACGTGCCCTGTGCGTGATAGGTCACCCCATCTGTGACCTATCGGGCTATCAGTCTGGCCTGTGCCATACAGGCCAAGTGGGCAGCACTGGCCCTGGAAACTAGGTATGCTGTGCTCCGGAGGCCGTACTCCTTTGGCTCCTGGCTGCTGCTATGTGCTTGTCAGTTCAGGTCTGCACCATTAAAGTGGATGGCAGGGGCTTCAGGCACCAAGCACACACTATACCGCTCTGGGTCTCTCAGCAAGCCACCGGTGTGTGCTAAGGGCCACGGCTGGCCATGCTAGATCCAGCAGCTCCAGCCCTGCACTCTTCTGTATTGTTATATAGCTTTCAGACACGTAAAAACCTGGCACTTATGTTTCTCCTGGCCTCAGCTTTCTTATCTGTGAAGTGGGGTGTGGCAGGAATAGAGTGGCCACCGCCCCAGACCAGTTCTCTGTGACCTACGTGCAGGTAGAAAAGGCAGTCAGTACCTAATGCGGCCAAGAGGTCAGCTGCTGGACACTTGGGAGCACGCAGGCCTGCAAAGTAGGTCAGAGCAGCAGCCCCCAAGGCAGGTGCTGAGCCGAGGCCGAGGCATCTGGCCTGCTGTCGGTGCTGGAAGCTCCCCACCCCCTCTGGGCCTTCCTCAGGGGAACTTCCTCAGGGCCACACAGGAGGTGAGCCAGACAAAGTCCTGGGGCTGCACCCCACAGAAGCCCCCTCTCTGAGCCCCGCCTCGCCCTCAACAACGGCTGACCAACTTCCCTCCCCTGAGGAGACCTGAACCCTGCTGCCAGGAAAGCTGCACCTTCACAGTTATTTTTCATTGTGGTTGGAGATAGGCAAAGCGAAACAGTTCCGCGTTGCTACCACTGATGTTATCGCCAGCCCAGGCTGCTCGCTCAACCTGAGAGTTGATTAACTAAAAACTTCTCTCCATCTCTCTCCCCTGACTTTAGGGGAAGATCTGCACAAACGTCCCAGGCCTTGCTCTTGACACACCACCGGGATCGCAGCATCTCTCTCCAGGGCCTGCTGTTCTGGGGTGGAGGAGAGAGCTTTTTAAAAATTGCTTAATTTTTATTGTGATCATACAATAAAGTACACAAATTGTCAGTGCACAGTTCAGAGAATTTTCATAAATGTTTACATTGAAACGGTACCCAGAGATAGACCTTTTCCAGCATCCCAAATGCTGCTTGGGGTCCTCCCTCCAAGGATAGCTACTATTCCAGTTTCTATTGCCATACTTAGTGTTTTCTGTTTGTGAACTTCATTTTTTTCCCAAATCCACTTTATTTCAAGAATAAAAATTTTTAAAAAAAGAAGAAAAGAAAAGAAACTACAACAAAATTTCAATACATGTCAATTAGGGGCAATAATGGTACACACTGCGCACTGTCATCCCCAAATCATTCACCCGGAGCACACGACATCTGCATTCAACTGTCCGAACAGGACCAGCACAAATCTTTCTCTTCAGTGAACCCAGAGAAATCAGTAGTACAACCACCTTCACTATTATTTTTATACACATATAATACACATGTTTTTTCCTCAGTTTCTGCAAATTTCATTTAAGGGAGAGCATGTATCAGGCTGTCTTTCATGCTTGATGTCTTTCACTGGTCATCGTGTCCGTGCGGGTTTTCCTGGTTGAGGCATGTGTGGTAGTTGTCATCTCCTTTTCACTGCGGTGCAGAATTCCGTTGTGTGACTACTCCACAATTTATTTCCCCCTTCTACTGCTGATGGAAAGTAGTTGGGCTGTTTCTACTCTTCAGCTAATATTAATAAAGTTGTTTTGAATTTCTTTTTCTCATGTTTTGGTCAGTAATGTTTGCATTTCTTTTGGAAAAGCTAAGAATGGTAAGGAAGTGTTGGGTCACAGGACATACATATTTTGGCCTTAATAGGTACTGGCCAGATGATTTTCCAAGGAAGATGTTTACAGTCAACACTGTTGTTGTGAGCTTCCCTGCCTTGTATAGACATTGCAGGCACTGGGCCTCTCTCCTCCCTTCACGTGATCTGAGCCTGCTTCCCAAATGCACTCACCACTATTAGAAATTCTTCTCCATGCTGTTCACTCTTGCCCAATGGTCAGCATTCCAACAAACCAAATGTTGGGAAACAAAACCCAGATCCAGCAGAGTCCTGGGTGGAGATGAGAGTCTGCTCACAGGGCCATGGGCCTCCCTCCGGCAGCTGGGCTTGCAGGCTGCATTACAGTGCACACACCAACAGCAGGAGAAGTCAGCCAGCTTCTCACTTGTTGGGCTCCCGTTCTGTCACAGTTATGGAGTGGATACCTCCACGTCCAGCATCTCCTTCTGGGAGGTGGCTCACAGGGTTTTGTGATGGGCCCTCTGACTGAACAGCACCGCTTCTGCCCACAGGACCTGGGCTCCAAAGCTAAGGGAGGCCTCAATAAACTGATGTGCCACTGCCCTATGTGGAAAGACCCAGTTGGCACAGCCCTGGGCACTGTTCGGAATTTCTCTCAGTCAGTCCCTTGCCCTATCCTGGTGCATTCTCTTGCCCAGTCCCTTTCAAATCTGTCTCTTCCTGCCCCTGTCCCTATGGCCTTGCTCCAACCCACCTGAGGTGTACAGACGACCACCTTGACATCCCACAGGCCCCCTCTCTGCATAGCTCTGCTGCTCCCCTCCCCATGGCAGTCACCCATTCAGTCATTCCACAAGTGTTTGCTAAGTGCCTATGGAGAGTCAGGAATTGCACCAGGCTCTGGGAATTTAGGGGATTACTCTGGTTCCTGGCTCAAGGTGAGCTCCTTGCCCTGTGTCCCAGTCTAAGACTCTGCCCTCCTGCTCTAGCCCCTGGAGACACCCTCAGCCTCACTGCTTACCACCCCAACTGCCTTACCTCAGCCCTAGGCGGCTGACTGCTTTGTGTTAGTCCTAGGCTCCAGGAATGCAAGTCAGTCACAGCTCTCTCAGTGTCCTCCGATTCCTCCTCCCCACTCCAACACCAGGAGTGCTAGCTGGTGTCTTTCCCCCAGGGAGGCAGGCCAGCATCCAATGGGAGGTGGGGAGGTCCTCCACTTCTTCTCAGCACCAACTCTGGAGCTTGTGTGCCCACCTCCTGGTCACACATGTACGCTGTCACCTGCTCTCCAGGTACTGTGGATCTCAACTCCAACTACTGCGCTATCCTCAGCGCTGGAAAGGGCCTCTCACTGCATATGTGACAACAATGGCTCTGCTCTAGCATCTAATGAAAGTGAACTTCTTTCTACTTTTGATTAAAAGAAACGCTAATAGATTTTACAGAAGTCAGGATAGAAAAGCAACACAATTCTTTCAAAGTTTAGAAATGCTCTTAGGCCACTGGTGTAGGCAAAGACTATGAACAAAACCCAAAATGCACAAGAACCTCACAGAGAATCAACAACTGGGTTCTCAACTTATTGAAAAGCTTTTTCACAGCAAGAGAAACTACCAACAGAGTGAAGAGACAGTGCACAGAGTGAGAAAAAACTTTTGTCAGCTGTTCTTCAGGCAAAGGGTTACTATCAAGAACACAGAATGCAAAGAAAGCAGATCCCCTAAATTTAAAGACCCAACCCAGAAATGGGCATCTGAGATGAATACATACTTCTAAGATGATAAAACAAAAATGGCAAACAAATATATGAAAAAATGTTCAATACTATTGGTCATTCATGAAGAGAAAATTAAAACAACACTGAGATTGCATCTCACCTCAGAAAGAATGGCTATTAAGAAATCAAACAACAACAAAGGCTGGTGGGGCTGTGGGGAAAAGGAAGCCTTCTCCACTATTAGTGGAAATGCAGACTGGTGCAACCACTGTGGAAATCAGTGTGGAGATTCCTCAAAAAACTAGGACCAGAGGTTCATTCAACTCGGTTATTGTCCTTGGTATCTTCTTGAAAGAATTAAAAGCATCATATTGTAGTGATATATGCATATCCATGTTTATAGCAGAACAGTTTTAATAGCCAAATCTTGGAAACAGTACAGATGCCCATCAAGTAGTGAATGGATAAAGAAGATGCGATTTTTAAAAAATACAATGCAGCGGGGCTGGGGATTTAGCTCAGCGGCATAAGCGCCTGCCTTGTAAGCAGGCAGTCGTGGGTTCGATCCCCGGTACCGATAAAAAGGAAAAAGACCAAAAAAAAAAAAAAAAAAAAAAAAAAAAAAAAAAATACAATGCAGTACTACTCTGCCATAACAAAGGATAAGCTTGAGACATTTCTAGGTAAATAAATGCACCTTGAGACCATATTCATAAGTGAAATAAACTGCACATGTAAGTAACTCCCAGTTTCTCTGGTGTGAGAAGATAAAAGTGTAAAAAGAAATGAAAGGCCAAAATATATAATGGGTATTTGGAAATAAGAAAATGTTCAAATGGGGAGGAGAACTAGGGAGGAGGGAAGGGGGAAGGAAAGAAGGAAAAGGTTAACAAAAATGAAAAAAGAGGGAAAAATGGAAACAAACCTTTTGTAAATGGGGAGAAGGGGGAGGGTTGAAGAGAGGGTAGAAACAAGTTAGATCATGTACAGGTATAAATTCTCTATGATGAATGTGATCATTATATATACCTGAAATGTGCCAATAAAATCTGATTAAAAAAAGAAATACCCTTTGGGGCCCAGACTAGCAGCAGGCCATCACAGACGGTCAGTACACAGTCAGGGATGCTATTATTGCTGTCCTGACCGCCGACAGCATCGGAGGGGTCAGCCAAGAAGATGCCTTCATGTCCCGCCAGGAGAGCCAGGAACTCAGCACCAGCACGGGAGCCTGCTCTTTTTCCCACATAATGGATCTGGGAACCATCTTAAAGGAAGCAGCAGGAGCGAAGGAGCCAGCGATTTGGCAATGTGTCACACTTCCTCCAGCTTGAAGCTGGGACAGCCCCACGTTCTCCTAGAGGAGATCTTGGCTCTTACCCAGGCCTTTTCCTCCAGCCCGACTGGATAAGGGTGAGATCATGTGCTGGGAGGGGAGACCAGGCAAACAGAAATTGCTGCTGCAGCCACAGCTCTGAGGCTGAAGTGACATAACCATAGGCATAGTTTCTCTTTTCTTCTCACATCCTGAGAGGCTCTCCTTGACTGACCTCTACAGCGCTTAGTTCCTTTCTCCAACTAGGACCGCTCTGGGGGCAGATCCTGTGGGTTTGTTTTCAGATTCTCAGCTGACACAGAAGCTCTGTCCTTCACCAGGTGTAGGGATGGGGACAGGCTGTGAATCAGAGAGGACCACTCCCCACCCAGTCTTACTATGGAAGTACACAGCAACCAGTGTTGGGACCTGGGTGGAAATACAGTGGACCCTGATTCGGGAACTCAATTCATACCGAGGGCTGACTCAGATTGTTAACTGAAGGCTCAGGCTCCTCTATACAGCCTTCACAGCCTGTCTCCTGTGCACAGGCAGATCTGTGTCTGAGGAGAGACGCTGTCCCTGGATTTCTCAATTAACCCCATTCAGGAAAGAATGCTGTACTGTTCCTTCCAGAACTCTTGAAGGGTTAACTCTGTACTTGAAACCATCTGGAAGCACAAGTGGCCGGCACGCAGGTCACAACTCAAGACTTTGGTTGCAAGTTAAAACAAAATTCCTGTTATAACATAAATCATTTGTATGTGGTAACTCGAATGGGCTGGTGGTAACTCGAATGTCCACTGTAAAAGGAAGCTGCAGTCTCAGCCCATGCCCTTGGCCATGGTCACACTAAAGAGTCTTGTGCCTTGGGGCTCATGGACAGAAAGACACAGATGGAGCTCTGTGGGCTAACAAAAACAGTCATAGGCTTAGGTCTCTCAGTTGCAAGGAACCTTGGTGGTAGGAAGGAACATCTTCCCTTACAGCCCACTTAGCTGAAGATTCAGGAGTCATAGGAAGACAGGAGCATGGATACTGTGGTCCATAATAGTGACAAGAAAAGCCTGAGGCTCTTTAGGAATAGAGAGATGGACAAACAGACAAGACAGGCTCAGCCAGAGCTTACAAGGAACATATGAAGAGACCCTCTTGAGTCATTGGCAGGTATCATGCTGAGGGACAAAGAGGCAGATGGACAAATTTAGAGCTCCTGGTGGGGCTCCAGAGGCAGTCCTGTCTCTCTGATCTCAGCCCTAGACTGCATGGCCAGGGACTTTCAAGTTCCCCACTGTGGCCTCTGGGATCAGAGGCTTTGAGAAACTCTTGGAATCTTTCTTTCCAGGGCTACCGTGCTCCCAGACCCATGATCCACATTAAGGCTAGGGCTTTCACTGTCCCTGTGTCAGACTCAAAAATCAACCTATTGCTTCTTCTCCTCTCCTTACAGAGAAGGAAAAGGCTCTCCCCAAACTTTCTCTAGGGCTACTCACTTATAACATAGTAACCGACATAGTAGCCATGTTTGTCCTGGAAAACATGTGACCACTGGGGTCCACTATGAATTTAGACTCTATGGAGACCCTGTACAGTGCACAGCAGAGGTTGAAGCCTGACATTTCCATGGTTGTCAGAGGATTCTTAATTCAAGTTGGCCAGCTTTTCTCTTTACCACCCCTACCAGGTGCTTCACAGCCCAGAAATTTCTGAGTCTGCAGAGTCTAGTGACTCCCCTACAAGGGTGAGATTTTTATATTCTGAGAGATCAGATTGTCTTTCTCAGACCGTGTCTAGAAACGACTGTGTGACAAAGATTAACATCCCAGACTGCTTATGGAAGACACTGAAGTGGGAGAGAGCAGAGGGAGAATTTGGTTTGTAATAGATCACAGCAGAAGTCTCAGTTGACCCAAGGGAGAGTTCTAGAACTATGATGGCCTTCAGAGTTTTCCTAAGTTGGGGTGAGAATAAAAAGTCTTTATGTCTTCATGTTGATCATCAATCAGACTGAGCTGGCTTTAGAAACAGTAGTGACCTTAAGTGTGACAACTGTCTTTTGCCAAGGAGATTCCCAAAGATGGTTGACTAGGGCTGGGCATGCAGCTCAGTGGATAAGGGTTTGCCAGCATGCACAGACCCTAGGTTTAATTCCCAGCACTGAAAAAACAAACAAAAACAAACAAAGAGGGCTGACTGCTGAGAGCTGTCTTCCAGCAGTAAGCCTTTGATTTTGAATGATGTTCTGGGCAACACATCACAGAATTTACCCAGTCCAACCCTTGAGCTGCTGGGTCTGCTTCCTCACATAACACTTCCCTTGAGTTCTGGCCCCAGCTCCTCTAGGATGTAAGTGCTGTGCAGTCAATCACTGGCTAAATCCTGATTCATAACATTTCCAAACTGTCCTGGTATAATTCTCCCATCACCACTGGTTTCAAGCTACCTACTAGTGGTTTAAAAACAGGCTGGCAAAAATTTAGCAATAGACTCTCACAAGCAAGTAGCCAGCCCCAGTACACAAATGATCCCAGTAGGGAAAATTTAGAACAGAAAGAGTAATAAAAAACTAGCCCCCTAGTGTTGTAACTGACCTCTGGGCTGCAGTTAACACTCATCATCATCCCCTCTGCTATCCATCCAGACTCCCCCTTACTCTCAGGACTTGTGCTCATCCTGGTACTTTGTATTGCAGCATCTCTGAAGAGTCTGATTCCTGGTCAGAGGTCACTGAACTTCCCCATTTACAGTCAGATAGAAGGAGGAAGTATCACAGAAACACCCAGGAAGATCACCTGGGTAGTAAAAACTCCCACTGTGCAGCCTTACCTCTTTCTAATAATCAGACTTATTTACCCCGCAAAAAGGGTACTGGCACCTTTTCTTTTCTGTTGATTCCTGGATAAAAGATGGCTAAGGTGCTCTCTGGAAGTAGTCTCAGCTTGTAGTCAAATAGTGACCCAGGATGGCTGAGAAACCAGGTCCTCTAAACCTACTGAGCCCAACTTTGTAGGCACAGAAAGCACATATTTTCCCAGTGTTACTGCAGATGACTGTAAAAGAGGTCACGCTCGCTTGTATCTCTTAGGTTCATGATTTTGTATCTATTGTAGCTATTTGTGTAACTTCTGGGACAGAACCTCAGATAAGGGTCTTTGATTATTTATAGTGAGAACTGTATCTTGGAGGAGAGCTCATTCTCATGTATTTATTCTTTTTTTTTCTTTTAGTGGTACCAGGGATCGAACTCATGACCATGCGCTTGCAAGGCAGGCGCTTATGTAGCTGAGCTAAATTCCCAACCCTATTTATTCTTATAAAAATGACTGATTGGCTTTTCCACGGAATCAGAGGACCAAGAAAGTTAACTGGCCACCAGGTGGCCTGTTGACCTCAGGGCATAGTATTGTATCTGTCTCCATCATGAACCAAGGCTAAGCATTTATATCCTCCATTAGTTAGTCCTGAGGGGTCATCCATATGCCCAGGGGTCTGACGTCATGGAGGCTGATTACATGGGGTTCTGGTTTCCTTCTTGGGGGCTCACATGTGTCCTCCCTTCCTGCTCAAGTTTGATCCAGATATATTACTTGCAACTCATGGTAAATTGTTGCTAGGCTCACCTCACCTATGGCTTCCAAAAACTTAGCCTGGGTCGCTCCTGCTGGATGATCATTCTATCAGGCCTTTTAGGTCTACCAAGGTTCAGAAACACGACAGAAGCTAGTTTTCAAAGTGTGTCTAAATCTCCAGTAAGATGGTAAGGCCTTGTTCCAAGACCCTATGTACAAAGTCTATCTCCTACAACTGACACTTTTAAAACCACAGAATTTGGTGATTCATGCGGCCCACATGGCACGGCCACTTGTACTTCAGCTCAAACTGCCACAGAGCCCTTTCCTGCCTGGGGATCCACTCAGAGATGGCAGGATTTTACATTACTGCCAATATGAGTCAGAGTAACATCCTCAGGTATGCAACAGGGTGCACCCCCAATCAGCGGTACCTGCCAAAGCTGTTTCCTTCCTCACGGTGGGATGAACGGGATGTAGTAATTGATTCTGTATTTCAAGAAGAAATTTCCTGACATGCTCCAGATCACTGGACCCCTAAAAACTTTACAAATGTGGCAGGCTCTGAATATTCACAGAGTTTATTTGCTGGAGCACGTGTGTCTTGCCACGGCCAGCAATTTTATCTGACTGGCTAACATTATTATTATTATTATGGGATGCTCTGTAGGATGTCCAGAAGGCCTGGACCTCTTGGGACTATATTATGAGAA
This sequence comes from Cavia porcellus, assembly GCF_034190915.1. Classification (NCBI taxonomy): domain Eukaryota; kingdom Metazoa; phylum Chordata; class Mammalia; order Rodentia; family Caviidae; genus Cavia; species Cavia porcellus. Next base: position 4,109,323 of record NW_026947502.1, read on the forward strand.
GGCAGGAGTTAAACTGTCTAAACTGTTGTTTGTCACAAATGAATGCAAATTATTTCTGGTAGAGTAGAAAAGAATAGATCATACCCTAACCAGTTTAATCTACTCTGCCAAAAGCACCACAATGGTGGCAGCTGGAGCTATGATTTCTTAGTAATGGTCCACTGTCATCTTCCAGGATCTACTGGATCTTCTGGTAAATTAAACAAAAATCTGAAGGACTCTCTTTAGCACCAATTCTGCTCTTACCACTAGAACATGATATTGTTTTTGATTTACTACTTTGGCTGGGGTGGGGAGAAGTTTGAGAGGCTTCTACTTGGTTTTCTTCACTAAAAGCTCTTGAGAGGTGGTTCTAATTATTAATTATGCTTGCCCAATTATACCCAGATGGTTTTCTGAGCACAGGATGTGGGCCAGATATTATTCATTACCTCTACTTATTTACTTATACTCGATTTGTTACCATATACTCTAACCTGAGTCTTGGGGCGACTACAGGTCCTCAGGTAAGAACACTGATTGAAATTCAGTATTTAATAGTCCTCAAAATGGGTGTTCTCTTTTACTTAGCATGTGCACTTACTCAAGTAAACAGCCTTGGGGTGCCTTGGGGGAAGGGCGGGCTACATCATTAGGCACAGTAGCTGTGGAGGTGTGGCTCGAGCCTTCTAGGAGATCTGGCTACTTCTTCAGTCAAAAGATTTGGAGTCTTCAAACTGGTTCAGCTCTTGGTTTAGAAATCTGGCAAGGGACATTTTACTGAGATGACTGGACTCATCATCCATGAATGATTTCCAATCTACTTTGATCCTAAGGATGCTGTGTTCTATTAGCCATTTCTGGAACTGTAGATCAGGCCCTCTATGCTGTCATTCTAACCTTGCCGCTCATGATAAGTGAAATCACCCGGTGTCCAGGAGGCAGGGATGACAGTAGGCTGCTATTATTTCAGAGTCCTGTCAACCCTCTTGCTAACAGTGAAGCCAGTTCTACAAAACGTACGCTGCTGTAAGTTCCGGCCTACAGAGGACTTCATTTCTTACTGATACTGGCATCCTTTTGGCAAATTCTTTATTGTTTTGATATCTTCTCTACTTTGGGTGGTTCCTGGCCTTGCTTGTTCTAACACCTACTTGTTCCAGTCTGTCACAGCAGCTCTGGCATGTCTGTGTCTCTTAGTGTAGCGATCTTTTCTTCCATGCTTCCAAGGAGCCTTTCTAACAAGGCATCTGTATCGTGTCCTGGGGACTTGCCACTATTTTAAATATTGTTTCTGAGGAGAGTGCTCCCATTTCCATAAACATTTTGATCCAAATTTGCGTTCGTCCCTTGGATTCAGTATCCAGTACTAGGCATCCTCTCCTGACTCCTGCTAATATTTGCTAGCTGGATTCTGCATTACCTTTTCTCCACTCAGGCCCAGCATGTCGGGCTAGGAGACTTAGCCCAAGTTAGCTAACCAATCTTGAGAGAATGAGAGAACAAGTCCCACCAGACAGGCCTCTGCTGTACTTTTTTTTTTATGTGCTGGGGATCAAATTCATGACCTTGCACTTGCCAGGCAGGTGTTCATGACACTGAGCTAAATCTCCACCCTGTGCAGTACTCTTTTAAATAAGAGGTGTGCCAGGCATAACAGTGCATGCTTGTAATTCCAGCAATTGGGAGGCTGAGGCAGAAGCATTGCCACAAGTTTGATGCTGACCCGGGCTACATAATGAGTTCAAAGTCAGTCTGAACTAAACAGCAAGACCCTGTCTCAAAAAAAAAAAAAAAAAAAAAAAAAAAAAAAAGAGGTGAGTTTTAGCTTCTAATAGAGATGAACAGGTTACTTTGGAAGCCCCATAGTACTTAGGAGAGTATGAGAAGTCAAGACAGGTACAAAAGAGGTTCCTATGTTACTTGTCAGGGTCTCATTCTTTCCTGGACAGTGCTCTGTGCGTGGTGTGGAAGATTTGCCTTTGTTGGGAGTTTAACTTTTGGAGCACAACTACTGTATTAGTTCATCTTCTGCTGCTATCACAGAATATCTGAGGCTTGGTACTTTATAAAGAAAAGAAATTTATTTAAATTACAGTTCTGGAATCTGAAAATCCAAATAGCGTCATGCTGATACTGGTGAGGGCCCTCCTAGGAACACATTATGGCACACTGCACCAAGTTATGGTGAATGACACCTCTGCTGAAGCATATGCAACAGACAGAGATCATGTGGCAAAAGAGGAAGCCAGAGAGATTCATGGACTGGGCTTGTTCTTTCTACAATAGCTCTGGTCTGTGAGAACAAATGACTCACTCCATGACATCAGTGTCAATCCTTTCCAAGGGCAGTGGCCCTGCCCCCACCCCATGACCTAATTACCTGGCACCCAGCCCTAATCTTAACGGTTCCACCATCTTGCCACACTGCCACACCAAGGAGCGGGGTTCCAACACGAACCCACAGGGGATACACTCAGATCATAGCAATCATCTGGACAAACAACGGCAGGATCTGGTTCTCAGCTGTTCCTTTGCTTGCCCTGTGAGAGGCAAGAGCTCTTCACATGCACCAAAGAGGCCCACAGCCATCACATTTCCCTGTCATCACCACTAAAACACTCAAAACCCTCCATGAGCTTTTACTGAGACTCAAAGAGTTTAACAAATTCATTATCCCTGTGGGTAATTCCCTTGGATTTCTCAAGTGCCCTACGTACTCCACCCGCTGATGCACTCTCTCACGATGAGGGCGAAAGTAGCAGCGCCATCCTGTGCCACAGGCTGTTCCTCATGCCCCTTGTGTTGGGGTCCTCCCTGGCAGCCAATGGCAAGTGATACAGTTGGGAAGCATCTCTGTCTTAGCATCTCCTCTTAAAGCCACCCTGGAACCAGACGTGGTACTTTGGTATGGCGGAAAGCAGGCCTGCTTTGCAGGACCTTTACAGTGAAAAGCTCTCAGGATGAACACTGGGGTGTTCACTGAGGGTCAGGCAGAAGAGAAAGCTCAGCTGCCAGCATTCTAGCTGAGCTCACAGGAGCTCTCCTTGGGATGGTCCTTTAGCCTTTTCCTAAAACAGGGAGTATGTAAGCCTGTGTGTGCTCACATTCATCAGTCAGTGGGAGTGGATTCTTCCGAAGCAGGTGTGGACTTACACAAAGCAACTTTTCAAAAGCAGAGGCCACCCCCAAGAGACTGCTGAGCCTGTTTTCTGGCAGCTCGCACAGCAGAACAAACCCTTTACTCATACGAGGGGGACCTGGGCTGTCCCAGCCTTGTGGGTATCCATGACTATCTTCAAACAGTATGTACAAACCTGGCCTTGTGCTTAGAAACTTGCCATTTAGATTGCACTGCAGGAGTGTAAGCTTCTTTCCTCTGGGGACATCAGCATCTAGGAAAGGTCATCTTCTCAGATACGCAAGTCCTCAAGAGAAGTCCCTCATACTGGGCACTCACCATGACAGTCCTTGTCCCTATTAACTGTGAGCAAACTCAGCCCATCTGGGTTGGGCTAGGGGAGTCAAGTACAGTCTCTTGGGCAAGGAGCTCTAGAACAGGCTGTTCTAGAAGAAGGGGAGTCACCTGGGCTTCCGTACAGCTTTGGTATCTACTGGGCGGCAAGGGGGTGGTAAAGGGCTGCCATTGAGAGAGCCTCTCATCCATGCCACGTGGCCTTGAGAGAGGCATGGAAGGGACAGCCCAGTAGAGGGGCTCTGAGGTGACGGAGTGTCCACCCAAAGAAGGGCACACAGAAGCATGTCTGGGAATGGCACTGTTCTGAAGTGCTGTTCACAGCCTGGCAGGTTACTGAAAGGCAGAGGCCCTGACTAGGTCCTCAGATCCCAAGTCTGAGCCTCCAGAGACAAAGGTCTGAGCCCCAAGGAATCCTGAACCTCAAAGATGGGTAGAGGAGGGGGGAGCTGTGGAAGAGACCAGCCAGCCAGGGTCTGTCCTGGGAAGATGGGAATAGGAATGGTGGCATAGTGGAAGTGGGGAGGCTTCCATGAAAGCACCCCTGATCCTAGAGGGAGCAAATTGGTATAGGGGTGAGGCAGTGTCTGATTGCAAGGGTTTTGGGGCAGGCAGGAAGACCTGGCATGACGATGTGAGTAGAGGAGCCCTGAACAGGTCTGGCAGCTTGAGGTTGGTCCCACTGCACATGCTACATTCTGAGCAGATTCAGAGGACAGCAGCCTCCACCACAGTTTGACTTAGCTGCTCTTTCTGAGTGTTTCACAAGGCTTGGATAGAGCAGGATGGACAGGAGCTGTATGGAAGCCCAGGTGACAGCTCACATCTGGGTTTCCCCAGGGGGGCAAGTTGGACCAGTCCACCGGTCCACTCTGGAAGCTCTCAGCTCTTCTTAGACAATGCTGCATACATTTGATTTTGGGGGCTTTTCCAGCAGGCTTCAATGTTTCCTACAGGGAAACCCCAACCCTGGCAAACAGGCCCCCCACCCCCTGACTAAGGCCTCCAGAATCTGGGCCAAAGGCCAGGATGAGACAGGCACTGAGTCAGGACAGTGGTTTTCTAGCTTCCTTAGCTTGTACCCATGACAAGGTCCTCGTTACCCTGGAAGATGACTGGTGGGAGTGCGGAGACGGAGCCTGTGGGCCTGGGATGACTTACGCTGCTTCTGTAACTCACCACGATCATGTGAGGAAGAGTTCACGAGTCCCCTTTCATGTGTGATGTAACTGAATCCAGGAGCAGAGGAATTCCTCGTCCAGGGTTACACAGCCAGAGAGTGGCAGTGATAAGCTCTGAACTCAGTCTCTGAAACTCCTTGTCAAGTGCTCTTCCATTCCCCTTCCTGTCACTGGGCATGAATCTGCTGAGGCCAGGGCTTTGGGACGCTGCACTGAAATGTTAGCATGACCTTGAGCTCTGCCAGGCCCACGGGCCTCCTGCACTGCCTGTCACATCCTGCATCTCAGCCTTCCAGTTCCTGCCTCCTCCTCGTTGCTCCAGCGCTCAGGGTCTCCTAGACTTTCTGGTCTCCTCACAAACCACACCAGTGTGGTAGATTCTCATTTGCCAATGAAGACTGAAACACAGAGGCACGCAGGGAGGAGGGAGTGTCCACAAAGGTGGCTGCCTGAGAGAGGACTAGTGTGACTACTGGGGCAGCCCCAGCTCAAGGGCCTTCAGCGGGGATCTCCTCTCCTTGGTCCCTACAGGAAGTATGTGGTGCTGCTAGGTGGCCACAGAGGTCTGGGCATCCCCGAGGAGCAGGAGTGGGGGGGGGGCTGGCAGCCCCCTACTCCTCCACCCTCTGGTCCTCTCCCCACACCTCATTGTCAAAGCCCAGCTTCCTGCTGTTTTTAAAAAGTCACGTGGCCCATTGGTTGGCTGCTACCAGGCTAAGAGGCCCTCAGCCCACATCTCTTGGAGTTATGGCAGGCTCAGACTTTGTTCATCACCAACGAAAGACTCTGTTCTTGGTCTGGCACCAGAGAACCTGAGAACTGTCCAGCACAGAGGCGGCTCCTCTGAAGAATGGGCCTGTCAACCTATTTATCCATAAATTCTTATTGAGTGGCTACTCACTGTGTATCAGGCAGTGTTCGGGGCACTATGGCCAAGTAGGAAACAAATTCTTGTTCACATTTTAGTGAAAGGAGAAGGACAGAGGAAAGCAGTAAATAAATGAGCCCCAAAATAATATCAGATGAAAGCTATGGAGGTAATGAAACAGACATGGCATGGAATCTGTATAAGTGGGCGCCAGGAGCCTTTCTGAGATGGTGGCATTTGGCTGAGATCTAAATGACCAGGAGGTACGGGGCTTACTAGGGGTCAAAGGGTTACTTAGGCTGGTATGTTGACCAAAGAAAGTAAGGGGCTCAGCAACAGCCCTGCCAGGTGATGGCCTGGCTAGAGAGCAGAGAACAGAGTGAGGGGAGTGGTCCAATAGGGGATCAAAGGGGGAAGGACAGAAGTTGGAGTACAGGAAAGGGGGGACCCAGTGCTCAAGGCCCTGCAGGTAACGTCTGCTAACCTCTGCTCCTCAGTTGGCCTGGGGACAGAAATGGAAGCAAAGACAGCAAAAATTGGCGGCACCAGGGAAGAGGCCGGGCTGTGTGAGCGTGCAGGGCTGCCGGGCCAAAGGCGGCCCATTAAAGCCACTCTCTTCAGCAGATCTCAGGCTTGGGGAAGATGAGTGTCTGCGACTCATGCAGTCATATCTCCCGAGCTGCTCTGCACCCCCAAGACTCAGAAAATATGAGAAATGTGCCATTTTCAAGAATTGTGCTGTTCTGGACTTTACGAAGAAGCACATGAAGGGTTTAAGTCAGGACGACACTAGGTCTTCCAATCTAGAGGCCACTACGGCTCAAAAGCAAGTACTCAAATGCTCTGCTTTCCTGAGAAATCATTTGGGAGCTTGCCCTGACCCTTAAACTATCTTATACAGCAGTGACGGCAAGTGCCCGGCAACCAACACTCACTTATCTTTCACAAAGTGCCTCGCAGCGATTCAACAGATATACTGAGATTTCAGTTTAGAAAAACCACTGTTATCCAGGGCTCAGCTGCTGGGCTGCCAGTGGGTCTCTGCATGCCTGCTGCAGCATGAGTGCCACAGGTTCTTTTACAGCCAAGGAAGCCTGCAGGGCTCAAATGCATTTGCTAATGCCCCCTCCTCGCTGTAAAGGCCAGGAACCAAATCTCCAGAATTTAACAGAATAGGATGAGAGCCCTTTCTTACGTATGCAGTTCTACATGAGGCCCTCAAGTACAGCACGACTTCTCAAATGAAAGCTTTGTTACCCTACAGCTATTGAAGAGGTCCCACACTTACCTGGAGCCCTCATGCTGCCCACCCAGTGCACACGAGGGCACGAGGGTGCCCCTCCAAGTGGGGCACCATCACCTCACTGCCCTGCATGGCTGTCTCACTGCAGTTAGCGCAGGGCCAGGGGCCTGTCCTGCAGAAGGATCAGCATGTCTGCTGGGAACAGCTCCTCGCACAGGCTCACATGAAGCTCACTAGACTATTTCAAAAACAGCCTAAAAGTTAACTCCTTGTTTCAAGCATGATACAACTTTATGGTTAAACACATAAACAGCATCTCCTATCTAGCGATGGCACCTTGCTTTCCGTCCACACAAAGTTGAGCACATTTTCATTCCCTTAATGGACTCGCTCCTAGACATGGGCTGTAATGCTTTTTCATTTTGTGCATTCAGTAACTGTAATATGTCATGGGCTGCAATATTATTTACAGGCAGGATTGAAAAAGCTCGGAGAATGCTAGAACCTAATGTCAACTAAAAATCTTTTGATACTCAAAAGTACAGCTGCTAGAGAGACCCCTTCCTCCCTGTCATGGAAGAGGTAGAACACCTTGAGCTACCGATGAGGACACGGACAGTGGCTGACACTCGCCAGCACACAAGTGCCTTGCACAGCGCTGCTAAGCCCTTTCCTGTGTTGTGACTCCTCAAGTCACAGGACACACTTCTCTGACCCTAATTCTTCACCTACAAATGGGAGCCACACGATAGCACCTACTTCACAGATGAGTAATTTGCCCCCAGGCCCGTGGAAACTCGAGGGGCTGAGAAAAGTCTGTGCATCTGTAGACCCAGCACGCACTGTGCTGTGACGAGGAGGCTGTGTATCCTGCGCACCTGAAACCTCAGTGACGGACAAGGAGAGGCTGAATCCACCCAGGGGGGACGCTGCTGAGGCACAACCGCATCCTAACTGCGTGGGGCTTCCACGCTGCTGAGAAACCTCTCCAGATCTAAAGACCCTGTTCACGGCAGTGAAAGTTTCTTGGCGGGTGAGAAAACCACTGAGGGGGAGGCTGTTTGGGCATCTAATTGGCTCATTATTTTAGTCAGACTGTCCCAGGGACCCCCAGTTGCTCACGCTTCGCTCCCTTGTACAAAGCAGGAAAGAGAAAGTGACGTTTACCGACAGCCACTGGCTGTTGCTAATACCGAGCACTTTCACCTATTCTCCTAATCTGCACCACAGCTGTGAATTGGTGTCATTGTCAACAGGCTTTCAAGTGAACTCCTGATCTGCCCTGAGGGCTCCCCGCGTGGAGCTTCTTTATCACAGCAGGCAGGCTGATGTCAAGTCCTTCTCTCCAGCTGCTCACAGGGAACCCTCGGATCACCCTTGGCTCAGCCCTCTCTCATACTCCACCTCCAATCCATCAGCAGCTCCTTTCAAAACATAGCTAATATTCAGCATTTCTCACCACCTCCACCACTGTGCTGACAGCAGGGCTGCCTCTGTTCCCACCTGTCTCACGCACAGCAGTGCATGGTGCGCTCATTTCTCTGCTCCTCTCTGTGCATGCTCTACGTTTCGTTTCGTTCTCAGTTTAGCAGCCAGCGCGATTGTGTTACCTACAATCTAGGTCAGATCCTGCCACTACAATGGTTCTGGGTTTTACCAGCGCAAAAGCAACAGTTCCCACAGTGGCCTACAAGGTCCCCTACATCTTTCCATTACATCTCTGACTTCTTCACCCCTGTTACTCAACCACGCTGGCCTCCTTATTGTTCCTTAAATATCCCAGCCTTGGGGCCTTTGCACTGTCTTTTTCCTCTGCCTAGAATGTGCCAACTCTGTCCCACCCTCAAGTATCTGCTCAGATGTTATTTTTTTAAAGAGCATCCCTGTCTGTCCTATTAGATTGTATCCTTTTCCACCACCCCAAGCACCCCAGATTCCCTTATCTTGCTCTGTATTTTCCTATAGCACTTACCATCTTTTAACACCTTGTTAATTGTGTAGTTTATTTTTATTTTGGAACTGCCAGGCTGTGATACATACTTCTGAAAGTGGTAATACTGGCTCGCTACCTGAGGCCACAGACTGCACCAGTACCTAGGTCAAGTGCAAAGGGATAGGCTGGAGATGGTGGTGGCCACAGCATCGTCGCTGGAGTCCACAGTTCCAGGCAGCTGGTGGAGCTACCTACCTGCGTGCATACTGCTAGACCTTGCTTGGTGATCGGTGACAATGGCTGTGGTTACCAGAGGGGTGATGAATGTAAAAGCAGCCCCCAAAATATGACATGGGAGTGGACTTCATTCTGGAAGAGGAAGAACAGCATAAAGTTGGAAACACTGTTCATCAACCAGGACCAGTTACGGAATTTGATGATACTATATGTGAAGAATGTGGGGAAGGGTTTGAGGATTCTAATTTTATGAATCACTTTGATTTGGCAACTTATGATAATTTCAGGAATCCTGATGAGAAGCATAAACTTGAACACCTTCTAGAGGACTGTGATTTAGAAAAAAGAGAGAAGCAGCCTTCAAGTGTACTGTGAAGAATTCTCATGATTCGCAGTGGGTAGATAGATAGGAAACTCCATGTAACACAACAGGTTGTGAAGAGGTCTCCAAGTTTAGGGTGGTCAGGAAGACTACCAGAGGCAAAGGAAATGAGACAAGAAAACCGAGAAACAATGAAACAGAATTAGTTTGCTAAAAAAAAAAAAAAAAAGTAAAAGAGGTTGGTGCTGCCACAGAGGGCTGAGAGGGGAGGGCACGCAGAGACCAGAAGTGAGGAGCTGACGGTGCAGACGGCTCAGAACGGAGAGGAACACAAGCAAGGCTGAAGATTTCTTAGTTGAAAAGAAATTGGTGCTTGGTTCCTTCGGGTGTCTGACTGACAAAGTTTATGTCTCTGTGGGAGGACTGCAGTCACGGTGAGCAGTGTGTGGCATGGAGGACAAGTGGCTTAGCAGCACGAGCCCTGACAAGAAGAAGACCTGGAAGACGACATAAACTGCAGGGCCTGTGCTGTGTGTGGCCATGAGCTGGCATATGACAAAATGCAACTTTACTTCACTTGAGACACATTTTACATTTAAATAGAGGAAATTTAGATTGGCCCTGTTCAAAATCTACTACCATGCAGTAATGCTTCAGTAATAACTGTGGGTATGCCTCGAGAGCAAATCTCAGTTACGGTCCTGCTGGCCTGGTGAGACAGAACGTCAGGGGAGTCGTAGGGCAGCTGAATGGTAGGTAGATTCAAAAGTAGCAGAGCTGCAAATTAAGGAATAAGAGAGCAAAATAAATCCTAGATTGGGGCAGGAGGAAGAGCTTTCAATAAAGGTCAAAACTGACTAATTTGGAGTCAACCAAAGAAACAAACAGGGATGGTGATACATCACTGTATCAGAGTCTGGGCCAGATTTTTAGGGACTACTTTTATCTTCAAGACAGGAGGCAGTGGGGAGCTACTGCTAGAAAACACCCCAACACATGATAAGGATAAACAGTGACCTGTAGGAATTTGATGTTTTCTGTATTAATGGTTGGATAATTCTTCCCAAATGCTGAATCAAAATGGAAAACAGCATTTTTCAAGGTTGAATAACTATTGATCAAAGGTGACAAGTTTATCCTAACCGCTTCTAAATGTCGTACAGGTATTCTCATTTAATCCTGAAAGGGAAGAAAACGTGCTTCCATGTTACTTTAGGAGGGAAGTGGCACCCTAAACTTTACTATGTCCCAGGCCTAGGATCAGTTTTAGTTTGTCAAATTTTTCTTGACTCTTCTCAAAAGGATTACCAGTTATTCGACTACTGAGTCTTTCCAGCATTATTTTAATAAAAGTTCAGGTTGAGGCAAACAGCGTTTTCAACTTGTAGTTTGATATGTCTTTTTTCATACTACTACAAATAGAACATAAAGTATATGTATTTTCACTTTTCCCTCTAAACTAGATTACACCAGGAGAAAGGTCAAAGTCAAAATAAGTCAAACCCAAGTAAGAGACTATAACTAATTGTTATTTACACAAATACCCAACAGTTAAGTTTTCACTGTATTCAGGTCCTAACTTTTAAAACATACACTACACTAAATATTATACTTCAGTAAAAACTGATTCTGAATGGGCAGTCAGGTTTTAGCCTTCTGATAACAAATAATATGGGATCTGTATCTTGCCATGTACTAAAGTAAAATTGAATCATCAAATATCTAAATGTTAAAATGGAAACAATCTTCTGGAAAACAGAATAGGGAAAATTCTTGAAGACATAGGTACAGGCAGACTTTATAAACAAAACCCAAGTTGCCCAGGAAATATTACGAATAATCAACAACTTGGATCTTGTCATATTAAGCTTTTATACAGCAAAAGAAATCACCAACAGAGTGAAGAGATGACCCACAGAGCAGGTAAAAATGTTTTTTACTAGCTATCCCTCAAAGGACTAATATCTCGAATATATAAAAAGTTCAGACTCCCCAAATTTAAAGACCTAATCTAAAAATGAGCACCTGAAATGAATAGACAGTTCCAAAATGATGTACAAACAGTAAATAAACATATGAAAAAGTGTACAACATCAGTGGCCATCTAAAAAATACCCATTAATACAACAGTGAGATTCCATCTTGCTTCAGAAAGAATGGTTGTCATCAAGAAATCAACCAATAACAAGTGCTGGGAAGTAATAGGGGAAAAGGAACCTTTCTCCACTATTGAAGAAAGTATAAATTGGTATGAACAATATGGAAGTAAGTTTGGAGATTTCTCAAAAATAAAACTATAGCTTCCATTTCACCCAACTATTCCCCTTCTTGGCATCTTCTCAAAAGAGTTAAAGGAATCTTGGGGGCTTGGGATTTAGCTCAGCGGCATAAGCGCCTGCCTTGCAAGCAGGTAGTCGTGAGTTCAATCCCCAGTACCAATAAAAAGGAAAGAGACAAAAAATAAAAGAGTTAAAGGAATCTCACCATAGTAATATATACATACTCATGTTTGTAGGAGCACAATATTTAAAAGCTGAATCTTGGAAACACCCCATATGTCCATCAATGGATTAATAAAGAAAATGTGGTTTTTATATACAATGTACAGTACTACTCTCCCATAAAGGATAAACAAGACATTTTCAAGGAAATGAATGCACAACGTTGAGATCATAATTTTAAGTGAAATCAATCTGACACATCTTTAAACATCTCATTGTTTCTCTTGTGTAAGAAATGAAAAGGGCAAATAAGAATCGAATGATATAGGTATTTGGGAAATAGGGAAAATGTTCAGGGAAGGGAAATGGGGGATGGGGAGGTAAAACAAAAGAGAATAAAAGGAAAAAATGGAAACAAAGTTTTTATAAATAAGGAGGGGAAGAGGGCTTGAAAGAAGGTAAGAAGAATGTGGAAAAATGAAATATCAAGATATAGTATGTACAGGTACAAATTCCCTATGATGAATGTGATCATATGTATAACAAGTATACCAATAAAATTAACATTTTAAAAACAGACAAAGAAAGAAAGCAATAATACTTATCCATATCTCCTCTTAATCACCACTCAAGTGCATAAGCTAATATCTGGCACATAGGAGATGCTCAAGCAAAATACAACGAACGAATGAAGGAATGAATTTGACAAGGGTGAATCAGGAGTCAGGCCTGGCACCTACTAGGCAGCAGAGTCAGGACTGGAGAGTCCTATCTCTTGGACTCCACACATCGGGCTATTAGTAGCAAATGCCTCTCCAAAGAAGTGAGAGGAAGGGTGTAAAGGGAGTTGATTTGTGAGCCTTTTATCTAAGTGATAGTTGCAGTCCTTTGGGTCAGTGCCTCTTTGAGGCTGATGATCTCTCCTCCAGGTACTCCTTCATCCTCAGCTACCTCTAGGAACAATGGCTAGCCTGAGAACTGCTCTTGAGTCACCAAGAATGGAATCAGTTGTGGTCAGCACTGTTAAGGTGGGGATGTGTGAGAAACCCGAAACTAAGTGTACCTAAGAAGGTTTCAGTAATGTCTGGGGCTTGCCCTGCTGTATAGAGTCACTTCCACACAAATGCAGACTCTTGCTTTTCTGCAGGAGAGTGGCCTTACTCAACTGTCCTCTTGATTTCTTGCCTGTGGGTGTATACCCTCTCCCTCTCCTGATGAGACTCGCCCTGTATGGCCCCAGCTGAAAAGCCTATGTGCTTGCTCCTCCTGCTTCCACGAGGCAGGCCATCTCTTCTGAACCCCCTGCCCTGGAAGACTGCACATCCTGGGATGAAGCTTTAAAGCTGAGTTGTTTCTTAGCCCGTGTCAGGCCCATCTTAGCACCAGGTGCCTGGGGAGGGTAGGCAGGTAGCCTGCGTCACTCCAGAGGCATCAAAAGGATTTTGATGGCCCAGACATGTGTGACACAAGGCCACTCTCCCAAATCAAGGCCATGTCTACAGACAAGATGGGGCTCCTTGCAGACAAGCAGCTGGAACACCCCCAGTGTTCTTAACAGGCATTGGAAAATGCTGCCAACTGCCCAGAGCTTTGGGAGCAGGACATGGGAGCCAGCTCTCTTTGTCCTCAGCTTGGGCAGTGCTTCACCAAGTCTGGGGGTAGCAACACTCTTCAGAGGTGCCTGACTGAGCCCAGCAGCTGGGGCAGCTCCCTCCAGGAGTCGGAAGGAAGAGCTAATCAGGCAAAATCCCATCGTGGGTGCACTTCTCCCCAAGGGAAGTCTCTTGGGGATACCGATGGGAAGGCCACATGGTCCCACCCTTCTCATGTGCAAGGACTCCAGGTCCATGTGGTTTCCAGAAAGTGCTTCATGAACTACTCTCTTTTATTCCTTCACTCGAAGATTTTCTCTTAAAAGGAAAGTGCCTCAGAAAGGTTAGAGAAAGGCCTGCACCGCTATGAACACCTCAAAAGACACAGGTCATTCTTTGAGTAGATTTTTTGGGAGTTATTCCACTCAGGTCCCTTCACTGAGACATTAAGGGATTTCTTGTCTCAACTAAATCTCCTGGGTAGGACAAAGTGTTCAAAAAACTAAGTTGGAATGGGGCTGGATTGCTGCACAAACAAGGAAGGAACATGGAGGGTCCAGTGTTAGGACCTCAGTGGCTCCTGAGCCGAGGCTGAGGGGCAGAGCTGCCCACTTGCTACCCCCATCAACCTCTTGTAGCAAAGGGGCTGGGACCAGGGGGCAGGCATGAGTTTTGTGACTAATAAGCTAATCATGGAAAATTACAACTTCCTGAGCTGATCTATCAGAGGTGGCCACAAAACTCTTTATGATGTGGCCAAAAATTCCTCCTGCCACCACAGCCCTCGAAAATAGGTCAAAGACAACTTCTATGGAACTCTCAAAGCAGGGCTCAGCTTATAACACCTACTCCTGTGTTGTTAAGCTGCAGACATTGGAGCTTTTGTGAGAACGCTGTCCTCGTTTCTGTCCCTGCTTGTCCTGTGCTCTGGGCTGGTCCTTGTCCTGTCCTGCTAGGTCCTCCTCATGAGAATCATCAATCACGGAGGCAACAGGGGCCACCTGTTTGTCCCTAAGCGTGCCGTCTATTGACAGCCTCTCTGAAGCATACATGTCTCCTCTAGTGAAGGGCTTTCCTTTTCAAGAGGCTCAGGACAGAGTTGACCTAAATGTCTTCCATCCACAGTGACAGTTCCTATGCCCAGAAGCCTCACCAGATCTTAATCGAGCCCCACAGGACCGGTCTCATGCTGCAAGCTACACTAAACCCCAAATTAGAGCAACGGGGACTAGTACCCAGCAGGAACTTGAATTATGGTTCACTCGGCCTCCCAGAGGCCCCAGGTTTGCAGCTGGGACTCCCGGGTGGCTCCTGCGTGGATCAGGCATGCAGACCTCTTTCCCTGAATGCTGGGCATCTATTTTATTGATGGGATGGCACAGGGGTCAGACCCTGGCCTGACTGAAAGCTGCATAACCCTCACCATCTCTCTTAGCATGCTGAGACACAGCTTCTCTGATAATGGGCATAGCATGCTGTGTTGCAGGGGATGCTGTGGATGCCCTAGGGACAAACAGCAGACTAACAGGGACTCTTAAGATGAGCAGGGTCCTGGATTTCTATCGCCTGCACTCAGACCCTGGCACAGACAGGAATTGCTCAGCTTTGAGTTCTCCAACCAGAGGACCTAGCAGGATAGGAAAGGGACCAGCCCAGAGCACAGGAAAAGCAAGGACTGAGGACAGTGTTCTCACAAAAGCTCCAGTGTTTGCAGCTTAGTGACATGGAAGTAGGTGTTGGAAGCTAAGCCCTGCTTTGAGAGTTCCACAGTTTTCTTACACCTATCTTCAAGGGCTGTGGTGGCAGGAGGAATTCTTGGCTGGATCATAAACTCTCCAAGAGTTCTGTCCTTATTCTTCTGCTTCTTTTGTATCTACAGCTTTAGTAGGAGTCCAAGCTCCAGGGACGATGCAGACAAGGAATCTCCAGTATGTCCATCCTTGGGTCTGAGCACAGTCCCTCCTAAAAAGTTCAGGATAATGTTGCCCTAAGAGTCTGTCACCCTACATGATCCTTTTGTCAGCCCAGAAGCCTTCTCTGGTCTCTGGCTAAGATCACAGCCTGAGTAAGGGTGGATGGCTCTTTCTGACAGCCTCAGAGAGTCCTCCACCAGGCAGAAGATGTCCTGTGTCTGCCTGGCCTGTTGTCAGACTATGCTGAGTCATGGAACTGTGTTTGGAACTTGAGGCCAAAAACAATGATTCAGGCCATCTGCAATCCAGGGAAAGCCAGCCTTGGTTTCTACCCAAGGGCCCTGCCTAACTGGATATGAGCTTACCTAGCCAGACAGTGACAAGGTCAGTGGGAGACTGCCCATCACTGTATGCAAGAACAGGGCACTGAGCTTTGTGCCTAAAACCAACCCTGAAACATTCTTTGAAAACCCCATATCAACCCATCTAAAATTAGCTTTCAGGATCTAAATCACTTCCTGTTGCAAAAACCACAGGCCTGAGGTTTCAGTCATCACCCTGCCTGTCGATAGGGGGAAGGGAAAGGTGATGTAGGGTGCTGCAGGCAGAAAACTGTGACACTCCAAAAGGGAGTCCCTTTTGGAGGGACACAGCAGTCAGGGTCTCCTCTCCCCCACTGTAAGCTGGGTCCCATAGAGCTGCTGCTTCTGGGATCAGGATGAGCGTGGGCATGCGTGGGCATGTGTGGGCATGCACGCAAGCACACCCCTGCACGCATACTTGTACACACAGATCAGAGTCCTTGCCATTGCTGCAGAGAAACTACCACAAGGACAGCCTAACCACATCTCCGCAGGGCCTCTTCCGAGCACAGGACTCACAAAGAGAGGAGGGCAGATGACTGGCCTGCATGGAGCACCTGCAGCTCTGTCTCTGCTGCTCCTGTATCCTGGTTGCTTTATACCTAATGGGCTAGAAGTAAGCTGAGCCCTATGCTTGGCAGTTGGCCCTCATCCATTTCTTAGCCCACACTGACCAGTGTTTCCTGTGTGTGGGAAACAGGTCGGGCAGGGCTGAGGCAACCTTGCATACCAGGAGCTGAGGATGAGGGAACCATCTGGATCTCCAAACCACCCGACAGCTCCATTCTTCCTGCCTCGGGCTGAGCCCTGACCCTATTAGAACTGAAGGACAGCAGCATCTGTGTGCAGTGCGGTGGTCATAGCCGTAACAGAAGAGGGAAGACCATGACCATTTGTCACAAACCTGGCAAGTCCTAGATGGTTCCATCTGCACCATGACATAAAGCAGTGGTGTGTCTAGAAATCAAGGGGCTTACTACAGTGTAAGCCTCCTAAGAGCAAGGATTTATAAAAGTAACTTTGCTGTGTCCTCCCAGCCTCAACAGGCAGCAGCTGACATAGGGCAGTATCTCAGAGAATGCCCACTGGTAAAAAAGTGGAGATGGAAGATCCATTGATGAGCAGGCAAGCATGGAAGGCAGGGCTGCGTGTATCTGCCCGGCGTATGCTCACCAGACCTCAGAGCATCAGGCTGCACAGATCAGGTCCCAACCTGGGGACAAGAGACAGTGTATCCTGAGTGGTGCCTCTGACACAGGGCTGCTGGGTCAGGAGGTGATCGTCTGCTCCAGTACGAGGGATCCAGCAGCTTTGCCATTAAACAGCCTTGGTGGTAGTGGTCTCCTCTCCCAAACTCAGTGGCTGACCCCAGGAGGGTCATCTTCAGAGATGCAAAGGCCTGGACCCAAACAAGGGTCCTTCTATGATGATGAGAGAACTGTGTCCCCGGAGGCCCTCTGGCTGCTTCCTGGCAAAGAACTACAACAAAAATTGGTACTGTGAGTGGGGTTATTGATATTATGTTGCCTGGCCATGTGATTTAAGAGCCTTAG
Organism: Cavia porcellus; assembly: GCF_034190915.1. Classification (NCBI taxonomy): domain Eukaryota; kingdom Metazoa; phylum Chordata; class Mammalia; order Rodentia; family Caviidae; genus Cavia; species Cavia porcellus. The sequence goes on from NW_026947502.1 coordinate 4,126,422, forward strand.
AAATTAATCTGGAAAGTTTGTGAGAGACCAGCCAAAAGACAGGGGTATGTTGTGCTATTTTGGAGAATCTGGTTGGAACCTGGAAAAATTATAGTACTGATGGAAATTCTGCCAATTAAGATGAAGCTTGGGAGGCTTCTGTTGGGAAAGACTGCAATGGCTGCTGGAGTCTAGGTGCTGGAGGCTAGAAGATGTGCTGTGGCTGAAAGTTAGTCTTCTTGTTTGTATTTAGAGATATTATCTGGGTGGCAGAAAAAGTTCAGTGCAGTCTACTGTTGGGATGGTAGCACGGTTACTTTAGAAAACTTTTGACCAGATCCATTTCGAAAATTTAGAGCAAAGAGCCGGTAGAGAAATTTAAAACACTTGGCCAGAAAGAGGGTTCCATTGGAACTATCGGTTGCAAGGATGAAACAGAGAACATGGTTGTTTACAAGAATAGGACAATGGAAAAATCAAGAGTACATTTGAATTGCAGAAGATTCTTATATTTTTAGTCTTGCCTTGCCATGTTAAAGTTAACGAGAAGCAAGGACTGTGATTGTAATTGTTCTTTTGGTGTGATTTTAATGTTTTATATGTTTGTAATCAGGTTAATTTGTCAAAGTGTTTTAATGTTGAATCTTGGTCACCCTTTAAATGCTTTGTTTTTGATGCAGGATAACTGTAAAAATAATTGTATATATGTAGTTGTTGTATTAATGTAACAAATCTGCCACTAAGGACTATAGTTTAAGGAAATGCGTGTGGTTATTAAGTTGACCAGGGGTGGATTGTTATGGATTAAGAACTGGTGGTCAACTTAACGCCAGCTGGATTACATCAGAATGGCAGTGAACGAAGAGGCTCCACCTGAAGAACGTTGCCAGGATAAATAGGTGGAGAAGAAGGGAGGTGTTAAGGTGTTGGGGCGTTAATGCGTTGTTGCATTGAGGCATTGTGGGTTCTCCTACGAGTTGCTGTTTGAGCCGTTAGATTCTCTTGGAGAAGCTTTGGTCCTCACATCAAGCATTGCTTCCTGGCTCCGGAGGGGAAGACATGTGCCGCTTGGTCTCCAGGATAAACTGGTCACGCTGGCTTCCTGGCATATGCCTGACTGTGCTTGTTGTCAGAGGAGCTCGGGGCCTCTGTGTCGCTGAGGATTGCTGTGTTGCTTTCAGGACAGCCCTGGTCTTTGTTGTGAGTGTGACTTCTCTGCTCCAGCGTAAAATCCTCATCCCACCAGCATAGCTCCTTTATCCCCCTGGCATGGACTTTCTGGTTTCCTCTGCTGACCTTTGGACCTTCCCAGCATGAATCCATAAAAGAGACTAGTGTGAGTCCTTCTTGTGGGCTCTGGACCTTCAGTTGGACTCGTGGGAGGCACTGTCATGAGTTCTGGGTTTTTATCTGGACTCATGTGAGACATTGTTGTGGGATTTAGGCCCTTGACTAAATATTCTATGTGTCTGGTGTTGCGGATAGATTTCCTGCATTTTCTTGTGTTAACTCCCAGTGACCATTATAAAAATCTTATAAACTCTATGTCCTGATTCTAATTGTTCTCTGCACAACCCCTAACTACAACAGAGACAGAAGCATCCTGGATTTCTGGAATGCCTGGTAACCACTGCCATCCTCATGAGCTCTGCTAATGTACTTAGGCTCCCAGAAAGACAACTGCTGAGAAAGAGTAACAGCCCTTACACAGGATGCTGAGGATTGATCCCACCTCTGTGCCTGAGCATGCTTCCCTTGAGATGGTGAAGAACCTTTGGCCTGAAGATGTGGAGGGCCACAGGTTACTTAAGGGTGACCGTGATATTACCTGGCTCCTGACTCCCAGAAGTAAGTGGGGTCACTAACATCTGCACTGCTCTCACGCAGAAGACACGCTGGGCTCTGAAAGCCAAAGCTCATCCCACAAAGCCGAACTATCAGCTGAGTGGTCAGTGCTTTACAGAGAACATATGTATTTTCAAAATGATCACTTTAAGCCAGGCCCTATCTAGGGACTGAGGATATATTGTTCCTCTACTTCTCAACTGTTGCTAATTGCACTGAAAAAGACAGGTAATGATGATCTCAGACTGTAAATACAAACCAAAAAAGCACAGAATTAGGAAAATCCAGGGTGTCGTGAGTACAAGCAGAAATGCAGCCCAGTGGGGCCAGGCGTGACTCTGGAGGAAACATTTGCAGGCAGAACTCAGAAATAAAACATCAGCAAAGTGAATTAAGAGAACAACAGAGCATGACCAAAAAGGCATCTCCCAGGAATCCAGAGAAATCTGAAAGATCTATAATGTAATCTTCCACAATAATGGATTAATTGAAAGATGCTACTCTCAGCAGAACATTTGTGTGTGTGTATGTAAAGAAAACTTCTTTGCTGGTGGGGATCACAAATTCACAATGGCTAATTTTGCATTCTTCCCTAAGGGATAAAATGGAGGTTTGAGATTATCAGTACCACTCATTTGAGATTTCCCTTTAACTCCTTAGGGATGGGCCATCCTCTTCCATCCACTAAAATTAAAACTAAGACCACTAAATTTATTTATTTATTCACTTTGTATTTTTGAGACAGGGTCTAGTTATGCAGTTCAAACTGGCCTTGAGCTCACTTTGTAGCCCAGGCTGGTCTCCACTATGACCCTCCTGCCTCAGCTTCTCAAGTGCTGGGATTGCAGGAGTGTGCCACCACACCTGGAAAAACCACTAAATTTAAAAAATACTCCAGGGAAGATCCTTCTTAGCATAAAATCATCTCTGCCCTCTTGAGTCATCCCAAAATTATACTTTCCTGGTGAGTCATACGTCTCTGAGTCTTCTATCAACTTCAAATCTTTCACTAGCCCTGTCTGTCACTGATACACCCAATAAACAGTCGTTGTCTTGGAGGCCACTCTCTTGGCCCATCTAGAGAAATCAAATTCCCAGTCAGTCATCCAGTATTACTAAATTTGTCTCTGTTTCTTATTTTATCCTCTTGCTAGCCTTAGCACAGGTAATCGGGGTTCATGACTGGGTCCCTGATGTTTTACATACTAGGACTATGAAAGAATATCTTTAATAACAGCAAATATTATATCAGGAAGCTAAAGAAATGATGAAATATTCTAAGAAATGTCACTAAAATCAGGCACAAGACAATACCTGTCATCAGCATTACTATGCAAGTCTGACTATAGTAAGACTATAGACACAGCAAGTACAGTATGGAGAATAGGCCTAAGAATCAGAAAAAAAGGAGACAAACTTGTTGTTTAAAGTGAATTATTATTTGCTGCTCAATTTATGTTAAATGTTTTGCTTACTTTAATTCTTCACAATCACCTTGTGAAGTAGGTATTAGTAACAAATCTGTCTTTACAAGTGAAAAAACTAAAGAAGATGTTGAGTACTTGACTAAGTAAATGACCTGGCCAGATTTAAGTCAGGTGGTCTGGCTTCAAAGTCTGTGCTTTTTATCACTATACTCTAAGAAATGTATTAGTTTTACCTCTTGATGATACAGACCACACACACACACATACCAGCAGTCAAGTAATGTAGATATGAACTTAACAAACAAAAACAATCAGCAGCTCTCCCAAATACCACAAGGGTCAATTCTTCAGTCAGCCTCTAAATTCTGTCCCAATGCTATCAAAATCGCTATAGAATTTCTCACATAGCCTGGCTGTAAATTTCATATGGGAAAACACTTGTGTCATGTCAAGTAAGAATGATGGTGAACGTTTTGCCTTCCATCAAACTATAAAGCAACAAGAATTAAAGCAATACAGTGCTGATACAGATATAAACAAATAGGGGCTAGGGATTTAGCTCAGTAGCACAGTGCCTGCCTGGCAAGCGCGAGGTCCTATCCCCAGTCGGGGAGCGGGGGGGGGGGGGGGGAGCAGATATAAACAAGTAAGTCAACAAGCCAGAAAGAGACCCGTGCATTTATGGGAGTCATGGAGGAGGAGGACTTGAGATCCAGGGACAGCTGAGAATGCTGAGGGGGGCTCTGCTTGAGGTTGCTTTTATTAGACTTCCTCTGAGGCCTTTAACAATCAGGGCACACAAAGGCTGGCAAGAGAGGATGCAGCGGGGGCAGCGGCTCCACATGGCCGCTCTTGATTCTGCACACAAGCACCCCTCTAGTTCAGTGATTTTGGAAGCCTGTGCCAGGTATCTCTATCATGTCAGAGAAGGCCAATTCAAGCTTTCTTTGCCTTCTATAGTCTTGTCCATTTCAGCACAAGGAGCAGCTTATACACCCAGGAAAGCAAGAACTCTGCTCCTCCATAAGCCACACCACACAGGCCTAAAACATGAGTTCTATGCCTTGAAAACACTTCCTGCCAGGATCGCAGGCAATCTGGTTAAAAGTCTTGGAGTTTTCTGTCCATATTTGCTTTAGGTATTTCAGTAAGCAGGCTTGGTCAGGGCCTATGAGGGGAATTTCATATCAGTGTGAAATAAATGAAACTTTCCATAAATAGTATTAAGACAACTATTAAATTGATTAGGAATATTTTCATTTTTAAATATGACAAAACTCAAGTCAACATAAGTAAAGAAAAGACACTGGCTCAGGTAAAAGAAATGTCCAGAAATGGGCATTAAATGCAGATCAAAACTGTCAGCAAGAACCCAGGTTCTCCCTCTCTTTTCATTGAGTTTCATTCTACTGTTCATCCTGATTCGCTTCCCTACAGGGAAAGCCTCTTTCTCAAAACTCTAAAAACATTGTGTCATGCAAGAAAAAACAATAAAAACAAAGATACAGAATTTCAAAAACAAGATAATAGGAAATTGACATTTATTAGTATATTGCATATTGTTATCTTCAAAGTAGTTGCTCAGATTAAAAGATGAGTGCATAATTCATCAAACAATATAAGCATGAACCATTTTTAATGAACTAAGAGAAATCAGTAGTATAATGATCTTAGTTAAATTTTATATATTTTTTTCCTGCCTTCTTTTATCCTTTTCTCCATCCCAGTTGTTCTTTACTTTTGAGTTGTTTCTTTCTCTTTCACAATATCTATTACAGATTTTGGGTATTACTTACTTTTTCTTATGCCAGGAAGACAATTTGATGTTTACACATGTAGGTCTGGTTTATTTTGGTTTGTGCTAATACTGTCTGGACAATTAAATGTTGTTTTCTTGGACTCTGAGTAACTAATTTAAAGATAACAATACGCAATGTATTAACCATTGTTATCCTTCTATTATGTTGTTTTGAAATTTATTTTTTTCTTTATAAAAAAGTGAGCAGAAGTCACACAGAAGAACAGCAGGGAAGCAGAACAGGAGCAGAGATCCTGCTCATCACATCCACGGGCAGCGGTGGCTGATGAAACCTTGCCTGCCTCGTCCTCCCATGTGGACTGAAATGTCCTTCACCCACAGCATTAATAACCCTAACTCCCACTTCATCTGGCCAAGTAGGAAAGCAAAGAAGTTCCTTTCTTTGCACCTGGAAGAAAACCAAAGGAGCACTGGGCAGAGGGTAGCAGAGCCCTCCCGAGGCATGTCCAAAGGCCTGACTGAGAGGGCTGGAGGCGCTGCTCCCATTGCTGCAGGAAATGGAATCCTGGGGGTGGTGTGGTTACAAAAAACACCCTCTGGTTTCAACAGATCCGATCCACCTCTAAAGTTTACCAAGAAAATTCAGACTGAAGCCTCACCCTCACCTCCCTCCACCCACCTTGCAATGACCTCAGAGAAGAGTGGTGGGAACTAAAGCTCCATCCCAGGAAAAACGAGGACTTCCTTTGAGGTTAAGTGTGAGATGACAGATACTGTAGCACACAAGAGACCTTTCCAAGGCTGAGACTTTATGCTTCCGCCTCCAGAGCTGGGGGGAAGAGAACAACTTACTCAGGCTCTTAAAAGCTTCCATTGCATCTTTTATAGCCGAGCGGCCTACCACTAAATGAGAGAGGTTCACAAATGGGTTATTTTCTTAGTTACGACAGGCCCAGAGGGACACAATTGGGAAGGGAAGGACTTCTACAGATAATAGCTTGAGATGCTAATTTTGTTATGGGTAAAAGAAATTATGGAGCAACCAGGATAATGCTTTCTTGTCTCCTACATAGGTTTACCACATCCAGTTGGTTAGAATTGAGGGTGACTGTGTGTGTGTATGTGAGTTTTATCTAATAGTTACGAGAGGGACAACTTGAATAATGAGGAAGCAAACCTGCTTTACACCGTGGCAACAGCAAGCTGCAGTAGCACGTGCCTTGAAGGACCTTCATGCGCTTGGAAAATCTTGCTGTAATTTGGTAGTGCTGTTCTACATCAGCATTATCCAACAGAGCTTTCTGGGATAAAGAAAATGCTGTATATCTGGTGTGTTCAATACAGAAGTCACAGGTAGCTACGGGGTACTTAAAATATGGTTAGGGCATCTGAAATTTTTTAATTTCTCATTTTATTACTTTTAACTAGTCATATTTTATTAAACAGCTATATATGGCTAGCGACTCCTGTAAGGGATAGCATAGATTTGGCGAAGATGTGTAATGGAAACTGTTTGCAGAAAACACTACCATGAGGAACAAAGCTGTTATGGCAGATGACTCCAGGCACAAGCACTGTGACATTAACACTGTGGGCACCTCAAATCTCTCAGTCATTTGCTGCCCACAAAAAGACCCTGTACAAATGGTGATTTTAGAAAGCTCATGGAAAGGGATTATATTAGGCAAATGGAATGATGGAACGGATAACGTAAACTCAGAGTGATAAAACAAAACAATCCTGGTCATATCTTCTTCCACCATGGAGAGGTACCAGAGAGCTCTTGAAGCAGTTCCAGTCATGGCTCTTCTGACTAAAAAACCCCCAACACCACGCTGCAGCCACAAGGGAAAGGTCAAAATCCTAAGCTTACTAGACAAGGTCCATGCTCTCTGGGCTGGGGCTGCCTGCTCTATGGGTGGACCCTGCAAGCTGTGTCAGTCCTGGACAAACAGACACTTTGATTCCACCCCCCTATACAATCATACAGATTAGGACCTTTACGTCATCTTCATCAGTAACCCCCATGACCTAGTCCACTCTGACCACATCCTTCCTTTTTTTTTCCAACCACTTCTTTAAGACTGAGCTAATATAATCCTCTTCTGGAAACCTTCCCAACTATTCAGTGTGAGGGAGCCCTCCCTTCTGTTATCTAAAATTTTTGAGAATTTTTTTCTGTGCTATTTAACTCTTCAAATGGCTATTATCCCCTACTAGACATAGTTCCCTGCAAGAATGGATGTGTTTTAATTATTCCTGTATTCCTAAAATAGAGCCAGGTATACAATAATCACTCAGTGTGCTTCGGTTCAAAAATGTCTTCTGCCAGGCGTGGTGGTGCCAGGCGTGGTGGTGCATGCCTGTCATCCCAGCACTCAGGGAGCTGAGGCAGGAGAATCATTGCAAGTTTGAGGCCAGCCTGAGCGACAAAGAGAGTTCAAAGCTAGCCTGACCTGCACAAGGACACCCTATCTCAAAAAAGAAAAAAAAAATGTTTTTCTTCTGAGAATTAACTCCTCATCAGAAAAAGTGCTAAGTGTTCCTGCCGGGGGTTGATACAGATAACTGGAAGGTGGTTTTAGTTTATTAGTACATTTACCCCATCTTCAGACACAGCTAGACCAGTCATCAAGTCAAGCTCTTCATTCCCCGGATGGTCTGCTACAGGGAATAAGGACCCTAAATTGATGACTCTTCCCCTCATCACAGCTGCCACAACAGTCACGCAGACATCAGAAGCCTGTAAGTGTTCAAGAAGAATGGACAGAATCCACGGCAAAGCCGACTGCAATGCCCAGTGGAGGGGAAACCCACCCACCTTCTGTAATGAAAAACAAGTAAAACATGTAGCAATTCAAAAGGAGGAGGAGGAGGAATTTTCCAATAAAATTCAAAGAGGTGGGTTAGGAAGGACAGAATCAAGCTGGGGATATAGCCCAGCAGCACAGTACCTGCCTGGCAAGCATGAGGCCCTGCGCTCAGTTACACACACACACACACACACACACACACACACACACACACACAGGCACAGAATCATCAAGAAAAACATCTGCAGGGGAAAAGACAGGCTGCAGAAGTGCAGTTTTAAAATTCCAATAGAAACAGTAGGCCATGTAATGCAGAAAAAAAGAATGAGTGAGCAGGCATGAAAGAAATTCCCTGACAAACGGAAGGAAAACCATAAGAAGAAAATGATGAGCTGTAGGAGGAAAGCTCAGCTAAGGTGAGGTGAGCAAAAAAGGTGGTTAGCAGGGAGACCTGATCGATGGTGGCCTGGTGTTTGAAGATAATTTTCTGAGCTCTGCAGGGTCACAGATGCCAGGCACACAGCAGTGCACAATTTACACAAGATGTTTGCTCTGGGTCAGACATGGGTGAATGTTCTAAAGAAAAAAATACAGCAGAGTGACTTGGGACAAACTGTTGTACTACAGACTGGGCAGCCAGGGAAGGCTCATTTGAGGAGGTATCAGTGCGATCAGTTCTGTGTGAAAAGAAGGTATTAACCACAAAATGCCATCTTTCAAGAGAACTAACTAGTGGAAAGGATCAGAGGTAAAAGCATTGCATGGTTAAGGAAAAGAAAGAAAAGTCAGTACAGCTACAACACTGTTGGCAAAGGGGAGAGCAGTAGGAGATGAGGTTAGAGAGGCCAGCTGGGTGTAGATTATGTGACATTAGGTGTCATAGCAAATCCAAGCACAAGGGCGCTGTGAGAGAGCTTTGGCTGCACAATGTTTGCTTTGGCTGCTGAGTAAGAATGAGGGCAGCAAGGTAAAAGTAGCAGCAGGAAACAAGTTAGGAACTATTTCATTAGTCTAGACAAGCATGGATTTGGGTTTTATCAGTAAATATGGACACAAGAAAATGGATTAAGAATAGATGGCCAAGACAAAGGAAACAAGAAGCAATCAGAATGAGTAACAGAAAAATGACTAGACTTAGAAGACTATTTTGTCATGATGATCCCAAATAAAGACAGACATTCATAAATATTTCTGGGTTGAATAATAACATTCAGAATAACAAAGACAATAAGAAAAACAACTGAGTACAAAATTGGTAAAAATTGTAGGCATAATGGATACCTTAAGATACTAAAGAACTGTTAATAGACCAGGCAGAAAAATAAATAAAGGTTTTAGATAATTTGACTATTAATAATTAATACACTTGATTACTAAGGGTGTTAAAACTATGTATCATAAATAATGAATATGCATTCTACTCAAAAAGTCCTAAAAACATACATAGTGGTGCATGCCTTCAATCTCAGTACTCTAGGAAGTTGAGGCAGGAAGATTACAAGTTTGAGCCCAGCCTCAGCAACTGAATAACTTGTCAAGACCCTGCTTTAATCAAAAAGAAGAAGGAGGCAGAGGAGGAAGAGAAGGAGAAGGTGAAGAAAGGCGGAGGAGGAAAAGGAAAAAGAAAAGGTTGGGGAAGTAGCTTAGGGCAAAGACCCTGGGTTCAATCCCCAGTACTCCCCAAATTTCAAAGCAGAAATTTTACTGCCCACATCTTTTGACCATAATGTTATAAAAAAAATAAAGAAAAAAGGTTTCATAAAAATCTCAACCACCTTGAAATTTTTAATACATCCTTTTCCAAATAACTTCAGGTCAAAGAGAAAATTAAAACTTTAAATAAATAAAAGCAAACGTCAATAGGGTTTTGCATATTAGGAACATACATGTTAGATTATGGAAATTTCTTCCTAAAATACAAAGAAAAATTCCAGGATGTAGAAAGTCAGGAAGAATATTGCTCACACCCTAATAACAATGACAATAGCCGGATAAATTACAAAACCATCTTTTCCTGAACTCATTAGGGAGCGAAGGTCCTCTGACAATGAACATCCTAAAGCCTAAGGAAAGACAGTACTGCCAGGGAGAGAAGGAACAAGTGCCTGGCTCACCTGTGGAAGAACACAGAAGGAAAGCACGCTGGGCGGGCGCCAGGGAGCAGGCAGCACAATCTGCATAGAACGTTCAGTGCACTGCTAGGGCAGAGTGTGTGGGACCCAGGGAGGTACACATGCAAGGACTATTCAGATCCTAACGCACCCTTTCCTACACCCTTCACGGGAGCTCACGAGGACTTGCCCTCTGTCCCTGGGCAGCTCTCGGCATCCTGATACTCCTCTCAGACAAAATCTTCCTGGTATCTTGGGTGGCTCTTAGGCAAGAGAGAGTATTTACCCTTACCCAGGCAGAATTCCTACAACTACTTGGGCCAGGTAATTTCCTGTTTCTCCCCTAAGGTGAGGGACAGAGACAGCACAGTTTTCTCAGGGATGACCCAGACACTGGGACTACCCAATGAGGAATTTAATGTACTTATGATTGATAAGGTCAATTCTTGAGTGAATTTTATACATATAAATAATAGCAAAGCTCAGCAGAAATATTAAAATTATGAGTCAAGTAGAAATGCTTAAAGTAAGAGAGCAGAAGAGTAACTCTGACAAGCTCACTGTAGACTAATACAGCCCTATAGTCTCAATCTTTCTCCAAAACTCATACATGGTAATCCAACGGCCAAGGTGATAGATAACACTAAGATATGAGGCATGTAAGAGTGAGTAAGTCACGAAGGTGGAGCAATCATGACAGAATTAGCGACTTTACAAAGGGTCAGAGGGAACTAGCTAGGTCCTTTTTGCTCTCCCATCCCTTTCACCTTGTGAGGACCCAGTGTTCAATCTGGAAAGCAGAGACTGAGCCCTCAGCAGCTGGATCTCAGGACTTCCAGTCTCCAGAACTGTGAGAAATTTCTATTACTTATAAACTACCCAGTCTCAGTCATTTCATTATGGCAACACAAACAGACTAAGACAATAGCTAAGGAAAGAATTAGGGACTTAGGGCAACAAAAAATACTCAAATTGAAAGATGAACAGAAAGGAGTAGGGAAAAATACAAACACAGCTTCTAGGAATTGTGAGACAATATTGAATATTCTAAATATGCATGTGTGTGTTTATAATTATTCCAGAAGGAGGAAATATGTATTTCAGAAACATTTAAAAAGTGATTAGTCAAGGTTTTTCAGAAAATAATGAAAGACATAAATTATAGATTTAAGACACTCACAAATGACAAATACAAGAAATACCTTCTCCAGCTCTCAAAATCACACATAGATACATCAGACTCTGAGCGCTCAGAACTGAAGACAAAGAAAAAAATCTTGAAGGTAGCAAGAGAAGTATTATACACAAAGAAACACAATTAAGAATTACACCAGACATAAGCAAACAGTGAGGCCAACCCTCTATATCTCTAGGCTCCACATCTGAGGCTTCATCCAATTGGAGACTGGAAATCTTCAAGAAACTAAAAGCTCCAAGAAGTTCTGGAAAGAGAAACGTCCATTTTCCCACACCGAGCCCCCGCCCCACACTGACCCCGGCAAGAGAAGGAGGCATCCCGCCCCCAGCTCTAGCTCAGGCTGCGCAGCACCCTCTGCCTCCAGTCGCAGGCATGGGCACGCTGTGGATTTAGGACTGCAATGGCTGCCATCTGTGCAGAACATGTGCAGACCTCTTTCCTGTCCACCATCTGCTATACAGTACATAAGTACTGACATTGCATAAGGAATTATAAGTGCTCTAGAAAGGATCTGAATACACACAGGAGGATGTGCACAGGTTCTGTGCACCCTCGGAATTTGGTATCTGTGGGGTACCCGCAAAAACCCCTCCTGAGGCACATCTAAAAAGTAATCTAGAAGACAAGGAAGTAACATCTTTCTTTAACAGTTTTAACATTAATTTATTCACAGCATTAATATGGGGTTGTACCTGATGCGGAGCTACAGACGCAGGATAGGAATCACCAGTAACATAAACACATCCTGTTTCATGAACATACAGGTACCTCCTTGCACTGCTGCTGGATACCCAGACCTTCAGCCACTATAAGCCCTAGGCCTGTTCTTCTATCAAGTGTTGCTGTCATTAAAAGAAGGCAAAGTCATGTGTAAGTTTACACAGCAGCTGTGCAGCAGTGTCTATAAAACTGTCCCCAACTGTGAATATCAAAAGACCTTGTTTCTCCAGTAACAAGTCTGTTGTATCAGGCTCGAACTGACTCAATGAAAGATTTCAACAGACTCCTTCATGACTGTTTCACCAGGCACTCGGGTAAGAACCCCCAGCCACCATGGTGCAGCCTGCTGGCACTACTTGTCATGAATGCTGACTTGAGTGAGTCCATCTTGATTTTAATAATTCTCATGCATTCTTTGTATTTCCCACTTACCTTTGGGAGGGTCCACCCAAAAGTTTCACTGACCAGTCACCCTTAGTTGCCTCTCTTCACTGTTTCTTATAGCTGGAATGCCGCTGTTTGCTGGTCTTCTCTGGTCTTAGGATGCAGAAGAAGTGACTGATGATTCAGAGTGAGTGTCAAATCCCTTTGGGCCACATCTGAGCAACAAAGAGCTTTAAGAGGAGAAGCTCTTAACAAAGCTTATCTAGAGTCCATTGTATTTTTAATCTTATCTGCTTTCATAGAAGATGGCCAGTAGCTCAACACACTAGATTAGTCATCTTTGGAGGTATGCTTTTGGGTAGGGATGGCACTCAGGTGACTCTGTTGCTCAGAAGTCCCCTCACTCTGAATGCACTTTTTTCTCTTCTGAAGGCACTGTCAATTAGTTCTCTGTAGTCTTGTCAAGTTTCCGCTGAGATGGTCACTAGGACCACTTCCACGTTTGAGGTGATGTGACAGATGCTTACTGTCAGTGTCATAAAGCCATCTTGCCTAATTTGACTCAGAAAGTATGACTCTTTAGGCCGAGCTGATCTACAGTGTATTGCCAAGTCAGATATCATCTGTTTTGTAGTCAGCACCCTGATCATTAGAACCTGGTCAAACAGTTACAAAGCCGACAAGCAAGATGTAAAACAAGCTAATAAGAGCAAAGCAAATCCAATCTATGCAGATGCAAACTAACAAACAGTCTCCACATTAAGGAAAGCATATTGTCTGTGAAATAGGTTTAGTTCTGTCAGAAATACGCATTAAGCAAGTATTAAAGTCTTTTTCTGCACACCAATGTAAATCACCATTTAGCAAAAGCACATTATTTATTTGTGCCAGGGCCAAGAATTAGTGTAGTGACACTTTTAGAACTTTTTAGGTACACGTAACAGAACTATAATAAATTTTAAAATATTATACAAAAATTAAGCAATATTTTATCAACAAAGAACATGCATTTTTGTAAAAAGGAAAATTGTCTCTCATTGACCAAGATCATGGCTCTTGCTAGTTAAATGACCACAAGCAATACACAAGACAGCAATTTAGCAAAACAACTTATTTTGCAGCACATTAAGACATAGGCATATTACATACAGTAATAGTTTATGTAAACAGAATTGTAAAACAAAGCCATAAATGAATACCTAAGTAAACCTTAACTTTCTCAGACTTAATTTTCTAAATACTTAAAATACAAAAAATTATTATTACCAAAGATAAACCTCTTATGTTAGTTCTGTTATGTGACCAAGAATAGATCAATATATTAAAAGTCTTAAAAATACAAAAATAAATAAATAAAAAGTCTTGTTGGGTTAAACACAAAGACTGTGTTTTACATTTTGAATCTTTTTTATTTCAATATGGTAGGTGAACTATCCGATCAGAAAATTTTTACTTAAAAGATATGCTACTAGGATATATGATCAATTCACAGTCAGAACCTAACTTTTCAATGCTGTCACTGAACAGGGTCCAGGGAGATCCCCAAAGTAGAGATGTGGAATTTAGTCTCCCCCATGGCCCAGGCTGTAGGTTTGTTGACTTTCACACAGAAAAAAAAAGTCAGGATGCATCAGTAAGAAGCATAGAAATTCAGCAGAATTTTAAAAGTACGCACTCAAAGAAATAGTGTGGGCCCTCAAAGGGAAACAGATAGAGATCTTTAAATAATTTAAAAAAACCCTATTAACCTGGAATGCTTCTGTTTTTAATTTTATTATATATATATATATATATATATATATATATTATTTTTGTTGTCTTTTCCTTTTTTTTTGAGGAGTGGGGTGACTGGGGATTGAACTCAGGGCTCAACTCAGAAATCTAAGCTTTATGAAACCATCTGTGGTGGAATAAAAACTGGTGGTCAACTTAAACACCAGCTGAACTGAATCAGCATGGTGCTGCGCATGGATGGCCCACCTGAGGACTGTTGCCAGCATAAAAAGGAGACCTGGACAGGAAGAGTAACATTGTGGGTTCTCCTAAGTGAGTGTTGTTGTTTGGAGCTGTTGGTTCTCCTGGAGGAGCTTGTCCTTCTGGCCTCCCTGATGTGAACTTAGCTGTTATCATTCGAGGAGCCCAGGACCTTGTTGCTGAGAGTGGCTGTGGTTCCCTCTGGGGGAGCTCTGGTCCTTACTTTGAGCACCATTTCCTGCCTCCGGAGGGGAAGATGTGTGCTGTTCAGTCTCCTGGAGAAGATTATCACGATGGTCTCCTGATATGCACTTGGTGTTCTCATCGTCAGAGGAGCTCACCATCTCACTGTTGCTGAGGATGGCTGTGGTACTTTTCAGGGGGCCCTGGTCCTTACTGCTAGCATCACTTCTTGGCTCCAGTGCAGAGCCCTCAACCTACTAGGCACAGATTCTTCACCCCACTGGCATGGGCTTTCTAGCTTCCATCACTGACCTTGGGGCTTTTCCAGCACAGATCCATGAAACAGATGAGTCACAGTCATGGGCTCTAAGTTTTCAGCTGAACTCATGCATGTTTTGTCGTGGGATTCAAGCCCTCGGCTGGATTCTATAAGTCTTTAGTGTGTGAACAGATTTCCTGTACTTTCTCTGTACTTGACTCCTTGGGTGACCATTATAAACAATACTATAAATTATGTGTCCTGTATATAATTGTTCTCCTTGCAACCCCTGACTACAATACCATCTTATTACTAAAGAAAAATCTCTTTAAAAAACAGACTTCATATTTTTAAAGACATTTCAGAGCAAAACAGAACACAGAGTTCCCACATGTATGACCTCACCCACTGCTAAGTTCCCACAGCACAACGGTATTTGTCCTAAACTGGTTTAATCTACATTGACTAATACCCCAAATCCATAGTTTACATAAGGATTTGCTCTCGGTGTTAGGCTTTCCATGGGCCGTGACAAACACATACTGGAATGAATCTGCCTTTGTAGTAACACACATAATAGTTTCACATCCCTGAACGTCTCTGCAGTCTGTCATCCTCCCTTATCACCGATCTTTTTACTATCTCTACAGTTTTGTCTGGTAGCCATGTAGTTAGAGTTTTTCACTTAACAGGATGCATTTAAATTTCTTCTGTATCTTTTTGTGGCCTGATATCTCATTTCTTTATACTGCTGAATGATGTTTTATTTTACTAGCTATAACACAGATTGTTTACCCAATTACCTACTAGTGGATATCTTTGCAAGATGGTTTTGGAAATTAAGACAAATGTTACAAACATCAGGGTACAGGTTTTGTGTAGACAGGTTTTAAACTCATTTAGGTAAATACCAGAGTGTGATTACTGGATCTTACCGTAAGAGTATGTTTAGTTTTGTGAGCCAACTGCCTTAAAAGATGACCATAAAGTAATTATTGATACAGTTGCATTAACAGCTACTGTATGTGTTACTGATTTCTATTTGCTGCCCTTGTTTTTATTTCCATCTTCCACACTTTTATGCTCTTTGTGGTTTCACTCAAGCATTTTAACTTTCCATATTTTTGCTTTCTTAGCATAACTCTTCTTCTTCTTCTTCTTCTTCTTCTTCTTCTTCTTCTTCTTCTTCTTCTTCTTCTTCCTTTCCTCCTCCTCCTCCTCCCCCTCCCCCTCCCCCCCCTCCTCCTCCTTCTTCTTCTTCTCCTTCTTCTCTTTCTTCTCTTTGTGATTGCCTGAGTTTCACATATACACGTACAGCTAATCCAAGTCTACTTTCAAATAACTCTGTACCACTTCATGTTTACCGTAAGTGCCTTACAGCGGCAAATTAGTCCCGTTCCTTCTTCCTGTCCTTCGTATAACTGCTGTCATTCCTCTCACTTATTCCCAAGTATACATGCACATGGCACACACACTTGAGTAAACTGTTGCTACTGTTACTTTGAATATATCAATTAAGAATAAGAAAACTGTTTACCCTCACTTACACCCTCTTGGCCTGGGGATTTAGCTCAGTGGCATAAGCACCTGCCTGGCAAGCATGAGGTCGTGAGTTCGATCCCTGGTACCACACACACACACAAAAAAAAAAAACCACTTACCCTCTCTGCAGTGCCCTTCCTTTATTCATGTAGATCCAAATCACTAATCTCTGCCATTTCCTCCTCCCTGAAGAATGTCTTTAGACTTTCATGCAAGACAGATATAGTAGCATCAGTCAATCCACTTTTTGTTTCCCTCAGAGTCTTTTACCCTTGAGGGGTAATTTCACAAGGCACACATTTCTAAGCAGTGTGTCGCCCCACAACAGCATTAATATTGCTTCTGTTACTGTTTATTACTGCTTTCACTGTTTCTGAGGAAATTCGAGACACAATTTTTATCCTGACTTCTCTGAAAGGTGTGTTTTTACCTCTGGCTTACTTCAAGATACTTTCTTTGACTTTGATTTTCTCTGTTTGCCTATAACAAGACGGTCGTGTTACTTTGCATTCACCCTGCTTGGTACTGTCTAAGATCCTTGGACCTGTCATTTACTGTCGGATATTAATTGGGAAAAGTTACATCATGAATACTTCAAACATTGCTTCTGTTTTTACGTTTCTTCTATATCCTCATCTTGTAGGTGGCTTACAGTTCTTTCATATCCTGTATTTTAAGGTCTCTCCTTTCTGCTTTTCATTTTGGGAAGTTTCTGTTGATGTTTTTTCAAGTTTATTGTTTCTTTCCTTGAAGAATTCCAAAGGTGTTCTTCTTTTCTGCTGCAGTATTTCTATTCACACTGTTTCCTTGTGACTTTCTTCAGAGTTTCTAGCTCTCTGCTTACATTACTCATCTGTTCCTGAGAGCTGTCTATTTTTCCACTGCACCCCTTAACATATTAATCATACCTGTTTTAGATTTGTGGCCTGAGAAGTTCAAAAAACTTTTGCCATATATACATCTGACTCCAGTTTTTGGTTCTGTCTTCAAACTGTTTTGCTGCCTTTTTATCTTCCCTATAATATTTTTAAAGAGGCATAAATAATGTTCTGGATTAGAAAAAATGTGGTAAATTGTTAATAAATAATGGAGTAAGCTGTGAGGTACCAGGTGCTGTTTTATAGTCTCATAATTAACCAATAATGGAGATAAAATAGAACCATAGAAAACTAATAAGTACAAAAGTCAGTAGAAACAGAGGAGAAAAGGGTCAAAGGATAGATAGACTAAACAGGAAAACCCTAAAAAAAACTGTAATCTTTAACTATAATAATAATGATATTAAATATAAATTATTTCAATACGAATTAAGATCAAATTACATTAGATAAAAAAATCAAAACACAATATATACTGCCTAAAAGAAAACCACTCTAAAAATAAAAAGATGGGTTAAAAGTAAAATGATATCAAGAAAATGAAAAGACATACCATAGAGTGGGAGAAAATATTTATAAAATAGAAATGTGACAAAGAACTGTTTTCTGAACTCTTAAAACTCAAAAGAACATGGCTCAATTATAAATGAACAAAATATCTGAAGAGATGCTAAAAATGACACACAGATGTTATGAAATGTGCTGATCATATATCAAGGAATTTCAAATTAAAACATCCATGAGAGACACCTGTCAGAGTAGTGCGGAAAAAAAAAGAGGCAGGACCCTAATGCTGGTGATAATATGAAGGTACAAGAACTAGCACTCATTCAGTGCTAGTAGGAATGGAAAATAGCACAGCCATTTTAGAAGATTATTTGGCAATGTCTTACACAGTGGAACATATTCTCACTATATGACCCAGGAGTTGTACTACTTATTTATCCAAATTAGTTCAAAACTTGTCCCACAAAAAATGACACTGATACTTATATAAGCATTATTCATAATTTCTGAAACCTATGTGTAACTAAGATATCCTCCAGCAGATTAACTGAACAAACTGTGGTACATTTATAAATGACACATGAGTCAATACAAAAAATGAGCTATTGAGCCACAAAGAAGTGAGTGAACCTTAAATATATACAGCTAAGTGAAAGAAGTTAATCTGAGAAACCCAGATAATATGTGACTAATTACATGACACTCTGGGAAAGGAAAAACTACAAAGATGGTAAGACCAGTGGTTACCAGGAATTTTGGGGTTGAGAGTGATAGTTCGGTGGAGCACAGAGTTTTGGAGGCAGTGAGACTACTCTGTAACACTGTGATACTCCTAGGCTAGATACATGACATCACGTATTTATCAGAACCCATAAAACTAGCCAGCTGTGGTGACTAACACTTATAATTCCAGAACCTGGGAGGCTGGGGCAGGAGGGTCACTGAGTCCAAGGCCAGCCTGTGCTACCAGCGAGACTCTGTCTCAAAAAAAAGTTTAAAAATCCTATAAAACTATGATACTCAAATAAACCCTAATATAACTATGAGCTCTGGTTATAGTAGTGCATCAGTATTTGTTCATCAATTATAATAAATATACCACATTAGATCAAGATGTTAATAATAAGGCAAACTGTTGAAGGAGAGAAAAGGGGTAAATAGGAACACTGTACTTTCGCCTCAATTCTTGTGTACACCTAAAACTTACGAAAAATCAAGTTTAAAGGCCTTGGTAGATATGTCCTTAGCATGTATGAAGCTCTTGATTCAATCCCTAGCATCAAAAATAAACTATTATTTTACACTAATACATTCAGTTAATTTAATAAAGCAAAACCATGTTGCTATACCATTAAAATACAAACCAAAAGAAAAACTGAAGAGGCTGTATTAAATTAGGCTTCAGACCAGGAAATACTGTCATAGAGGAGACTGAAATTATATTGTGATAAAAGTTTAACCAAGAACACATAACAATCCCAATTGTTTATAAACATTCAACAAAGACTTTCAAAATATATAAACCATTCAGTTGTGGTAAGCAACTACAGTCCCATATTCAGGAGACTGCTGCAGGAAGATTACTGAGACCGGCCTGAGCAACACACTGGGACTCATCTCTAAAAAATTAACAGAGAACAATATATGCATATATGTTTAAAGCAAAAATTAAGAGAACACAGTAGATACAGATAAACCTACAGTTAGAATTCAACATTCCTCAGTTATCAACAGAACAGAGGAAAAAGCAAATAAGGATTTTGAAGACCTAAACCATACTAACCACAAAACTTGACCTATTTGACCTTTATAGAACTTTCAACAATAGCAGAACACATGTCCAAGTGTACGTGAAACCTTCACCTAAGGTGCATCACATTCTTGGCTATAAAACAAATCCCAAGTTTAAATAAATTGGAATCATTTGACTACAATAGAAGAAAAGCAAATAACAAAGAAATCTGGAAAATCCCCCAAATATTTGGTAATTAAGCAACAAACTTCTAAATAACTCATGAGTCATCAACATGGAAGTTATAAAGGAAATTAGATACTATTTTCAATAGTTTCAATGAAATCAAAACCTGTGTGATAGCCTTGACAGGGTCCAATGTCACGTTTATGTCATGTGCTTGTAAGTGGTGGAACAAGAAGGGGTTGGCCCTCCCCCAAATGCGTAGCTTGGTAATAAGAAAATATCAACCAGAGCTAAGCTGCTGGTCCTTGTATAAAATATCTGACCTGCACTCTTTTCCATTGTTAAACAGTTTCGCTGGGGGTCACTGCACAGGCGTTTGTTTACATGTTGACTCCCAAGCATCTCTCTGGCAGGTGTCACTTCAAGCCAATTCTTGTACTGAATAAATTTGATAGAACAGTTGTTCTTGTATTTCCTATTATATTGTGTTATGAAAACTAGAGAAAATATGCAATTTTGTCATTCTGTATTTAAATAATTGAGCGGGTTTTAAAGTTGTTGAACCCACTGGATCAGTATTACTTAAGTGACTATCCTTGTAGCCTTATTTATTACAGACCTTATTGATTATAGTTCTGTCTAACCTTACACCTACCTCACCTCGTGGTTTTGCTCAATAAAACACCCCTGAGAGGCAGGGTTGGTGGGCAACCCACTTTCCAGGCCCCCTTCTGTCTCTCTTAGACAGAAGCTTTCTTTCTCTCAATAAATTCTTCCTACTCCTAAAAAAATATTGTTGAAAACCAGGAAAGAATAAACAAACGAGACATGGTAATTAAATGCACTGAGGTGTCCTGGAACCCAAAAAGAACAGTAGTAGGAAAGTTAGTGAAATAAAAGTAAGATCTGCATTTTAAGGTAACAGTAATAGATCAATGTTAATGCTTTTAATTTTTGATACATAAAACAAAAATTCTGTATATTTAATTACACATATAAATGCAATCATTGTTACATTCCCAATACATGTATACAATGTAATGTTTAAATCAGGTTGAACATGTTTATCTCCTCAAATATTTATTATTTGTGGTAAAGCTTTTCAAAATCTTTCCTTTTAAAATGTTTATTTAGTTTTGAAATATGTACATGACTATATAAATTGTTAACATTAGGGGAAACTGGGTGAAATACAAAGGGAACATTTAGAACTATGACATAAATCTAAAATTATCCCAACACAAAACATTGTTTCTAATTTGCAAAATACTGCCAATACAGTACTTACAAGGAAGTTACATCATTAAATGTTTTTATTCAAATGCAAGAAAAATTTCCAGTAAACAAACTAACCTCCCTTCCTAAGAATATAGGGGGAGAAGAGCAAACTAAAAACAAAGCAAGGAGAAGGAAAGAAATCACATACTAAAGGTAGAAATTAGTGAAATACAAACCAAAGGAACAATAGAGAAAAATCCATAAAATGAAAAATTACTTCTTTGACAAACTCAAGGTAGGTTATACCCATATTGGAAAAAAGGGCACAATTTGTATCAACAATAAAACAAGGATTATCACCACAGACTACTGTGACCCTAACAAATTCTACAACTTGGATGAAAATGGACAAATTCCTTGAAAGACATGAACTATCAAAAAGACTCACTCAGGAGAAATGAATAGCCTAGGCAGTTGTGTACTTACTGAAATGTATCAACAAAGAAAACTCTGGCATGAATGGGTTTGTGAGCAAATTCTACCCACCATTTAAGAAAGAAATGCCAGTGATTCTACATACAAATTCTTCTGGAAAGTAGAAGAGAATGGAATGCTTCCTGATTGATGTTACAAGACCAGAACTACCCTGATAAAACAAGATAGAGAAACTAGAGGCTAGTACACCTCATATACATAGACATGACAATCTAAAACAAAATGTTATCAAATTGAACCTCTCCAGCTGTCAGATGGATAAAATGTCATGACAAGTGGAGTTTATCCTAGGAATGAAAGTTGAGTTCAACACTGAACACTCAATTAATATAATATATGACTCTGATAGACTACAGAAGAAAAAAACATAAATGACTAACTATATCAATAAATACAGAATATTTGATAAAATTCACCTTTAATTTATAAGTATTCTCAGCAAACAAGAGAGGGGAAAGAATATTTATAAGCCAGAGAAAAATCACCTGTATAAAACCTTTAGCTTACTTTATACTTAATGGTGAAAAACCCAGTGCTTTCTCACTCAATCTGAGTCAAAAATATCTGCCCTCAGCGTTTGTACTCACCATCAAACCATAGGTCCCAGCCAGCACAATAAGGTAAGAATATGAAATGAAAGGCATATAGAAATTATGTCTTATTTGAAGACCTCCTTATTTGTTAACAAAACAAAAATACAAAGTCAAAATAAAAACCTTTTTATATATAGTAGTTAATTAGAAAAGGAGCTTTAAAGAACAGTATAATTTATAGCATCACAAATACATGACATAAAATAAGTCAGCCCTCCATATCCATAGGATCTACAATGATGAACTCAACCAAACATGTATAAAAATATTCAGAGTAACAATATTTATAAAGCATTTAAATTATATTAAGTATTATATGTAATTTAGAGACGATTTAAGATATATGAGATGCTGCATGGTTATATGCAAATATTATACTATTTTGTGTAAGGAACTAGAGCATCTACAGACTTTGGTATTTTCAGGGGCTCGTGAAACTAATCTCCCCTGGATACTGAGAGACAACTGAGCAAATATGTAACAAAATATGTGAAGGATCTCTATACCAAAAACCATAATGCACAACTGATGGGGAGGGGATTAGGTTTCATCATTATTAAAAGTTTTTGTGTCAAAAGCCACCAAGAAAGTGAAAAGATAACCCAAAGAATTAGAGAAACATTTACAAATTATGTCTCCAATAAGGGCCTAGTATCCAGAATATACAAAGAACACACATCTTACAGCTCAGTAAGACAACCCAATTAAAAATGGGCAAAAGATTTGAAGACCTTTCTTTAAAGATATATAAATGACCAAGGAAAATGAAAAAAATTCCCAATATTACTAATCATTAGGAAAGACACAACTAAGCTAAAACATCACTTTACACACAATAACATGGCTACAACAAAATGAAAAAGCAGAAAATAAATGTTGGTGAAAATTTGAAGAAATAGGAACCTTCAGACATTACAATGTGGTACAAAATAGGCCAGCCATTATAGAAAACATATCACAGTTCCAAAAAACGTTAAATAGGAGCTAGGGATATAACTCAGAGGCACAAGAACCTGCCTGGCAAGTATGAGGGCAAGAGTTTGATCCCTGATACCAAAATAAATGTTAAATATAGAATTACCATATGACACAGAATGTCACTCATAGGTATAGTCTAAAAGAATGGAAAACATGTACACACAAAAACTTGTATGTGAATGTTCCCAGCAGCTTGTTCAATGCAGTGAAAAACTTGAAATAACCCAACATCCATTAATTGATGAACGGATAAACAAGATGTGGCATATTCATACAGTGGCACACTATTCAGCCATAAAATAAATGCCAGATCACTGATGAACTTTAAGACGTTAAATCAAAGAAGCTAGACGCAAAAGGCCACATGCTGTACGATTCTACCTGTACAAACAATCCCAAGAGAGTAAATCTACAGAGACAGGAATTGTATTAATGCTTGCTAGGGACTGGGACAAGTCAGGAAGTGGGGAACAACTCCTAGTGACCACAGATTTCTTTGGTGGTGGTGTTGGTGGTGATGGGACAAAGGGAATATCCTGGAACTGAGACAGTGGTGATGGCTGTACAATCATGTGAGTATATGTGAAGCCACTGAATTGTACAAAATAAAAGGGTAAATACTATGGTGTGTGAATTATAGATCAGTAAACTGCATCCTCCCCATGTCTTGCAGTGCTGGAAATTAAACCAAGAACTTCATATGCACTAGGCAAGTGCTGTATCACCGAGCTACACTGGAGGGTCCACCCCAGGCTTACCCTATTCCTAAAGAAGATGCAGAGGCCCAGATACTGTAGACCATGCACATGTTTTCAATGGCCTACTACTATCTCCTCTTCTGGCTGCTAAAAAATCAGGGGTCCAGTTAGCTGTTACATAACCCAGGTGAAGAACCACCAGACCAGATAAGGGAAAAACGGGGTAAGCTCTTAAACAGCTGCGGCAGCTTGGCAACATGTGCTGTGGGGATGTACTTTTATGGGGTCTAGATCCTGAGGGTGCTGCCTCCTCATAAAGCTGGCGTGAGTCTGCTTACTCTTACTCCAGACTACATCCCTTTCACACAATGCGTGCCACCCAGAGTGCTGGCCACTGGGAGCCTCCCAGCATGTTTCAGGGGCATATTTGGGAGCAGTGCTTTTCATCTTGCACCCATGCTCTGAGCCATTCGTGACTGAAATGCAGCCATTTTCCTCCTCTACCTGCTGGTCATAACAAGAAGTCTCACATGTGGCTAGGGGTGTAAGGTGAGAGGAGAGTGTCACTACTGCCTAATTCTGGATGAGCCGCTTCCACCTAATGAGGCCTGATGCAGCGACTGCCCTATCTTATGGCTTGGTGGACAATTCCATTGCATAGTCACCATAATCAAGCACTCCATTTCTCGGTGTATCCAGTAAGGCACTATAACCTGCTCTCTATGTGGTACATGGTTTTTGAGTAAAGGTATGGAAGAGGGTAAGGCCTTTCCCAGAGCCCAAAGAATATGCAACATGATTCTTCCACTATGGTTAGATGGCATCCTTTGTTACAATATCTTCTCTAGTGTTTCACTCAGCTCTTCCTGGTGATACAGTTCAAGTGGGTCCTCCTGCATCACAGTCTCCATTCATTATGAGATCTTTTCCTATGAAGTGCCCCACATAAACCTAGAAGACCTCTGCTTTACCTGGGAAATGAGTAGAAGCAGTATTAATTGTGAGATATTCAGCTGTGGACCAATCAGTAGATGCCAGAAAACTTCAATCCCCCAAAGACTTCTTGATATGATTTCATCACTCAAGAAAAACAACCAGAGCTAGGTATGGTGGTGCACGCCTGTAATCTCAGCACTTGGGACACTGAGGCAGGAGGATTGCTGCAAGTTCAAAGCCAGCCTGGGCTACATAAGCAAGTTCAAGGCCAACTGGCACTACATACCGAGACCCTGTTTCAAAAGAAAAGAAAAGAATAAAGAAAACCAAACCAACCAACCACTTTGTGATAAGTTAATGAAACTGGACCTCTTCCACCCTGAAGTAGAAATTTATCTGGATTGATATCAATATGTTTGCTAGATGTAGGTTTTCCTCGGAGAATTGCCCAACACCACTGTCCAAAGGCACAGTATTTGAGCCACCATCATGGAGTCCATAGGACAACTCCTTGTAATGAGGATTCATTTAGAGCAAAATATATGCAGGAGTGGGAACATGACCAAAGAATCCACTAATCCTGTTACACAGCCCACCAGCTCGAAACCCACAGCTGATATAGCAGGAAACTGGTCTTGAAGATTTGGGCAGGGTACCAGCTTAAAGATTATCCTCCACAAAGGCAGGGCCACTTCTAGGGAGAATTACACATTCCAAATCAACACTGTTCCATGCAGAGTATATGGGTCCAGGGACCCATGAGTGGAAACAGGGATGGTCCCACTGACTGGCACCACAAGCAACTCACTTGGAGAACTTCTGTTTCCTCTCTCTGCAGTGACAGGCTCAGTGGAACTGAGATATCAGCTGCATGGGACTGTCTAAATTTAATGTAGGGCCAAGAATGTAGCTCAGCAGCCCAGCACCTGCCTAGCAAGTGCAAGGTCCTGAATCCAATTCCCAGTATTAAAAAAATTTAAAATAAATAAATATAATGTAGCTAAAAATGCAGCTCCTCGTGTATATCAGTCATCTTTCAAGTTCAACAGCCACATGAAACAGTGCTACCATGTTGGACAGCCTAGAACATTTGAGTGAAATGAAAACTTCTACCAGTCTCCCAGAAAAAATGCCTCTACCAAGGGAGAGAAAGTGTGTCTCTAAAATTTAAGCTATGGTAATTCTTCTGTCACTCTGTGTTCCCCATGGCAATCAACAGATCAGGAGGAAATAAACACAGTCACTTCAATAGCAAGGGTCACTAACGCTTATCAAGAGGCAGTAGTACTGCTGTTATACAATGGAGACAGGGAAGAATACAACACTCAAGGGCACTACTAAGGGGTTTCTTAGAATTTCTCACCACGTTTTACTGGTAATTAAACAAATATATTAGCCATGGCTTCAGGAGATAATGGCAAACAGGATTAGACTCCTTAAGCATGAAAGTTTGGGGCAGCCAATTGGTAGACCACCTTCTCTAGCAGATGTGAAGCCTGGCACGTGTATGGAACATTTTAGCTGTACGGTGACATGATAATGACTCAAGATACAAATGGCCTATCTTGATGCTTTTGTTAACACTCAAATCTCTTTGGAGATTTGACCCCCTCATATCTTAAGATTTGTCTGGGGTTATATTTCTGCAACTCTGGAAAAATGGTGGCTAGAGCAGAAAGGACTATTTCAAAACATTTTTTGGTCAAGTTTTTCCATGTCTCAGAAGCTCTGACTTTGGTATTCTTTTTGCCTAGATACGATCTTTCAGTTCTCTCACATGGTTGGTTCATTATCATTCAAATGTTATCTTTTTAAAAGATGTTTTCTCAGATCAACAAATTTCTCTAACACAAATACTTTCCATTAGTTTATTCTAATTAATTCCTTCATGAGACTTCTAAAACATGTATTTGTCTTATTTGTATTTTATTCGTTGTTCAATTCTATTAGTGGACAGACACTTTGGCAGTTCTATCCAGTGTAACCTCTTCAGCACCAGGAACAATGCCTGACACATTACAGGATATGGTTGTGTTAAAGAGAGTAACAAAACCAAACAGAAGTTAGAGACAAGTCATTTAAATAAGGAAGAGGGGATAAAACATATAGGGAAATAATGTGTCAAATATATGAACCCAGCTTCTAGTAGATTCAACATTAGAATCATAGCTTTCTGGTCCCAAATTCTCTTCTTTCCACTGAAACACTGACAACAAACTAAATGACAGATACTACTACTTTTCTCAAAACACAGTAAGCAGCACTCGTACAATATGTAAAGTCAAAAAAGAAGAGTTAACTATAATTAGTGTCAGCATTACTATGTCTGCTACCTCTGGTCTATGTAACTCATACAGTGATGAGAAGAATTGTTTCCAGATATCTACTGCAGCAGCAAAGACTGGGATGGCTTGGTACAGATTTAATTCGTAAGAGAATCTGCATAATATTTCTGTAGTATACGCTCTTTTAAATTCTTTCCCATTGCTTCCTGAGGTCCCATACAGAAGATCTGATGTTTTGCTGTGGATAACCTGTACCTGTGCTCACTTCAGCAGCAGATTTACTAAAATTGAGTAATTTGTACCTAAAACAACAGTGTTCTGGATGACAAACATATAAAGATTACTTTATCTTGGGGGTAAAAAAGGTCTTACAAATCTGACTATTGTCTATTGTACTAATAAAGCAGACACCTGGGTCCACTTTTCAAATTATATATATACATTGTAACAAATAGAGACAGTCATGATAAAAAAAAATCCCCATAAGAAAGCTTACCCAAGTCAAGCCTTTTCTTCTGATCAGTGATACTGTTAAAAGATTGGCAGAACAGCATGATGTACCAACTTCAAATTGAGTAAAGGAATATAACGGAATTTTAATATTGCAAATCCTTCTCTTTTACCAGGTAAGAGCACCATTCTTTAGAGCTCTTACCCACAAAAGTGGCAGTCTAAGTCATTTACAATTTTGAAAATAGGAAATCTTAAAATAGCATGATAACATCTGTATACTTTTGGGTAGAAAAAAATTTGATACATGTGTCTGGGTATTCTGAGGATCCCCCCTCCACTACTTGTTTTAAAACTTAGCTTAAAATTCAATAATTATTTTAAGAATAAAAAACCAGTTCTAGTCTACATGAAGAAGTTACACTTGATTGGCACACCAAATGGTTTTGGATCTTCACTGCTCCGCAGAGAGGCCACCGCCACACAGAGTACCAGAAGGAGGCGCTCTGTGTAACAGGAAAAGCACCCCGTGACGTGGCCGTCCTTTGCTTCCTCTCCCTTCTCCTCTTTCCACTTCTAACTGCCATGTGATTTCAGTGCCACATGAAGTTAATCACGGGAATTAGGCTATCTGAAGTAAGCCAGACGTAAAAAGGTGCACATCACACCTTTTCTCTGATAGAGAGAAGCTTGGAAAAAGTTGACTTGAACTTAAAATAGTGGTGACTAGGGATTGGGAAGGTGAGGGAAACAGCTGGAAAAGGGAGGGTGGAGAACCAGTAAGAAACGCAGTCGGACAGAGGAATGAATTCGGTGCTCTGTCGCACAATGAAATGACTGCGGTCCAGAGTAACATTGTGTATTTTATGAAGATATAGAAGAAAGGAGCTCAGTGCTCTAAAGAAAGAAATGATGAGGAAAGAGAAATGCTAAGTACTGATTTGATCACACTGAAATATCACCTGAACCCCACTAATACACATAATTAATACATATTAATAAAAATAAAATAAAAAACTTAAAATGAGCTCCAACCCTCAGGATTTTGACTCCCTATGGACCATCTGGACCCATGCACGATATGCCTGCAGGGCAGCCCAGCATGAGGTCACACTTAGATCAGGACCGCTGCCACACAGTTCCCATTGCACCAGGCTCCAGAGCTCATTCTCAAATCCCCATAAGCTTTAAGTGAAAATAAATACATAGATCTTAGACAAACCTCGTAATAAAGCATGGAGAACAGTTACTTTCCCACCATTATAATTTAGGATATAAAGTGAGATTGAGAAGCCCATCATAGCCAAAAAGTGTCGCCCCTTCCCCTTCAGGATGAAGGATGTGGGCAGACAGGCAGGAGGGAGTGGGACTCATGCAGGAAGCGACGATCTGTCCATAATGGAAGCAGAAAGCTCAGCCCATAATGTGGGTCAGAACAATTATGGGTCAGAACAATGACTGAAAAGCAATGGCACTCGTAGAAGATGTTTCATCTTAGGGCCAGCCTTGTGAGGAACACTTTATTCCTTTTTTTTTTTTTTTTGTCTTTTGTCTTCAATCCCACTACCAGGGATTGAACTCACAACCGCCTGCTTGCAAGGCAGGTGCTTATGCCACTGAACTAAATCCCATTTCACAAACTGCAAACTGCACAAACTACAGTCTACCCACAAGAAGCTGGTTCTTGCTTTTAAACTACACAGTCTTCCCAGAGAAAGCTGTTCCCGCAGCACTAAGTAGTACTTTTCCAGACCCCATACCCAGGCTGGAGATTCTCACAGCAAGTCCTCCGCTCTCACGACTACCCCCTGGCAAGTGCGAAAGGGTTTGATTCAGGGACGTGTGGGGAAAAGGCCAGTTCAGTCTAGACTTGGCTCTCCCAGGAAGCCCTCTCTGAATGGTCACGTTGCATTTTAGTTTTTAAAAAAATCTTAATTTTTTTAAAGTTAATATATGCATTACAGGAGACAAAAAAACAAGAAGCAAAGAATAAAGTCATCTGCAGTCCTAAGCAGCCGAGCTGTGTTATTCTAGGTCCCGTGTGTACAGACTCGATGTGCCACTGTGTGGGCCTTAGACTGTATGCGGTGAGTTGTGCTTTTCCGCACATCGTGAATCAAAATCCCAAAACTACAAGAGTAGTTTCAATAACCAAGAACACATTACACCAACTCAATCTATTAGAAAGAAAAATTATAATCCTGCCTTTCTTGGGGGCAAAAATTTCATGGACCATAAAAATAGCAACAGGGGCTGGGGGTTTAGCTCAGTGGCATAAGCGCCTGCCTTGCAAGCAGGCAGTCATGAGTTCGATCCCCGGTACCAAGAAAAAGGAAAAAGACAAAAAAAAAAAAAAAAAAATGGCAGCAGGACCCCCAGTGGAAGTCTTGTCAAAGTTAAATTACAATACTGCATTTCCTTAATCCTCAATTTGAAATGAAACATAGAGCAACAGAGGACACCAAGCCATGTGCCTGAGAGTTACCAGATTTCTATGATTAAGACAGTAGTAGGTATGTTCCCACTGAATTATTAGGGTATTTCTACAGTATGGCCAAAAGATGAGCATACAGTGACCCCTTTCACCAAAATGTAAATATGAACACTTTGCACATCCCTCCTCATGTGCCTATTTCTGCCCCACTGCTGCCAGTCTAATGTTGACACACTGCCTAGAGGTGCTGCAACAATTTCAAGTCCAAGATGCAACTTTCCAATCAATTGTAACAAAAAGATTCTTAAGTGTTGTTGAACCCACTACCTCTAGATTTTATCATATGTTGTCCCCTCAGGACAGTGGTACAGCTTAGATGCTGTGCCATAGAGTGTGAACTTGGTATACAAGAAGCCTAAGAACTTTACCAAAAGTGCACGTACAGGCCTGTGGTTATAATCTAAAATTATTTTCCAAATACAGAAATTCTAGTAAAGAGCCTTACACCCTCACCCTCCCTCCTCCCTCTTCACCACTTCAGTGACTAAATTCAGGACCACATCTAGCTCCAAGAAGTAGCCTTAATAAAGGTCATTTCCAGAAGACAGGTCTTCCTAACAACTAACAAAAGAACACTCATACAGGGATTTTTCTGCTTCTTCTAACATAATTTATTTTCCTCATTCCTCTCTGAACTAGCACAAATACGTCTACTGCTCAGATCATTGATCTGATTATTCCATTTCCCAACGACAGTACTTCATTATTAATTTGAACAAAAGGACACGTACAAAACGTTGTTGATTATCTCTACTTTCCACATCACGCATTTGTAAATATCTAGAATAACTAGATGTTTCCAATTTGGACTCTAGATTGTCTACCACATACAGAATAGTGTTGGATAAACTATACACATGCATCGATGTGTCTAAAGGTGTATCTAAAGCTGTTTTCTAAACAGGGGCCTAAAAACTTCATCCCTTCCAACTTATTCTCTCCTTGTCACACGTGATATAGACACGTGTCACCCAAATGTGATTTTACAATTACACTTCCAAAAGTCCTTTTCAGAAGACAGCCTGTCTATGAAGTTCCACACGAAGTATACAAAAGGCATAGTTAGCACCCCTACTTTTGTCATACACTGGCAGCCTCTTTAATATCTAGTGACTAGATATTATAAAATTAGGGCTTATATGTCCAATATACATGCTGTTTGTGCAGGGTAGCAAAGTCACATGAAATTCATGTAGAATAAGCACAACGAATAAGCAGAAAATTTCTACCACACACTTAACCAAAACATTTTTCACAATTTCTTCCCTTCCATCTCCCCAACCCAGCAAACAAATACAGACAGTATACAGTTCAGAGGTTTAACTACAATCTTGCTTAAGCTGCACACATGTAACAGTAGTTGAAAGTGTCTCAAAAATAGGAGCATGCTAGTATAGAATCCTTCCCTTATCCACTAACTTGGGCTAAAATGCTCAAATTTCCAAGAGACAATCTTGCCTAGGAATTTTAACACAAAATGTACAAAATTTAACTCTAGTTTTATCAGCATTGGGAACCTCTTTAACGTTTAAGAAAACTAGATATTGTAAAAGGACTCACTTGTCCTCTGCATACCCTATATTGACAGCAAAGTAATCAAAATGCACAGACACAAGTGACAAAGGTGGCTGGCCTCACTACAGCACACTCGCATGGCACTCTGCATTTCCTCTCTCCCGAGAAGCAGTGCACAAACGCAACATGCACCTCTCAGGAGAGGTTTGCCTGTCTCCTCCCCCCCAAATAAGGCTTTACCTGAGTTCTAACAAAAAGAAATGTACAAAAATGTGCTATTTTACCACTTCTACTTTTTACCAGGTATCAGAGAATATATAAAAAGACCAGCAATTTCAATGAAGTGCTCAGCATTGCTAAACATGTACATATGCTCACGTACATGCATACATATATGTATATACATATATACTAATGAGGACTAAAATTTACATGCAAAACAAGGATTACATACGAATCACAGCTTCCACCTCCTCAGTCTGTGACTGGACCTTCTTGTCTTCTGCCTTCTGTTTCGTGTCCTCTAACACAGAACAAACGTGGGCCACTGTCAATCCTCCTGTCGCTTCTCCAGAGGGTCTAATGACTGCCATGTCAGTCACTTCCATAAGACGTTTCTTTTCTGTCATTTTTTTTTCCTAAACAAATGGGCATTTCCAAGATGGGCAGTTTTTCTAAGTACTTTATCACAGGTAGGCAACATTTTTCATTTATAATGTCCACATGCAGGAGGTTTTCTTTTAAAGGGTTGGAGGGATGTTGAGAGCAACTTTTTCATATTATGCGCACAGACCTTCTAAAAATGGTCAGGAAAGCTTCCCAAAAGGCACTGGGTATTTCCAAGCAGCCGAACGAAGGTGGATGCCACTTACAGCTTCTCTTTGGTTACCACCACTGCCCGCTGGCCCTTCCCCGGTCCTCGGCCAGGCCTCCCTCACCTTCCCGGCCTTTATGAGTCTGAGTGGCCAGGAGGTGCGGCCTTCTCCAGCCCCGACCTGTCAGGCACCCGAGACTGAGCCTGCGCGGTTCCCTGGCCGGAAGTGGATCTGCGTGCTTCTGTGACCGGAAGTCGATCTGCGCACTTCCGTGACCGGAAGTGGCCCTCCGCGGGCCTGGCTCCAAGGCCTGCGCTGCCTTCAGGTCGTCGAAGTGGGTCAGGGAGCTGCTCTCCTGCGCTTCAAAGCCTGAGCCCAAGTAGGGCAGGTCACAAGGGATCCAGGCCCACAGAACCCTGACAGGGTGGCCACACCGTGCTTCTGCCCACTCTCCGTGGTCCAGGCTGTGAATCTCTTCACTGGGCCCCACAAGCACTGACTGCATTCCTCCTGAATTAGCACTTGGACAAAAGTTTGGAAGTACCTATTTATATGTACTGAAGGAGCCAGTCTGGACTAAACAGAAACCATTTTGAAGCTCTTCGCCTTGCTATGCTTTTTTATCACCTGAGTAACCATGGGCCAATGAGAACCTGTAAGCACAGCTACACCCTATTAATTCCCAATGACTATTCAACCCTTCTTGACAAACAACATCCGGTTCCTTGCACCGTTTCAAGCCCTGTCCTGGACAGATAGCCACAATCCTTTCTACTGAATGCTCCCCTTCAAAAGTCCCATTGTGACTTTTTCCTTCAACAACCCTCCTTTTCTATGTTTACAATACTGTAAAGACTTTCCATGAGAGTATGAGAGTTGCTAGTCTGGTGTCTGGTGCCAGAACAGTCCCTCTTGGGTTTGCTCTGAAATAAACCCATACTATTGTGCTCACACCTGTTTCTTTTCCTTTTTTAATAGCATGTGAATTTCCCAAAAAATGATGATCTCTGTATGACAACACAGATTGTCTTCCTTGTCTTCTCAAAAGAGTAACCAGTGTATACCAACTGCTAAAGAACATATGTTATTTTGTCTATTGATTGACTTTATTTTTTCCAAAGCTTAATGTTAATTAACGGCACATAAGGAAAAACCTAGAGACTCAGACTGTCAGAAAGACTAGATTAATTTCCTAGATGTACAGGTAGGCTGAAATCAAGAGTGGTATCTGTGAATACCTGAAGTGGGGGCTAAGTGGATTGGGGATGAGGGTCATAGTCCCAAGGAATCAGGATGAATATTGAGGTCAGAGCCGCAAGGATGATCAGCACAGCTGTGTGGATAGAGCTGGGTCTTCCAGGATCAGGGAGACTGAGGGTCTAGGTCGAATTTCTTTATGACCATCGATTCTTGTTTGCTGAGGACAGCATGGATTCCGTTGTTTGTAAAGGACGCCGTATTTACTGGAAAAGTGTTTCAGAGGTGAGACCTGACACATTTTAAATTTTCTGTTTTCACTGCTTACTCAGCCACTCTACAGACTTGTGCTGGGTTAAAGTATTAAACATGAGGGCAATAACTCAAGGGCATTGCCTGTAAACAGGCGACTGAGGTCTTCCTAAAGAAAATGGCAGTAAAGTCTGGCACAGCTGGAAACAAAGGACCTTGCATGGAGACAGCACTGTGTTAGCAGTAGACAATAAAAGATGGTTTCTCTTGTGGATCTAACTTAAAAATAGTGATTTATCCTTGAGAAGGTAAAGGCCTCTGAGCTAGAAGCCATATGAGCCTAGACCTTTTCCTGCCACTTGAGACACAGCAGTCCAAGGGAATAACATCCTGTCCTTACCAAAAACAAACTAAATCTTCCAACTATAATCAACAACTTGGTAGTAAAAAGCAAACAAAACCAGATGGGTTGGGGAATGGAAGAAGTGGAAAGCTAGTGGATGTCCAGGTGGGGACCTGACCCCCGGAACTAATGGCTTACAGTGGCTAAAGTCCAGGAGCACTAGAAGTCGAACTAGCACCCAGAGCAGAATGACAAGAAACTATCACCTTCCAGGACACAGCACAAAGAGAAAGGCACCCACAAAAAAGAAACACAAAAGGAAGAGATATTCTGCGTAGTTCTATTAACTTCAGGAAAGAAACACAACTAAAATGAGAAAACAGGCAACAAATGGCTACAAAAATACATAATTCTCCCAAAGCCAATTCCACAGATATTA
Source organism: Cavia porcellus (assembly GCF_034190915.1). Lineage (NCBI taxonomy): Eukaryota > Metazoa > Chordata > Mammalia > Rodentia > Caviidae > Cavia > Cavia porcellus. Next base: position 4,160,627 of record NW_026947502.1, read on the forward strand.
AAATGGATGAAATTCCAGGCAATCAACTTTAAAAATTGTTAATTAAAATGATGAATGAGATCAAAGAACAGACAAGCAACTGAATGAATCAATTACTGGAATGATCACTGATCTCAAAGAGTACACAAAAAAGCAGCTGGTTAAATTAAGGAAGACAGCTGGGCATTAATCCCAGCACTTGGGAGGTGAGTTTGAGAGCAGCCCGGGCTACAAAGTGAGCTCAAGGCCAGCCTGAACTGCATAGAGAGACCCTGTTTCAAAAAGACAAAAAAAAAAAAAAAACAAAAAACAAATTAATTAAGGAAGACAGGTCAGATATGAAAGCCTACTTCAGTAAAGAAGAGAAAATTAAAGGAATAAAGATAAGAAAGGAAGAAGTTGAATTATCATTATGATAGTCTACATAGAAGACTCCCAAAACACCAACAAACTTCTAGACTTAATAAGCAAATTCAGCAGCATATCTGGTACAAAGTCAATACCGGAAAGTCAATATTGGAAAGTACCTGTAAACAAATAAACTCCCTGAAAGAGAAATTAGGGAAGCCATACCCTTTCATAATAATTTTTAAAAAAAAAAAACTAAAATACTTAGGAATCAATCTCACAAAGTAAGTAAAAGATTTATACATTTAAAATTACAATACTGTGGCAAAATAAATTGAAGAGGAATTCAGAAAATGGAAAGATATCCCCGGTCATACTCCCAAAACTGTTATACAGATTTAATGCAATCCCAATCAAAATGACAGCACCATACCTCACAGATCTACAGAAAACATTCCTAAAGGTCATATGGATCCATAGGAGAACTAGAATAGCAAAGGCGATCCTGGGAAACAAAGGCAAGCAGGAGGGATCACAATCCCAGACTTGTACTTACACTACAAATCTGTTATAATAAAATCAATATGGTACTGGCAAAAAAATAGACCTGAGGATCAATGGAACAGAATAGAAGATGCAGACACAACTACAAATACAGTAGCCCCTTATCTTTGACAAAGGGGCCAAACATGTTCACTGGAAGAAAAACAGCCTCTTTAAAAAGTGGTTTTGGAAAAACTGGCTCAAAGACTTAAACTAGACTCACGTGTATCCACCATGCACTAAAGTCAAAATAGATTACAGATCTAAATATTAAGACAGAAACAGTAAACCTACTGGACAACACTTTAGGTAGAAATCTTGAGGACACAGGGATAGGCAAAGAGTTCATGCACAAAAACCAAACTGCACAGAAAGTACTTCAAAGAACCAAAAACTGAGGTCTCATCTTATTAAAAAGCTTCTGCACATTGAAAGAAATCAAAAACAGAGTGAAAAGAAAACTCACAGGTTGGGAAAAGATTTTTGCCGACTGTCCCTCAGACAAAGGACTTTTATCTAAAACATATAAATAACTGAAAAAAATCAGGACCCCAAATTTAAAAACCCAGTCCAAAAATGGGTACATGAGATGAATACACACTTCTCAGATAAAGAAATACAAATGGCAAATAACTATAGGAAAAAATGTTTGACATCACTGATCACTTGAGAAATGCAAATTAAAACAGCTCTGACATATCATCTCACTCCAGAAAAAAATTGCTAACATCAAGACATTAACCAATAAAAAATGCTGGTTGGGATGTGGGGAAAAAGAGATCCTTCTCCGTTGTTGATGGGAGTGTAGACTGGTACAACCACTGTGGAAATCAGTGTGGAGAGTCCTTAAAAAATTAGGGTTAGAGGTTCCATTCCACCCTGCTATTCCCCTTCTGGGTATTTTCCCAGGAGAATTAAAAACATCATACCACAGTGATATATGTGCACCCATGTTTATAGCCACACAATTTGTATTAGTCAGATCTTGGAAACAACCTAAATGACCATCAACTGAGGAATGGATTTAAAAAAGGTATGGTATTTTAATAAATGAAATACTACTCAGCTACAAAGAACAATGAACTCAGGGCTTTTATAGGTAAATGGATGTAACTAGAAACTGTACTTATATATGAAATAAGTCAGATTTGCATGTGTAAACACCATATTGTCTCGCTAGTGTAAGAAACAGAAGATTAAATAAGGTCCAAAAGTTATAATAGATATAGTAAAAGGGAAAGTAATTGTCAAAGGGGAAATTATATTGCATGCCTATATGTGGTAATCTGAGCAACTATTTTGAAGATAACAATATGCAAGATAATAACCATTGTTAAATTCCTACCATCTTGTTTTGAAATCCTTTATCACTATGGTTTTTGTTGTTGTTGTTGTTGTTGTTTTTTGATTGCTTGCTTCTTGATTTTTTTGAGGATTTTTTTCTCTTTAAAATAAAAAATAGTCTCCAGAGATCCAGCCTTGGAGGGACTCAGGCAACTTATTCCCCCGCCCTCTTGGTAAGCGTCTGCAACGCGGGCCAGGAGGAGAACAGAGCTCCAGAGATCCGGCCATGGAGGGACTCAGGCAGCTTATTCATCGCCCTCTTGGTTAGCATCTGCAGCTTGGGCCTGGAGAAGAACCATTACCTGTGAGCCTACTGCCCCGTGAGCTGAAAATCAAGCACCCTTCTCCCACCTGCCCCCTCCCCCCTTAGCTACTGGGGATAGATGTTTCAACATCTCTTGGGAGGATGACCATATGCATTTTAGCAAATATGGGGGATTTCCTTCTATCTTCTGTTTGAAGGCATAGGTTGTTTTCACTGTTTTGTTATGTTTCTTTTGCTCTATTCAGTATTTTCAATTGGTTTTTACAATGTTCTATTTTTGGTTTGATTTTACAATACGTGATTGACTGGACAGCTATTGTTAAGTTAAAGAGATATACCATAGTACTTATTACTACTATCCCAATATCCTACTGTGAAATCCTGTACCAATTTCACTGCATTGTCTCGATTGGCTTTGTTCTGTCTTGTGCTGTTGCATTTTTACTACTTTCAAAATTAAAAAAATATATATACATGTTAAGACTCATGCATGTGTAGAATCTATAAACAGTTTATTTTTTTATTTTTTTAAATTTTATTTAAGGAGAAAAGAAAAAAAAAGCAGGGAAAGGGTACAAGTTATACAGATTTACAGAAAAAAAATGAACAGTAGGAAATTACTAGTTAATGGATTACATATTGTCATCTTAGAAATAATTGTTCAAGTCACAAAATTAAAGCTTGTAAAGTGGACATTCCATCAATGATACTGCAAACAGTTCTGTTCATTGATCCAATAAAACTCTGTGATATCATTTTCTATCTTATACACTTAAATATACATGCAGTTATATAGTTTGGAGCACTTTCTTTTCCTCTCTTTTGTACCATGACTATTACACATTTTGGGTTTCATTGCTCCCACGGTTCTTATTACTTTTTTGGAAGAGAGTAAAACCAAATGTGACATAACAGAACAGAATCGGTCAAGTCAAAAGGGTGGACATAATAGATAATGTAAAAACATAATACAAGGTGATCAACAATGGTTACCATAATGCCTCCCGCTATCTCTAATAGAATTGCCTATATCATTAGTTATAATACAATTGAACAAAACAGTAAAGAATAAAACCAACAAAACCAAAACATTGGAGACATTGTAGGTCTTCAAAAGCAGATAAAAGTCAACAAGAATGGGCGTCATAATGAATCTCATTATCTTCACAGCTGATGCCTAAACTTTCGAACCTGATACTATCCAGCAAAACAGAATAGGGGAACATCAGTTAAAAGCCAGATGGTGAGAGTAATACAGGGCTTTAAATCAAGGTAATGAAAAGTCAAAGTGGGTTACTATAATATATCCTGCTATTTTTTTTCCTTTAATTAAAAGGATAAAGATAAAAAAGTAAATAATGGAGTGGAGATTGAGATAAAAGAGGGCATAACAACGAAACAGTGCAGATCAAAACATAACCATTTAAGCAGAATAGTGTTTCACCACCAGATAATCCTAACCTAAAAGTAGTTACCATATTGTTTCTTTCTTTGAAATCCTTGAGTACAACTTCGTATACTGTAGCATTAAGTATATCAAAACAATGTAAAACCATTCAAGAGAATGACAGCATTACAGAGTATTTAGAATCGACTAACAAAATGAACAATGGTTTCTGTATAATCTCCTTGTCTTTAAAAGGTTTTTGCTTATACTATCGTACATAATACTATCCAGTTTTTGCTTATACTATCGTACATAATAAAATCCAATAAGATACAGCCTATTTAGACCATTGGAGACAGAAGGACAAAAGCTAGATGAGACTTCAAAACAAGATGATACTAAATCTGTATTACCTATTAAGATGTCATTTTCTCCAAAATAGCTGTTCCTATCATCTAATCGTCTCTGCCTCATTTCTGTTAAGCTCTTTTTCTGTCCGTAGCTGTCAGTTTGTCTTCTTCATTTTGTTCTCTGCTCCATTCGTTGTGGCCTCTCTGCCATTATTTCTGGATTCTTTGTATTTTTCTTTTTTTAGAATATCCTGCAATACTCTCTGTAGAGTTGAATTGGTGGTTGCAAATTCCCCCAGTTCCTCTTTATCCTGGAAGCACCTTGTTTTTCCATCAATTTCCAGGGACAGTTGTGCAGGATATCTCAATCTTGGCTGGAGATTATTATCTTTCAATGCTTGAATTATTTCCCCCCACGCTCTTCGTGATTTGATGGTTTGTGCAGAGAAATCTGCTGTAATTCTGATGGGTGTTCCCTTGTAAGTGGTCTGTTTCTTGTCTCTTACAGCTTTTAATATTCTGTTCTTGTATTGAATTTCTGGAATTTTTATTATTATATGCCTGGGTGTTGCTCTGTTTGGGTTGTAGGTAGCTGGGGTCCTGTATGCCTCATACATCTGAGTATCTTTACCTTTTGCTAAATTAGGAAAATTCTCCTGGATTATTTCTGTGAGTAGCTTTTGTAGTTCACTTGTTTGTGTCCCTACTTCTTCTTTTATGTTCTTAATCCTTAAGTTATGGATCCTCTTATCATCTTCTTGTCTTTGTATTATTGCTGTTTGTTTCTTTGTTACTTTTAAGAAGTTTTTCATTTCATTCTCCCATATTACAAGTCTGCCCTCCAGTTCAGATAGTCTGTCCTTAGTTTCTTTCAAGCTGTTATGCCAGTCTTCTATAGACTTTTTAGTATCTTGGTAGTCCCTTTGAACCTGCTTCACGTATTCTATGCTTTCTCTGTTTTCTCCATCAAACAATTCTCCCCTTTTTTTCTGTTCTTCCATTCCACCACCTGTTTTTTCTTGGGTGGTACTTAGCATTTCTCTAACTATTCTGCATACTTCTAGCTTCAGGTCATTGATAACTTCATTCCTGAATTGGTCTATGAGGCTCTCTATATGGTGCCTTATGTGTATTGGTGTGGTGTCTGCTATTGCCTGTTTCTCAGAATTGGAGGCCGAGGAGCCTTTCTTGTTGCTGCCTCTTCCCATGCTGCCTCTTCTTCTCTGTTCCTTATATATGCAAGCTTATATAAGAGGCCCAGCTTCTCTCCCCGTCAGCCACAGCCTGATCGAATTGCGCCGGTTAGGTGTTCCCGCTCACCGCTGCGCACCAGGGAGTTACGGACCAGGCAGCCTACGCGTCTCCCCTCCCGGCCACCGTCAGGCTCTGCGATCTGGGTTGGGACAGTCTACCAGGTCCGCCGGCAGCGTCACGCAGGCCAGGCACTTTTCACCAATCCCGCCCGAGAGGGGGATGTGTGACTGGAGTCGCCACCGCACCCTGCTCCCGCAGGACTGCTCGGGCCCAGAAAGTCCTCTGCTGGAGTCAAACTGTGGTAGAGTGTCAGTTTCTCTCACTCACCTCACCACAAGTCAGTGCACGCCTCCCTGCCGTTCGCAGATTGCCGTTCTCAGAGCTTCCGCGCGTCTCTCTCCTTGCCGCGCCCTGTAGAGGCAGCCAGCCGCCGCGCGGCGGGAAACCCAAATCGCGGCTTACAATGGCGTGGTTCCAGCCTCCACACCGAGTCTTTTCTGTTCCTGTTTTAGCAGCAGGACTGCATTCCAAGTTGGCTTCTCTCAGCCCAGTTCGTTCCTGAGTCAGCAGAGCATATCTCCACCGACTTATGTCTCCTTAGTCCGCACCATTCCTGGCTTCTGAGCCGAGTCTTTCAGAGAGCCTCCGGTAGTTGCTGTTATCTGTCCGCCATGTTCTCCCGGAAGCTCTCCGAATCTATAAACAGTTTATGAGAACTGATCTTATGACAATTGATGAAATGAACAGATACTTTGAAGAAAAGGAGACACTAAAATAGCCAGTGCTGATCCTGGAGTGTCATAATGTGAAACCCAGCAATAGTGTTATTCTTTGTTCAGAGTGATATTAACCTGCTTGGGTTTATTCAAAGTCAACATAATTGAAGATATGGATAACTGCATATATGTTTAAGTCTATAGGGATTGATAACCATATTTCTAAGTTTTTGTTGGATAGTTGAACAGAACTGGTTGCAATCTCACTGTTTGAATCTCCACTTTATGTGCTCCACTTTAGTATCTTGAATAACTATTTGTAAGAGGACAATCTATAATCATCAACTAGTGATTTCTTACCATTTATTTTTTCTTTGAAGTTATGTATTATTTCTACCCATTTTTGTTTTTTTAGTCTTTCTTTAAATTCAGTTTTAAAAAGAAGACACTACAGTACCCAGTACTGATCATGGAGTGTCATGATGTGAAATCCAGCAATACTATTATTCTTTGTTCAGAGTAATTTTAACCTGCTTTAGTTTGTTTAATCTAAACATAAATGAAGATATGGATAACTGCATGTGTGTTTAAATGTATAGGTTTGACAACCATGTTACTAAGTTTTTGTTGGACAGTTGATTAGAACTTTTTGCAGTCTCTCTGTCTGAATTCCCACTTTACATGTTCCATTTTTGTACCTTGAACAACTATTTGTAAAACAACAGCATCAACTAGTGATTTCTTACTGTTTTTTTTCTCTGAACGTATGTACTATTTCTACCTATTTTCTGTTTTGTTTAATCTTTCTTTAAATAAAAAAATAGAAGTTTTTAAAAAAAGAAATAAGCAGAAATCTTAGAATGAAAATCTCAGTAACACAAAATTTCAATTGAAGATCTAGGCAATGGACTATATTGGTCCAAAGAAAGAGTATCAACTTGAATCAGAAGCTAAAGACAAGGGAGAAATGCTAGACCCTTCTGATAGTATCAAAGAAGAGCAGATAAACAACTCTAAGCAGACTATAAAAGAATTCCTAGAAAAACTGAAAGAAATAAGATTACTGAACTGGAAGAATGCATTGAAAAAGAGGCTAGTGGATTTTAAAATCCACTTACCAGAATTAAAGCAGAAATTTTCCCAAAACTGAGGAATGAAATGGAGGCAGGTAAAGGAGGCATTTACAACCCCAAATAGACACACCTGTAAAAGAACCTTTCCATGGCATATCATAGTTGAAATATCAGAAATCCCGGGTAAAGAAGTATTGTTAAAAACCATCAGAAGAAAGAGCCAAATCACCTACAGGGAAAACACATCAGAATAACAGATTCCTCAAAAGAAACCTTAACGGTTAGGAGCATTTGAAATGAATTTTTCCAAGCCCTAAAAGAAAATAATTGCCCATCCAGATTACTATCTCCTGCAGAGATGTTCTTCAAAATTGAAGGAGAAATAACTCACTTTAGGGTGACATCTAGCTGTCCAGGATACTGGACTGGACTGCCTGACAGATGCTGAGTATACCCCATTTATGGATGGGAGTAACTCTGCTGGAATAGAGTCTGACAGGCTAGAGATATGCTGTGGTCACCTTGGACAAAGTTATTTTGGCCAAAGCTCTCCTGCTACTGTCTCCTGCTGCTGTTTGGAAACCTGCCACGGATGACACTAAACCTACTCTCTTAACCACCCTTCAGGGATCCAACTGACTGAAACATCAACCCCAGCCAGAAAAAATACTTTACCCAGTATTCCTGGAAGATCAGAGCCAGACCTGCCTCCACCATTTACTCTGCAAGCTCAAGCCACAGCACTGGCACCTGTACCCCTGCAGCCAGCTCAGGCTTCAGTGTCTGTGTCACTGGCCCTGACCTCATGCAATAGAGTGGACTCTCCTCATTTAAAGATATACAGATAGACTACACAGAAATAAAACCTTACACGGGTTATAGATTCTGTTAGTGCTCACCTGCACCTGCTCAGGCTGGCCCAAGACATTCCCTACCTGCACTGAAAAGGCAACAGAAGTCTAGGGGACCCTCATACCAGCTACGCCTGTATAAATACTCCTACACACACATACGACCTGGTAAATATTACCTCCCTCTACAAGTTTCAGAGATCCAGAGTTAGAACCACTGGAGAATTTACCTGGACTAGACAGCTCACTCTATAGAGACTATGTAGTCAAAGCCCTGCTCCGGTCCCTGTGGATGCTGACCAGTCCACGCATAGCTAAAACCTGAGGACTTCATTCATATAATTGTGCCAAACCTCTTCCCTTCCATTTTTGTGTCTTTTTCCGTCTGCTTACCCCGGTCCTTGCTTTCCCACCCACTGCTAGCTGCTAGCTTGTCTTACGCTCTATGGACAGTTGCCCCAAGAAAACAAAAACAATCAGTCAAACACTTGACCAAGACTTGACGAGCATCCAAGACACCCTGAACACTCTCCTAGATCGGATTAACTCCCTCACTAACTTCCCAGAGTAATGCTACACAACAGACAGGCCTCGATCATGGCTAACTAGACCTGACCCTGCTTAGCTTCTGAGGATCAGACAAGGTCGGACACATTCCAGGTAATATGATCATAAACAGTTCTTGACACTTTATGGAGTTCTGGAAGTTCTCTTCAACAAGATCTTCACTAAGTGTGCTAATAAACCATGGTGAAGGCTGCGGCCAAGCGCCGGGGGAAAGACGGACTCATAAAAATCTTAGTGTGTGCCTTACCCACTTTATTCATGGATCTCACACTGTGCATCTTCTGGCTCTTCCGCAAAGATAACAATGCTCATGAAATGCAAACATTTTGAGTGGATTCAGAACATCAAGGGAGCCCCAAAAGCACAACTAAAGATACTCGTAAAAGAGGACTTGCAGAACTGTTTCAGAAGTTGGCAAGCACAGGGGGAGCATTCAAAGCTAAGGGGAGAATTTTGAGGCAGATTAATGGTAATGCTGCTTCTCCTGTAATATTCAAAAATTCATTGTTTTTTAACTTTATTTTTTGTTAGTACATATTATGTTAGTTATGTTATGTTATGTTATGTTATGTTATGTTATGTTATGTTATTATATATTTGTCATGTATAGTGATCACATTCATTGTAGGAAATTGGTACCTGTTCATCACATATCTTGATTATCCTTTTTTCCCATTTCCCTCCCTTTCCTTCAACCCTTCTTCCCTCCTCATTTATAAAAGCTTTGCTTCCATTTTTCCTTCCATCCTCATGATTTCCCTTCACTTTTTTCCTTTCTCCTCCCCCCCTCCGTGTTCCCCTTCCCATCTGAACATGTTCCTCCTCCTTCCCAATGCCTGTGTTCCATTGTGCTTCTTATTTACTCTGGGTCTCTCACACAAGAGAAACAATGCGATATTTAAACTTTTATGTCCAATTTATTTCACTTAACATTATTGTCTCAAGATCCATCCATTTTCCTACAAATGACTGAAGTTTATCGTACTTTATGCCAGAGCAGTACTCTTATGTATAAATACCTCATTTTCTCTGGCCATTCATCTGATGATGGCCTTATGGATTGTTTCCAAGATTTAGCTATTATAAATTGTGCTGCTATAAACATCGGCATACATGAATATATTATTGTGGAATGATGCTTTTAACTCTTTCAGGAAGATACCTAGAAGGGCAATAGCTGGGTCAAATGGAATCTCTACTTTTGAGGAATCTCCACACTGATTTCCATAGTGGTTGCCCCGGTTCACACTCTCACCAACAAAAGAGAAGAGTTCCTTTCACCCACAGACACTGTGCCAACATTTGCTATTGATTGATTTCTTGATGATAGCTATTTTTTCTAGAGGGAGGCAGAATTTCAGTGTTGCTTTAATTTGCATTCCTCAGATGACCTGCGATGTTGAGTATTTTTTCCATAGATTTATTTGCTCTTTGTATTTCTTCATCTCAGAAGTATCTATCCATTTCAGATTCCCACTTTTGGATTGGGTCTTTAAATATTAGGGGAGTGTGAGTCCTTTGTCTGAGGAGTCACAGCTGGGTCAAATCTGGTAAAAATATTTGCAATCCCCATGGGTTGTCTCTTCATTCCATTGATGGTTTCATTTGTTGGGCAAAGCTTTTTAATTTGATGTGATCCTAGTTGTTGATTCCTTGTAATATTTCCCGTGTAGTTGGGGTTTTGTTCATATGTTCATATGATCTTTGCCTACACTAGTCTTCTAGAATTTCTTATATTCTATCTTCCAGCAGATTCTTTCTGTTTCTATATTTAGATATTTCATCCATTTCGGTTTCAATTTAGTGTATGGTGAGAGATATGGTCTAAGTTCAGTTTTCAGCAAGTGGAAAGTCAGTTTCCCAAGCACCATTTATCAAAGTGACCATCTATCTCCCAGCAAAGGTGTTTGGTCCCTTTATCAAAGATAAGATAGCTGAGTGTGCTGGAGTTGTTTCTGCACCTTCTATTTTCTGTTCCATTAACCCTTGGGCCCCCCCTTTTTTAGCAGCCATGCTGTTTTTATCAGGGGAGCTTTATAGTGTAACTTCAAATCAAGGATTGTGATGCCCCTATATTGCCCTTGTTGCCCAGAATCGATTTTGCTCTTCTAATTGCAAACTTGTTTTGGGATTGTTTTCTCTGGTTCTATGAGTTATGCTAGTGGTTCCAAATGAATTTTAGGATTGTTTTCTATTTTTGTGAATCATACTAATGATATTTTGATTGAGAATGCCTTAAATCTGTATAACAATTTGAAAGTATGACCACATATTTGTTTTTCCTATCCAAGAACAGAGGATATCTTTAATTTCCAGATATCCAATTTGATCTATCAATATATAGGTCTTTCACTTCTTTTGTTAGATTGACTCCTAATTATTTCTTTTTAAATGCTATTACGAAAGGCATAGTTTCCCTAAACTCTTTCTCAGTGAGTTCATTGTTTGTGTTCAGGAATGCCAGTGATTTTTGAGTGTTGATTTTGTATCTAGTTACATGACCAAATTTGGCTATTGATTGCAGGAGTTTTTTGGTGGAGTTTTGGGGAGCTTCTATGTAATTATCATGTCATCAGAAAATAATAATAACTTAACTTCTTTTTTTCCTATCCATATTCTTTTTATTTCTTTCTCTTATAATGTTTCCAGAACTATATTGAACAGGAGTGATAATAGTGGCCATCTGTGTCCTGTTTCTGTTTCAGCTTTTTATTACTAAGTATGATATTGGCTGATAGTTTGTCACAGATGGCTTTTATTGGACTGCGATAAAGACTTATTCCAATTTTCCATAGTTTCTAATTATGAATGGGTGTTGGACCTTGTTGAATGATTTTTTTCTGATTAAAATGAATAGATGGTTTTATATCCTTGGTTATGGCAATGTGGTGATTTCTTCTGAAGTGCAAAAACTTTTTAGTAATATGAGATACCAGTTTTTGATTCTTTGAAGTATTTCCTGTATGGCTTGCATTTTGTTCATGAATTCTCTGCCTACCCCTATGTCTCCAAGATTTCTACCTACCTTGTCTTCCAGTAGATTTAGTGTTTCTGTTTTAATATTTAGGTCCTTGATCTATTTTGACTTTAGTTTAGTGCATAGTGATAGGCATGGCTTTAGCTTTAGTCTTCAGCATAAGGAAAGCCAATTTTTCCAACATCACTTGTTAAAGAGGCTATTCTTCTTCCAATGAATGTTTAGCCCCTTTGTCAAATATAATGTGGCTGAGTGTCTTTGTAGTTGTGTTTTCATCTTCTAATCTGTTCCACTAATCCTCAGGTCTATTTCTTTGCCAGTACCATGCTGATTTTATTATTGTGGCTTTGTAGTATAGTTTCAAGTCAGGAATTGAGATGCCTCCTGTCTTGCCTTTGTTACCCAAAATTGCCTTTGCTATTCTAGGTTTCTTCTGTTTCCAAATGAATTTTTGGAATATTTTTGCTAGATCTGTAAGGTATGTTAATGGTATTTTAATTGGGATTGCATTAAATCTGTATAACAGTTTTGAGAGTATGGCCATTTTTACAATGTTAATTTTTCCTAGCCAAGAGAAAGGAATATCCTTCAATTTTCTAATATCTTCTTCAATCTCCTTTTTTAGAGTAGTATAATTTTCAGCATATAAGTCTTTTACATTCTTTGTTACATTGATTTCTAAGTATTTTATTTTTTAGATGCTATTGTGAAAGGTGATATTTCCATAATTTCTCTCTCAGGGAGTTTTTTATTTGTGTACAGGAATGCTTTGATTTTCGAATGTTGACTTTGTATCCAGCCACACTGCTGAATTTGTTTATTACCTCTAGTAGTCTTTTAATGGAGTTTTTTAGGTCTTCTATGTAAAGTATCATGTCATCTACAAATAATGATAATTTAACTCCTTCTTTTCCTATCTGTATTTCTTTTATTTCTTTCTCTGGCTGATACTTCCAGAACTCTATTGAATAGGAGTGGTGATAGGTGACATCCTTGTCTTATTCCTGATTTTAGACTGAAAACTTTCAGTTTTTGTCCATTTAATATAATGTTGGATGTTGGATTGTCATAAATGGCCTTTATGAGATTGAGGTAGGTACCATCTATTCTGAGTTTCTGTAGGGTTCTTAATCATGAACAGGTTTTGGACTTTATCAAAAGCTTTTTCTGCATCTATTGAGATAATCATGTGATTTTTATTTTTGGCTCTGTTGATGTAGTGTATTACATTTATTGATTTGCATATGTTAAACCATCTCTGCATTCTTGGAATAAATCCCACTTAGTTGTAATGTATAATCTTCTTGATAATTTGCTGCATTCTATTTGTCAATATTTTATTGAGAATCTTTGCATCAATGTTCATTAGTGAGACTGGCCTATAGTTCTTCTTTTTGGTTGGGTCTTTCTCTGGTTTTGGTATCAGCATGAGACTTGCCTCCAGTAATGAGTAAGGCAGGATTGCTTCTCTTTCAATTTCATTGAATAGTTTAAGGAATATTGGCATCAAATCTTCTCTAAATTTCTTATAGAATTCAACCATGAATCCATCAGGACCTGGGCTTTTCTTTATTGGTAAGTTTTTAAATCACATTTTCAATTTTGTTTGCTGATATTGGGTTATTCAAAATTGTTATATCTTCTTGACTGAGCTTTGGTAGTTCATATATTTCTAGAAATCTGTCCATTTCCTGTTTTCCACCCTATGTTGGTAGATATTTTCAAAGTAAGTGTTCATGATCTTTTGAATTTCCATGGCATCTGTAGTAATTTCCCTCTTTTCAGTCCTTATTGTGTGTATTTGAGTTTTTTCTTTCTTTGTCTTAATAAGGTTGGCTAGAGGTTTATCAATTTTGTTTACTCTCTCAAAACCCAGCTCTTTGATTTATTAATTCTTTGTATTGCTTTTTTAGCTTCAACTGCATTAATTTCTGCTCTGATCTTTACAATTTCCTCTCTTCTATGAGCTTTGGGTTTAACTTGCTCTTCCTGTCCAAAATCTTGAGATGTAGCTTTAGGTTGTTTATTTATGCTCATTCTGTTTTCTTAATGTGACAATTTATTGCTATAGATTTCCCTCTTAGGACTGCTTTCATTGCATCCCACAGGGTACAATATGTTGTGTCTGCATTTTCATAGAATTGTAGATATTGTTTCATTTCTTCTTTAATTTCACCTGTAACCCGCTGGTTGTTCAGAATGTTGTTATTTAATTTCCATGTATTTATGCAGGTTTTGCAATTTCTTTTGCTATTGACTTCCAGTTTCAGTGTGCTGTGGTCAGGTATTATGCATGAGATAATTTCAATCCCTTTGTACTTACTTAAGAACATTTTATGGGTTAATATATGGTCTATTTTGGAGAATGTCTTGTGTGTAACTGAGAAAAATGTATATTCTGATGTGGTTGGGTGGAACACTCTGTAAACATTAACTAAGTTCATTTGCTCACAGGAATGATTCAGTTCTGTTATTTCTTTGTTGACTTTTTGTCTAATTGATCTATCTCTCTGTGACAGAGGAGTGTTAAGGTTCCCTATTACAATTGTGTTCTTGTGTATTCGGTTTTTCACGTCCATTACTATTTGTCTTATATGCTTGGGTGCTCCTGTATTTGGTGCATATATATTTATAACTGTTAGTTCTTCCTCTTGAAGTTTTCCACTAACAAGTATGTAGTGGCCTTCTTTATCTCTTTTAATCATTTTAGGCTTGAAGTTCACTTTGTCTGCAAACATAATTGCTACCCCTAATTTTTTCCGGGTTCCTGTTGCATGAAATACTGTTTTCCATCCTTTGACTTTTAATCTATGGGTTTCCCTTTGAGTCAGATATGTTTCTTGTATTCAGAATATTGTGGGATCCTGTTTCTTGATCCATTCCATCAACCTGTTTCTTTTGATAGATGAGTTGAGGCCATTTATATTTATGAACTTAACTGATTTATACTGGATCAACTTTTTCATGTTAGTTCCTGTTTGTTTTCTGCTTTTCTCCCTTGTTTAATTTCTTGCCCTGCCTGGTGATTTCTTTCTTTTATTGTTCTGAAGATTGTCATTTTTATATCTATTTAGTAAGTCTTTCAGTACTCTTTCTAGGGTTGGTTTTGGTGAACATTAATTTTTTCAGTTCTTTGTCATGGAAGTATCTTGTTTCTCCATTAAATATGAAAGACAGTTTTGCTGAGTACATCAGTCTAGGATGAAAGTTGTTTTGTTAGGGCTTGAAATAATTCACTCCAAGCTTGTCTTAACTTGAATGTTTGCATTGAAAAGTCTGCCAAGATTCTAATGGACTTTCAGGTGAGTAGTGTCTTTTCTCTAACAGCTTTTAGTATTCTTTTTTATGCTGTATGTCTGGGATCTTGATTATTATATGTCTGTTATAGATTTATGTTGGTTGTGACTGTCTGGCATTCAATATGCCTCACTTATCTTCATATCAGACTTTCCCCCCATGTTTTGGAAATTTCCTGCTATTATATCTGTGATTAGTTTACCTATCTCATTTGTGTTAACTCCCGCATCTTCACTGATGCCTATTGATCTTATATTGTTTCTCTTGTCATCATTTTGAAGCTGCTGAATTGTTGTTTCATGCTGTTTATTGTTTTTAAAAGTTCTAATATTTCGTGATCACTATCTGCGATGCTGTCCTCAAGGTCCAAAATTCTATCCTCAGCTTCATTTCAATGTTTTTTCCAGCTTTCAATAGAATTTTTTGTTTCTTGGATGTCTCTTTGAATTTGTTTCATAGACTCTGCTTGTTTTCTATATTGTTCATTCAAAGTTTCAATCAATTTCCTGTAATTTTTATCTACTTCTTCTCTAGCTATGCTGAGCAGCTTGTTTACTAAGGTTGTTATTTCTGTCTTTACATGAGAAATTATTTCTGATTTGATTTCCTCTATAGCCTCATGAATTTTCTTCTTTATTTCATTTGCTATCTTTTCAGAGATTTCTGGTGTATGACTTAAGTCCTCTATTTCACTGTCACCTGTTTTTACTCCTGATGGACTAGATATTTGACATTGCATTTTGTTTTTCCATTTTGTCATTTTCACCTTTCGGGCTACTATTTGGTTTTTCAATCTCAATAGTCACAAGTGTTGGTAGTATGTGTCTTAGTATGTCCTATTGTGTGGTTGATGCTGGTCTGATTATTGAGTACCACAATGAAAAGGAGGGCTAATCACCTGAATTTCTCCTGTGGGTCCTGTTGGGTGAGTCCTATATTCTTCCTGAGCTCACTAGCCTAGGAGTATTGATGTAACCCTTAGTTCCTGCTTTTGCTATGTCTTCCAGTTATTACAGGTCACCAGATCTCCGTGTCTATATTGTTTGTCTCAGCTGAGACCCTACTATGTCACTGGGTGTCTCATAAGCTCTTTTAATTTTCTCCAAGTTGGTGGAGCCCTTATTGGAACACTTCTCAACCTGCCTGTTGTTCTCTGTGTGGAGGAAGGAGTCACCTACACTCTTACCAAGCTCTCCAATATCTTGCTGGAGCAAGCTTCGCTGCTGCTATTTACCCTCTGAGGACCTCTGTTTTAGGCACAAACTCACCATAATGATTGTAGCCTGCTGAGGTCTTCTGTTTGGGTGAGGGGTTACTGAGTCTCCCATCAACTCAGCAGAGTTAATCCACTGCAGGTCAAAGTTCTGGGAGAAGGAGTGGGAGCCAAAGATCAAGTACTTGGTCTAGAAGATGGGGAGAGTCACTGAGTGCAGCAGGTTGGCAGTGTGGAGTTCCTCCAGGCCAGCAGGTCATGCAGGAAGTATGAGGGGACACAGGTGCAAGGCCTGAGGGAGGCACAATATTCCTCCAGGCCAGTGAGGGTCATGCAGGAAGCATGTGGTGGCACAGGTCAGAAGGGCATGGCCTATTTTTTTAATCTATGTCTTCTTTAGAGGTAATTAGCAATTCTTTTATTATGTTTCTCATTTCTTCTTTTACCTAAGATAGTATTTTTGTTCTAATTTTTTCTAGAGCCTCATGAAGTTGTTTCTTTACATCAGTTGCCATCACTTCAGAAATTGCAGGTATGCAATTTCCGAGCTCTTCTGTGTTTACATCTCCTGGACCTGCTCTGCTTGGGTTGGTGGCCACAGACTGCCTTTTGTTTCTTCATCTTGATATAATCCTGGGCTCTTCTGGACAAGTGAGTAGTGGAGTCCCAGGAACTTCCTGCATTGGCTACAATTTCTCTGAAGTGAGATTCTGGTTCTTCTAGCCAGTGCTGGCTATGGGTATCTAATGGTGGCCATAGGGTGCCCTGGTGTAGGATTGTCTGCTGCTTTTCCCAGCCTGTGCTGGCTCCCTTATGGCTACTGGAGTGCATGTAGTGGCAAGGCTGACTGCCACCTCCAGGCTGAGCTGGTTACCCAGGAGAAAACCTCCACAAAGGCCACTGGAACACACACAGGGCTCAATCCAAGCAGTTTCCACTGGTCATCACCTAGTAGGAGCTGCTGGGGGAAGCTAGCAGCAGTTCTGATTTGGCCGGACACCAAAATGGCTCCCAGCCAATTGCTCTGTCCTGCAGAAGGACTGAGTGTTTTGTATTTACTGCCAGCCAGTGTGGTCCTCCATGTCTGCCTCTCTCCACCACTGCAGCAGCTCTCTGCAGCAACTCCAAGGTAGCCAGCCACCACTGTCACCATGATTCTGTATCCCCCCAGGTTCCAACAGCTCCTCTCACACAGTTGGTCAAGCACTGGGCAAAGACACTGTCAGTTACCGCCTTCCTCTTCATTTACGTTTTTCTTCTTACTCTTTCTGTGGGCTTCAGTTCTCACGTTAGACTTTTCCTGGGTCCAGGGGACCCACTTCCTTCCTTCTTGTCCTCCCCATGATGCTATATTCCATCATCTGGACTGTCTCTCAGAATGGCTGTTTCCTCTGCTGCTTATTACTCTGCCATCTTCCCAGAATTCCCCTTTGTTGATTTTTTTTGTTTAATTATCTATTTGTAACAGTCTGGCATTGAGGTCCCCCATTACAATTGTATTAGTGCTTGTCTGATTTTTCATATCTATTAGTGTTTGTTTTATATAGTTGGGTATGCCAGTATTTGGCATATTGTTTATGATTGCTATCTTTTCTTCTTGGATTGTTCCCTTAACCAAGATGTAGTGACCTTCTTTGTCTCTTCCTGTCAGTCTTGGCTTGATCCACTTTGTGTGCAAACAGAAGAATTATCCCTGCTTTCTTTTCAGGTTGCTGTTACATGGTATGCAGTTTTTCATTCTTTGACTTTCAGCCTTTGAATTTATTTTTAAATTAAATGTGTTTCTTTTATGCAGCATGTTGTTGGATAGCATGTCTTGGTTCCTTCTGCCAATCTGTTTCTTTTGATTGGTGAATTGGGGCCACTCACACTGATGTTTTAACTGATATGTAGTGACTTATCCTTGTCATACTATTTTCCTGGTGTTGGTTTCCTTTCTTTCTCTTCTACTTAATGGCTTGCCTTTCTTGGTGTATTCATTCTATTGAGATCCTTGGAATTGTTTTCTTCATTATATTTTTCTAGAATGTCCTTCAGAACTTCCTCTAGAATATTCTTTGTAAGGTTTGAATTGAACCTGACTCTCCTAGCCCCCAACCTGCTTGCCAGCAGAAGCACTCAGCTCTCAGCAGGGAACTCAGCTCAGCACCCAAGGCTAGCATCAGCAATCACAGAAAAGTAGATAAGACAGGACAAGGAATTTTCAGGTCCTGGGAACATCCGCAGACACTAAAAACTTTACAACTTACACTTCCAGGACTCTGCCCACTAAGATGCAAGACTCCAGAGAACTTTGACCACAGATGTTCACTGGAATCTTCCTGCCTAATGTCCCCTGTCTTCTCTTCATCTGTATAAAATGGTCACACTTCCATTTGTTGGAGGCAGATGGTCTTATCATGCTCTTGGCCTTTACCCAGGCACAATAAATTCCATGCATGTTGCCTTTACACAAGCCTGGTGGTCTCTGCTAGTACCCCTTCCACATATATTACATATGTTATATTTTTCAGTGCTGGTTTGGCAGTCATGAATTTCTTCACTTGTTCTTTTTTTATGAAGGTATCATATTTCTTCATCAATTTTGCAAGACAATTTTATAGGAGTACATCAATCTGAATTGGAGATTGCTTTCTTTTATGACTTGAAGTACTTCACTCTAAGCTCTTTCCAGGGTTTGTGTCAAGACATTTGTTGAGATTCTGATAGGTTTTCTTTTATATGTTATTGATTTCTTTTCTCTCAGCTTTTAATATTCTATTCTTGTGTCGAATTTCTGAAATCTTAACTACTATATGCCTTGGTGTAGTTTTTTTCTGATCATGACTATTTGGAGTTATGAAACATATGCTTCATTTATCCATATCCTGAGTTTTTAAATTTTATTTTCCATGCTTGGAAAGTTTTCTGCTATTACTTTTATCAACAGGCTTTTTAAATGCTCTGTGGGCTATCTTCTTATTCTTCACTGATCCAAATTAATCTTATTTCAGTCTTCTTTGCATCATCTACCAGCTGTTTGATTGATTTCTCATGGTAACTTACTGTTTTAAAGAAGTCTTTTATTTGGTGCTTGTCAACTACACGGATGTCTTCAAAATGTGATATTCTGTGTTCACATTGGTTGACTCTGATGCGTATACTTTCAGTAGTTTTTAATCCCCTGTATTTCTATTTGAATCTGTTTTATAAAATTGAGTTCTCTATGTTGGACATTTGTGGTTTTCACATCTTTCCTAAGCTCCTCTAATTTTTTTATCTGTATCAGCTCTAGATTCGCTAATATATTTTCATTATGATCATCTTTTTTATCTCAGCTTTGTTTTTGTCAAGAGATTCATTAATCTATTTTGTTACTTACACTGCAACCATTCCACAAAATTCAGCAAGGTGATTTTTTATTTCCCCCACCTCAATGCATCCTTGATTTGCCTTGAACAAGTTGAAGGTTACAGGTTGTACCTTCATCCAAAATTTTCTCATTTTTCTTAATTTTTAATGGTTGTTTTCAGCACTGAAGTTTGTAAATTGCTTACTGTAGGTAGCTACACTACTAGTATTGAGACTGCTTTAGTAAACAACCACTCCTCACAGATGTCTTCAAGACACAGTCAACCTTTGGCTTCTAAGTCTGTCCCAAGATTGTGCCTCTTCAATTTATTAGGGATGTAAGTTTGATGCCTATTTGGTCTAGAACCCAGTTCTCTGGTACTGAAACATAGTATCATTTATGACACAAGACAATCCAGGCATAGGAATACAAACTGATTGCAACTAAGCCATTTTGGCTAAAGTAACACAATCAGTAATAACACTAGCATCAAGCACATACTAGAAAATGACAAACTGATACCCATTAATTTGTAGTCTTTAATCACAGATACAAGATGTACAGTTATATAACAAAATCTAAAATGATAGATCAGAAAATCATATACAGTAAGTACAAACTCAATTGGCTGACTTTACTCTAAGGGAAGAAAATTCAAAAGACATAAGATAAAACAATAGAAAAATATAAGAAGACAAAGGATTAGAGGCAAGGATAAAGGAAAAAGGAAAATTACTCAGGCTCAGGAAACTGGTGAAGAAAATAGGAGAGAATGAAAAAACAACAACGTATCAAAACAAAAAACTAAAAACAATGTTCATATACACAAAAACAAACAGTTCAAAAACACCTCAAAGTTAGGGAAAAGTCAAAGTCAAATGGAAAAAAAAGAGCTAGATTTCTCAGCTGTGGTTATCTTCTAGAATCTACGGTTTTGTGGTAATGTCCATTTTAGAGCATGGTTTTGCTCTCATTGGTAGACAAAGGAGGCCGTCAGAGCCCAGATCCATGCTGGATAATCCCAGCAATGCTGCAGTAGGATTAGTGCAGGGTTATGGATGATCCTAGCAAGGCTATAGTAGGATTAGGATGGGATACTCTGTTCTGGTACTTTTTAAAAACTCTAATTAAAGACTAAACAAAACCGAAAATGGATAGAAATAATACATACTTTTAAAGAAAAAATAAACAGTTAAGAATCACTAGTCAATGATTACATACTGTCCTCTTACAAATAGCTCTTCAAGATACAAAAGT
Source organism: Cavia porcellus (assembly GCF_034190915.1). Classification (NCBI taxonomy): domain Eukaryota; kingdom Metazoa; phylum Chordata; class Mammalia; order Rodentia; family Caviidae; genus Cavia; species Cavia porcellus. The sequence goes on from NW_026947502.1 coordinate 4,181,379, forward strand.
GAAACATACAAAGTGGGGATTCAAACCGCAAGACTGCAAATGGTTCTGTTCAACTATCCAACAAAAACTTAGTTAATATGGTTATCAATCCCATACACTTAAACATAGATGCAGTTATCGATTTCTTCATTTATGTTGAAATTAAATAAACCATAGAAGGCTAAAATCACTCTGAACAAAGAATAATAGCATTCAAGCAGGCAGTTGTGAGTTCAATCCCCAGTACCGATGAGAAGGAAAAAGACCAAAAAAAAGAATAATAGTATTGCTAGATTTCACATCATGACACTACAGGATCAGCACTGGGTACTGTAGTGTTTTTTCTTCAAAGTATTGGTTCATTTCATCATGCATTATAAGATCAGTTCTCATAAACTGTTTATAGGTTCTACGCATGCATGAGTCTTAACATGTATTTCTATCCTTTCTATATTAGAGGGAGAAACAAAACAAAGCAAGACAAAACAAAACATATTCCGATAAACACATGAAATAAAAAAGGCATATAAAACCACTGTATAAGGAGTTCTACAATAGTTATTGTGTTGTCTCTTGTTATCTTCAATAGGATTGTCTACATCATCAGATATAGTATAATTGAATATAGCAGTACATAACAATATTAATAAAAACAAAACTTTGTAGATAGTGTAAAACTTCAAAAACAGGTAATAATCAAACCAGAATGGGTACCATAGTGTATCTTGTCATCTTCAGTGTAGTTGCCTATACTCTCAGACTTAATACTATCAATCATAACAGTTTTGAATAAAACCTGTCAATACCAAACAACAATCAAGCAAACCAGATTTAATTAAGATCAGTCATGATAAAAAAAAAGTATAAGTTATACAGGTCTCCAGATTAAGTTAATAGGAAATTAAAGAAGATTACTGCACTATATCCTGTTATTTTGGGGATAGCTGTCTGTGCCCTCAGTTCTAGTGCAAGTACACAAACTGGGACAGAATAAAATCTATCTACGCAGAATAGTGCAAGTAATGTAGGTTTTAAATCCTGATACACTATTAACAATATCTTCTACCAGCTTTTTAAAGACTATTCCCCTCCTTTCACTCCCCCAAGGTGCACTGTGCATTTTTGAGTCTCACCAACACCCTCAGTTTTTAGATTGGGGGGGCAACCTGCTATTTGCCTAAGTGGTTCCAAACCTTCTCCCTCCTGGACTTGATCTCTAGTTGTATTCCTTTATGTATTAAAGCCTGTCTTTCCAACCTATCCACAAATACTGGTCTAGTTGCCCTATTTGTCTCTTGTTCCCTGTCACATAGAGCATTGTTTTCTCATATCTGATTTTCGGTCCATAAACCCATTTTCAGGTTAATTATATTTCCTATAAAGAGCATCTTGGTGGACCCTACCTCTTAATCTACTCTGCCTGTGTTTCTCTTTTTTTTTCTTTTCTCCTTTTTTTTTTGAGTGTATCAAGGCCATCTATAGTAGAGGTTATAGCCAACCTTCTCTGCCTCATTTCTGTTCTGCTCTTTTTTTTGCCATTAGTTTTCTGATTTTCTTCATTCCACTTTCTGCTCCATTCATTGAGGCCTCTCTTCCACTGTTCCTGGAATCCTGATACTTTTCTCTTTCTCTCTAGAATGTCCTTCAATATTCTCTGTAGAGTTGGATTGGTGGTCGTGAATTCTCCCAGTTTCTCTTTGTCATGGAAGCATCTTGTTTCTCCATTAATTTTGAGAGACAGTTTTTCAGGGTACATCAAATCTGGGTTGGAGGTTATTTTCTTTTAGGGCTTGGAATACTTTGCTCCAATCTCTTCTTGATTTGATGGTCTGCGTCAAGAAGTCTGCCTTGATTTTGATGGGTTTTCCTTTATAGGTGATCTGTTTCTTTTCTCTGACAGCTTTTAATATTCTGTTCTTATATTGAATTTCTGAGATCTTGATTATTATATGCCTGTGTGTAGCTCTGTTTTGGTTGTAGGTGGTAGGAGTTTTGTATGCCTCATGTATCTGAATATCATTTCCTTTTCCTATGCTTGGGAAGTTTTCCTTAATTATTTCTGTGAATAACCTTCATAGTTCCTTTGTTTGTACCCCTGCTTCATTCACATTCTTTATTCTTAAGGTATAGATCCTCTTGTCATCTTCTAGTCTTTGTATTGCTACTGCTTGTTTCCTTGTTATTTTTAAGAAATTTTTCCTTTCATGATCCAACATTTCAAACCTGTCTTCCAATTTGGACACTCTATCCTTAGTTTCTTTCAAGCACTTTTTCCATTTTTCAATGGAGTTTTTTATTTCCTGGTAATCTCTTTGAATCTGCCTCATGTATTCTATGTTTTCTTTATATTCTTCATCAAACATTTCTCTCCTTTTTTGTGCTCTTTATTCTTCCATCTGTGTCTTCTTGAGAGGTGCTTAGCATTTCTTTTATTAATCTATTTCTATCTTGCTTTACTTGGTTAACTATTTCACTTTTGAACTTGTCTATGAGGTCCCGAAGATATCTCTTTATGTCCACTGATGCCATGTCTGCTACAGCATGTTTGCTGTCCTCAATCTCTTTTATATTTACCTCTCCTGGATTAATGTTGTTAGAGTTAGGGGCTGGGGACTTTTTCTTGTTGCTTCCTCTTCTCATATTTTTTGTTCCTTCCATACAGGCATATAGAGGAGGTCCCAGTCCCTTTCCTGTTGGTTACAGTTCTTCTGAAGCATACTGGATAAGTGATCCTGCCCACTCCAATGTGCTATTGAGATGCAAACAGGGGTGGCATATGCTGGCCCCTCCCTTCGTGGTCAGTCAACCTGCTGAGGCCTTCACTGCTTTACCATGCAGGGGTTGGGTAGTGGTAGGGCACTTACCACCATGTGTAGGGAATTAGTTTGGGACAACTTATTGAGTCTCAGTCAGGGGCATGGCCCAGGCCAACCATACCCCATCAATCTCGTCTGGGAAGGGAACAACTATCTAAAGTCACTGCTGTTCCTTGTTCTTGCCAGTCCTGCCCGATTCCAAAATGTTGTCCCGTTGGTGCCCCTTTCCCATGGAAGGGTTTTATTCCCAGCACTCACTGCAGGTCAATGCAGGTCCCTTGCCAGCTCCATTCTCCGTTGGGCTTGCCAACCTCTGAATTCAGCGTGACTGCACCTCAGTGCAACTGCAGTGACTTCCAGCAAATTGATGCAGTGGGAATTCAGGTGCATGAGAGCACGGAATCTTAGCTGCCTCAATAATAGTCCCAGGACTGCATGTTTGACTGGTTCTTTTCACTTTAGTTTCTTCCTGGGTCAAGAGGCTCCATCTCCTTCTGTCCAGGACTCCCCATGATGTGTTATTTTGGCATCTGAGTTGTCTATCTCAGGGAGCCTCTGTATTCTGCTCTTATCTATCCACCATCTTTACCAGAACCCTAGTTCTGGTACTTTCAAATGCACAGAAGTTCAAGCCAATCCTGGCCTCTGGTCATTGGGGCTGGAGCCTGTAATACTCTGTGCATCTCTTGCCAGCCTGACCACAGCTCCCTGACCCTGGATGTGTCTCATGGTTGCCACTCAGCCAGCCACCGTGGAATTTTAACAGTGAGATCCCCGAGATGAAGCCAATTCACGGTCACTGCAAGTCCCAGGTTCAGTTGGCCCCTCCCTAAAAAGGCACCCAATCAAGCATCCTCTTCAGAGGACACAGCAGTTGCTTGACTGAAGTCACTCACCAGCTACTACAGTACATAGCATCCACTGTTCCATTTCAGAGTGCATTTCTCCCAGATGGCCTCTGGAGTCTCTGACCTCACTGTGTCTGTATAGATTTGATCCTCTTCTTTCACACTGTGATCCAGGAGCACGGTGGAAAGATTGCTGCTCTTTATTCTGCACTGAAGTCTGTCTTTTCACCTTCTCTGTGGTCTCCAATTTTGCTTTTGACTCTTTCTCAGTCCTGGGGGTCCACATCCTCTTTTTATTCCCCAAGTTATTATTTTCCTGTGTCTGGATTCTATATCTTGGGGAGGTTGATTTTGTTTCTACTTACTGCTCCACATCTTCCCAGAAGCCTCTCATTGTGCATTTTGAGCATTACATAAATTCATGGCTACCAAGCCAGAAAATGCTTAAGGAAATCATAAACACAGACCAGTGAGACAACTCCATGATAGAGGAAAGGAGTAAAGTTCGGGGGGAGAGAAGATAAACAAGTATTGTAGTCAGGGGTTGTACACAGAGAACAATTCAGATCAGAACATGGAGCTTATAATATTTTTATAATGGTCACTGGGAGTTAACACAGGAAAATGCAGGAATTCTATCCGCAAAACCAAAGACATAGATTATTTAGTCAAGAGCCTAAACCCCACGGCAATGTCCCACATGAGTCCAGATAAAAACCCAGAGCTCAGGACAATGCCTCCCATGCGTCCAACTGGAGGTCCAGAGCCCACAAGAAGGACTCATGCCAGTCTCTTTTATAGATCCATGCGGGAAAGACCCAAGGGTCAGCGGTGGAAGCCAGAAAGTCCATGCCAGCAGGATGAAGGAGCTGTACTAGTGGGATGAGGGTTCTACGCTGGAGCCGAGAAGTCACACTCACAACAAAGACCAGGGCTGTCCTGAAGGCACCACAGCCGTCCTCAGTGACATGGAGGCCTCGAACTCCTCTGACGACAAGCACAGTCGGGTACGTGCCAGGAAGCAGTGTGACTAGTTCATCCTGGAGACCAAGCAGCACATGTCTTCCCCTCTGGAGCCAGGAAGCAATGCTTGATGTGAGGACCAAAACTTTTCCAGGAGAACCAACAGCTCAGACAGCAACTCATAGGAGAACCCACAATGTCTCCTTAACGCCTCAACCCCGCAACACCTCCTTTCTTCTACACCTATTTATCCTGGCAACTTTCCTCAGGTGGAGCATCTTTGCTCAATGCATGCTGATGAAATCCAGCTGGCGTTAAGTTGACCATCAGTTCTCAACCCATAACAACAAGTAAATGAGAGGAATCAAACTTCAGAAAAACAAAAAAAAAAATTACAGAAATTAGTAGACACCCTTCAATATAACACAATGTGAATGACCTTAACCCTTCAATTAAGAGACAGGTTGGAAATACAGATTTAAAAAAACAAGACCTATTCATATGTTGTCTGCAAGAAACACACTTGTAGCCAACCTAGTCTAACCATAACCATAACCATAACCATAACCATAACCATAACCATAACCATAACCATAACCATAACCATAACCATAACCTAGCCATAACCATAACCTGGGTCTCCACAATATAATTCAACTACATTAAAATCCTGACCACCATAGAGTCCTTTTTCAAATTTTACTGTCTACTATATGACATGGTACAATTATCATATTTAATAATTCTCAAAATGTCATACAATTTTTCTAACTATATCTATATATGGTTTGGCATATGTAACTTCTTTTATATTTCCCACAAGGAGATTTAGCTTAGGAGTTTTTCCTTGTGAATTCTCATTCCTTTGTCTTATAGTAGAATCAATTACCACTTCTATGCTTCCACCACGTTTCTTACATATCATTATTGTACAAAAAGTTTCTGATTTGCATTTATACTTTCATTTAACAGAATACACACCTCCAGGGAAGGGCCATGTTTTCTTCATTTTTATACATGTACCACTAATACTGAGCTGGAAAGTTTCTATAAACTATGGATACTCATAAACAAAGAAAAAATTTCTAAAAGCAGTAAACTAACAAACTAAAACACAGTCAAGAATTGATCAAAGATATGATAAAGATCTGAAAAATGTCTCCCCTATAGGCAATCAAAAGTAGCAAACACATATAACGATTTTAATATCTAGCACCCATTAGCCATCAAAAACTTTGTTAAATATCCAATGTGCATTCAAGGGCTAGGTCTGATTTTCTCAGTCAAATCCACCTTTCCAATTCTAGAGCCCCAGCATGCATATTGCCAGGTGATCTGAAGGTTTCTCAAGAACCCTGAGCAACCCCTTCAGTCCTATCCATGCTCTTTCCATGTTATTCCATCGAAAATGTTCTAACAAATATTACAGGCTGAGCAGTTTATGAACAACCAAAATCCATTTCTCACAGTTCTGGGAGGCTAAAAAGTCCAACAGCAATGTGCCAGGAGATCCAGTGTCCCATGAGGACCCCTTCCCTCACTCACAGATGGCATTTCCTCATTGTATCTTCCAGGTAGGAAGCAGCAGACACGTCCTCACAGGTCACTTACTGTCTCTGCTATGAGTGTATTTTATGAGAGCACCAATCCCACTCATGAGCACCCTGCTCTCACAACTTAACCACCTTACAACAGGACCAACCTCCTAGTGCCATCACCTTGGGATCAGGATTTCAACCCAGGATTCTAAGAGTGCAAAAATGTTCAGACCACAGCGGCAATTAGTTTAACCCCTCTCCACAGCAGAATCCCTCATGGAGCTCCTTCAGGTTAGATGTCCTAGGAAAACCTTAGGGATTCCACTCAGTGTCTTCTTCTTGGTCTCCGATGTCCTGGAAACCAACCTTTCTGCATTTCGTTCCTCCAATAATTTCACATACTTCAGATTTAACTCAGCTTGTTCGTGAGAAGGATCTGGTCAGTGGAAAGACGAGGAAGGAAACAGCTAACAATCCCTGAAAATCCCCCTCTTTAAAACCAGTCTGACAAACCTGTGTGGAATTTGAACACTGTCCAGAATAAGGACTTAGAGACAAATTCCTTATTCCTTAGAATAAGGAATTAGAGACAAACAAAGCCTAGTTTGTAAAAAACTACCAGCCCCAGAACTCTGAGAACAGACCTGTCGCCAGCATTTCTCCCTTTCACAACTCAGCTCTATTATCCTGATCATATCTGCGTCCTAGAGGATTAACACCATGATGCTATACATCATGTAACTCAAAGTTAGAATGTACCCCAGAATCTCAGGTATATCTACCCAGAGAACTTTCTCAGGTGTCACTATCTCATGGGCCCTCATAAGACCCAAGATATTATACTTGGGCAGGATTTTAGATACTCATTCCTCAGATTAAAAACTGGGATCCTACAGTAATCAAAGAACTTAGGTCAAGGTCATATAGGGAAAAAAATCAAATCAGAATTAGTACCAAGATATTTAATTCCTCATCCAAAGCTCTTACCAAAATACTCAGGGAATCTACAAAGCTTATTTTAAATATCAGTCAGAAAGAATTCCCATGCTACCCAAAGTCAAAGAAAGGGCTCTAAATAATGTCAGCATAAGATTTTCACCTGACTCAGGAAAGGAAAATCTAACAATGTGAAATCTTTCCAGGCTTATGACTATAAGGCAGGTTTCATGATGGCGTAATTGCTCTTAGAGAAACATATCTCAAGTTCCAAGTGGCCCATTGGTCATCAAAGTGTTCTGAATCAAGCACATGGGTGCCATTGTCTGAACTTTCAGTACTCGAACCCTTCATCATAGCACTTTCTACAATCTATTGAACTTCTCTGTCTCCTTGTTTTGAAAATCCTTTGATCCTTGCCAGCCTTGGTCTTTAACTATATCTCTCATCCTCCATAATTACTCAAAGGTCACACAAAGTCCTGTTTTGTTTTTTTTTTTAACTTGTAGTGAAACTCATTTATCCAGGTGAAAGACATCCATTCAAGCCCGTCTTGGGTTTTGTTATAAGAATTTACCACATAATAGGTGATTACTTTCCTTGTCAACATTGTGCTTTTTTCACCTGAGGAACATGCAGTTACAGGAAAAGGCAGGAATCAGCTTACGCGCTCTGCATTTCTGGAACCAGCCATCTGTATTATACCACAATCCCAGGCAGAAATCTGACCGTATGGCTATGGTTTGAACATTATTTCCCTCCAAAATTCATGCTGAAACTTTATTTCCAATGCAATGGAAATATTAAGAAGTGAGACTTTTTAACAAGAGGATTAAGTTAGGTCTCTCCCTTTGGGTAAGTTGAGGCCCCTATCAGAGAGGCTTCATACAGCATTCAGCTCTTTTGTCCTCCTGTGTCTTCCCTCACATAAGGTCTCAGTGTTCACCCCTTCCTCGAACACAAGGCACCATCTCAAAAGCAGCTCTTACCAGACATGGAATCTGCCCCGGCATTGATCTTGAATTTCCCAACCTCTAGTACCATCATTAATAAATTTATATCATTTAGAAATTACCCAGTCAGTAGATATTTTCTGATGGCAGAGCTAACAGGCCAAGACACCTACCATAATTTTAATAATTTTTAAAACTGGGGCAGGGGCTGCTAAGGATGAAACCCATGGCCTTGCGCATACTAAAAACAGGCTCTCCCAGTCTGATTTTAAAAATGTTTTGATGCTTTTGACACATTTTGGCCTTCTTTTCTTATGTTGATTGCCAATTGGATTCATTTTGAATAATTTTTCATATTTTAAAATAGAAGCCATTCATTCTAAAAATAAACACTGAGCATGTATTTTAAGGCCCCCAAACCCTAAAAATTACAGTTCCATACACAAAATGTCAAAAAAGAAGTTAAATTCATGGTGCTTGGTACACAGAGATATGAATATTTAATTCAATTTAGAGGGAGGGCAGCTGGATCCCAAATTTCAAGTAGACTTTCTTCCTAGGCCTCATTTTTTCTATATATTTTTTAATATTTCTGTTCCAAATTTTATTTTTTTATCAAATTGTTATAGTTTCTGTTTAAATGTCCCTCCCAAAGCCTCATGTGGTCATGGTGGGGGGCAGACCTTTCAAAGGCAGCTGAGTCTAGTGTTTGTGATTGGTTTGTTGTCTAGTGCTGGGATTGGCAGTGGGTTCTGCACCCACTCAGGGGCAGATAGCCTGCACACAATGTAAGGTGCAGAAGGAGGTATGTATCAGGTTTTGTCCTAGATCTCCAATCTCCCAAATGAGTATACGGTGGAGGTTAAATAAAAAGAGACAAATTGTATGATTTTTAGGGCTCCAGGAGGGTCAAAACCCTTTAATTAAGCTAAAGGCTTCAAAGGTAAAGACAAAGGATTTTCTGGATTAGTCCACTTATATTAGGACCAAGGACAAAGGGCAGAGAGACTGAGGAAAGTGCAGGCAAGGAGCAGGACCTTGGAAGTCACTTCAAGGACATCTCCACGTCATGAATCAAGTCAATTCAGTAGCACTGTCTTATCATGAAGACATGATAGAAGTGAGACTGTAGGAACAATCTTTGCAGCTGCAGTCTCTACCTCGTTAATTGGGGCTGGAGCCAGAGTGTCCACAGCTGTGGCCTTATCTTGCCCTTTGAGGTATCTCTGGCCTCACAGGGCACTACAGGCCTCAGCCAGGACCAGTGACTCATAGAGGTTCAATTACTATGAATCATCTCCTGTTGCCAGGCAAGGGGCCTAGGCCTAGGACATACTCACAGATAAACACAGAAAGCCAATTAGTAAAATTTAAATCCTGCTCAGAGCTGCTTTGTAGTGGTCTTCAACATCTCCTCCCTTTTGTAACAACAGCTAGATCAGTGTGAGGCATGGTTGAATGTTGTCTAGGAGTTGGCCTGTCTTGGCTCTTCTTTCCTTTTTTTTTTTTTTTTTTTTTTTTGTATTTTTACCGGTACCAGGGATCGAGCTCACGACCACAGGCATGCAAGGCAGGCACTTATGCCGCTGAGCTAAATCCCCAGCCCCTTGGCTCCTCTTTGACAGACTATGAATAGAATGAGGAGAAACACACAGGTTACATCAAGAATACCAACATAAAGCCAGAAATGTGCCTTCAGATAGCTGAATGGATTTAATCGATCTAAAGCATCAGAAAATTTGTCCCAATCTTGAATTTGTTCATCAAATGTTTTGGTTTGTTGGGACACTGACAAAACCTTCTTCTGGAGTGCGTCAATATCCATAGTAATATTTTGATGGATAGCTCCTTGTGCATGTTTCTTTATATTCTCCCAAGGATATATAGATTTGTTATAAGGCAAGGGAGTTGTGCAGAAATGAGTGGCCTTGTCATGGCACAATTTAGGAAATCAAGTCTAGTTTATGATAAATCTCAGCTGGAGAATCTGCCCAAGTAATGGGTCTGAGTAATGATGGATTAGAGACATAAGTCCATTACCCCACTCCTGAGACAGGTGTCATATATATAGATCCTGCCAGCAGAGCCATTAAGGCAACCAAAAGATTTTTAGGGATTGGTGGAATTCTCTTTTTGGTGACTACATCTCTAGCCTCATGGATCGTTGTGTGGATATCATTTTACTGGATCACTCGTCTTTTCTCTTGGTCTCTTGGGGGAGCTGGAGGTCGATTTTCTGGCTGATTGCCAGGTCTCCATGGGCCCAGGTTGCTGGAGCCATCACCTAAAGCCGTCCTCAGCGTTGGTTGTGTTTCCCACCAATGCTGTGTATATCTTGTGAGTCTTTTACCTGTTAAGACACAAGCATAACCTTGCCTCCATGTTACTAGCTGTATTGATCTTTTAAAGTTTAAATTAAGCATGGAAAATGTAAAATGTGGTCTATCTGTGGGAAAAATAAGAATGTTCAAAAAGCAATTTTTAGATCAATTATGATGAGAGGAACTGCAGTTGGATTTGGCAGTCCTGGATGCAGCACCCCTATAGGAAGTAAGCAGGCATTTACAGCTCTTAAATCTTACAACAACCTCCACTTGCCCAACTTCTTTGGAATAACAAAGACAGGAGTATTTTAAGGGCTAACTGAGCTTTTTAAATGGCCTTGCTGTAATTGTTTTTTAACTAATTTGTGTAATTGAGTTAGCTTCTTCTTTTTAAGGGGCCATTGATCTACCCAAACAGGCTCCTTAGTTTTCCATTGTAAAGGCAGAGCTGTTTTGGGAGGGAGAAGCATCAATGGCCCTTGTCAAAAAACCTGCTGATATCTAATACTTTGCCTGTCATCTTTAGATGTAATCTTTGATTCCCTGTAAGTTTTTGTTTTAGCCCTTTGCCTTTTTGATATCCCATTTTAATCATAATTTTCTTAATTTTAGGATTTGAATCTGTTTGTTCAGTTTCCAAATTGGAATTCATTTGTTCAGCTTTAAAATCAGAATCGCTAGTCAGCACTAATTTCCACTTTTGTAATAAATCTCTTTCCCACAAGTTAACTGGAATAGGTGCCACACAAGGTAAAAAGAACCCTGTTGTTGGTCCAGTCCCTCATAAGGCAAAGGTGAGGCACTGTGTAAAATGTGCTGAGGGGTCCCCAGTCCGATAAGGGAAGTGGGGGCCCTTTTTGTCCACCATGTGACGGGTCATTGTTTTAATGCAATTACAGACACATCTGCACAAGTGTCTACCAGACCCTCAAGGTATTTTCCTTTAATTTTTATAAAACACATAGGCTTGTTTTTAGTCACTTCTTGTATAAAATAAATTTCTCTTTTTGTAGGGTCTTGCTCCATCCTGAGCTGTCTATACTTAAAAGAAGGCTTTTCTATAGGTAACAAAATCAACTGCACCACATAGTCTCCCTGCTCAAAGACCCAGACCCAGTAGCATATCCAGGAACTTGTATCTCATCTCTACAATCACCATCAATCACACTAGGCACAATAGTTGTTACTTTTAAATTTAGATCAGCCTTTCCCAGCACAAGACCAACTGTTCCTTTAGGTGCAGGGGGCACCCGGATTTCTGTCTCAGAAAGCATTTTCTCATTTATTGCTGGACGGAGATTGAGACCTGTTTTATTTGTATTAGCCTGTTCCAAGACAAGAGTTTTTAGCTTTACATCAAAATGAAGGAATTGAGCAGGAGACAGGCACGTTTTTGCCAAATGTTTGATATCGTAAGGTGTCAATTGATATGTATCCAAAACATTTTGTAAGAGTCCCACAGTAAATGGACTTTGGACTCCATTGTTAACCACACTTTGTTTAGGATTTTTTAGCAGTTGTATTTTAAAAGGCTTATGAATAAAATACTCCTGATCATTATAATCTGTTATAATTCCAACTGGGAAGCAAGCAGGGAGGGTATTATTTGCTCCCTTTGTGGATGTCTCTTCCCGCACAATCTGTAAGTTTTTGGATAGAGCCGTATGAGATATTTTTTGTAAAGGCTCTGGCTCCTGCTGAGGTGATCCCTCTAGGGATTTTGTTTTGGTAGCAGATGCCTCAGCAGGAAGCTCTCTTCCTTCTGTGTCCGAATCAGGGTCTGACTGTGAGCTTTTTAATGGACTTAAAACTGACCTGACCAAATTCCAAGTTGAGAACATCTCAGAGGAAATGATTTGTCCTGCCCTATGGGCCTTTTTAATATTCTTTTCAACTCTTTCCCAAATATTGATGTCTATAGTGCCTGTTTGAGGAAACCATGGATTATATTTGGTTACCTCTTTTTAACATTTTTGTTAAGTCTCTTTGGCACATGAGCCCCTGAGTGTTTAAAGCAGGCTTTGGAGCAGTTGTAAATACCTTTGCTCCTCAGCTGAAACCTTTTGTCCCATATTTTACTTTCAGAAAAAATGGCTTTTCACAACAGGAAGACTCACCCTTTTTCTTCCTTCTCTTCTCTCCAGGCGAAGTTTTGTGTTCTGTGAAGGCCTCCTCCATATCCAAAACTTTTCACTCTGGGCAGACTTACTCATTTAGTTATAAATTCTCAGTCCAAAGATTGTAAGTTCCTGTTTGGGTGCTGGTTATCGGGTTTTATTCTAGATCCCTGATCTCCCAAATGAGTGTCCTCTTCTCGCTTGTCACTTGTAGTCACCATGAAGGTTGCCCTTTAGCCACACTGCTCTGCCTTGGAACTAGGTGAGTGTGGGCTGAAACCTTCAAAATCTATAAAATAAATAAATCTTTCCTTCCTTAATTTTGAGCATCAGATATTTTGTCTCAGCAATGAGAAAAAAGAAACAAACACAGAATTTGGTACCAGTGGAGTAGGGTCACTGCTGTGACTGTATCTTACCATGTGGTTCAAAAACCTTTCAAAATGGCTTGTAGGAACTTTGGAAAGGATCAGACATGTTGCCTGAAGGAATACGGCTGGAATGGCTGAGGCCATTCTGTATGGGAGATTCTGGTCAGAGATCAGACCAGAAGGCTGGTAGAAATCCTGCTTGTAAAGCCCAGGCTCTGAAGGTTTCTGCTGGGAAAAAGGACTGCATTGGTTGTTGGACACCAGATAATGTGTGTTACGGCTTGGCAGAAAGTTTGTCTGCATTTTGCTCATGTCCAAAGATGCTGCCTCAAACTAACATTAAGGGCAGTTGACTAATCTGCAGAAGAAATTTCAAGGCAATCTAATGTTGAGGTGGTAGCATGATTATTGTTGGAAGCTTTTAGCCAGATTTATGTTGTGAATCAAGAGCAAAAATCCCAGCAGGATTATTTAAAATGTTGTGAGTTTGGCCAGAAAGAAAGCTCCAGTAAAATGTGGGCTGTAAAGACAGAGTTGAGATCTCAATTGCTGAGAAGGTCCGGTAAAATGTGGGCTGTAAAGACAGAGTTGCTGAGAAGGAGCAGAAGAACAGAAAAGATGGCCTGAAGGCATCATGGGAAGTGGCAAGTCCTCACCCTTTATAGCCTCAAAACTTCAAAAGTGAAAGACTTTGCTTTGAGGAGAAAGCTGCAGAGCACCATGCTCCTGAATGGCGGTGGAGGCCACATGAGGTTTCAAAATGGTGGCAGCTGCACCAGGTTTCAGAATGGCAGTGACATAATCTGTTCTTCACAATCAGGTTGAGAGCGCTCAGTGATCCAGGAATTTGACCCATACAGTTAAGAGAAAAGAAAGTCTGGCTACTGCTCCAACTGGCAGCAGACCTTGGCATCATCCACATGATGCTGGTTTCAGGTGGATACAGGATGCAAGAGTTCTGAGGTTTAAAAGGCTTACATCCCAACTTCAGAAAGCCTGAGAGGCCAGCCAGTGTGCCCCTGAGAGGACAATGTGAGAAGCTGTGAGTGGGAAGCCAAAGGTGCAATGGAGAACCCAGAAATTTGGAAAAGCCAGTAGTGTGCATCATTTAAGGAAACCTGCAAGAAAAGAGAAAAGTCAGCCCCAGAAGGAAGTTGTGGGAGTTACATCCACCAGAAGAGCTGTGGGGGTGGAGTCATTCAAGCCCTCTGCAGCTCACATCTAAATTGCTTCAGATGCTGAACATGGAACTCCAGGACTTAATGTTTGCTCTGCTGGATTTTGGACTTGCTTTTGTCCCAATTCTTTGTAGCCCCTGTTTGTATCCATTGGAATGGTAATGTTTATCTTGTGCCATTGAATGTTGGAAGTGTTTAGCTATCTTTCCATTTGTACAGGGATTCACAGCTAAGAGTTTGCCTTAGATGTTGGAGGAGACTTGGGACTTGAACTTTGCAGCAACACTGAAACTGTTAGTGACACGTTTCTCCCACATGGTTCTGCCTAGTTATCATGGCAGAGGCCCAACACAGCAAAGAAACCACAAAAAGACACCTTATCAGCTTCTTTCTCCGATGCTCCAGACCCAAATAGACTTCCTGCCTTTCCTTCCCACACATGCTAAAGGCACTCCAGTCCTTAGATAAAACATCAATCCTGCTCCACCGTCATCAGCTAGGTTAGCACCACCTCAATGAGAGTAAATACAAGCAACCCTCAGCCCTTCGTCTAGCGAGAGATCCTTTGCCTTCTTCGGCAGTCTCCCTGTACCCCCTCATTAAAGGCCTCTTCCTATTCTTTGTCCCCTTCTTAGCTCTCCTGTGCTGCTTTAGATTGAGTGCTCAAAATAATCAGTGAAGAATCTGGCAACACTTGGACATGAATTAAATGTCTTTTACATAAACGATGTGCATGAGTCTTTGGGGGGTAAGGTGGAACATTACGGTGGGTGTTTAAATGTCCTCTCAAAGTCTCATGCAGTCATTGGGGCAGGCCTTTGGAAGGTGGTTGATTCTAGCATTTGTGATCGGTTTGTTGTCTAGTGCCGGGATTGGCAATGTGAGTTCTGCACTTGCCCACGGTCTGGTAGCCAGCGTACAGTACACAGAAGGGAAGGAGGCGTGTTTTCCCTTTTTGCCCTTTTCTCTCTTGGCACTCGCAACCATCATGATGGTTGCCCAACTCTTTGATTTTTGAACGGATCCTCTGGCATTCCAAGCACACAGATGACCCTTCTGCACTTTTCCATACCTGACTCTGCAGGAAGCTGTTGTAAGCTTACACTGTAAATCCTTTACATACAAAATTTTTATATTAAATCTATTCCTTTAGTGAACCCTAACTTATACACCATTAGACCTAAGTTCACTTATGATCTTAAAAAACAGTAGGCTTCTACAGCAACCATGTTTTTAGGTAGAGGACACATGAACCAATTATGACCATACCAAAACACAGAAGTTTTCAACGTACATACTGCTCTCTAAAAAATTTCTAGGGATGGGGATTTAGCTCAGTAGCATAAGCGCCTGCCAGGCAAGCATGTGGTTGTGAGTTTGATCCTGGGTACCGATAAAAAAACTAAATAAATAAAAATAAAAAATTTCTAGTAGTTTGTCAAAGACCAGCTAATCACCAACCCTGTTTCATCTCCATGGGGGCAGAGAAACTCTTCATTCCCCAGCTTTCATGGAAATTAGACTGAAGCTATCGTTGTGCTAGCCATCTACTCCTATGGACAGATTAACATGTCTCCTGAAATCCCCAGGTTTCTAGGATAAAGGGCTTCAGTGCCTAAAGCATCCAAAGCACTGAGCAGTGAAATTCACTTGTGCTGTGGGCTGTCTGGCCTGGGGTGAAGCATCACCAGGGCTCAGGATGGAGTGATACAATGATTTCTTGGTGGAAGAAAAGAACATTTAGAGTAAGCAGTCTTTGGAATAATAAAAGCCTTTCATCTTCCTTCATTGTCACCCCTCCAAATACTCATTTTTACATTCCCTTGACATTTTATCTCAAGTACATGCATCTGAAAATGGTAAGATTATCTTTAGAACTATGTTCAGTTAAGGTAAGGGGTTGAGTTGTGGAAAAGACACTGAATCAGCTCCTGTGAGCCGGCGTTTCAGTGGAGATGTTTTTGTTTAAAAGAGTAGAATAGGGTGAAAAGAATAAACTGAATCAAGAAACTAGAGTAGGTTCTTATCCAAAATATGGCAGTTTCTAACCTTAAAAAAGTCCGTATTTGATGAAGAAAGGTCTTGTTAGATCTCTGTCATACCAAAGCCACTCAAGTGCAACTTTTCACTTTCTCTTGAATTTCCTAGTCATATCTTGACACAAAGCTTCCCGTTTCTCCATATCACTGCTAACATGTGTTATTTTGATTTCTTTTAAGTGGCTATTTGAATTAGACAGCTTTTCACATACTGAAACACAATAACCGAAACGTATGATTTAAAGGAGAGAGAGTCTATCTCACAGTCTGAGTCCATGATCAACTGACTGCAGGCAGAAATATTACAGCAGAAGGACCTTGCACAGCAAGGCCACATAGTTCATGGCAGTCAAGAAGTAGAGCGCAGGCAGAGTACTAGATCAGAAAGGGCAAAAGACCAGACAGGAACTCCAAAGCCAAGACTCCACAGCCCACCCACCTAACTGGCACTTCCCGTAACTCTGGGGTGGGTATCAAAACCAATCAAGTTGAAACTCTGCCCCAACCACACACTCCTCATGGAGTGAGGGGCATCTCCCTGTGGTTTTGATGTGCAGTTTCCTAATGATGCATGACGTTGGACATCTTCACACATGCTGCTTGGCTGTCTAATTTCTTTGGTCAACTGTCTAGACAAGTCCTTTGATACCTCTAAGTCAGATTATTAATTGGAATTTTAACCTTAGTACATGTGATTTCTAATATTATCTACATGTTTTTCTCTTTTCCCTGACAAACCCTGACACAGAGTTGACTATTTTGTCAGTATCTGCAAACATCACCAGCTTCTGGTTTTGATCATTTTCTAAACTGCACCACTTTTTCTCCTTCATCAACTTCTGCATTATTCTCTGTCTTTTCTTCCACTTTCTTGGAGGCTTCCTGCTGCTATATTTCTAATTTTTCAACAGAACACTGTGTAAATAGAGAACTATACACCCCAAAGTTGCTAACTGAATTTGTCTATAAAAGTACATAATAATGTGAAGTTGAGAGCTGTAGCACTTCAGCAATGGCAGTTAAAAATCTTGAAAGCATAGAAGACTGTTTAAAAAAAGTATTTTGAAAAGATACTATGACTAAACTATGACTGCAAATAGATAGATAATGAGAAAGTGTTCAAAGCTTTAGTATCAATTCTTACAAAATGTAACTTATTTCTATACATATTGTACAACTGATTACCATATCAACAGGTCATTTCAATACTCCCAAAGAATGCTCAACTTGTAACAAGAAAGAGTTTTGGCCCAGACCGGACACTGTAGCTGGAAAAGCCTCAGGGAGCTCCCATCTCCCCCACCCTTAGGAATTTAGCTCTGGTGCCAAAAGAATACCAATGAGCTACCTGTGCATCCCTAATGCCCCCTCAGGCTCCACCCCAAACCTAAGCTACATATATGCCTCCACTCCACGTGTTCCACAGAGAGCTCGCCGGATTGGGGGAGGGGGTCCCAGGGGGCCAGGGGTGTGTCTCCCCGAATTCTCAAAATAAAGGTCATTTATATTTCATACTTCTTATCTTTTCAGCCGCTGCCGGGCCCCCACAGTTCTATCACTCACCACCCCACTTTTGCTCTGGCTGCTTTTGCTGGGTGCTGCCTTGAACTGTTTTTCCCTGTGCCGTGCCACCCTTCCTTGGAGCTAGCTGATTATTGACTGAAACCTCCACAAACTGTAAGCTACGTAAATCTCTCCTTCTTTCATTTGGGGTGCCAGACATTTTGTCATAGCAATGAGAAAAGTAACCAAGATAGAATTTGGTACCAGGGAAAGGGGGTCATTGCTGTGACTGTACCTGATCACATGGTTCAAGAATCTTTGGAAATGGGTTGTGAGAAAAGTGTGGAAAGGTTCAGAGATGTTACCTGAAAAAGTGGCCTTGCAACACCTTAGGCTGTTCTGTATGGGAGACTCTGGTCAGAGTTCAGAAGGCCAGAAAACCAGTAAAGACCAGGCTTGGAAGGTGTCTGCTGAGTTGTCACTGAAGCTCTTTGTCAGGGATAATTTATAAAACAAAGTCACAATGTGGGCACAATGTGAGTTGTACCCTATGACAAGTATACCCACTTAGATACTGACCTTATAAGGAAGTGTGTCACGTAGCAAAGGTGCACGGAATGAACAAAGGCATTTTGGGAAAGGGATGACTCTGGATGTTCTGGTCACTCACTGGGTGGCTGATGTTTGGCTGCAGTTTTTGGCCCAGGTGGTGCTAATTAGGGTATAATGTCAAGCTACTGTTTTTCCCTTAAGGAGGCGTGTAGTCTGGCCTTCAGATGCACCTGTAGCCACAATTTTGATTTTACTTTTTTGGTTGACTTCCTTAAGAGCCTAATTCCCCTCTGACTGTATATAATTTCTATATAACTTACCTTCTTATGATAATAGTAACAAAAACAGCATGACACTGTCACAAAAACAGACAAGTAGAATGGATAGAAGATTTAGAAACAAACCTATAAATGTCTAACCAATTGATTCTCAACAAAGGAGCCAGTAAGTACGTGTTAGAGAAAAGGCAGCCTCTTTAACAAATGCTGCAGGGAAAACTGACTTTCTAGCTTCCACCACGAATCTTTGGTCCTTCGCAGTGCAGACCCTTGATTCATCCTGGCATGAAATGTTGTTGTGGGCTCTAGGCCCCCAGCTGTACTCGGGATACTTCCAAGGGCTCTAGGTCTTCAGTGATATGTTCACGGCACTGCCATGGGGTCTGGGCCCTCAGCTGGATTCTTTGGGCCTCTAGTGCATGGACAGATCTCTTGTGCTGTTCTGCATTTGACTTTTTGGATGCATAATATAAAATAATCCTATAAAGTATGTATTAAATCTCTTCCCTTGCAAACCCTGACTACAATAACATCTATAATTTCAGCACTTTGGGGGGCTGTTACAGGCAGATCACAAGTCCAAGCCCAGCCTAAACAACTTAGTGAGACCCTGTCTTAAACAAATTAAAGAAGGACTTAGGATGTGGCTCAGTGCAAAGGTCCTATGCCACAACCCATGCAGCCAGCAGGGTACCGAGATGGGGCAGCGGGAGATCAAGAGAAAACTCGACATCTAATAGCAGGAAAGCTGGGACTGAGGGGGGCCTGACCTCCCCGATGCAGAGGTAGCCACAACCCAGCACAATGTGTGTCTTTATTTATGCACAGTAACAAGGGGGAAAGCAAGTGACCAAGTGGGGAGTGCAAGGTGTCAGCATGTCGCTGAGAACACTGTAAGCGAGACACTCTCAGAGCTCTCTGCAGTGAGGGTCACAGGAACACCAAAGCCAGGCACCTGCTGGACTGGCTCTGCGCTGGTTCCAACACCTTGGTCACGCGGCTCACCTCTGGCGCTCTGTGTTCTCAGGGCTGGCCCTGCTCTAGCCCTGGCTGTGTGGTCCATCTTCACCTCAGCCACTCCTCATGGTCCTAGGTTCCATTCCCAGTACAATCAATCAATCAGTCATCAATAGTATTTTTACTAGTACATGTTTGCACTACATGGTTAATTGTGGGGAATATATATTTCTACCTATCCGTATATATATTCATATCTTATTTCTTTTTATCCTCTTTCCTGCCCCTCTGGTCCCTTCCATCTCTTAATCTCCTTTCCTTTTGCAAAAGTTCTTTCTCCTTGTTTCCAATCGTCTGTCCTTTATGTTGTTGTTTAATTTATTTATACTTTGGGTTTCTCATATAAGAGAAACCACGCAATGTTTGAGCTTGTGTATCTGCTTTATTTCACGTAAAATTTTGGTCTCAAGGTTGTCCGTTTTCCTATAAATGACTCAAGTTTATCTTTTTATGGCAGAGTAATTCTCCACTGGATATAAATACATTTTCTTTTATCTTACTCTTTATTTTGTTTATATTGTGGTTTTCGCATACGAGAGAAACCATACAGAGTTTAAGCTTGTGTCTAATTTATTTCACTTAACATTATATTCTCAAGGCACACTTATTTCCCTATAAAATGGTTCAAATTCACCCTTCTCATAGCAGAATAGTATTGCATTGTACAGAAACGCCACATTTTCAAAACCATTTGTCTATTGATGGGCTCCTTTCAAGATTCGGCTATTATACATTGTGCTGCTATGAACACTGTTACGCATGTAATGTTGTAATGTGAGCTCTAACTCTTTTGGGAAGGTACCTAGGGGTACCTTTTGGGAAGGGAAAGGGGATAGATGGGTTGAATGAAATTTCTAGTGCTGGTATTTTGAGGATTCTCCATACTGTTTCCTATACTAGTTTGCTAGTTTACATGCCCACCGGCAACGTAGTGAGCGTTTCTCACCCAATCTTGCCAACATTTGTCACTTGATGTCTTGAAGTTTGCCGTTCTAACTGGAGAAAGATGAAGTCTCAGTGTTGCTTTAATTTGCATTTTTCTAACAGCGAATTCATGAACATCTTTTCATGTATTTATGGGCCATCTGTATTTCTTCTTCTCAAAGTGTCTACTCATTTCAATGGCCCACTCACTCTTTGAGCCTTTTATTTTGGATGCCTAGTTTTTAAAAATTTCTTTATATATCCTAGATATTAGTCCTCTGTCCAAGATATAGCTGACAAAAACAGATTCCCATTCTATAGGTTGTTTTTCACTCAGTTGACTGTTTCTTTTACAGAAATTTTTAATTTGATGTTATCTTTTGTATCATTGGTGTCTGGTCAGAAAATCCTTAACTATGCCTGCACCAAGAGTTTTGCTTACTTTATCTTCCAGCAGATTAAATGTTTCTGCTTTAATGTTTAGGTCTTTGATCCATTTTGATTTTAGTTTAGTGCATGGTGAGAGACAAGAGTTTACCTTCAATCTGTGAATGACCAGTTTCTCCAGTACCATTTGCTAAGAGGCTGTCCTTCCTCCACGGTATTTTTTGACCTGCTTATCAAACATCACGTGGCTGTGTGTCTGGGATTTTTTCTTAGTCCTCTACTTCTGCTCCATTGAGCCATCTGTCTTTATGCCAGTACTGTGCCGTTTTTATCATGGTTGCTTTGTAATATAACTTCAAATCCAGGATTGTGATATCGTTTGCTTTCCTTTGTTCCCCAACGCTTTGCTATTCTGGTTCTGCTCTTCTGATTCCATATGAATTTTAGGATTATTTTCTCTATTTCTGTGAGGAATGTGGTTGGCATTTTGATTTGAAATGTATTAAATCTATATATCAGTTTTGAAAATATGGCTATTTTGACCATATTGATTCTGCCTATCCAGGAACAGAGGATAACTTTCTATTTTCTAATGTCATTGTTTAATCTTTTTCACAATATTGAAGTTTTCATTATACAAATCTTTTGCTTCCTTTGTTAGGGTAATTACTAGGTATTTAATTTTTTGATGCTATTGAGAATGGCATCGTTTTCCTAATATCTTTCTCAGTATGTTCATTTTTGGTAAAGAGAAACATTATTGATATTTGTGTATTGATTCTGTATCCTGCTATATTGCTGAATTTAGTTATTAATTCTAGAAATCTTTTGGTGGAACTTTTTAGGTCATCAATATAAAGGGTCAAGTCATCTGAAAATAGTGATAATTTGACTTCTTCCTTTCTTATACAGACTCTTTTTTAAAACTTTGCTCTAGCTAGTTGCTCTAGCTAATATTTTGAGTGCTACATTGAACAGGAGTGGTGATATTATCATCCTTATTTTATTCTTAATTTTAGAGGAAAAGCTTTCAGGTTCTCACTATTTAATGTGATGTTGGCTATTGGTTTGTTATAAATTACTCCTACCAGATTGAGGTAAAGTCCTTATATACATATTTTCTTCTTGGTTTTTTTTTAAATTATGAATCAGTGTTGGGCTATGTCAAAAGCTTTTCTGCCTCTATTGATATAATCATGTTGTCTCCTTGCCTCGTGTGGTGTATTATGTTTATAGATTTGTATATGTTGAACCATCCTTTCATACCTGGGATTAAACTGACTTTGTCATAAGGGCATAGGCCTTTTGATGAATTGTTACCTTCTATTTATCAATATTTTATTGAGGATTTCTGCATCTATGATTAAAGAGATTAGCCTGTAGTTTTCTTTTTTAATTGGGTGCTTGTCTGGTTTTGAAATCAGAGTGATACTGGCTTCCAGGAATGACTTTTGATTCCCTTTCAATTTCATTAAGGACTCTGAGGGCGCTGGTGTTATAACTCCCCTGAAGTTCTTGGTTAGAATTCAGCAGTGCATCCACCAGATGCTGGGATTCTCTTGGTCTTCTGTTATTGCCTCAATTTAACTGCTTATTATTAAATTGTATGGTGTTTCTGTCTCCTTAATTCAATTTTGGCATTCATATGTGTCTAGGAACAGGTTCATTTTTTAAGATTCAACAGTTTAGTGGGATATAATTTTTTCACAGAAGCTACTAATAATATTCTGGATTCTGGTAGTATCTGTTTTGATTTTGTCTTTTTCATTTCTAACTGTACTGATACAAATCTTTTCTTTTGGTAGACACGACCAAGGGTTTATCTATTTTGTTTCTTTTTTCCCCAAAGAACCAGGTCTTCAATTCACTGATTCGTTGCACTTTTTTTAGTCTCAGTTTCATTAATTTCTGCTCTAATCATTACAAAGTCCCTCCTTAAACTACGTTTGAAATGAGGTTGTGGTTGTTTTTTGAGTATTCTGAGATTCATTATTAGGTTATTTCTTTGAACTCACTTTTTTCTAGTATGAGTATTGACTAATAATTTCTTCTTAATGCTTTCACTGTGTCTCACAGATCTTGGTGTCTCATACTGACATTGTTGTTTGATTCCAGAAATTGTTTGGTTTCTTCCTTGATTTCCTCTATGACCACTGTGTGTACAGAAGTGTCCTATTAGATTTCCAGGTGTTCACGAATTTTCTATGGTTTCTTTCATGATTGATTTCTAGTTTTAGTGCACAATGATCTGATAGCATACATGTGGTGATTTCAATTCGTTTGTACTTATTTAAGCATACTTTGTGGTCTAACACGTGACCTATTTTGGAGAAGGTTCCATGTACTGCTGAGAAGAATGTGTATCCTGCTGTATGTAATAAGGTAGAACAATCTGTAGATATCTATTAAGTCCATTTATATGAAGATGTGTTTCCACTCTCTTTTTGCTTAGTTTTTGTGTCTTTTTATAAAACTGTGGCATTTAGATCACCCACTATGATTGTGTGCATGTTTATTTGATCTTTTATGTCCAGGAGTGTTTATAAAGCTAGGTGCATACTCCAATATTTGGCGCATATAGTTGTTATCTCTATTAAACTGTTATTATAACCAACATGTTTGATCCTTATGATCAATTTTAGCTTGAAGTTTACATCCTCTGAGAGCAGAGTTGCTACTTCTGCTTGCTTTTGGGCTCCTGGTGCATGGAATATTGTTTTCCAGCCTTTTATTTTTAGACAATGAGATTCTTTTGGGACTAGATGAGTTTCCTAAGTGCAATGGACTGCTGGATTCTATTTTTTGATCCAGTGTGCCAATCTGTGTCTTTTTATTGGAGAGTTGAGGTCATTTTATTGAGAACTATTACTGAAAGGTACTGACTTATTCTTGCCATTGCATTCTTTTTCTGTTGATAACTTGTATTTTCTTTTTCTTTTTTAACAACTTGCCCTGCTTGATGTATTCATTCCATCTAATTTTTTGGCTTTGTTGTTTCTGTCTAGCATATTCCTGAGTATTTTTTTTTTAGTGCTGGTTTGGTGTTCATGTGTCTCTTAAGATGTTTTTTGCTATTAAGATGTTGGGATATTCTTATTTCTTCATTAATTTTGAAAGACAGTTTTGCAGGATATATTAGTCTGGGTTGGTAGTTGTTTGGCTTTAGGGCTTGAATCATTTCACTTCAAGCTCTCCTGGCCTCTAAAATCTGTATTGGAAAGTATGCTGTAATCCTCATGGGTTTACTTTTGTAGTGTATATGATTTTGTTTGTTTTTCTCTGATAGCTTTTAAGATTCTTTTTGTTTGACATCAGGGATTCTGACTATGCTACTGTATGGAGCTTCTTTATTCATTGTAGTTAACTAGTGTTCTGTAAGCCTCACTTACCTGTGTGCTGAAATCTTTCTTCATATGTAGAAAGTTTTTATTATTATTTCTGTAAACAGATTTTTTTTATTCCCTATGTGCTACCTTCTAATTTTTTTCTACTCCAGTTAGCCTTAGGTTAGTTGTCTTAGCATCATCCAGTAGCTGTCAGATAAATTTTTCTTGTTCTGTTATTGTTTTTTTTTCAAGTTTTTTTTTTTTTTTGGTCTTTTTCGTTTTTATCAGTACCAGGTCTGTTATTGTTTTTAAGGCTTCTCTGGGTAATTCATTGTGATTTTTTACTTTGTCCTCAATTTCAGAAACCTTGTTCTCACAGTGATCATTTCTGCAATTTAATCTATACAATTTTTCTACCTTTGGAGTTTCTGTCTGACACCTTTTGATGGACCTATATCTTTGGTTAATTTATCACCCATGTTTTGAGTTCTTCTGTTCAGCTCTCCCCAGTTTTTATGTGTCTCACATCCACATTGGCCATTTTGTATGTTAGTTCCCTTGTCTTCTGGGTTGCGTCCTCTTTGAACTCACCTCGTGTTTTCACTCTGCTTCACCCATTTTATACAGTTTCGTTACTCGATGCTCCCATCAGCACCCCTTAAAACTCTTTTGGGAGTGTCGAGAATCTTTGGGGGCTTTTTGCTGCCTTGTATTTTCACATTCCTGTATATATTGCCTCAGTTCATGAACTTAATTCCGTGATTCTGGTCACAAACTGAATTGAATGAGAACTCAATCTAATTTCCTCATAAGGTCAACATTAAACCTAACTATGGCATTTGATTCAGCTCTCATCCAGTTATGTTTGTGACAAGAATGGTGGAAAGAATTAAGAATTAAGTGAACTGTCATACAAATTTGTTGAGGGTTGAGGTCAAATAGAGAAGTCTGTTATAGATACAAGGATGTCTTTCGTTAGATTCTGTTTTCCAGTGATGTGTTCACAGCGTTATTTGTCTAGGGACACTGTTCAACCCTAAAAGCCTTTCCATTTAATTAGGTTGGATCCTGCCACTATGTTGTAAGGGAAACTTTCTACTGTTACAACAACACCCACAGGACCAAGCATACATCAGCCATAAACATTAAGGCCTGTTCTGACAGTTCCATCCCTTGGTTAATACCCCTTACAGACTCTGAGGCAGTGCAGGGATGTGAAGAGGAAGGAGAAAAGGAAGGGCTGTGTCAGTGGGCAGAGAGGAAGGTAAGAGACATACCAACAGGCGGAAAGAAAATAGGATGCCCACTTTTTTGGTGTTATTTTATAGCTAGGGTAAAGGACTGATGTAGAGGGTTTGGGAGAATATTTTTGTTGTCAACAGAATGTATGCAGACGGATGGAAATGTATTTACAGAGTGAGGGAGGCCTGCTGGTGCTTGTTACTATGTTCCTATATTCGTTGGCATCTCTAAGTCCTTTTTTTTCCTGGTCTTTTTGAGACAGGATCTCGCTGTGCCGTTCAGGCTGGCCTTGAGCTCACTTTGCAGCCCAGGCTGGTCTCAAACTTGCAGCAATCCTCCTGCCTCAGCCTCCCCAGGGCTGAGATGAAAGGCACGCTCCACTTTTGCGGGCCCAGTTTTCTTAAGGAAGGTCCTGATATGCCCTTGATGGCACTGTTGCATTTACAGTACTCCTTAATTCCTATTCTCTAACGCACTTAGAGGGTCCCTTGTTGTATTTATGCTGTTGGACGTAAGGGGGAGGCCAGAAGGCCTGACAGTGGCGAGGTGGGAAGGGGATGAGGAGGAGAGTGGGGGGCGAGCTGCAGGGCAGCAGGAGAGACACTGAAGAGAGCGCAGGCCACAGGAGAAAGTCGTGAAACCAAAGCATGACAGTCATTCAAAATAAAGAGTAAGACAGATGCAAATAGAGACTAGAAAAAGAAAAGAAAGGAAGGGAAAAAGAAACAACAACCAAAACCAACAAGGAGAGCCCAAATCCAACAAATTACAATAACATGCGCCAAAATAACAGTAACAATGAGAAAGAAGCCTGCAAGGGCTGTGCCACCCAGAGCAGATCTTCTTTTGCTTGGTACCGGGGATCGAACTCACGGCCTCTGGCGCGCCTCCTGCTGGCATAGCCGCAGCTCCCCGTGGCCGACCGTCTCCCTTCTGCAGCTTCGCGCTCCGGACACGGTCCCGGCGCAGCCCTGGGCGTGAGCCCGCGGCCTCCGCTACTGGGTTTCGGGGCAGGCAGGCGGGGTCCGCGGGCACACGGCCTCTGCATCTCCCCAGGGTCCCCGCGGCCTCTCTCCCAGGTGCTGACCCCGCGCGCGACCCGCAGGCGCCGCCAGGGGGCGCTCGTGCCCTCCTCGCCGCCGTGTGCACCCCGCAGCGCTTGCAGCTGGGGAGGCGCTGCCCGCCACGTCGGGGTGGTCGGGGCGCGTTCCAGGCTCTGTTGGTCCGCGCCTCCCGGGAGCCGCCGGACGGCCGGGCACCGCATCCGACTGTGACCTCTACAGTGCCTGCTTCTCAGCAGCGCTGAGTTGGCGCCCCCTATTGACCATGGTGAATCATAAATAATTGTTTTAAAACCCCGTTCTTCAAATCTGAGCCTCCGGGTAAGGCCTAGAGATGGAGAGCTCTTTTTTGTTTTTAATGCTCACTGTGAACTCCAGCCTGCAGGTTCTGTGTATGCCCACTTTATTAGACTTTCTAGATGTATTACTCAAATTACCTATACCCTTAACGTGTTTTGATTTGCTTGGGCTGTCAGACTATGATCCGCACGTTGACATATTGGACACTATTACAGCTTTCTATTACAGTTCTTTCCCATACTTTCGGAAGTATCCATTTTACTGTTCAGTGTGGCCTACAATGCCTGAACAAATTAGGATCCCTGGTACTAGGACTTGTCTTAAAGACGTGCTGCCTGACATCGGTGCCAGCATACTGCCGTTTTTTAATCAGGAGTATATTTTACAATCCTTGACATTCGACTTTTCTGTATTCTTGAGTTTTATATGTCTCTTGTGAACATACTACTGTACAGGTAAAAATTTTATTAAGCTGACTATAACATTAAAATTGCAGATTCCAAGTACCTCCAACATCACTCCTCTATTTGCTCCTAATATATATATATGAATTATATATATATATATAATTATATATATACATGAATATACATGTATATACATATATATATATATATATATATATATATATATATATGAATTACTGAGACTCCAACTCAGGCCCTGACCTTTGCCAGGCAGGCACTGTACTACTAAACTATATCCCGGGCCCAACACCTGTTATATTTTAACATGTGACATACTTATCCAGGATACTTTATTGTCTTTACCCTCTAACTAGAATGTTAGGTCCATAAGCATGGTAATTCTATTCTGCTTGCTGATATCCAAGTGTGTATAACAGAGCCTGGCATATAACAGTGACATGATATTTCTTGAATATTAGTACTTCTCTTCTAATTGCTAAGTTGAGTGCATTGCATTTTCTGTGGTAAGTATCCTATGCAGCGCTGTTTCTACAATCTTTTTATTTTTTCTAGAGACAGAGCCTTGCTATGCTGCCAAGGCTGGTCTCGAACTCCAGGGTTCAAGCGATCCTCCTGCAGTGTAAGGATTTCACAGAGCTGTGTGCGGAGCCCTGAAGAGTATGATGCTCTTCAAATGCTCCTGGAGCTGGTACAGGGGACATCAACTGAGTTAGAATGGGGCTTCTAAAGAACCAGCACCGACTCATGGCACTGCTATCCATACACAGGCACAACGCAGCTGCTTCTTGAAGATAGGAAAAGAGAAAACTGGAAACTGCCATCCCAGCCAGGGTGACGACTACTGCTGGCTTAATGCTGACGTAGGAATGGCATGCACAACAGCAGGAGCAGGCCGCGTCTTCTTCTGCTGCATTTCATCTGACTGTACTGCTTCATTACAGCAGAATCTGACAAGAAGCCGAGCAGCAAAGGAGAAATGTAGTTTGCCAAGTCCTGGTTCCAGTATCACAGAGCACAGGAGTGTAAATTTGAATCCCAGAGACAATAGCTTAATAACTGGTATATGTGGTTTATCTTTCCTTCAAGTGAGTTTTCAATTTCACCAACTGTTTCTTACTTTTAGAAAATATACAGGGTTCTTGCTAAAAACCACATGGCCTTTTTGATAGATCTGTGCTGCAGTTTTTATTTTACATAGCTACTCATTTTAAACATGCTTTGCTTATGCACCTCTGTGCCGGAAGTTCTTAGGGGTCTAATTTTAATTTCGCTGTCATTTCTGCTAACACTTATGCTGTACTGTTGTTGTCATGTGAGACTGTGACCTAGTGCTCATGAGACCCATGTGGCCTGGTTTCGGCATGTGTGACCCTGCAAGATCTGCATCTACTTTTGCTAGGTACCCCAGAGATTGCTGTTAACTCTGCACCTAGAGAAGGAGAGAAGGGAAAGGCAGACTGTGAGCATAACAGGTTATGTTTACTTCCATCACAGAGAATTCGGCTTCATCCAGAAGGATCCATTCTTCCAAGCGTTTTCCCACAGAAATTAAGCCAGTCCTGTGCCTTGCAAGGAGACAGATGAGTGAGTCAGAACTGGGTAAATTCCAAGCTTGCTCCACTGAATGTACGCACTCCAGTGAGACGGGTCCACCGCCCTACAGGTTCTTTCCGTATTACTGGATCTTACGGCTAAGAAGATCTGATGGTCAAATTGCTGGGGTCTCTGGCTTCAGCAAAGAGAGACAACCGTCATAGAAATGTTTAAGACTTCCAACTTCACTGTACACTCAATTTTCAGGGAGAAATTTACATTTTACCCCTTTTGCCCTACGACTAATTATGCCAGGAGGGGCACGGTAATTCCAACGGATAAACCCACCTCACCACACAGGTGTAAACTCTTTCAGGAAAGGAGAAAAAGGGCAGGTTGGATGCACACCTCCGAATATAATCTTCCTGTAAACTGTGATATTCCACAAAACTTATTTGAATATTTCTGGGAAAATTGAGAATAGCTCCATGTCACAAAAAGGATACACCCCAATCACTTGTCCTCAAGAGGAAAAAAATTCTTGGCCTGGTAAGGTCCAGTCCCTTATTAATCTCCCAAAGAAGTAACTGCACCTAGAAACTTTTCTCTCAGTTTTCTCACTGTGGGAGAAACTACCTGGCTGAGACTTTTCTACCCTGATGGAGAGCAGGTAGGCCATGCCCAGCGCGGGAGCTAAGAATCACTCTTAGAAAACACTACCCAGCCTGGCCATGGCAACACACACAAAGGCATCGGCCCCTGTGCAGCCCAGGAGGCTGCAGCAAGCCCTCACCACATGGGTGCTTCGTGGTTTCAGCTCTCAGCATCTGCAAGGCATTTAGTAACATTCATTACAGCACTGTATTGTTTTTAAAAGTGACTAAAAATGAGATCAATACACCAATATATGTAAATGGAAGCATACACAGAGAACCCAAAATAACTGACTTACACTGTAAAAGCTTAAAGGAATCCATTTGATTATATGCCCCTCAGAAAACCACACAATAAAGGGGGAGCAACTAGCGAGGACACAACCAGATTTAAGGCCAGGGTGAACAAGGTGCGGTGACTGCTGGGAGCCATAATTGAAGCACGCTATCAAAGTTTAGTTGAGAAAGTAGCTGAGCAACACACAGTTCAGACCAAAGCCAAGTGCAATCCATTCACATCAAAAATGACAGGGTTTAGGGCCGGGGATTTAGCTCAGCCGCACAAGTGCCTGCCTGGCAAGCATGAGGTCATGAGTTCGATCCCTGGTACAAAAAAAAAAAGACAAAGTTCAACAAGAAAATAGGCCATAATAGACAAAAATAAATCTAGCCAGGGATATAGCTCAGTGGCACAGTACCTGACTGGCAAGCATAAGGTCTTGAGTTCAGTATAAAAAAATAAAAATAAGTAAATCTAGATTATTAAACTTTCTCTTTTTAAAAATAGAGTCAATTTTTGGTCCCAAGGGCAAGAATAGTCGGGATATCTTGCAAAGTTTCAGAGAATAAGCAGAAATGTAAGACAGTGCATTAGAAAACTGCCATACAGTTAGACTCAGGAAACACAGAACACCGTTACCCTGCAAAGGAAAACAATTCACCAGTACCCAGAAGTATGATCAGTAGGGCCACCTCTAGTTCTAAATATAGTCTGTAGTTATCAAAACCAGCTCAGAAGGGAAATATAGGGATATTTGTGGCAGCTTTTTTCATTTGTTAGCTGCAGTGTCTCAGGCAAGTTGATCTGCCTTTATAAAGTCTGATTTTTACTCTCCAAGTGGTTAGTGTAATGAAGATTAAACAATAAACATGACTGGCACACAGCCTCTATTACTCTACCCATTATGGTCGTAAATGCAGAAAACAGCTGATTTTCAGTATCTTTTAGTTATTTTCCCATTGATGAGACAAAATATCCAACACTCACAACTGAAAGGAGGAGCGGTTTATTTAGTTCACAATTTCCAGTGAGTTGTCTTTGACTGGCTTCCAGCTAGAAATGTCATGGTAGACGGGCCACCCATTCTGGGCAGCCAGGAAGCAGGGAGAGAAGACAGGCGCCAGGGACAACAGCCCCTTCAGGCCACGCCCCATGACCCGCCTCTTCCGACCAGGCCCCGCCTCCTAAGCGGCAATCAGCCAGAACCTCACCGGAGGGCCAATCCGCAATGAGTACGGTTTCCCTGTGATCCAATCACCTGCCGAAAGCCTCCCCTCTGAATACATAAGGCTTGGGCACACTTGTGGTCTAAACCACACATTTCTACATTTCTCAATCCCACCCTTGGCAGTCTCCCTCCTTCCACTTTTAACAATGGTAGCAGATTTACTGAGTGTTTCCCATGCACCACTCAGGACCCATACCCGGATAAGCTCATTTAGTCCTCACAATTCCATGAACTCTTATCATAATCACTAAGTGTGCAGGCTGAGCAGAGTTTAACAACTTCCTCAAGGTCACAGAGTAAAGTGTCAAAGCCAGACAGTGTGCTTCGTGTTTTTAACCATTAACTACCTGTATTAGGGTTCTCTAGAGAAACAGAAACAATGTAAGTTATACATATAGTTAAACAAAAGGATTCATTAGTTAGGCTTATAAGATCCAAGGTGGAAGAGTTACAGTGGCCACCCTGAAGCATACGGATCCAACATGGCCCGCGTGCTGCCGCGCTGGAAGCTCATTGCCAAGTCACCAGCACAAGCCAGCGTCATTAATAATCAGACAAATGTAAAACAAAATGGGGTGGATGAACTAAAGGTCAATGAAGTTACCCAGCTGAACTGAGTCAGCCTGGCACTGGGCGTGGAAGGCCCACCTGAGGACTGCTGTCAGCAGCAAGAAAAAGAGCACGGAGGGGAAGATGGTGTGGATTCTCCTGGAGAAGCCTACCGTGCTTTTTCTAAAATGAACTTGGCTGTTATCGTCGTGGGAAGAGCTCAGGTCCTTGATGTCACTGAGGATGGCTGTGGTTCTTTGGAGCAGCGCTGGTCCTGACCTTGAGCAGTGCAGCCCACTAAGCTGCTGGCACAGCTCCTTCTTCCCGCTGGTGCAAACTTTCTAGCTCCCACCACTGACATTTGGGCCTTCCCCTTGCAGATGCTTGAGACATTGTCATGGGCTCTCGGCCTCCCATTGGACTCATGGAAGATATCGCCACGGGCTCTAGGTCTTCAGCAGGACACTTGCTTTGTTTCTGACCACCTCCCTAGGACCCCACCTCTAAAAACCATAGGCATACTAAGCAAAATACCTTCTAGCAAAAATGTGGGATTGACAGACCATATTTAAAACCACAGTAACTGTCCAATAAAACTTACTATAATAAAAATGTTAATCTATAGTATTTAATACAGTAGGTACAATGGCTGTTAAACCATTAACATATAGTTAGTATCACTAAGGAACTAAATTTTAAATGTAATTTTAACCAATTTCCATTTAAATAACCTCAGAAGGCTAATGGTAACAGTACCGTACTGGGTAGTTATGGACAATTATGTAACATACAGTGATTACTTCTGGAACAGGGTGCTTCTGTCGGGGTGCTGTTAACAGTACTACAGTAGAGCTGCAGTAGGGTGATGCACTGTGTGGATGCTGTCCTCTGCACTATACATGTTGGACATCCCTGGCTTCTGCCCTCTGGGTTCCACAGCAACCCTCTGATTAGTCAGCTTTCCCATCAGTGAGGCACAGTTCAGTACCTAGCAGCACAACTCAGAGAAGGAAAGGTTTAGTAGCTGACTGATTCCAAGGCTGATCTCATGGCAGAAGGCGGTGGCAGAGCAGAGATGCTTAGCTCATAGTGGCCAAGAAGCAAAGTGAAGGAACACTGTCAGAGAATAACAAACAAGGGACTGTACACAGTACCCAAGATCAGGCCACCATGACCTCCCACAGACACCCAGGGTTAAGCGTTAATTTGCTAGGTATTTCTCAATCCAATGAAATTGGCGTATCAAGGTTAATAGTCATAATCTACCCCTCACCAAACCCATCTCCTTAAACCATACTTAATCTCCAAATAAAGACAGTAGCAAGTTCATAGTTCCCTGTAACATAATACAACTATGCCATGGACAACTGGAAAAAATAATTCCTCCCCCAAAGTCTCAACAGTTACAGCATTTTTCACAAGTCCAAGTTCAAGTCTCTTCTGAAACTCAAGACAACCTCTTAGATGTGAATTTTTGTTTCAAAAGTCCCATTATCTGAAGGTACATTCCCATTCCAAATGGGAAGAAGAGTATTAAAAAATTGAGCAAAGCAAGATGGAAACCCAGCAGGACACACATTAAGTTCTGAATGGAGAACCACAGTGGTAAACCACGAGTTCCAAAGGGCTTGG
Source organism: Cavia porcellus (assembly GCF_034190915.1). NCBI lineage: Eukaryota > Metazoa > Chordata > Mammalia > Rodentia > Caviidae > Cavia > Cavia porcellus. The sequence continues at coordinate 4,214,334 of NW_026947502.1, forward strand.
GTGGCCCTGTCCATGTGGGCTCTCTCTTGGCTGGCTCCATTCATGGCCTGCAGCTTTTCTCAGAAGATGCTTCGTATTCCTGGCATAGTCAACTTCTTGACTGTACCGTTAGCTTGACTGTACCATAGCCACTGTACCGTTAGCTTCATTCCCACAGCTTCACGCACTGTCCTCTCAGGTTGTTTGCTTACCTTCTAGGCCTTCCTCTGAAATCTGGATAGAAGCCTCCCTGGCCCCACAACTCATCCTCTGTACCCTAGGAAAACCAGCATTACGTAGGAGATGCCAGAAGCAGTCAACAGGTTCCCTTGGATCATAGCTGTAACAGCTCTGAGTGTCTTGAATAGTTAGCTAAACACACTAACAGAATCCTGGGAGGCCCTTTTCCAGCTAGGACTGCAGAGACTCTCACCTCTAAAGAAATGTTGAGAAGACCGAAGCCAGTTTGTCCTTCCTATAAGCCACACAAACCATACAGGGCCAGGAAGAGAGAAGCCAGTTTGCCCTCCCCTTGAGCCAACCAGCACACAGGCTGAGAATCAAGAGCCCCTCTGCCCCGCAAGCTCAGCTGGTTCAGAGAACAGGCTGAGCTAACAGAAAATGAGGTACAAAACAACTAATGCTTGTATTGCTTGATTGACTTTACAGGCCTAAGGCAGTAGTCTGAGCATCTATAATGAAGGCAACAGTGTGCAATAAGCAATTATGGATTCCCTTCTGTCTTGTTTTTTTTATTTTTATTTTTTTATTTTGAAAAGAATAAAATCACATGAGAAAAACAAATGAGGTCATTCAAAACAAAAGGATGAACACAGTTCATGATGTAAAACCACATTACAAGGTGATCTACCATGGTTACCATGATGGCTCTTGTTATCTTCAATAGAACTGCCCATCAGGCACAATAAAATGAACATAACAGTATAGAACAAAATCAATAAAAACAAAACATTGGAGACATTATAGGACTTCAAAAGCAGGTAGTGATCAAACCAGAATGGGTATCATAGTGAGTTTTATTGTCTTCAGAGTAGTTGCCTATACTCTCAGACTTGATACTATCAAAGATAACAGATTCAAATAAAATCAGTCAAGACAAGACAGTGATCAAACAAACCACATTCAAACAAGATCAGTCAAAACAAGGCAGTGAAAGCAATACAGGATTTCAGATTAAGTTAATAGGAAATTTAAAATGGTTACTCTACTACATCCTGGTATCTTTGGGACAGCTGCCTGTGCCCTCAAATCTAGTACAAGTAGACAAACTAGAACAGAATATACCCACACTAAACAGAGCAATGAAAGCAATATGGGCTTCAAATCATGATACAAGATTAACAATGTCCTCCGCCTTCCCTATTTAGGTAATTCCTCCCCTTTCACTTTCCCAGGGTACACTGTATATTTTGTATACCACTAGCTCCTTTAGTTTTTAGATTAGGGAGGCAACCTGCTATTTACCTAAGGTTCTGAACCTTTTTATCCCTGACCTTGGTCTCAAGTTGTATCCATTTACATACAAGAGCCTCAAGGTCTTCCTTCCTTATAGCTAAGTAGTTCTGTATTGTGTAAAAGTGCTATGTCTTTCCAACCAATCTGCAGCTGATGGGCGAGCTCCCCCCTATTTTTCTGGTTCCCTGTCACGTAGACACTGTTTTCTCATATTTGACCTTTGGCCCATAAACCATCTTTCAGGCTAATTATATTTTTTATATAGAGCATCTTGAATGGACCCTATCTCCTGATCCACTCTGCCCGTGTTTCTTTTTGTTTGTGTATTGAGGCCATCCATGTGAGTGATTATGGCCAACTTCTCTACCTCATCTCTGCTATGCTATTTTTCTGCTGTTGTTTGTCTACTTTTCCCCTTCATTCCACTGCCATTCAGTGAGCTCCCTCTGCTGCTGTTCCTGAAACCATAGTCTTTTTTCTCTCTCTCTAGAATGTCCTTCAATATTTTTTGTAGGATTGAATTGGTGGTCACAAACTCCCCCGGTTCCTCTTTGTCATGGAAGCATCTTGTTTCTCCATTAATTTTGAGAGATAGTTTTTTGGGGTACATCAATCTGGGTTGGAGGTTATTTTCTTTCGGGGCTTGGAATACTTCACTCCAAGCTCTTGTTGATTTGATGGTCTGTGTCAAGAAGTCTGTCATGATTCTAATGGGTTTTCCTTTATAGGTGATCTGTTTCTTTTCTCTGAACGCTTTTAATATTCTGTTCCTGTGTTGAATTTCTGGCATCTTAATTATTATATGTCTGGGTGTAGATCTATTTTGGTTACAGCTGGCTGGAGTTCTGTATGCCTCATGTATCTGAATATCATTTCCTTTTCCTATGCTTGGGAAACTTTCTTTAATTATTCCAGTAAATAGCCTTTGTATTTCATTTGTGTTTGCCCTGCTTCTTCACTCATTTTTTATTCTTAAGTTAGACTCTTGTCATCTTCTAGCCTTTGTATTGTTACTGCCTGTTTCCTTGTTAAGAGGTCTTTGCTTTCATGATCACACATTGCAAACCTGTCTTCAAGGTTTGATAGTTTATCTTTAGTTTCTTTCAAGCAGTTTTTCCAGCTTTCAATGGAGTTTTTAATTTCCTGGTAATCTCTTTGAACCTGTTTCATGCATTCTAGATGTTTTTATATTCATTGAAGGTTACTCTCCTTTTTCTATGCTCCCCCATTCTTCCATCTTTGTCTTTTTGAGAGGTGCTTAGCACTTCTTTTATTATTTTTCTTACATCTTCCTTTACTTGTATTAACATTTCTGTTTTGAGTTCTTTTATAATATCATATTATTATGTCAGATGCTGCTTCTTCAGAGACTGCAGGTGTGCAATCCCTGATCTCTTCTGTGTTTACCTCTCCTGGGCCAGTACTGTTTGGGTTGGAGGCTGGAGACCTTTTGTTTCTTCCTCTTGTCATGTTTCTGGTTTCTTACAGATAAGTAGATAGTGGGGATTCCCAGCACTTCCTGTATTGGCTACGATTACTCTGAAGCATGCTGGCTAGGGATTGCTGCCCTCCCCAGTCTGCTGGTGCCCACTGAAGTACAAGCAGAAACAGGGCAGGCAAAACTGTCTCTCAAAATTAATGGAGAAACAAGATACTTCCATGACAAAGAGGAACTGGGGAAATTCATGACCACCAAACCAACCCTGAAGAAGTGGTCAACTGGCCAGGCAACATTTTAGAGTCGGGCAGGATAAGCCAGGAACCAGAACTGCAGCAGTTTCAGTTGCCACTCCTAGCACAGAGCAGATGGGTGAGAATTTCTTGGACTGAGTCCCACCCCTGTGCGCAATCCAATAGCCAAGGACAAGGTCTCCCTGAAGCTATCCCTAAATGGCCCGCCCACATGGCACACACTAATGTGGTAAAGACTCTCAGTGGTTGACCAGCTCAGAAGGGAGGTCTTGTTTTTGAAATCCAATGTTGTTCACACTGTTTCGTTCTGATTTATTGTTTTGTTTTATTTAATTTTTGTTTGGTTTGGTTTTATTCTGTTTTGTTTTATTTGATTTTACTGTCTGATGATATGGAAAGCTATTGTAAAGGTAACAAGATATATTATGATAGCCATTGTTGATTTCCTATTATCCTATTTTGTAGTTCTGTGCCACTTTCACTGTTTTGTTTTGACTGGATTTATTCTGTTTTATTTGTTAGGTTTTATTCTCTTTAAAATAAAAAGCAAAGGGCCAGGGATTTAGCTCAAGACAAGCACCTGCCTATCAAGTGTGAGGCCATGAGTTCAATCCCTGGTACAAAAAAAAAAGAAAAGAAAAAAGAAATGTTGATACTTTTGTACTTCAGAGCCTGCAATGGGTTGGGTCTTGCTTATTCCTAAGACATGGTCAGGCATCTTTCTTCTTGCTTCTGTATAAAGTACTTGATACCTTTTTAACAGTACCAATCTCTTTAGCAGCTACAGCTCCTTTTTGCCTTAACTGTACCCATGATTTCTTGGCCCAGATTTAAATTCTGAAAATTTTTTCTGCTCCCCCTTTTGCCACCAAATCTCATTATGAATCTGGCTAAAAGCAACCAGCAGTACTCAAGCCACAGCCTGAATACTAGGCTATCTTGAAATTTTCTCTACTGGATTAATTAGTCTACCACTCCTAATCTCAGTTTCCTGCAAGTCTCAGGATAAGGAGAAATGTAGATGAATTTTCTGCCTGTGAGTAACATACATACAGTCTCTAATCCAAATGCCAGTGGAATCCATATTTCCAAATGAATACTCCTAAGCCTGGCCTTTATTGTCCACACTGCTGTCAGCATTCTGGTCTTGATATCTCCAGTCAAAATCATGTATCAAGCCTGCTTACAGCCTTCTAAGGTTTCTCTGCAGGCACCTCCAAACCTCTACAATCTCTTCCTGCAATACAGGCTTCTAAACTACATGTTCAGCTAGGTATGCAGGTGCACACCTGTAATACCACCACTTGGGAGGCTGAGGCAGGAGGACTGCTGCCAGTTTGAGGCAGCCTGGGCAACACAGTGAGTTCAAGGCTGGCTTGAACTATATAAGGGAACTCTGTGTCATAAAAACTATAATAAATAAAATAAATTTCAAGGTCAAGCACAGTCACAGAAATGATCCCACTTCTTTGGTATAAAGTTTTATATTAGTCAGCTTTCCTGTTACTGATACACAATATCCAACACCCACAATTTAAAGGAGAGTTTAATTTGACTCACAGTTTCAGTGACTCAATCCATGGTCAGCTGGGTCCAAGGCAGAAGCATCATGACAGAAAACATGGTGGAATAAAGATGCTTAGCTCATGGTGGCTGGGAAGTAGAGCAAAAAATTATCCAGAGAGGAATGAGAAAGGGACCCAGAGAGAACCCAGGGTCACTCCTCCATGACATATTCAGTCACACCCAGCATGTGCTTTAATAATCTGCCAAGTGTCTCTTAACCCAAAGAAGCTCACATATCCAATTTAGTAGTCACACCCTAAGTGAAGATAATGAAAATCTTTAGCTCTTTCTAAATTTAAACTAAGACACAAAAATGCCCACAGGTGTAAATGTTATGAAAATACTCATTATGCTACATTGTTTAAGGAATAGTGATAAAAGCTCTGTAAAAGTTCAGGACAGGCATATGTAACTTGGAAGGGGGTGGCACTGGGGATTAAACCCAAGGCCTCTGCATCAAGCCAAATCCTCAGCCCACCCACTCTACTTTTTTGGAGTCACCTAGGCTGTGTTCAAACCTGGGATCCTCCTTCCTCAGCCCCTCAGAGTGCTGGAATTATGGGTAAGTGCTACCATACCTGGTTTAAAAAATGTTCTCAATGCACAGCTGGTTGAAACTGAAGATGCAGAGGCCATGGATACAGAAAGCTGTGTAACACCCCTAATTTGTGATGTATTAAAATGGAAGAATGAGAAATGCAAATAAAAACCTATTAGAGCCCATCTCCCTTCAATCAGGATGGCTATCATCAGGAAACAGTAAATGCTGGTAACAATGCAGGGAAAGGAACCCTTCTACACTGCTGGTGGGAGTGCAAATTAGTGCAGCCACTATGGAAATCAATACGGAGGATCCTCAGAAAAGTAAAGACAGGGCTAGCATTTGACCTGCTACACCACTCCATGGTGTATGTCTGAAACAATTAAAGTCACAAAACTATAGGGCTATCTACATACTATGTTTATTGTGACACAGTTCACAATAGGCAAGATGCAGAACCAATCCAGGTGTCATTCCACAGATGAACAAAGAAAGAAGAAACACTTTCTAAAGGGCATCTGGATTTTCATCAAGGCCCTCAGTGCACGGGGGCTGGAGTAGAGGAGTTCCTTCCCTCGGGGGGCTTATGTGCCTGTTGCGGGGACAGACCATGTGACGATACCCACATTTTTAACAGGTGGCAATGAGTACCATAAAGAAAAAGCAAGCAGGGCAAGGAGGCAGGAAACGAGGGCACAAGCCATCCACTGTGTCACAGCTTGCATAGGTCCTTGCTTCAGTGACAACGGAAATCAAAACAGAAGCAATCGCACAAACTCTAATTGGAAAGTTTGTTATAGGAAAGAAACAAAGGGACGAAAGAAGGAAGGAGAGAGGGAGATACAGAAACAGAAGGAAATAAAATGTAACCTGTAATCCCAGGCCCTGAGAGGCTGAGGCAGGAGGATCCCACGTTTCAGCCCTGCCTGGGCAACTTAATGACTTAGCAGATCCCGCCTCTATGTAAATAAATAATACATAAATAAATGAAAAGAGAATTAGCACAGTGCAGAGGCTCTGGGTTCAGTCCTGAGTACTACAGCAAACAAATATTTTTTAAAATTAAAAAATACTGCTTATCTAAAGTAAAACTGGGTGCTTTTATTTGTTAAATCTGTTAAATTAGAGTTCAAATACCAAGTTTGGAAACTTAAGAGTAGTAACGTCCTAAGCTATAGTGGAACCGGAAGGAGAAGGGAAAATGTTTTTCTTGTTTCTATGTATTTTAATGTTAGTTTCCTCCAAACAGTCAAAATGTGAAAAACCGGGACTTGGTTTATTAAAACTCACATTAAGCATAAACATTTTGTTTATACCAATGGTTTAAAGGGAAGCAAACATCAACAAAATTTTCAAAATCTACCCCTCTTGACCACGTGCTGATCTTAAATAATTTTTAACTAGCTTCTGTTTACTGAAATTCATTTTGCAGGGTGCCACTGTGACTGGTGTTTTAAAAACAAATTCTCAAGATCACTTCCAAAGCGACAGAGAGGTGTATTAAGAAGAATCTGTGAATCACTTTTACAGGATCTAAATATGATGCTGATATAAATTACTGATATTGAATGCTTTGTAAAATTACTTCAGAGGAAGTATCCACAGGATTTAAATCACCAGGCTACTAAAATTAAATAAATCTCACTGGGCTGTTAAGAGTCAGAAAGTCAGTGGTATTCAAAGAAAATAACTTCTTTCAGGTAAACATTCAAACTCTGAAGAGACTTCATTTGAATTTTCATAAAATTAGCTCCATAACTAAGCATCTACAATCTCCTTAGTGGTCATTTTCAATTTGTTGTTGTTTAGGTGTATTAACTTCTCTTGCTAAAATGTTATATTAACCACCATATTTTTTCCCAACACTGGGAATTAAAACCAGGGCCTGTGTACTAAGCTGTGTTCCCAGCACTTTTATGAGACAGGGTCTTAGTAAGTCTCTCAATTGCCCAGGCTGGGCCAAACTTGTGATCCTCCTGCCTCAGTCTCCCAGAACGCTGAGATTATAGAAATTCAACACCACATCCAGTTTCAACACACTTTCAGGGTTACTTTCTTTCATTATTAGCAAAAAGATAGGCCCTTATTTATGTCTACAGCTTTCTATATATTCCTTTTTTCTATATATTCCTTCTGTATTTTTCACATAGTCCAAAACATCCCAGACAGATACAAAAATTTGTAATCTATTTACACCAAGATACTTTCAGGATATTATATTTTTTCATTTGACTTTATATTTTTAAATATTTGATAAACATCTTTAATTGGTATAAAGTACCTTGATTATATTTGATCTTGATGATATTCAAGAGTCATGTGTTTTTTAAATGCAGCTATTCCATCTGTTCAATGAATTCACAAAAAAATACATTTTTGTACAATACTAAAATTAAGACTACACTGAATTTATAGCATAATTTTCACACATTAGAAATATGAAATTATTTGGCATAATTGTTAGGGGGCAATGGCCTTTACATTCTCATATGTACACCTTCCATATTTGTTCCATGATTATTATACTCATGGCTTCAAATATATTTCATGTCAATAGCTTTTCAATTTACTAATAATTTCACAAGGTGGCCCATATCCCCTTTTAAAATTTCATTTCAATAAAAATCAAGAACTTTATTCTAGTGTTGTGACATTACTCATATGTAAACATTACTTAATAATCTGACTTTTTCATGATGGGCTATATATTCAATGTATAAAAGAGTACAGAAATATACTTTTGCTTCTTTCATTCACAACAGTATTTCAGACTTAACAAAATTTCTCAGTAGCATTATGTGCTCCACCAAAATTAATATGGTGAAGTCTTACCTCCCTGCGTGGCTCCCTTTGGAGATAGGGCCCCATGGATGTGAGTAAGGCCAAATGAGGTCAGATGGTTGGACAGAAAGGCAGATTAGAACCTACACAGCTCATGGCCCAAGGGGTGACCATCTGCAGGTCTCAGAAGAAAACCCAAACTGCTGACACCTTCACCTTGGACTGGAAGTATCTAGAACCACGAGAAAGTGTACTTCTGCTGTTGAAGCCACCTCGTCTATGACATACTGTTATGGTAGCCACAGGAAAACAATAAGTATGCTATGGGCTGGGGATGCAGCTCAGCACAGCACCTGCCTAGCAAGCACAAGGTCCTGAGTTTGATTCCCAGTACAACAGAAAAAAAAGACAATCATATATGCACAAAACAATAAGCATGTTATGAATTTGTTTTTATTAGTTAAAAAGGCACAGATTCCTTTCTGTGATTAGCCATGTCAACATTATAATTGATATTAGTTCAACTAAACTGAAACATAGCACTTAGGTTTCAACTTTGAGAGGCAACTTATGATGGATACTAAAGTCCAAAGTGTAACTCATGGAAGTTTAAATGTGACAGTTAATTTTATGTGTTATGCTGGCTATAGTCAGCAGCTGTTTAGTAAAATGTAGTCCAGATCTTCTCAGATATACAAATGTCAGGAATACCATTTCAGGTTTATCAAACAAAAAAGAGATTTATGCTGCCAGGTAAGCAAAAGGAATATAAATAATATAACCACCAGTAAGTGGGAGAAAAGAGGTACAGTGGAAATAGTGAATGTAAGTTAAATGATTATCTGTTAAATTTCTAAAGTAGGAAAATCAAGGACAGTAATTTGTAAGCATATAATTTATAGTTGGAAAAATTAAAAAACAAAGACAATAGTAACATAAAGTAGGTCTAGGATTGGAGAGCACGGGTGGACAGACTTTTCCATAGTAAACCAGGCGTGGTGGCACAAACCTGTAATCCTAGCACTCCTGAGCCCGGAAGATTGTAAATTCAAATTTACAAGGGCAACAAGAGAAACCTGTCTCAAAATAAAAAGAGCTGGGGAATGTAGCTCAGTGTGAAGGCCCTGAATTCAATCCTCAGTACTGCAGAAAAGAAAAAAAATTCATAATAAACTTTTCTGTCTTTTATTTAAAAAAAAAACTTGTATGTATTTTAAACAGGGCTGGCATAAAAAGCAAAGCTTCAAGACTGAACCCCAATGCAGCCTACGCAGCACCCCTGGCCTGGTTAAAGCAGACCCTCTCCCCACTATGCTTTTGTAGCTCTAGGTCCTGTTAAGACCTCTCCTATCTATTTGTGAGGTTTTCCCATTTCTCATAATTCTTTAAAGACAGAATTTAATCTTTCTTTTCCTAGTAAACCTCCAATAACTGAAAGACAAAAATTAGACTGTAGGAAAAAATTAGATTGTAGCTTGTCAGAATATTGAATATGAAAGGCAGACCAGTTAGCCAAATGCTCTCCCTGGCTACCTACTGAAAAGTTTTCTCAATTCTGAAACTATGAAGAATGGATGGTTAGGACGCTAAGCCAAACATCTGTGGCTTGCGCTGGGGGACAGGTCCAGTGCACAATCTCTGGCTCTTGATGGAAAGAGCCCTACAGTACAACACCCAGGGTAGGAATGAGGGTAGACCAGAAGTATCCTTAATGAAAACTGCACCCCAGCCTTCATGAACTCACGTGAGACTCTGATTATATTAAGCTCCATTCTGCCTAAAAAAGTGTAGATTATTACCACCTAGAATCTCTATAATTTGTCATACGATGTTCAGTATTCAGTAAAAACTTCCAGACCTGCAAAGGGTGGACTAAAGGACCCAAAAATAATGACAATGAAAAGACAACGGAATCCCCCTCAAAAAGATGTAAATCACTGCATTATCAGACAAGAAGTTTCAAGTTATTGCTTCATCGATCTAAGAAAAAGACTGAGAAAACAAAAGAAAAGTTCACCAGAGAATTAGGACCCATTAAAAGAAATAAATGAGCTGGATGTGTTGGCACAAGCCACCTGGGAGAGTGAGGCAGGAGGACTGTAAGTTTATGATTATCTTAGTTACTTTCCTCGCTCTTGCTGAGACAAAATACCTGATGCCCAAAATTAGGAAAAGAAAGGTTTTATTTCTGACAGTTCTTGAAGGTCGCAGTCCATAATCAGCTGGCTCCAAGGCAAAATGACATGGCTGAGGGGCAGTCATTCATGGATGCCACAAACAGCAAGTGTGAACTGGAAAGAAAGAGATGCATCTTCTTCCGCCATTACATCGTATACTGGCTCCACCCCAGGGCAGGTGTAGCACTCACACCACCAATCCGAGTGCTAGACAATGAGCCAATCACAAATACCAGATTCGGTTGCGTCCATGATTGCACTAGGCTTGGAGGGGAGGCCCTGACATAAACCATGACAGAGCCCATCTTGGACAATTTAGCAACTTGGGCCCTCTCTCAAAACAAATGATGAAAAAGGATAGGAGTGTAGTGAGTGCAAAAGGTCTTCTGTTCAATCCCCAGGATCATACGAAAACGGAGAGGGTGTGACTCCGTAGTAAAGCACTTGCAAGAGGGAATGGTATTTGAGAACAGAAATGGAAGAGCTGAAATTAAAAAATCAGTAACAGCATTAGCAGAAGACAGAAAAGTACCTGAGAGATCAACAGAAATATCTAGTCTAAAGACACGGAAAATAGAGCTAGGAGACACAAAAGAAAGAGCAGGAGACATATGAAGCACAGAGAAAAGTTTTTAACATTCAGATTACTGGAGTCTTAGAAAGAGGAGAGAGAAAAAAACAGGACAGATAATACTTGTAAGACATAACGTCAGCAATTTCCAATACTCATCCAAATCAAGAAGCTCTGTAAATGCCAAGCAGGGAAATAACACAAAGAACCGCCCCCCATTAGGTATAACCATAGTTAAACTACTGAAAACTAAAATAAAGAGACATCTGAAAGACAGTTGACAGGAAGGAGTGGGTTACCTACAAAAGAGCAACAGACAGACAAGATAGCTGACTTTTTAACAGAAATGGTATATTGTGGAAAGCAATGCAATTACATCTTTTGGATCTCTAAAGAAAAATTTCAAAACACATTTAATAGAATTTTTAAATCACAAGAAAGCTACAGAAAATCTGAAAATATAACCAAAATACAAAATATAAGACAGGTTAAGAGATAATTATAACATGATAGGGTCCAACTAACATTTAATCAGGGCTTCAGATGAAACACAGATAATACTGGAAGAGAAAATGTTTTAGTAATTTTCCAAAATTTATTAAAGACAGCACTGTACATATTCAAGAAGCAACAAAAGATCTCAAAGTAAAGAAATCCCCCCCGTGTACCGGCATTCTCTGCTGTTTTTGAGCTCCAAGCTCATCTTCCCATTCTCTAGTCTGTTACACTCAGCAGTAACTCGGCAAATTCCATTTCTCAGACTCCTTTACCAGCTGCCTTCCTTTTAGGCTCTGCCAGAGAAAGCCACCAGAAAGGATTAGATGACAAGAGCTAGACAGCAGTTACCCTAGACCCAGTGCGTTTTTTCATGAGATGGTTTATGCATTAAGCCCCTGAGGCATAGAGATTATTTATTACTGTAGCATAAGCCTATTCTATCTTAATAAATGTACATCAAAAAGTAATGGATGGAGACTCACCTATTAAAAAATCCACATTTTTTAAAAAATCCACATTTGCAATCCAAGCTATATATCCTAAAGAAATGTGTTTGTGCACACCAGAAATCATGTATAAAAATGCTTATCACAACATTAATCATCATAGACAAAGGCAGAAACCAATTCAAATATCCATTGACAGTGTATTGATTGCATTGTTACTTAAACATCAACAAACTATATGAACCGTTAAAACTAAACTACACAACAATATGACTGAATCATTTTCCTTTGGGGAGGGGACAGTACTACTAGGGATTGAAATCAAGGCCTTCATAACAATCTAAACTCCCAGCCCTTTTTATTTTTGAAATGGATATAGTTTCACTAATTTGCTAAGTTGCCCAGGTGAGGCTCAAACTTGCAGTCTTTGTGCCTCAGTCTCCCACAGTGCTGGGATTATAGGTATGCACGACCATGCCTTGACAGAAACTTTTTATCTAATGTTACTCATCCTGTGCTTCTTTTTTTTTTTTTTTTTGTACCAGGGATTGAATTTATAACCTTGTGCTTGCCAGGCAGCTTATGCTGCTGAGCTAAATCCTCAGCCCTTGTGTGCTTCATTCTTGAAAATAGTTATATCCATAAACGTACATACTGCCAAAAAGTGATGATATAAACAAAGCGTGAATGTGAGGCAAAAGATACTTTTCTCTGGGAAGACAGGTCTTAGAGACCTCTGCTCAAAGCTGGGCATGGTTACAAATACCTTTAATCTCAGCCCTCTGGGAAACTGAAACAGAAGGATCACAAGTTCAAACTCAGACTGGAAAATTTAGCAACTTGGTGAGGTACTGTCTTCAAAAAAACGCTGGGGATATAGCTCACTGTGCCCTGGGTCAATCCTCAGTGTCATCAAAACAAGAAAGTCTAGGGGAGACACAAATTTTTCAAGTTAGTTGTCAGACAGCAACTGTATCCATTCCAAAAATTCATAAGCAACCATTTATTTTTCTAGTATTAGTAATGAACATCTAATTATAAAAATGTCATGTGCACAAAAAACTAGTTGATACACCTTTGGATTTCCTATACCACTAAAAAACTATTTTATTTTATTTTACACATTCTGACCACATATGTCATACACAATATAGCTCATGTGGCTAAGTAATAAATCTTCCTTTATTTTCATAGTTTAATGTACTAAATTATTTTATGAAATAAGAGAGGTCAAGTTTAATAATTACTTAAGAAAAGGAAATGTCCGCTAATACCAACACAACTGTGTTCAGAGGCACACACAGAAGAACAAAATACTATTATCCACAACTGCAGTTCACCTGCCAAGGTGAAGGAACACGTGTGGCAGAGCGTGGCGTTGGTCTGACTGTGTGTGGTGGGCAGAAGAGGGGGAGCATGCCCCCCGCCACAAGACAACACTGTCGCCTGCAAAGTCCACACTGCGGGACCATTAAGCGCATCATGAAAACTACTGCTAAAACTCACATAGTAAGGTTCACAGTTTCGGTGTCCTGGGCCACACACAGGTGTGTGAAGTATACTTGATGTGCCATGAACAATTCTGTGGGGAGATCTCAAAGTTTAAGAATGTCCATGTAACAGCAGCATCGCAACCATGACCATTCACGCACTCTCTGTTCTCTGGGAAACAAGACACACTGAAGCTCGGTGAGAGATAAGGGTTAAAACCAGGTCGAGAACCCAAGGCCAGCGTTTCACCACTAATGCTTCCCAGGCACAGACTGCGCTCAGCAAAATCAGCAAAGGTTCTCAGGTCTTTAAAAAAAACTACTCCAAAGAAGACTTTTTAAGGCTTCTGGCAAGGACATTTTATTTTCTGGTTAAGCCACAGCTTATAGAAATGCCATTAAAACCAACATGTAAACAAGGCTTTGGAACTTTGGTTCACTGACACATCTCTCACCCACAGCGTCTGAGGTACAAAGGCACCTTCCAAGGTGCGTGACAGCCTGGCTCTGCTGCAGCCGCTCCAACGCTACTCTTGGAGCCAGGGTGGCACAGGCTGACGAAGAGGCTGAGACCTGGGACATACTGGACCAGCCCACGGTACTCTTTCCCACTCCAGACAAATATCAGCTCCGCCCAAACCCTGCCTGACAGGAGCTGGCACACAGGAAGGTGCCCGTCCGTCGTGCTGAACTTGAGGAGGACTTGAGGTGTGGGGCCAGGAAGGGGAACGGCAGGAGGGGACATCAGTCAACTTCCGTTGATCCGCATGGCCTCAAGAACTCCTGTCCTCGTTCATGGAACCACTTGTTGGAGACTGGGAACAGAAAACAAGTGTGTTAGAACCCCGGCGGTTTCAGCTCCTCCGCCCTGGTGATCCCTGCTCCGTGCTTTGGGGTACAGACTGGAGTAGGGCACAGACTCAGGCTTCGACTCATGCGTGCACTGTTGAGAAGACACGGGAGTGAACAGGCGAGGGGGGCCAGGGATATGCTTATGCACATGCCTGGCAAGCACAAGGTCCTGAGTTCAATTCCTGGTACCCATAAAACTCTATGAGGGTCACGATGCCCATGTGCAGGCTGCCATGGGGACTGAGCTGAAGGGCACCTGACCATGCTAGGGAGGCGGCGGCCTCAGGCTGGACACATGTTACCGTGGGAAGATGGGCTGCCACACCAAGCAGGGTTGCACAAAGTAGGAAAAGGGTGAGGAAGTCATTGGAACAGGAGCCATTCTGACTCAGGAAGCCTGCACAGAGGCAGGGAGGAGGGAGCCCAGCAGCCCTGCGGAGGGTCCAGCTTTACCCCCCAGACCCTAGAAAAGCAGAGCTGGTGCCAGAGGGGTCACCTAACGCTGAGTCCCACACACATGTAAAGCAGGACACAGCATCTGCACACAGGGCCTCTCACAATGGACACAAAATTGCTTTCATGTCCCTCTGAAGTCAAACGGATTTTATAGTACAGCTGAACTTAAAGTAATGTGTGTATCTGACACTGAGCAAAAGGCCTACAAGGCTTATCCCAGCAGACGCAGTTAAATAATACATTTTAGCAGGAAGTAGTGCGGTTTCCATCGCGAAGTCACTTTCATGCTGAGCCATCTAGACGACCCTCAAATTTTCTTCTTGTACAACTGCTCTCCCTACCGAATCAGCCGCTACCTCATCTTCTCTCTCATTTGCTTAGTTTTCTGTAAATCCATCACTATTTACCATCACCCCCAAACTCCAAGGGTTACAAGCTGGTTTGCTTATTTCCTGTCACATCCTGTTCCACCCTCTTATGCCTCAGGATAGCTGCATGAAAGACAAAGTTCAAGCTTCAGTCTCTGGAGCCTGGTGCCACCCTCGGGCCGCATCTCTTGGTCCCTATGCCACAGACCTTCCCTCCTTCAAGCGACAAGGGCACTCAGCGCCACACCTAGTGTGGCCTGTGCCTCCTTCCACAGGGGCATGCTGGCCTGAGAGCCCTTCCCTTCTCTGCTCTG
Organism: Cavia porcellus; assembly: GCF_034190915.1. Taxonomy (NCBI): domain Eukaryota; kingdom Metazoa; phylum Chordata; class Mammalia; order Rodentia; family Caviidae; genus Cavia; species Cavia porcellus. Next base: position 4,229,541 of record NW_026947502.1, read on the forward strand.
CCCTCTGCTCCCGCAGAACCCTGCCAGACCCTGCTCCTCTGCAGAGCCTCCCCGTCACACACTGCCGTGCAGGGCTCCTCCAGTTCCCTGGGCAGCGCTGAGAGTTCCTAGGTAGCTGTCTCAGTGCTGAAGCAGCTGAGCAGCCTGGATGTTCTATCAGTTAGCAGGGAAAACCCTTAGATGGGAGCCAGTCAGGGCCTAGGCAAAGGTAACAGGTGTCATCTGCTAGCTCTGGATCCAAAGCCAACCTTCCAGGTCCAGCTGAGACCACCATGGCCAGCACCACCTCCCAGGCCACTCACCCCACTTGCAGCCCACCAGCACTGGGCAGGCTGCATGCCTCGTTCTGTAGTCACCTTCTCCACTCCGCAGAAGGTTGTACCAGAATACAGCTGTGCCCTGGGAAGAGACAGCCTGTCAGAACACCCGCTGCGAGATGGGGCTCAGGCATGGAGGAACCCCTGCCCCAAGCAGAAAAACCCTCTTTGCTCTGTACAGGAAGCAGGGCTCTGGGCTCTACTGCTGGAGAAGCTTCTTTGTTGTTTGTTTTTTTCTTTTTCCTTTTTATCAGTACCGGGGATCGAACTCACGACTGCCTGCTTGCAAGGCAGGCGCTTATGCCACTGAGCTAAATCCTCAGCCCTGGAGAAGCTTCTTGCAAAGCACTACTTCCCTCCATGGTTACTCGGAGGTTTGGAAATCCACCCACTCCTGAAGGGACACCCCTCCCCGCCCCCACCGCCCCGACAGAAGCTGGAACACAAACCCACAGTGCGTAGAGGAAGGGACTCTCTCCATAGGGACAGTCAAGGCAATGAGAATGAAGGATGGGGATGAAACCCAAGCGCTGTTTTGGTATCTGACCCCAAGACTCAGAACCTACCTTCTTGGGCCAAAGTGCAGCTCCCAGATCAGGGAAGACAGTGGCTCCTCCGGCTTCTACGTCACTCATCTGGGAATACACAAGGCACATAGCTTGGCCCCTCTACCCAAGGGTCTCACACCAACCGAGCCCCAGACGTGCAAGCCCAAATGAGACAAAGAGGGCAGATGGTCATGCTCGGAGCAGGCGGCTGTTCCACGGCCAGCCCTTCAGCCAAGAAAGGCTCATCTCTCACTCGGCCTGGTCCATGTGGCCCAGCAGGAGTCTCTGTGCTGTGAGCTTCAGAGCTGAGGCCCCCCGGAGACTCACACAGGCTCTCCTTGAATGGGACAACCTAGCCGGTACACAGAAAGTGCATATCCTGGTCCCAGCCCTGGGGTCCCTGTCCAGCCTGGACCACACCTAAGCCTCTGTGCCCAGCAGCTTCCTGCTGCTTCTAACACCAGGTATTCTCTCCCCTCAACACCCGAGTGAGCTGTTTTTTGGGCTCTAGCAGCTCGCTGCTTTAGATAAACCCTCACTTTTAAAATGGCCATACTTGCAAAATTGTTACACAGATTTAACGTAATCCCAATCAAAATACCACTAGCATACCTCACAGAAAAAGAGAAAACATTCCAAAAATTCACTGGGAAACAGAAGAGCCCTAGAATAACAAAAACAATTCTGGGCAACAAAGGTAAGGCAGGGGCATCACGATCCCTGACTTGAAGTTAATTCCTGACTGTGAAAAAGACCGCATGTACTGGGAAGAAAAAAAAAAAAAAAAACACAGACCTAAGACTCAGTGGAACACAGTAGAAGATGCAGAAACAACTCCAAACACACTTAGCCACTTTGACAAGGACCTTCCTCTGAAAGGAAGACAGTCTGGTTAGTAAGTGGTGCTGGAAAAACTAGCTCTGCACATGCCAAAGGCTAAAACTAGACCCACGTCTATCACCATACACTAAACCAAAATCAAAATGGATCAAAGATCTAAACATCAGACCAGAAACACTAAATCTACTGGAAGACAGAATAGGCAGAACTCCTGAAGAAACAGGTTCAAGACTTCTTGAACAAAACCCAGATCACATGAGAAATACTACAAAGAATCAACAACTGGGATTTCATCTTATTCTTTTGCACAGCAAAAAAAAAAAAAAAAAAAAATCACCAGCAGAGTAAAGAGGCAGGCCACAGAGTGGGAAAAAAATTGGTTAGTTGTTCCTCAGATGAAAGACTGATATCTAGAATATTAAAAAATAATAAAATAAAAATTTAAAAGAATCAGACCCCAAAATTTAAAGACCCAATACAAAAATGGGCATCTAAAACAAATATACATTTCTCAAATAAAGAAATACAAATGGCAAATAAATACGTGAAAAAATGTTCAGCAGCACGGGCCACTTGAGAGATACAAATTAAAACAACACTGAGATTCTATCTTATTCTAGAAAGAATGGCCAAGATCAAGAAATCAACCAATAACAAAGGCTGGTGAGAGTGTGGAGGAAAAGGAACCCCTCCCCACCATTGGTGGGCGCGGTGGAACCACTGTGGAAATCAGTGCGGAGAGTCCTCAAAAAACCAGGATTGGTAAGTGACTGCGGCTTAGGCAGGCTGCAGCCACTCCAGGGCAAGAAGCACCCAGCATCTCCCGAATTCCACACCATGCTGGAACTTAGGGCGCTGGGAAACCAAACAACCAGCTTGCCTCCCTGGTACGCTGCAGTGAGCCTACTAGGCTGAGAATCAAACATCCCACTTCCCCCTGACCCCCGTTAGCAAACAGGAGCCAGAGATCTGAGCATCTCTTGGGAAACCTTGCAATATAGAAAATAAGGGGGATTTCCTCTACCATCCCTTTGAAGGCAAACTGTTTTGCTTTGTTCTGATTAATGGTACTGCTCTATTCAGTATTCTGTTTTGATAAGTTCTATAACGTTCTGCATTTTGTTTTATTTTGCTCTACCTGATTGACAAAACAACTATTGTGAAGATAACGAGATATACTTGGTACCTATTGCCGTTATCCCGGTAACCTGCTGTTAAGTTCTGTACCGATTTCACTACACTGTCTAAATTGGCTTTATTTCATCTTGTTTTGTTGTATTTTGCTACCTTCAAAATAATAAAAAATTAAAATAAGAAAAATTTTTTAAAAACCAGGACTAGAAGTCCCATTTAACCTAGCTATTCTCCTTCTTGGTATCTTCCTGAAAGAATTAACAGCAACATAGCACAGCAATACACGCACAGCTATGTTTATAGCAGCAAAATCTATAAGAACTAAATCTTGGAAACAGTCCAAATGCCTATCTACAAATGAATGGATAAAGAAGATGTGTTTTTTTATACATCAGAGTACTATTCAGCCATGAAGGATAAATGAGACATTTCTAGGTCAATGGACTAGATTTGAGACTATATTTTTAAGTGAAATAAATTGGACACACATGTAAATATCACATTATCTCACTGGTGTGAGGAACAGAAAGTGTAAACAAGAACTAAAATATATAATAGATATTGTGACTGGGAAGAGAAACTGGGGAGGAGGAGGGGAAAGGAAGAAAAAAGGAAAAATGAGGAAAGAAAGATACAATGGAAACAAAGCTTCTGTAAATAAGGGAGGAAAGAGGGTTGGAGGGAAGGAGGGGAACGAGAAAAAAAAGAAAATCAAGACACATCATGTCCAGGGACAGATTCCCTATGGTGAATGTTATCAATATGTATATCAACATTGTACGAATAGTAAAATGGGAAGAAATTGGGATGGGGGAATGGAGAAAAGAAAGAAGGAAAAAGAAAAATATACATACAGAAAATAGCTAAGATAGTGATACTACTAATTTTCCTTAGTTCACTGAAAAGAAAGTGTCATGGTTTATGTTTGTGTCCCCCAGGCCTCATGAGTTTGCATTGTTCATTTGTGATAGTTCATTGTCTAGTGCTTGTATTGATGGTGTCAGTGCTCCACCCACATGGGGTGAAGCCAGGATGTGATGTAATGGCAGGAAGAAGGTATGTTTTTCTCTTTGCTGGTTCAAGCTTGCTGTTGGCGGCTGCCATGAACTTCAGTCCAGCCAGGCCTGCCTATCTTGGAGCCAACTGAGTGTGGACTGAAACCTCCAAAAACTGTAAGAAATAAACCTCCATACTTCCAAAACTGTTATACAGATTCAGTGCAATCTCAATCAAAATTCCAATAGCGTATCTCACAGAATTAGAGAAAACAATCCTAAAATTCATCTAGAACCAAAAGGGACCTAGGACAGCAAAGGCAACCTGGGCAACAAAGACAAGACAGGGGCATCACAATCCCTGACTTGAAATTCAACTATAAAGCTACTGTGATAAAATGGTGGCAAATTTCATGTTATGTGTATTTTACAACACATTTAAAAAGCTGCGAACAAAAGCAAGCAGGGAGAGTCTTGGTGGGGAGGGTGGATGGCAGGGCACCCGACAGGAGGCCCTAGGGACAGAGGACCCGGTGCACTGCTGCTGTGGTGATCGGCCCAGACCTGGGTGGGAAATGACAGCCCTCTGGGTCCACGGCCCCTCAGAGTTCACACACTGCACACACCATACTCACGTAGTTTAAGAATGTGGCCACACGATTCCCCGTCCCTAAACGCTTGAAAGCATCTCGCTCATGGCTCTATAAAATTAAGTGAGAGTGAACAAGGGCCTGGACCCAGTACTTACATAGTTAAGAAACGTCGCTAACCTATTCCCCTCCGTTTTCAGGCCGCTGTCAAAAGGGCGCTGCAATAGACAACAACTTTCACCCAGGTTTGCAACCACCTTGCCCCCCACCCAAAGGACTGGGGCCAAAGGCTCAGGGGAAGCTGCTGAGCATGTTCTCCACAAAACAGCCTGCAGTGCAGGAAACTCGGTCTATGGCACGGGGAAGGGGAAGAAGCATGGGAGAAATTTTCACAAAGACCTAGTGAGGTCCTGAGCTTTAGGATCCCGGCAAACAGTACCAGGGTTAGGGCAGGGGAAATGGCCAGGCTGCACTGGGCTCCCCAGGCCCTGTGCTTCCAGATTTGGGCTTCGCCAATAAGACACGGTTTCCCCAGGTGAGGCAGGAGGTGGGGTGGAGAATGAGGGGGCTGAAGGGCTCCCAGGAGCTCCAGCCTTCTCCAGGCAGTCATCGAGGGGCCCCAGGAATGCACCCGGGGCTCCGGCCTTACCCTGGAGAAGTCGAAGTGTGGCTCGTACTGTCCTCCCATTCCATAATTTGCGACCTGGGAGAAACAACAGCACGGAGGACCCTGTCAGCAACCCATCTTCCCACAGGTACCACCTCCCTCGCCCTGAAGCCAGCAGAGCCCCAGAGCAGCTGCCCCTCGGGGAAGGTGGCTGCACCCTGCCAGCAGAGGTGGCACAAGGGCATTGAGCGTCTCCATGGCCGGGTCAGAGAGGAAGGAGGCAGTAGGCGATGAGTGATCGTCCTCAGTCAGAGTAGCGGGGGGCGCCCCTCTTCTTCTTCATCCTCCCCTTTGTTTCCTTCACTGTTTTGAGACAGTCTCACTATGTAGCCTCCTACAGGGCGCACCACCACACCCAGCTCCCTTCCCAAGGCAAGCGCTGGCCTGGGTCCTGTTTGAGTGATACCAAGTAATAGAACCAAAAGCATGTTCCACATTAGGCTTGAGATTGTTCTTTTCAAATACTATTTTTGCATCTACTCAGAATCTGGCGCTGTTCCTACTACTGTCTCTCAACGTCTGTTTATAGTCAGGCTGTGGGGCAAGCCTGTCCCACCCTCTCCTCCTGCAGAGTCCACTGCATGGAGTACTTCTGCATCCAAGCAAAGCATGGCAAGGGTGGCCAGCTGCTGGGTGGCCAAGAACTGCTACCCCATCTCACCACCCCTAGACCAGCACTAAGGAGCAGCTTTGGCCACTACCAGGTATGGCTATCAGGCTGGAAACTGTAAATGCCTCTGAGAAAGCTGGCAGCACCATACCCCGTCCTAAACCACAGTGGCTACTTGGCTACAGCAGATACAATGAGAGATGAGGCTCAACAGAAAGAGCGGGACAGGACACAGAAGCTGACGGGTCAAATGGCACCACCAATGTCCGCCAGGAAGAGCTGGCTACTGTGTCCTGCTAAAACCCTAAAAACTTTTGGGGCTCAGCTATTGGTTATCGAAAAGTTGGTATTTTTCTGTATGTCCTTTGTGACAATCCCAGTAGTCAGGTAAGAGATGATAAATCTGGCAATAATGGACACCTTTAACTGTGGGAGAGGAAGTGACAGTGAGGAAATCCTCTTGTCGAGCACAAGTATTTGTCAAACAGAAGAAAATGCAAAGTTGGACATCATTATCTTCAGTGTTTACAAAAATCAAAATCCTGATGTGAAGGATCACTGGGTGCAAATATGCTGTCATCTCTGCTGCGCCAGCCTTCAGGATTCCACCATGAGAGCGCCCCAGTTCCCATCAACAGGACAAGCAGGCGAGGCAGCTGGCAGCCATCAGGCTGGGGGACAAATGAAGAAAGGAAATGCCAGACAGGGCAGATCACAAAGTCCTATTAGAAGCGCTTTCACTAGGACATCTGCTCGAGTCCAGAACTTGGAGAAAACCAGCACACCCAGCACCGCTGGCTGGGAAGCTCAGGCCCTGCTTGCTGTGAGGGCTGCAGTGACTGCGTCCCAGCACTTCACTCACCGGAGAGCGTGCTTGCACCTTCAGACCCTCGGAAGTGAGGAAACCGCACTGCTATCGCTGCTCATGTTTTAACAGTTTGACAATGACGCTGAAGTCACAGCACCTACCCTCCTTAGTAATGTCCCTAAACAAGTACAAAAGCCACGGGAACTTCTGCAGTGACAGCAGACTCATCAGTCTACCACACCCAGACCCCGAGCTGCACCTTTAATAATAAGCAACCAGATGTCAAAACTGATTCCCCTGAGGAGGTTTGCATTTCAATCTTTGTATTTCTGTTGTTACAGGATAGTCAGTCCGCTGAAAGACATGGGTATTCCTGATGCTCAAGTTGAGTGAGGGCAAAAAAATAGAAGGGTTAGAGCTGGACATGGTGTGCACACCCATAATCCCTGCACCCAGGAGGCTGAGGCAGGAAGATCACTGCAAATTCAAGGTCAGCCTGGGCTACAATGTGAGTTCAAGGCCAGCTTGAATTGCCTTGAAACCCTGCCTCAAAAGACAAACAAGAGGCCCTACACCCCACTGCCACCAGGTCTGGAAACCCCTCCACCCATGAGCTCGCTGATGCAGCTCCATGAGCCACTGCCCTGCACCTCTCTGCCACCCTGGGAACCTTGGAGCAGAGGAGCCCCGGTGCCGAGCCCAGTCCCCTGCACTGAGGGATTGGTGGCCAATGCAGGAAGCAGCTGGGCCTCAGCAACTGGCTGATTCAGAAGAGCACAGGACAATGCCAAGATGAAGGAGCAGGGTGCAGTCTCAGACCTCCAGCCCACCCAGAACAAGTCCAGGAGACACAGACACAAAAGAGATTAGATGTTACACACCTGAGATTTCCGAAATGATAGCAACTGACGTAAAGATACAACTTAGTGCTTACATTGTTTGACTGACTTTGCACGCCTATGTCTGGTAGTCTGAGCAACTAGAGGATAACAATGTACAGTATAGTAACGCTTGCTGAGTTCCTACTATCTTTTTGCTGAAATCCAATATCATGCTCATTGGTTTGTTTCATTTTATTGTTTTGTTCTGTTCTCTTTGAGAAGGAGAGAGAGTGAGAGAGAGAGAAAAACCACTTTCTTTGTGAGGCTGAGACAACTCTGAATCAGAACTCTTGAATCTTAAAGAATTATGGAGGCGCTGTTTCTCCTCTGTCAGACAGACCCGCAATCAATTCACAAGAAGCCTCAACTGCCCTGCTTCCCAGGTGTGTAGCAGACATCAATTACAGCCAAAGAGCTCCTTTCCAGAAGCCTGCAGCCTTCCCAAAGTGACCCTGCGTGAGGGCTCCTGCTGTGCCTCGGCCATTATCACACTACGAGCATTCCCTGTGGATGGAGCATCAGGGTCAGGTGCTGAAACCCAGGGCTCATTCCCCAGAGCATAGCCTCCACAGTACCCCTGGCTGGCAAAGAAAATGCCAAGCCAGTTCCCAAAGGAAGAACACAAACAGAATGGTGTCTCAGCCGCCTGGCCCCAATGTGCAAGATCTCCGCAAAGAGCCGTGAGTGTAAGAGCCCTTCTCCAGAGAATTTGTACTTTCAGACGCTGCTTCATGGAGAGGCCTGAAAGGAGGGAGCTAAGACCGCAGCAGACAAGCCAGTCCATGGCCAGACGGCTGTCCACCGAGGCCTCAGTGAAACAGCGGCAGGCAGTGAGGTAAGCCAGTGAGACAGCTCTATTCATCTCCATGGTCAGCACGTGAGCCAGTCCATCAAGCCAGCTGCTGCCCTTCATCAGGGCCAGGCGAGCCCTCAACACTGGCCCTGGCATGAAAAAAAGCAGTGGCTGATGTCTTAAAACACCAAAAAAATAAACTTTAAAAACGTGAAAAAATGAAAACAGCTTCAAGAAGATAGGATCCAAGATAATGTCCACAGGGATGACGTGATGACGAGGGAAGTGGGAAATGTGGCAGAAGTCTTCCAGTGATGCAGCATTTATTCAGAAATTAGAGGAACTAAGCTAAGCTGATTAACATTTAAACAATTACTTTAAATGTTCATAACACTGTTTTTGAGGTAATCAGCATGTTTTTGAAAACTCTGGTGGGCTTCATACGAATCCATAACACTGAACTTCACGCAGCTGCCTAAGGGAAAAGAATGAGTGCTGATTGGCTTGGCTGTGTATGCACAAAAGGTCAGAAAATCTTCTCTGATTATCATCAGCCAGGAGCCTAATGAGATCCACAGCCATTCAGACCCACATGCCAAGTCTAAGGTGACAGCCGCGATCTTTAAATATACAGAACTTCTGACCGGGAAGACCCAGAGGACTCTAGAAAGACACCAGGGAAACCTCTCTGACAGTGTCTCAGGACATCAATTTTACAGAAGAACCCTGTGTGCTCCGGGGAGAACACAGCCAGCACAGGGACACCATGACAGAGCTCCATGCAGAACCTCCCTTGTCACAGCACTGCCCTGCTTTTCCACGATCACCTCTAAAACCAGAGCAGGAAGCCAGGGCCCCTGCAGGGGTACCCAGACAAGTGCATCCTCCTCCTCCAGACAGCTGGCCCAGCCTCTTATTCTCCCAGCAACAGAACACTTCATTGTATCTCAGCTGCACACATGACAACAACCATCACCTCTGGAGGTACTTTTAGCCCTCTGGAACACTTCAGAGTCTGAGCTTCTGAAATCAGAAGATATGAAGATATGAACGAGCCTGCCGAGCCACTTGGTGTGACTCCTGGTACAGCTGGGTACACAGTACACGCCTAGCTGACACTTAGAGCACTAAACTGTTGAACTCGGCAGGCATGACTAATCTTGGTTCCCCAGGACAGGATCACCCCCAGATCCACAGCACAGTGCGGTTATGCAGTGTATTAGCCAGCCTGCCGCCTGGGGAGCCCACCTAGATGGACACACCCCCCTCCCAACTCCTGTGGTCCCAGGCACGGCCATACCTGTAGCAGCTCTGCAGTTTTCACTGTTAACCCTGTGATCTGCTGCATCCGACGATTGACTCGAGCCACTACGGGGTCGTCTTCCTCCTCCAGCCAGGAGCTGGGATAGAAGAAGAAAGCAAAAGGCAGGCTGCCACAAGGTCCTGTGCTTTCTTCCCAATGTCAAGGCCAGGACTAACAGGTACAGGGTGAGCACCCTGAGAAGACGAGGGTATCCCAGCATAAGCCCCGCCACCCTCCCTGAGGCAGGCATGGGGAGCTCTGGAGCAGGCACCTGAGCAGCCACCCTACCAGCACCTCCTCTGCTCACCTTTTGGAAACCCTGTAGCTGGCAACAGTGAGGACACCGGTCTTAGGATCACGTACAGTGGCTCGTGCAAGCTGGAAGTCAGAAAGAAAAGCCAGGCTTACCCGATGCGGGTAACCCGGTGTGTTTTCCCATACAGCACTGGAACCAGATCCACCAACCACGTTAGTGGGGGACGCAGCTCTACGGGACGTGGCTTGAGCCAAGACCCTATCATCCTTTTTTTTTTCTAATATGAAAATAAAATTTCATTATCCCGTAATAGTCCACTGGTATGAAGATCCAACAGTCTGCTGGTGTAAACATTAAATGCTGCCTCATCTCAAAAAGAAAACAAAATTTCATAACAAAATAGTAAGAAAATAAGGACAGTTAATACACAGGTATCATTATCATCACAGTAATTACTCAGAGTACAAGACAGAGACAACAGAAGATTCTCTCTCACAAAAAGAAAAAAAAAAGTTAACAGCACAAAACTTGCCTTTTGGTAAACTGGTTTAGGAAACTAATAGTACAGGTGAAATGAACTCACCCTGTGGGGCCAAGACCAGAGCAGGAGCCGGAAGCTGCCTTGGCCCCTCGCTGGCTCTGACTGACACTCCTACCTAGGTCTGAGGGTCTACACGACGGTGCCCAGGTCTCTCCTGGACCCACCTGTGCATCTCCCTGGACAGCTGCTCCTCGAGGCCCCACACACCACTGGGGCTAGCAGTGTGCGGCATGTTCATACTCGCCATCCTGGAGCCTCAGCCCATGTGCTTCTCTTGAGTCGGTCCAGCTACGCCATCTCTCTGAGCCACTGTGAACCACCATCCTCCAACCCATCCTAACGCTCTCCTCCACACGCCCTCACCCTGGGTTTCCCCTGCTGCATGGAGGAAAGGCAGCACAGGCCCCTCCACCTTGGGAGCCTCACACATCAGATGACAAAACCACAGAAGATTCTGCAAGTGGACCTCTACCTGGAAGCCATCCACCCACATATGAACATACACTGACATATGTGCGTGCGTGTACACCCCCCACACATGTGCACACACATGCATACCCCTCATCTCCCCAGTCTCTGAAAGAGGCTTGATGATACAGCCAGGAGGGACCCACTACCTAAAGCCAGCCCCCATGGTGTGTTCTAGTGGTCTCACGTGGGTGGCACCACAGGCCTAGATATCCCCACCTGAGCAGCACCTCTTCCAGATTTCCATGAATATTTGGAAAGTGTACCTGGCTGTACACCGGGTGTCCGAGACAGCGCCCTCGCCCTCATCTAACTCCATCAAGTGGGGAAGCAGAAAACCAGCCAGGTAATGGCAGCACAGCATTGGTGTAGAAACTCAGCCAAACGCTCAAGTATGTTTTCCTCGAGGAGGGGGCACTAGGAGTGAGCCAGGGAGGGAACATGGCAGAACCAGGGCGGGGCCATGATGTGAGCCTGGCGCAGGACACTGCCCGTGGAGCATAGGTCACGCAGAGTAGTGAGACAGGAACAGCCTGGGCACACAGACAGGGCCGGCGCCTCCTGCAACTTCAGGGCAGTGGTCACAGGGAAGGTTTTATGGGCCGGAGGGGTAATCAAACTAACTGTGGGAAGGATCACTGCGGAATCTCAGAGAGTGCTGACTCTGGAGGGGCTGCAGTGGGAAAGAAGAGACCACCCCGGAGGTCAGGGCAAGGCGGGGCAGCAGCCGGGTCAGGAGGTGACTGGAACGAGGGGCAGTGAGATCAGAAATCCTGCAGGCAGCAAGATCAGCCCACCTGGACACTGTACCACCACAACACATTCCAATAGGGTGGCCTCATCTGTGGGCCCCGCCTGAGTTCAGTGGAACACATCCCCTCCCTGGTGACAACGACCTCCACGGCAGACTCCATTCAAAGAGCTGAGCCCAGCACTGGCGCGGTGCCCACAGAAAAGACTCTGGGCAACTGCACCCTGCTCTTAGGGACAGGCAGAGCTATTCTGAAAGAGGCCTAGGGACCCACAGGCGACTGCCAGACATTCCCCACAGGCCAAGTTAAGCCCATTGGCCTCACTTCAAAGCCAGCACAGCATCTGTCCCTCATGGCCTCCGGAAAGGCGAGGTCAGCTCATGATGGCCAGCGTGTCTGGCGCTTCGCATGGCTCCTGTTTAAAGACAAGTTTCCCAAAGCTCGCCCCATCACACATGTGCACACACACACACACAGGTTCTCAGTACCTAGGACTGATTGGCACTCAGGAGACTGTGGTATGATAGTGCCTCCCTCACCTGGAAAACCAGGAAAGCAGTTTTTTTCCCTGGAGAACTTTGCACCCAACCCTGAGAGGAGAAAGAAGAGTCCTGGTCACCATTCTCACATTCCTGAGCTAAGCCAGTGAAGCCACAATCAACCATAAGGGACCTAAGCCAAGGTCATTGCAAAGGTGAGGCCCAGCAGTCAGAGCAGGAGCTATCTCAGGTCTCTGCAGGAGCGCTAGGCCTCCCTGCCACTGTAGTGCTGTAAGGAGCACAGCAATAAAAAATCCCGCTATGCTGGGCATGGCAGTGCACAGCTGTGGGCTCAGCACTTGGGAGACTGAGGCAGGAGGACTGCAGATTCCAGCTCTGGCTGGGGAAATTAGTCAGACTCTGTCTCAAATAAAAAATAATAATTAAAAGGAGGGGTTGAAGATATAGTAAACAACAGTAAATATTCTATGAACAGAAATAGAAGCATACTTGTGCGACATTTATAAAACCTACAGCCAAGTGCGTATGTAGCAGCAAAATACCAGAAGAATCTCCAGGAAACTCAGAAATAAGATAAAGATTCTTACATTCTAACAATGCTTTAGAAATTTTGGGCAGTTTAGTAATAACACTGTAAATATGAGGAAAGAGAAAACAAAATTTTCCTTACTTACAGATGATAATACTACCTAGGCAATCCAAGAAATTCCACAAAAAACACAAAGGGACACAATAAGTTCAGCCACTCCCCAGACCCAGCCTGCTCCATACCTGTAACCACTAACTCACGTTAGTATGTAAGACAGATCAGTCATGCTGAAGAGCGCAGTAAAAATCAGCTAGTATTGAGAGATATTTTAAAATCAATAGCTTAGCAGATGATAATAAACTATTATAATAATATAACCAGTTTATAGTTGAAAAAATAGAGTAAAGTTACAGTAACAGAAATAAACTACCTAGGGATAGATGTAACAAGTACTGTGTAAGTAAGGAAAGGAAAGAAATGGATCAACAGAGCCTGAGGTGCTCCAGGGACACACTCTCCTCTGAGCCAGCTGCGACATCTGCGGTCCTGAGGACCAGCTTCATGGCTCAGTGTGGTCCAGGTCTGAAAACTCCACCCACACCCGGCCCCCACCAGGTGAATGGCCACTTCTCACCGGGGCAGGCCCTGCTGCCACCTCCATCCACAACCACCACACTTGGCTGTCCACATCACTCCCCCATTTTTGTCCCTGCCAGACCACAAGCCCAGGAAGTCTCAGGAGATGACACACAGGACCTGCCCTGCAGTGCCCGGGGGGACCCGCAGCAACACCCACCTTGGGCTTTGCGATCTCCTTGATCCTCTCGATCTCCTCGTCCGACATGACATCGTAATACCTGACGATGTGTGGGCTGTCCCACTCGTCCTCTTCTTTGAAGGGGGCGATCAGCAGCTCTGGTGCCCTGTTGCCATGGTGGTACCTGCAGAAGAGCCTCTTCCGCCTCTGGGGTGTCTAAGGAGCACAGAACAGCACCCCCTGAGCTGAGTGGGCCCTAACCCTCAGTCCCAGTCCAGCTGTCTGCAGGCGCTGGTCTCTGTCCCCTGGCCAGCAGCTGCTGCTGCCCACGATGCCACAGAAGTGCACAAAGGCCCCTCAGCTTGACTGGCATGCAAGCTCCAGCCCCACAAGCACGCAATGCTCCTTTTCCCTCAGGGTCACCTCAGGCCCACCATTCTGGGGACACTCTCACGGAGACACAAGTAGGTCTGAAGGGAACCAGGAGAAGCCTCCACTGAGGAGCTGTGGGGGCCATGTGGGAATGGATGAGAAAGGCAAGAGTCTGCCTCGAGGCCAGGCCTCCGGGAGGAGACCCCGGATCTCAGCCTCTCAAGAGCCAGCGATGCCCACACCAAGCCCAGGAAGGACTGCGTCTTCACCACACCGGCTGCCTCCCCACTTACCCAACGGGTTGAAATTTAGCTGGGGCACCAGGGAAGTTAGCCTCCTACTCTGTATCTCAGCCTCTGTCATTGTAACTTTACAGTGTTAACCCCAGCAACTGGAGGAGAGGCTCAGAGAGGCACCCACAGACAGAGGACCACGCTCCCTGCGCACCCACAGCCCGGGAACCCTGCCTGCCTCACCAGCTTGATGCCCTCCCCGCGACACAGGCTCTCATACACCTCCCTCTCCGGTAGGTAATCTGATGGCCTCTCATAGATGCCTTCCTGGGCTGCAAGCACAGCTTCTGTCTGATTTGACAACAGTTTTCCTCTTTCTTCCTCCAGCAACCGCTCAAAGTACCGCAGGTTCCCTCCAGCTCGCTCGTGGCTCGGGTCTAGCAAAAGCAAAGAATCAGAAGGAAGAGGAAACCGCAAACATCTGTTAGGTCATTTAGAGGAATTACTCTGTAATTGGTTACTCTCCCGGCAGCCCACTTGCATGAGACAGTCCGCCGTCTGCAGCACCTGGCCAGGGTGTGTTGGCCAGAGCTGAAAGCCAGCAGAGGCTGCCCACCTCGCTCACAGATGCGGAATATCATCAAAGCACGGGACGCCTGGCCAGCCACCAAGGGACTTCCTTCTCAGGCGTCACTAGGGAGCCCCAAGGCCCCCAGAGAAGCAGTGCTGAGTCCTGTGTCCTCACAACTGGCTGTGTCCACCCACAGCCATTCTCCAGAGTGCAGCTATCACCAGGTCACATCCCACTCACAGCCACAGGGCAAGCTGACCAGTCATGGCTCTATGTGGCTATTCTGGGATCCTAAGAAGCAGGTGTGGCAGGATTTGTGTCAATCCTTAGAGAAGGGACTTAAACTGATGTTATATGGGACAGGAATTCGGGTACCCTGACTCCCTGTGAAACGCTCTTATGAACTCACTTGATGGAACTTACAGAAGCCCTCACCGTGGTCCCAGGCAGGCTGACGTCACCCCCGGGGCCCCATGGAGGGCAGAAGACAGTGGAGAGGACGGCCTCGCATTCCAGCAAGAGATTTTTACTGTTTCTGTTCACAGCTGAGGAGCTGTAAAAGCACAGCGCTCTTGGCCTTCTTCAGTCCCACGCTGTAAGTAATGGTGGCACAGCAGGTCCTGCCCTCAGACTTCAGGTTACTAATGGAACAGCCAGGTCACTGCCAATGTGCCCACCCTGCAGCACAGCTTGCCACTCCAACAGCTCCCAGCCCGGTGAAGGTTCCACCTGCACAGTCCTGGATGCGCTGCACTGCTAGGTCCCTACTGAAGGAGGAGCACGTAGGCCCCAAGGTGGCACAGGTAGGTACCCCGGGCCTGAGAATACCCATCAGCAGCTGGGCGAGAGCTAAGGCCAGGACCCGGAGGGAAGGAGGTAGCTGGTTTGAATCTGAAGTCATTAACGCATTAGTTGCAGGCCAGGTGAAGGACACTGGCTCGGCCCCAGGCGCAGGACCAAGCAGTATAATAACCAGCAGGGTCCAGCTCCTCTGCCGGCTCCCGTCCTCATCTTACCCTCCCCTAGTCTCCTCACCGAGGGACAGCAGGCGGCGGGTGAGCTCCAGAGCACGGTGCAGGTCGCCCAGCTGGAAGACAGCGTAGCTAAGGTAGTCCAGCACCTCAGACTTGGCTACAGTGGCCTCTTCCCCGGCATCAAGCTGCTTTAGCGCCTGCTCCATCCACAGCACTGTATGATAATAGTCGCCTTCGTTGTAGGCTGAGCGGCCCATCCCAAAGCAGTCGTCCACACTCAGCACTGCCTGGTACTTGGTTCCTGCAGCAGAAGCCAAGAGTCAGGCTCCAAAGAGCTGGAGGAAAGTCCAGCCACTGGAGGGGAGGCATCATCCAACCAGAACCCCACCGGGGCCTTGGACCACACCCCTGCAGTGGCCCTGAGGCAGCGGGCAGACAGGTTGGTCTTGCCCCAGCCAAGGTTCGCAGCTGATCTTTACACTCATCTTTTCCCAAGTGGGGAAGGGCTTTGTCATGGGGGAGCTAACGCAGACCACCAAGTAGTAGCACTGAGGCCATATAAGAGAGATGGCTGGTTGGCAGCTGACAATGAGCCTGGGGAGCACAAAAGGTCAGCTGAACATGAAAAGCAGAACTCGGGAGGCACCAGAAGCCATGGATGAGGGTAACTGCTTGCAAGGAAGGGTCTGGGAAAGAATAGATGGGTGGCAGGGGCCGGGGCTCCAGAGAATACTTACACGGCAAAGACAGACTGGCAACACGGGGAAAAAACTAAGAAGTGAGGAAACGGAGGGAGCAGGAGTGGGGTGACAGACCCTGCGGCTGTGAGGGACCAGGAGCCTTGGGAAGCACCAGCCCGGCAGGCCTTGTGGCCATGGACTGTGCGCTGTGGGCCGAGTACCACAGTATGATCATGAAGACCGTTTCCAGCCAAGAACATGTGGCAGAGATGAGGACAGGTTCCAGATGGAAGGTCGGTGTGTGTGTGTGTGTGCGTGTGTGTGTGTGTGTGCACGCGTGCGCTCCTCAGGGACAGATGGCAACGGTAGATCCGATGCCAAGAAAGGTCTGTGGCCCTCCCCGGAGAGCACAGATGTCCCCTCAGACTCCATTAGCAGCCACTCCGACACAGCTGGCAAGACAGAAATGCCTCAGATTGGGGGCTTTCTGCTGGAGATCCAAGATGGGCCTTTACGCAGAATGAAACCCCTACTGCAGTAGGTTCTCTGCTTCAGAGACCAGGGTCTGCTGGCCCCAGTGGCTCAGAGCCAACCAAGCAGGACAGGAAGCCTCGGCGATTAAACACGAGACAGAGTCATAGGTAGGCCAGGGACTAGCGAGTTCCCAGGTCCTCTTTCCCTTCCTTCCGGGCCTCCACAGGTCTCTTCCGGCCCAGGGGCCTACCTGACGGAGGCCGCGTAACACAGATGGATAGGCCGAGGCTCTGACACCTCACAAGGTGAGGTGTGAGCAGGACTCACCACACACCCACCCGCTATGTGACCCTGGACAACTTACCCAGCCTATGTCTCAATCCCCTAGAGAAACAGATTCTGTCTGTCTGAACCTATCAAAACAGAGACAAAACCATGAACTTTAAGGCCCTTGTGCCACAACTCAATGAGACGACACGGGGAGACAGCACGTGCAATCTTTAGGATGTGAATGCTTGGCAGCTACCATTGCCGCGTCTCGAGGATGCCAAGAATGTTAAGAATGGCTCCCAGGTGCCAACTTGAATGTCCCCTCTCTTGAGAGTGACAGCTGCGCTGAGTGCAGAAGGGCATCAGACATGAAATAGCCCCCGTGACGGGGCTGACCAAGAGCTCCTGAGAACAACAGTGAGGAGGTAGGGGAGACAATGGACCCTGCAAGGCCACGCATGGGAGGAGTCTGGGTTTATCTCTCAGAGTGAAGCACTGGGTGGGAAGCCATGTGAACAGGTAAGACCACAGCAGGAGCCCTCCTGGGAGAGGCAGGCATGGCACACGTCCGAATGGCATTTCAATAGCCCAGCTGAGAAGGAAAGTAACCATGAGGACAAGCACAGACGACATTAGGCAGGCAGGATCCATCAGCCTCAGGGTCCTGGCATAGGCTGCCAGTGGAGGAGGTGCTCTGTGCCCAGGTGAGAGGGCAGGGAGGAGAACAAACAGTTCAAAAGAGGGCAAGGGTTCAATCCGGAACATCTGAAGCTCCAGAAGCCCATGGAATACCCAAGCAGAGACATCCACTGGCACCTGCTTACACTGGTCAGAAGCTGAGGTGACCACACCATGGAGAGAACAGAGGGGGCAAAGTGCTCGCACCAAACACAAGTGGGCGGAACCCTTCTGTCCTCTTGCTCCCCTTCAGGACAAGGAGACTCTTAACAGAATATGAAAAGTCCAGGCTCACCTCTCACCCACCCCAGCTGGGAGGGGAACAGACCCTGCAGACGCCCTGAACTGCTTCTCTCTGTGGCCCCAAGGAATGGCTTGGTAAGAGAGCTCACTAGGGAGGAGCTTAGCTACCAGATTCCTCCACATTCAGCCCTCAGGCCTGGCCCAGCCCATGACAGAGTATCTGGAGTGGAGGGAAGCTTCCAGATGGCTCTCTCTGCTTGAACCTCTGCCAGGTTCTCACAGGCTAGGTGCATCCAACACCCACCTCGGGCTCCAACTCACTCCCTGGCACTCCTGGTCTTGAATAGAGGGGATATATCATCTTACAAATACTAACATTGGGGCAATCAGTAAGGAAGGGGCTGGCTTTTAAAAAAGGAATGAAAAAGAGACTGAAAGAATGAATGACCAGAGGGGCCTGAGATTAACCCACTGGCTGTTCCAGTTCAGTGGTCACTGGTGACCTCACTGGGGCTGGATTGGTGGACAGTAGGAACCGAGGCACTGTGTCAAGAGTACACAGGTAAGTGCAGAACACCATGTACGTCATGCTACACAGCAGCCTGATTGGGAGAGAGAAAACGCTGGGCAAGCAGCAGAAACACAGAGAGCCTTGGACTTGAGGAAAAATTCAGAAAGACAAGCGAGAACAGAGTCCTCGTACGAGCTCAGGGAGAGAGCCCTGAAGGTAGGAGAGAATGAAAAGGGGCACAGAACAGGGGAAATGAGCCCACAGATCTGCTTTGGACAGAGCCAGGAAGGTAGGGCACAGAAGTGGGTTTGGCTGCAGACCTGCGGTGCTGAGGGCAGAGGCTGGGGGTCCCCTGAAAACCTTGGCTTTCTCTCAGACATGGGAGGAGAGAGTCTTGGCTGACACCTGGAGGGGGCAGGGGGGCAGAGGTGGAAGGGAGGCAGCTGTCACAGAACAGCAGAACAGGGATACAAGAACGAGTCAACGCCAGAAGGAACAGAGCACCTGCGAGATCGTAAGGTGGTCTCTGGCTCATCCAGCCACCAAAGAGAGGCACACAGGACAGGCAAAGCGTGAAGGGGTGGGTTACCTGGGATTTCCCCTCTGGAAATCATGCCTGGGTCGAGTTTGTAAGTGTCCTGAAGTCTCATCAGGGCTTTGGCAGCTCCCGACTCATCCTCATCGGTGGGGAAGAACTGGCGCTGCACCGAGAGGTTGGCGATAAAACCTTCAGAGAGAGAAAGAAGCGGGTGGCGCCCTTGAATCCAGTGGCAGGATCCCATCTGGACAGCGAGGCAGCTGCTAGAGGCTGTCTCACTAGCACAATCTCCCTGTCCTTTCCTCAAAGGCTCTGGCATGTTGGGAGTGTAGCTCAGCACTAGGGTACTTTTCTAGCATGTACAAAAGCCCTGGGTATGATCCCTAGCATTTCAAACATAAAAACAAAAGCAAAAACTTTGCCCTTTCACCAAGAAATTCTCCCTGATGGCTCCCAATCACAAGATTTCTCCTTTCTAACTGTCTGCACTGCTCATTTGGAACTGGGTAAAACAGCCTGGATACTGCCTAACATTTGGGAGTCTAGGAGGAACAGTTGGGAGATAACCTCCCCAGGGGTGGTGCCAAATTCCAAGCCTGGAGCCTGGGAAGTCTGTGACCTCTCAAGGACCCTAAGAAGGCTCTTCTGGGACTCCCAGCAAGAGATCACCTCTTGCAAAGCCCAGGACCCCAGGTGGGGACCATGCCCTCCCAAAGTACCTGAGCCCTCAATTCTGTCCACGAGCTGAGAAGTAGGAGGGAAACCCCAGGATATTCCTTCTCTGGCCCCTTTCCAAGAGCAGCAGTGCCCACTGTCACCGGCTCCTACAACATGAGACTTAAATACCCATTTCTAGCCAAGCCTGGGGACCTGGCAGGTACCTCATTTTCCTCATGCCCAGGAAGTCTAAAGAGTGCAGAATCCCGGAAGAGAACGCATGCTCCCTAGAAAGAGACACACTACCCTGCCAGTGTCCCTTCTGTATTCCAGATCAGGAATTTAAAAATCAGAGATGAAAGCGACCTAATCCTCTCTGAACCCGTCCGATCCACTTCCAGGTAACTCTTAAGGTTTTCCACATGTGGGCGGGGAGGGAGGGTACAGAGAACATGGTTCAGTGCAGACCACGTGTGCATGCTCAGCTCGCAGCGGCACAGGCAGAACGGCCTGTCCTGAGCCACAGCCCAGCCCAAGAGGCGGGGGGCTCCAGGGCAGCTTCGGTTCCCGGAGGCAGTGAGCTCACTGGGCACAGCTCCAGGCTGGCTGGGCTCACCAATCCCTCCCTGGAGGCCTCGCTGCCCCCAGCCAAGTCCAACCCCGCCTGGCCATGTGGGCTGGAATGTCTCAGCCAGAGAGGCGGTAAGGCTGAGGCTCAGGGGCTCTCCTAGCTCAGGGATGGGAGGCAGGGGCCGAACCAGGGCCAGGCATTCTCGAGGGGCTACTTCCAGCCAGGCTGCCATCAGGGGATGTGGACAGGAAAGTGTCAGGGCACAGAGAATACTGTGGCAGAGAAAAAGCTTTTTTAAAAGTCATACTCTGACCTTTAAATACCATTTCTTGTACTCTAAAAAAATGACCTGAGATAGATATCAAGACAAACATAAAAGATGGCTGAGAATTTGGAAACAACCCACGTCTGATGACCGTACGTGTTTTTACAGTGTAACAGTATGAAGGTGTATGTTCAGCCACTAAAATGGTGTGGCAGGAGAACATTTTAATAACACAGACAGAAGCTGGAACTGGGGTCCGGGGCGACACACCTGCAATCCCAGTACTCAGGAGGCTGAGGCACGAGGGCTGAAAGTTCAAGGCCAAGCTGGACTACAAAGCAAGACCCTGTCTCAACCTCTGCTACTCCCCCTACCCAGAAAAGGAGGAGCTGAGAAATTCAGGGAGGAGTCCACACTCATGCTGCAAACCCACCAACAGATCTGTTTCATCTGCACAGGAAACAATTCAGATGGGGCTCAGCTTCCCAGCTTGCGTTGGTCCCAACACCCAGCCCCCTTCACTCACTTTAATTCATTCGTCTTCGAAGCAAAAGAGTGCTCACCTCCTGGTATAGGCAGCCTTTTTAAAAAACAAGTGCATGCATGTGTAGGAAGACTAATTCCAACACTGCTTACCACCAGGCACTTCAAGTAAAAATTAGAATTTTCATATGGGGTTGTGTCTGTGTTTCCTAATGTTTCTATAAAAACATATAACTGAAGTATAATCACAAAAAAAATTCATGACAAAAAGTGGCATGTGTATGTGGTGGGAGGAATAAAAACACTACAAAAAGAGGCACACGTTGATTGCTATAGCACATTTGAAAAGAAGCAAGGACAGCTGGACCCGGGCTCCAGCACCACAGCCCAGGCACAGGTGACACACATGGGGTCCGCCCGCTCCCTGTCTCTCACCGGCAGCCGCGTCCTGCAGAACGAGGTCCTCCAGCGCGGGCCAGTCTGTGTTCAGCCGCTTCACCAGTTTATAGGCGTTCACGGGGTGGGCTACGTAGCCCTCGGGGTCTGCTGCCGACTTGCTGGTCAGGGCTTCCATTCTGCTGGCCCAACTGCGTAACCAAAGGAAAGGAAGAATAGTGCTCAGCCCACACAGTTCTTGACTTGCAGTGGTGAGATTTTTTTTTTTACCATCATAAAGAGGTAATAAAACATGAATATAGTAATTCCCACAGATCTTTCTAACACCTTACTCTAGGTAAAACCTAGGAACTGTAATATAAGTACAAAAAAAAGTCTTAAATAGAAAGGAAAACTGCAATCCCTCTTTCGCCCATGTGCTTAGCGACTCCAGAGGATTGGCAGGAAGAAACCTCCAGGCCAGCCTGACACCACCCAGCTTCCTAATCCTCATCCTCCCCTGGGTGGGAGGGGCAGAGGCAGGGGCAGGAGGGCTGGCTCTGGCTGGTGGTAGGGCCATAGGGCACCAGACACCTCTTAATCTTGGAGAGCTTGGCTTCCTCCATAAGGATGTACTCCTTCAGAGACTGCACCAGATCTTTCTCCGCATAAATCAGGTCAGTCATGTGCCCTGCAGGAGAGAAGTAAAGGCCAGTTAGAAATGGATGAGGGGTGTCAGGCTCTTTCCTTGGAGCATAAAACATGAATGGCTGAGGGTGTAACAGCTCTCAGGGAACCAGGGAGATTTGGGGGTAAAGGGGTCCAGACACTCATATGGTCCTGGCCTAACTTCAGGAAGAGAAAGGCAGAGGGGCTAAGAAGATATGTGGGAAAGGGGCACTAGGAGCCCCAAATCTCATTCTCCTGCTACTGTCCAGCTGGTCTGGCTACTATGCCTGGATATCCTAAGGGCTCTGAAATCTCAGAAGAGAAACAGAAGAGAGAAGAGAAGCTTCATCCTGAGGTCGCAGAGAGATTACCACTCCTTGGGCCAGTGGTAAAGTGGTCAAAAAGGCCAAAGGACCCATGTGTGAGTGCGAGTCCCAGATGGAAAGGCATAATTCAGAGAGCAGGCTCACAGGACACCAAGATGGGGGTCACTGCAGGGAAAAGCAGCTTTGCCAGTTCCACTCTCCTAGAACAGGTCAAAATCAACAGAGGAAACCATCACGCCCCGAGTGAGAACAGCCAGTGACAACGGTCCTACTGCCACATACCAATAGAAGTGAAGAATTCAGCCTTCACACAGCTCAGGACTCCAGCCCAGGCCATCAGCCACGTGGACACCGTGAGTTTCATGGTCAGCAAGGGCAGCATCTGCGAGGAATTCAAGACATTCCTTAGATCAACACAGTGAAAAATAAACACCTTCCATGAGGAGACACATATGCATGCGCATGCACATGTGTGCACAGTCCAGACCACTGGCCTAGCAAAAAGGTCAGGATCTACCCCTAGCCAAAGATCACAGCAGTACAGGAGAGCCAAGGACAGAGAGAGAACTTGGTAGGATATGCTCTGGGGACTGTGCCCAAACTGATGTGGACAGCAGATGGTCAGCCTCAGATGATAAATACTGACCCCTCCCCCCCGTCTGCACCTGCCAGGGTCAGGGCCCTCAGGGGAGTGGCACTGCGGGGCAGACACTGCTCTTCCCATAGTAAGGCTCCTTAGCAGACACCATCATGCCCCCGTGTCCCCACAGTCAGTCACCACTCATTCACAAATATTTACTGAGAGATGCCAGACACTGAGCTAGGCACTGGGGATTAAACCATCAATCAGCCACACACAGCCAAAACCTCAGGCTGGGCTGCTGGCATGCAGAAGAGGCCAGCTACTGCCACCATCTCGGCAGCCTAGAAATAGACATGGCTCAGAGTGGGTAGATACAACCTGAAGCAACCCCCACGGGCACTGGGCCTGCAGACACAGTGGAAGCTTCAGACCTCATCTCCCAGCTCACCCTCCGCCTGGAACGTGCTGGAAGCCCAGGACGCATCTAAGTCCTTCCTCTGCTGGCTCCAGTTCTGCCAAGTCTCATGGGAATGCTCAAATGGAAATTTACTAAGAAAATAAAGAGAATACAAATGCTTCTCCCATAAATTCTCCAGCAGAATTGTAAGTCTGAGCTAATAATGTTCCTCATTTTTTGTCAGCAACAATCCACTAGACACACAGCCACTCTGACCACTCCTCATCGCACCCTTTCAGAAGAAATCCCAATGTGCTGTGGGTCCGGGTTAGGCTCAGAGAAGACCACCCCAAACCCCCATCCCAAACAGGCTGCTCTGCCAGGAAGAGGACTGCTAACCAAATGACCCCATGTATTCAGGCCCTAGCGGTCTGCAGAAGTGTCTGCACACGGCCTGGCTGCTGGGGTCCAGAGACACATTAGCCAATTATCTTCCAAGCCAGAGCTTGCTGCAGGGCATGGCCTACAGTGCTAAGGGGTCCATTAAGGGCTAAAGGCAGCAGGATAAAGCAAGTCTCTGAGAGACGATAAGAAAGCCCAGGGGAGCTCTGAGGCAGACCTGGGTCCTCCAGGTCCAGTGTAGTCTACTTTGAGGTCTCACCACACTGTCCCCCAAGGCCAGGATTCCAGGCCTCTCTTCCTGCTTCCCTGAGGCCTTTTCACTAAGGGCAATGAGTATCTGTTTCTTCAGTTGAAGATGCCAGACCAGCTCAGGACAGCAGCTTTTGTGCATAGACAGGGCGGGCACAGGGAAAACTCAGAGCTGGGAGGATCTGTGAACAGTGAGGGCCCTGTCAGCTGCCCCTCAGAAAGGAAGCAGTGGAAAGCAGGGTCTAGGCAGGACACCAGACTAGGCTTGGTTGGAAGCGGAGGCCCCAGCACTTCCCCCAGATGTGTTGCCAGCCACGGTTGCATAACCCTTCAGAGATCAGGCAGCGGATTGATGTGAACAGGAAGCTGCTCCGCTCCTTTCAAATCACCTTGATGCTACCATCCATGATTTGCCCTTTGGAGTCCTCAGAAGACAGCAGCCAGAGTTTCCTACTACACACATACCAGCTGTCAGTTCTCTAGAACATGCTGTCTGGCTCAGACTAAGCCCATCTATGAATCCAGGCCTGAAGGCGGAGCCTCCAAGAACCACAGATGGCTTTAGGCAATGACTTACCGAGAGCCCACACAGTCCTGCTCTGGCAGGAGAGGAGGACTCCACTGGCCCAAGTCGTCGCACACCACTGAGCAGCTCCCGGACTGCCACGTCGACACTGCCAGCCCACGCATTCACTGATCCTGGACCCCTGAACTCACTTTTGTACAAAAGTCATCTAAATTAGGATCCCAGTGGGAGCCGGCGTCCAAGAGGGACTGTGACCTACAATATGGGAAACGACAGCTCCAGCCCATCTCCTACCTACACCCAAAGCACAGAGCAGCTCAGAGCATCCTTCCTAGTGCCCCACAGAGGATCCAGGGCTGCCAAAAGCTCCCCCAGGAACTCTCAGAAATCCATGCAGAGGGCAGGGGGTGTAGCTCAGCAACAGAGAACTTGCTTAGCATGTTCCAGACCCTAGGTTCCATCTTCAGCATGACAAATTTGTAAAAAGGAAGAAAGAAAAGGAGAAAGAAGAAGAGAGGAAGGGGAGAAGGAAGAAAGACCCATAACAAATAAACCTAGGTAGACAAGGTCTGGAGAACGGAAATGTCGGACCTCCTTTTATGAAAACCAAGTGGCACTAAGACTGAGCAGAAAACCAATACAGACGTTTATCTGAGGTGCACGCCAGTGTTTAGCATAATTCCTGTCCACATCACGCACCTGACAAGTAACTCTTCATCACAGATGCTCAAATTAGGAGCCACGGCAGATTTTCCACTTCTATATCACTGGGACAGTCCAGGAGTACACAAATGCAAACACTACATGTATACACCAACATGCAGAGATCAAGGCATACTATGGGAAAAGTAGGTCTCCCCAAAATATGTACTGCAGGATCTGATTTCGGTGAGAAAAAACTAATGTGTATATATATATGCACAAGAAGAGGGTCATTTTCCAATTGTGTCTTGGCGAAGTAATTTTCTTTTTCTGTTTGTGTTCTTAATCTTCTACAAGGAATTATACAGGACTTTAAAAAATATTTTACAGTGTGCTTAAAATGTAAAGAGAACAAAGCAGGCCTTCTCAGATGAACTCCAAACAGGCCTTGGCAGTTCCACATTTAGACCCCCATGGGGAGGTCCTGAAAAACCTGCCAACCCCAGCAACAGTAATTCACCCACCAGGTAACTGGCACTGTTTCTAAGCACAGGGCAATTCCAAGACATACAACCAGAGGTCCTACCAAGCCCTCTCTTTGGAAAGGACATTTACAGTCTGGCCAAATGACCATGAAAAGATTTTCCCAGCTGCAAGCCAGCAACGTTCTGCGCCTCTCCCCTTACCTCATCAGGCAGGACCCTCTGCCAACCTCCCAGCTGCAACCCAAATGCAACAGCCCGAGTTTCAACAATGTACTCAACAGCCTAGAGACAGAACATGGGTTTGCAGAGAACAAACAGACCTTGCTCGGCACTAGATGGCCAAAACCTTGCCTGCATTCTCTGAAGAGGCAAGCTCGCCAAACAGGGCTCTTCAAGCCCCCGGCCCTGCCATCCACCATGCACCATATCCTGTCTCCCACTGCTGTGGCCAGCTCTAGAACTGCAGAGCTGAACAGACCTGCATGCCAGCCTAGGAGGTACACAGAAGCAGCTCCAAAAAGCCCCACTACCAAAGCACACAGATGTGCACTCAGCCCTAGAAGCTACCATCAGCGCACCCTGAGGAAGGGCAGACAAATGTCACGGCTCAGTCACCACTCTGATCCGGGCCACCCCTAATCCCTCATGCTGCTCTGACCCCTCCATGTCCCGTCTGGTTTTGCTCTCAACTCTGTCCCAGTAAGTAGTCAACACTGGAGGCCCTCCTTCTGCTCTCCACCACCAGTAGAGTAACATCTAAACTCCTTAGTGTGGCCTTACCCTGCTGCCCCCGCCAGCCCTGTTTCATGATCTCAAGTATCACATCTTCAACAACTACTTCATGGGAAAAATATTCCACTTCACCAAGGACCTCCTGAAACAAGGCAGGGGGTTTAGCTCAGGGGCATAAGTGCCTGCCTTGCAAGCATGTGGTCATGAGTTCGATCTCCAGTATCAAAAAAAAAAAAAAAAAGAACCTACTGCAACCTAGAATTCTACTCAGCGCAGTGTTCTCCCCTTCCCGGTGTTATCTGGAATTCTACCTCTTGCTCTATGAGTAGCTAACTCAGAATTACTCCCTGGGCTTTGATTTGATTTTTTTTTAAGCATCTCCCTGGGCTTTGATTTTCCACCCCAGCCAGCAGAGGAAGAAGGGGCTCAATGGGCCCCGGCCAGGATGGATGAGGCTGAGTATGTCAGATCACAGGCATTTATCCTTACACCTTCTCTGCCCAGCGCATGAACATGCTGATTTCCACTTCCTCACCTAAGTACCATCAAAACCACAAAGTTCCTACTTTAGTAACTGGATGGTGAAGTAAAATTGAAGATTGTTAAAGTCAAAGTGCAATGCCAAGCTGCATTGTCAGTCATGGTCTTAGCAGAGACTTGGCAGTGTGGATGACCCTAACTCTAAGACAGATCTACAGCTGAAGGAAAACCCATGCACCACTGCACTGGATGCAGCTCACATACTGCCTTACACCCATGGGCTACTTCCTCTGCCCCAGTCCAATGGAAGAGGAGACTGTGCTGACCCATTCGGGAATCCCTGGATCCTCCCGCCACTCCAGACTGGCCTCTCCGATGGCCACAGAGTGGACCTAGTGAAGAATGAGCCAACTCTGACCAATAAACAAGACAAGACAAAGTCGCTGATAAAGTCATTCTACAGGCCTTCTACAAGGAGCTCTTCCCATAGCCAGAGCTACAGCGCTTACACATGGAGGTCCTGAACCACATTATACCTCTGCGCACAGCAGCCAGCTCACTAAAGCAACCCCTTGCATTTGCTTCCCATTTTTATGTACCCTGCTTTTCTTTTCCTTCACCCTGGCTGCCCTACAATACACTTTCCAATAAAGTACTAAACACTGAAGTTCTATCTCAGGCTGTTTTCTGGGAACCTGGTCTCAGATAACCACAATTTTTGTCTCCAAAAAATAGTAACTTTTAAAATAGAATAATTACAACAATACACTGAAATAAAAGTTGATAATGTGGCTACTCTTGTACTTTGGAGCCAGTATGAAAAAAGGGTTACTCTGAACACAAACACTACAATAGTGTAACATTCAATTTAATAACTAAAATAGCTTCAAGGTGATGCAATGACTAAAAGGTGGGTGGTATATACAACATGGATACACTGGATGAAAGGATGATTCATGTTCTGGGCAGAACAGAGCTAGAACGGAACAAGATTTCATCATGCATCTCAGAAGGGTCCACAATTTAAACCTTAAGAATTGTTTATCTCTGTACTTGTCCATTTAATATGCTCAGACTGTGGTTAACCACAAGTAAATGACACTGAAGAAAGTGAAACTATGGCTGGGGGAGGGTGCTCCGCCGTATAAAATAGATACACAGCATAGAGAACTGAAACTGAGAGAGGATTTCCTGCATAGCTGACATCTGACAGCAAGCCAGTGGCATAACCAAGCCCAAACCCCATGCACATTCTCTACAAGATACTGCTGCCACTCAGTATTACACGGGAATACCTGGTACCTTATGGCACAAGAGCCTTCCGAACACGGGAGCCACACCTTGTCCAGGCAAGGCATACCTTGTCCAGGTTCAGGACTCTCTCATGGTTCACAAAGCAGGCTTGTGATATCTTTGGTTGAATCTCATCAGAAGCAGCAGAGCAATATGGACTCTAGTAACAGCAACATGGACCCAGAAAATAGCACCATTGTCCCCCGAGTTCAAGGTATACACATTCCTACCCTAGATATCACAGCATCCAGATACCCAACTAGCCCGACTCAGATCAAGGCTCAGGGAGGAGGTAGGTACACATATGTGCCCTAGCATCAGGGTTAAATCCCACTTCCACCACGACTTCCTGGCTTTGGGGCCTCAGATGAGTTACAGGCTTCTCTGAGCTTCAGTTTCCCCATCTCTATAAACAGTGGGACCTGTATTTCACAGGCCTGGGCTGAGGACTGGTTAAGATGACAGACATCAGCAAGATAAGCCTAAGACTAGGTACAATGTATGTTGATTAGCAGCAGTAAAAAGCACCAGAGGGAAACTGGTGGACCTGAAACAGCCAGCTGCCCAGCACAAGTCAGCTGATCTCTGAGTAAAGAAGGTCCAGACTAGGGTGCAGCAAAGATGCAAGAAACAAGGCAGACACTGGGCAATCTCCAGGTACCTGGTGTGCTAGAAGAAATAAAATATTCAGTTCAGAAGCCACTGGAGTAAGGTGCCATGCAGTCTGCTGAATATTCTCTGGGCAGGGGACTGAACCGACACTCTCAGATTTCACATACTCTGACCTGCTCATTCTGGGCTCTTACCACACCCTGGCCCTCAGGAGTGCCAGGTACAGTGTAAGTGTTTATAGCAAGCACTTCTTGAGAGGTTTGGGGCAGAGGCTGGTCTATGACCAGGGTAAGACAGATCCTATCAAAGCTGGGGAACACATTACTCAAATAATCCTCTGCCCTGCAATGACACCAATTCAACTAAAAGGCTCTTCTGGGGCTCCAAGAAGTCTAGTTCATTCTTTCTATCCTTCTCTATTCTTTCTGAGAATAAAAAAAAACTTATCTTTCCCTCATTACAGGTCCCTAGCACAAAGCCCACAGACCACAGGCCCCATCAGCCCCCTCTGCTCTAGGGTAGGGCTAATGTCTCATTCTTGGGCATTTCAAAGGTCCAAAATGAAAGATCTGAGCAGCTTTCCCAAAGTTTAACATTCAGTCCAGTACTCTGCTGGGCTTACACGTGCCTGGGCTACATCGTTTCCTGCCAACCTCAATCTGCATAAAATTAAACTCTTGACAGATCCCAGGGGCCAGGGACACACCTACCAGCCCTCTGCACACTATCAGCCAGCGTGGCCATGAGTCGTCCAAGGCCTTGCATCCAGCTTCAAACCCTCCCAAAGACTGGGGGATGGGATGGTCAGAGTCAAAACGGGCAGCTTCCTCAGGAAATGAAAGGACCCCAGATTCCTTGATACTCATTCCTCAGAGCTGCACGTGCCCAGTCTCTCCCTTTGACAAGTCTTCACATGCCAGGCTGTTCCCCCAGCATGCAGCCAGCTGCCACCACGAAACAGCAATCTCAGAGAGATTATGAGTTACCCATGGGCAAGAACCATTCGCCGGCCATCTGTCCCGTCCTCCCTCATCCCAGCCCCACAGAAACAAGCACGAAGGAGGTACCTAAGGAATGAGCAGACCTCAGCAGTCAGTAGTCTGAGCCAATGGCAAAGTAAGCACTCTCTGAGACACTGTGTTGCAAAGCCCAAAACAAGATAGGAGAGTTTATTAAAACCACAGACCATGTTTCAGTCTGGCTGTCACCGTGCCTGCCTGCTGAACACTCCTCTCAACTAAGGAAGTTTAGTATGACACCATCTTCGGGTTAAGGCCCTTAGCCAACTCACTCCATCTTTGCTAAGTGGCTTTCCTGGCTGGGCTACATAGTGGACATTCTTGATCACATGAAAAGAAGGCTCTAGAAGAATTCACAGACCAACATCCTATGAGTGAGGAGAAGCAAACAGAGAGCCTGGGTCCTGTGGCACAGACCACAGTGAGAGACTGTACACTGAATACATCAGGGGCAGTTTAAGTATAGGCCAAAGGAGAAGCCCTGTTCCATTTAACAGAGAATCAAATCATGGAAGCTGCTATCTCAGATGCAGGCCAACAACGAGCAGCAGCTTGCAAAAGCATCCTCTGAATTCTCAGGTAGACAATGAATCTCCATAAAATCTAGGGTATTTGACAAGCCTCAAAGCTACAAGTGATACCCCAGCCCTAGATCTTAGGGCTAGGATCTCCAGCCAGAGGGCCAGGTCTGTCAGGCCCCAGAGATCTCGGCAAGAAGCACAAGCCTCAACTGCAACCACACAATACAAACCGTCTCAGGAATAAGCCCAGCGCTGTCCTCCAGCACCGCACCATAAATGTGTCAGTCTCTCTGTCACACAGAGCCAGGGGCCCACCTGGGCCTGTGCTCCGCCACAGGTGAGGCACGAAGTTCCCTGATCACACTCCTCCTGAAAGGGTTCCCCAAGGCACGACCCACACACAGGGCACCGCGCCAAGAGCTGTTCTCACACCAGGTTCCTGAGGACGGGGATCCCTGGTAGCTACTACCGAAAGCGCGCCTGGCAAGGACCACATATGCTGCTGCCCCAGCTTTGCCCCACTCACACAGCTGTCCCTCTGTCCTCAGTCTGCCTGACCACTCCGGCTCAGGAATCACCCTTTCGAGGAAACCCACATCCAGACTCCACCAGGTGCCCACTGCCCTCGCCACCCGCCAGCGGAGGAATCACCACCGCGGCTCCGGGCCCGGACTTTCCCGGGCTTCCAGCCCTCGTACCCACCGGGCTAGCAACTCCTTGAAATTTCTGGCACGCGAAAAGTGTCCCTCTGTAGAATCAGTTCACTAATCACCACGGGTTTCTTTTGCTGAGTTAAAATCGGGTTCAAGATCACCAAGGATGTCCGGAAGAAAAAGATTTTTTATCCAAAAGCTCATCCACCTACCAGGCACCCAGCCTGGCGGGGCCGGGCTCCGGCTCCCCGAGGGGCGTGGGTCCCTAACCCTAAGCAGCCCCAGAGGGCCAGGCCGACGCCCCGACCCGCCGGGGTCACCGCCGCTTCCCGGGCGCTCCCCAGGGCCGCACGGCCCCGCGCCCCGCCCGGCCGCCGCCAAGGGGACCGGCAGGAAGGGCGCCGCTGACCTCACGCCCTCGGCCCAAGAAGGGACGCGGGCGGGACAGGAGCCCGGCCGGGCGCAGAACGGGACGGGAGCGCGGGCCCGCTGGCCCCGGAGCGCGCGGCGGGCGGACCCCGGCCCCGGCCCCGGCCCCGGCCCGGCCAAACGGGGCGCTCACCTGGACACGCGCCGCTCCCGGCGTTTCCAGAACCTCCCGCGGCGTCCCCGGCGCGCTGGGCGCCTCCTTCCCGCGGCCCCGCCCCGCCGCGGCCCGGCGCCGCCCCTTGAGCCGCTGCCACGTCTCCACCTCCCGCGCCCGGAGCGCCGCCGCCGCTGGGAAGGCCCAGGCCCCGGCCCCTGAGCCCGAGCCGGCCCCCGCGCCCTTCATGCCGCGCGCCGCCCGCCGCACGTCCTGCGCGTCCCGGCCCCGCGCGCCCCGCTGGCGTGGGGAGCGGCCCTGGCGCAGGCGGCCGCGGCCGGCCGCTGGGGGGCGCTGCCGGAGACAGGCCCCCACGCCACCGCACCCCGGACCGCGTTTCCACCCCCAGGTCACAGGAGGCCGCGGCCCTGGGACACCGAGCACCCGGTGTCAGGATAGGGGCCGGACCCCGGAGGAAGCTGTGGAAGCTGCGGGGGACCGGGGCTCCCGCCCTGGAGATGGAGCCTGGGGGCCTCAGGCGCCAAGACGCGCGGGGGCCTGCGGAGCAGGAGGCCACTAAGGGGGAGCAGAAGGGGACGCCCCGCGCGGGGCGCAGCGGGCCGACCGGGTTCCCCACTGTCCCCAGCTCACGGCCAGGAGGACAGGGGTCGGCCTGAGCGGGAGGAAGCCCTGGCGGCCGGCGGTTCCCACGCCTGCTCCGTGAACCTGTTTCTCATGAATGAGGGGAAGCGCAGCCTGAGAATCTCATCAAGGAGTGCAGCCCAGAGCCGGCAGTGCCCGGCCTCCGCCCAGGCCCAGGGTGCATGGTCCTCGTGCCACCCGTCCAAACCAGGGAAGGACAGACAGACCAGTGCATCTTCACACTCGGTGCTCAGCCAGAAGCAGACAGAAACTTTCGGACATCCTGCGACCTCATGTTATGCAGAGATCTGCCCAGGACTTTCATTCCCTGTCTCTGTTCAGAATCCTGCCCCAGGATCATCCCTTCTCTCTCCTGAATGACCCATTTCTTCCTCTCGACTGGATCTTCCCCCACTGGCCTACAAACATTTCTAGGCCTATGTTCCTGAGCTAAAACCCTCGCCTTCCCCACCAGTTCCTGGGTGTCTCTCTCTTCAACCCCAGAGAGCCAGAAAGAGCTGCCTCCCTGTTCCCCTCAACTTGCAGTTAGCCTGTAAGGGCCTTAACAACATGGAACCAGAGCTCAGTAAGTTCTCAGTAATCTCCAAATGTCTAAAATACAACAAAAGGTCCCACGCAGCCAGCATTTGACTCCCCAGCAGTGACCCTTCCTTCCTTGGAACATTCTGAACTTGAGAACAGCTCCATCCTCACTTTTCAGTTTGCTTTGTTTGGTTGATTTCCACTTACTGAGTTGCTAAGTCGCCCTCCCAGAGTTTGAACTTGTGATCCTCACTGCTGTCCTCCCAAAGTGTGGGATTGCAGGCGTGCACCACTGCACGCTGCTCCTTCACCCTTTGGCTTCCTGCCACCCTTGCATGGACTTCTTCCTGGCATCCCTCCCTCCCACTCTGCTCATTAGTCAGCAGTGGCTGAGAATCCTCAAAGCTCAGGCCTAGGGTCTCTGCTTTTCTCTTCTTTTTCTGTGTGTGTGTGTGTGTGTGTGTGTTCTTATACACGCATGACTCACAAGTCCCTCTCTTTGTCCTTTCCTTCCTCCTGAGCTGCAGACTCACAAAACTGACTACTCAGCCTACATCTCCAGTTGAGCATCACACATAAATCAGTAGCAACAATTTCAATGGTGAGTTCCTATTTCCCTGCTTCCCAGCCTACTCCTGCTGCACTCAAGGAGATACTTCTCATCAGCCAACTCGCCAGGGGCAAGGAGCCATACATAGCTCTTCCTGCTCCCCTGTTCCCAGACCCATGCCTCAAGTCTGTTCAGTTCTGCGACCTCAATCTCTCCACTCCCTTTTCCTCTATCCTCTTTCACTTGAGCCACTGCAACACTTTCTCTGGCAGCTGCCTCTCCATCCATGGCTGCCCCCCCCACCTGTCCTCTAGTGACAGTCTTGGTGATCTCCTTTGCAGCTGAAGAAAGTGCACCTCAAAATGGTCTGCAGGGCCTCACATGGCGTGACCCTTGCGTGTGCCTCCAGAGCACACTGACATTCTCCCAGTCCTTCTAAGTGACCACCCCTCCACACCATGTTCAGGCCTTTATACACACTATTCTAGCTAGAAAAATCTCTCCCTCCCTTATTAAAGCCTTTCGAATCCTTCAGATCCCTCATGCTGAAGAATTCTCCTCACTTCCCTGAGCAGGCCTGAACTTGCTGTTAACAGTCTTTTAGGTCCCATGTGCTTTGCAGGGCTTGCCATAGCTGAGAGTTGAACAAGTACATACTGTCTTCCCTCCCAGCCTGGAGCTCCAGGGCTACATACACTAGGTGTGTCTTCGTCCATCACCATACTCTTGGCATCCACTACAGAAGTCCACTCAAAATATTTGCTGACCCCGTGAAGGACCAGAGATCTTCTACAGACCTTGTTCCGTGCAGTAGGTTTTGGTAGCCAAAGGTGTAAGGTCTGCACGGGGGCCTCAGAGTTCCAGAAGCTCAAGAGCCCATTATTGGGCAGCTATCTGAGCCCTGAAAGGAAGAAGGACTTCTAAGGTAATATCTTGTCAGGCTCCACTGCCTCCTGCTTTGCAGGAAGTGACCCCTTATTCATCTAGGAGTCTTATCCCTGTAATTGCTCCTATCTGGAATATATCATCTCTAATTTTGGCCTCCACATAGACCACAGCATAAGATTTTCAGCCTCCATCCTGGTCCCTTGACATACTCACTTCCTAGAGTGCTGTAACAAATTACCAGGAACCATGTCTTAGAACAATAGAAGTCAGTGTCACAGTTCTACAAGCTGAAAGTGTGAAATCAGGATTTTTACAGGACTACACTCCCTCTGAGGGATACAAGGGAGAATCCTTCCTTTCTGTCTTAGTCACTTTCTTATTGCTGAATGAGCTGGTCTCCCTGGGCCTGTCTTCTCAAAGGAAAGGTTTGCACTTCTACACATTCAAGGGTGTGTTTGTTGGATCTTGCTGTTTCCTGAGATGCCTTCAAACCCTCTTTTTCATTGTCCTGATGCAAAGCACTTGGCTTCTTTCTAATGCTGATATTTTCAGAAACTATACTCTCAATGGCCCCAAATTTGCAGGTGCTTTCTTTCTGATGAAATGTAAAGTTTTTACATCTGCTTTTAGCTCCTGATTTTCACTGTGGATGTGCATTTAAAAGCATCCAGCAGACTAAATATTGAGCTGCTTTGAACTTTCACCCACAAGAATAATTGGTCATTACCGTAAATCTCAGGCTCCAGCAAAATCTCAAGACATGGGCAAAATGAAGACATTTTTTGTCAGGGGTAACACACATGGCCTGTAGTCCAATGCCAGTGGAGTTGTCACTTCCAACAGAAACCTCCTGAACCTGGCCTTTGCTGTCTACATTCCTTTTAGCCCTGTGATTTTCTGAGCTCTGAGCAGAATCTCCCATCAATTTCTGCTTACAGGTTTGTAAAGCTTCTCTAGCTGGCATCGCCAAACCTTTCCAAACTTCCCACAAGCCAGTTCCAAAAGTTTTTGAGCTACATGGTGAAGTAGAGTCACAGCAACAATGCCACTTGTCCGGTAACCAGATCTATCTTAGTCATTTTCTCCTTGCTGGAACAAAATATGCAGCACCTACAACTTAAAGGAGGAGAGGCTTATTTTGGCTTATAGTTTCAGAAGTTTTAGTCCATGGTTGGTAGGCTCCAAGGCAGAAACAGCAGAGTGAAAAGGTTTGGGTGGCAGCCAAGAGACAGGGAGATGGGAGGAGCTGGGGGAAGGAGCTACCTCCCTTGCTGATGGCTCCCTCGGTGACTCACCTTCAGCCAGGCTGCACCTCCTAACGGTATATCCAGTGGTGACCATAGTGCCCCAACGATTCAGTCACCTTCCAAACACGTGAGAATATGGGGAGGGTGCATTTTAGATCTAAACCATAACATTTGCCCCTTTTAGCTTCTGGGGGCTTGAGGGGTCCGTTGAGTTGCCGCCTTCCCTAATTAAATGCTTTGGCTTATCACCTTGTGCATCTGATGCTTTTTTCCTTCAAAATTCCAACTTATCTCATGCCTGGATGGTTGAGGGAATCCCTTCCAGGAACTCACCTGCTGCACTCTTGGGGTAATTTCAACCCCAGGTTAGGCCTCCTGAAGACGAAGCATCTACCTATACCCCACACCACTCTAAGTGCTTCTGTCCCCAGCATTTTCTGCTATCTGTGGGAGCTCCCCGTCCCTTCCCTGTTCCTCCCTACTGCATTCTCCCACTGGAGATCACACCTTGTGGGCCTCTCTCACTCTAGACACTTCTCTCCATGCTGCCTCCACACTCCAAATTCAGCACCTCCTCCCACCTGGAGAATCCATCCTGACTTCCACTCAGCCCCCTCGATCCCATTCTATGCCACTGGCAGAGTTACGTTAACAACATGGTTCTGATTATGTCATTTCCATACGTAGAATCCCTCAAAAGTGTCCCACCTCCCCAGGGACTGACAGATACAATTCTTTATTGAGTCCTGACACCTCTTTGTGCCATGTGCAGCTTCAAACTTGACGTTCCGGCCACTCTGAGTCCTTTCAGGTTCTCGGCCCTCAAGTGTGTCATTCCTTCTGCCTAGGAACACTTCCCTCCCAAAGCACAGTTCCTTTTAAAAGCCTGAGTCAGGTCCTGCCGTGGCCCCACGGCGTCTTCTGGATGAATTCCGTGCAGGCCGCCTGAAATCGCTCGATTCTTACTTCCTTTATCACTGTGCATCCGTCCTGTTCACCTCTGTGCCTCTAGATCTAGCACAGGGTCTACACCAAGACCCTGCACAGGAAGCAGTAAACAAAAATACATGAATGGACACACACACACACACACACACACACTGCGGTGGCTTCCAAGAGAACTCTCTGAGCACACTAGCCTCTGTCACTTAAGGAACGGTCACTCATCACAGACTCACACCCTCCTCCCTAAATCCGTGGTAGGACTAGAGCCACCTCCCCTCCCTACAGGAGCTCTGTTGCATTCATTTATTCAATAAACAGCTGCTGATCACAAGCTGAGGCCCAGACTACAGATTCAGGGACCGTGCATGTCAGAGTGGCTCTCTGTAGCTGGAAAGTTGGCCTGCTAACGAAGGCCCACATACAAACCTTGTCCAGAGAAGGAAAAGTACCGCCCCACCGGTACCATCCCCAAGACATGGGATGAAGGTGCTGCATGCCTAGACTCAGTCTCAGAGACGCTGTCAGGTTCCAGTTCAGGCACGGATCCCAGTATGGCCAGGGAACTTCCAACCGAGCTCTAATCCCATGCTATCCTAGGCAGCATCCCTGACCAAGGGCTCCTCGAAGCAGGCTGGACCCAGCTGCCTGCCACCCCGTCCTAGGGAAGGACCTGGTGTTACTGCAGCAAGAACACCCATGTCTCTACCCTTCAGGATTTCAGCGGTCCATGGAGCCTGGGGGATTAACATTCCACCCCCCAGATTCCTTCCCTGAAAGACTGAAGAAATACTGAATGTGAGACAGAGGGCCAGAGATACAGCCTGAGCAGGGCCACCTAGTGGTGGCCCTGGTGCTTCAGAGCCATGCTGCTCTCAGAAGGCCAGCAATGCCAACCCTGAGCAGGGCCCAATTGGTCCCCAGAGAGCCACTTGCCCGCCTCCAAATCGCTGAGCCATTGGGTGGCTACAAAACCCAAAGCGGGCTCCTAGGATGACTAGAAGTCCCCTTCCATTGCCTCCCATGGGCCACTGCCACCCAAGACAGCAGAGCCAGCACAAACTGAGCTGTCATTATGGTCCTTCAGGAGCTGTAATTATCCAGCAGGTCTAGTGTCTCTACACCTCCCAAGGCGTAGATAGTGATCTTAGGGTTTAGCTTCCCTCAGCGATACCTCTATCCTGTACAATGCAAACACCTGTGGTCCAGGAGTAAGCGAAGTACTCACAAGTCCTGATATTTTGTACTTTTAAAATTATTATTAGAGCACAACAGCCCTCTGTCCCTATTTCCTCAGCTCCCGGCTCCTTTGAGGTGGGCTAGCAGCTGAAATTTCACCTTCTGAGCTGAAAGTTAACTGGTTTTTATATTTTTTCAGGTGTTACCAAGATGTCAGGAAACCAGCAGAGCAGAAGGTGGTGGAATAAGATAAAGCTGCAGAAGTCCCAAGGGGCAGATTGCCCGGGACCTCAGGAGCCCCCAGAAAGGGGTGGGGTCTGATGCTGAGGACAAAGCAGCGCCACCCCAGGGTGAAGAAGGAAGGGAGCAGAGTCAGACCTGAGACTTAAACAGCACCCTGTGTAAGGCAGGGGAGAAGGAGGAGGAACAGAGCTTGGAGGCATCTAGGGAGGAGCCATGTGTGCCCTAGAGCCAGAGGATGGGAACGTGAACTAGGGAACAGCAGTGTGTACAGGCGGAACCAGTAGGTGGAAGTCAGTGTCACGCCAATTTACCGGACAAATACTGGACTGCTCCACCCCTCTCCTGAGCTCCCTTTCAGAGATGAAGATGAAGCTTATTTCTCATCCAGGGCCCCTTAGCTCTGTCATCTAGAGGAGGCTGTGCTACAGGCAATTAGTGAGAGTCCCCAGGGTGTAAAAGTGTTGGGGGGAGGGATGGAAAGTTGGCTCCCCTAGGAAAACACACCCACACCCTCGGGGTTCCTGCTGACTTGGAACCCTAATCACAATGTCTGGCTTCCTCAATTGCAGGACTTTCTGCTGCTAGGTAACTCCCATGTAATCACAGGCTCAGCGCTCGAGCCTCCAGCACCGCCCTTCCTCTCCTTGTGCCCCGCTTCCCTCTCCTATTTTTAAATGAAAGCACTTCATCTTGCCGGCGAGGTGGACGTGTGCGAGGCACTTTATAACCTTGTGGAGTAAGACTGGCAGCCGTGACCCCATCTACGAGTGACCGCGGTGACATCGGGGGCCCTGGGGCTCTGTGCTATCAAGGACAAGGTGGATTTGTTTTCCCAGCAGATGGAAGTCAGTTAATTGGAAAAGGAGCATCTTGGTTAATTTTTACAAAATCACCACAGCACCAGCTTGGCAAGCTCAAGGTTGTGAGTTAAATTCCCATTTTTTTTTTTTTTTTTTTTGTCTTTTGTGTTTTTCATCGGTACCGGGGATCGAACTCACGACTGCCTGCTTGCAAAGCAGGCGCTTATGCCGCTGAGCTAAACCCCCAGCCCCTAAATTCCCAATATTAAAAAAAAAATTTACCTCATTGCCACACAGCCACGGAACCAGTGTCACCAGCGCCAATGAGGTATAATACACACACCTGCCTCAAGCACCCACTCCCTCACTTCGGGGGCCTCACCCATGACTCAGTTTCCCTCCTCAGCTCAGCGCTTGCTGGTTGCAGCCCTGAGGCTCGCTGGCCAGCCCTGTCCTCTGTCCCTCTGTCCCTGTGGGGCACTGCCGTGCATCTCTGACCTACTAGGACAGGCCAGCTGGTTCACGTCCCCGGAGGGTCTAACCACCTCACAGCACCTCCATCTTATTCCAGCACATCCACGTCCCACTAGAACACATCCGAGAGGACGGCTGGGCTCCAGTTGGCTGTCATTCAGTACTGATATTTCCTCTTTGTTTTAGTTCTCTACATTTTTTCATGTCTCAAACGTTTGCATAAATCTGTGAGAAGCTTGATGACCTGTCACATCTAATATCTGAAAACAGGATGACTTGGTGAGAGTTCTCACACAGCCAGCACACAGACACACATGCGTGTGCCCGTGTGTGCACGCATTTATCCTGTGTGCAGGCATGCACACGCACAGAGGGATCACGTACACGCACAAGCTGATGGACTTGTTCGTCCTTTGAACTTTGTCCTTTGTCTTCTGATTCTGCCCTTAACATTGACTACTGACCCAGAACCTAATGTTGACTTTAAACAAAAATCTGTCTTATGCCTCCCTCACCCTGAAACAGCTGTCTGAGGGCCGGGAATCAGAAAGCTGTCTGCCTCCACCATCTGCAGGAATCAAATCCCCAGGGAGTAGGGACAGCTCTGACAGTATGTCTGCACCGCTGAGGGTTGACTGGTCCAGGTGGTAAAGGGAGAAAGATGGCTTCTCCAGGTGGCTGAGCTGTCAGATGGTATCTTGGTGGCACCCAACAGCTATCGGTCAGGCTAAGCCTCTGCCCTCAGCCAGACCTGGCGCGCTATCTGTATTCCGCCAGAGCAGACCAACAGCTAGTTGCTCCCAAGGCAGAGGCATGTTGGGTTTTAGGGGAGAATCCTTTGGGAACCCCTCCTGCCAAGTGCTGTATCTGCAGAAACGCAGATGGCCACGAGAGGGCACATGGAGCCCGCCCAGGGACACTCAGTTAAAGGATGGCCTGCGCCTTGCTCAGAAAGCCCTTCAGGGGCTGCCTGGGCACGCAGCTCCCCCAACCCGCGATGCTGTACTGGAGACCCTAGGTTGTAGTTGTATAATCATAAGGAACTGGGCAGATAGAGAAGGACCCAGCGCTGGACCCTCTCAGGAGAGGAAAGCTGGAAGGTCCAACAGCCTCTGCACACAGTGGAGAGCAGGGCCTTACAGCCAGCTAAGCTGACTGGAAGCTGTGGGGGCATCTCAGGCTATAAGAGCCCTTAGCCAAAACCAAGAGCTAGTGCTGCAGTGAAGTTAGGAAGGGAGGTGGGGAGGCCATTGGCAGGACTCTTGACAGGCCCAGAACGTCCGGGCTCCTGCCAGCACAGCCCTTGAGGGGATCGAGGCCCGGAGGAGGAGGTCAGGCTGTTCTCATCAGGTTCCTACAGTGCTCTGGGGTGCCTCTGTGATTGGACAGCTAATTTATGGAGTCCTGTGCTTATCCCAGCCGGCACTTGCCCCTCTCCCGGTCCCTGGCTGCCGGCCTACACAGACAGCATCAGTAAATTCTCTTAGCAAGTGAGGATTAGGCGGGGTTTCAGGAAGCTGCCAGCAACCCTGGACCTGAAGGCCCAGCTCAGCTCGGTGACTAATCCATCTCCAGGACTGACTTTGAGGAAAATGGCCCACTGCCCTTGATTCACTGCAGGGCAGCAGGCCGTCTGCTCTGCTCTGAACGCCTTCCAAACTAGATTGCTCAGCCCAGCCTCGGAGCTGTCTGCACTCTCACCAACATGCACTCAACAAACAGCCTGGTGACACTGCCTCTGTGTCCGGTCCTGGGTTCCCAGCCGCGGAGGAGTCAGACGAGAAGCCCTGCCTGCGTGCAGTGCGTTTTGCCTCTGTTTTTTGTTGGAGACAGGCGTGGAGGTGACGAACCTGACAGTGAGTCCCAGGGACTGAGGGAGCTCGGGAAGCAGCCTCTCGCTCACCACCGAGGTCAGCGGGGCACGGGTGTGGCCTCCCCGTGTTAGCCAGGGGAAGCACGGTGGTGTTCCAAACAGGACCCAGCACGGGCTCAGGAAGGCTGAGAACAGAGACACAGGGGTGGGCTCTGGACTTCCCCAGACACTCGGCAGCACGTTGCTGTGGGCTGGTACACGGCGCGCCAGCCAGTCGGCAGGCCCCACTTCCCGGGCCCTTTCCTTCCCCATACCCTCCTTCCTCCCCACAGCTCCCTCTCGGCAGGCAGGCAGGCGGCAGCATTTTCCGTTAGCCACACGAATGCGCTTTAGAATCTCTACAGCGATGTGCTGCTGCTGACAGATTTGGCCTTTGTCAGAAGTACAGTTCTCTCGCCTTCATTCCGAAGGACACTTTTCCTGGCTAAAGAAACTGACGCTAGCTAGCTTTTGTTGAATAGTTGAGAAATGTCACTACTGTGTACAGAGTCCATCCTTTCTCTTGAAAAGAAGAGTGAACCTTGTTGTGTGTGGCTCCACGCACGCCCCAGTCGGACCTCCTGGAAGGGTTTCCCTTTGCTTTCAGTTGTTTAACCATAATGTGTTTACAAGCGGTTCTTTTTGTACCTACCCTACTTGGGGTTTTTATTTTATTTTTCCTTTTAATTTTTTGAATCTGAACGTTAATGTCCAATCTGCTATAAATCTGCATCACAAGTTCTTAATTTTCAATATATTTTTACTTTGTGTCTGTGTGATTCCTGTTAGGTTTTGTTTTGGTTTTTTGAGACGGTGGTTCACTCCATAGTTCGGGCTGGTCTCAAACTCACAGTAATCCTCCTGCCTCAGTTTCCAAGTACGGAGATTAAGACATATGCCATACACCTGGCTTCCTCTTTATATAGTAAAATTATATTTTAATCATTTCTTGAACATTTTAATCGTATCAGTTGAAGTCTTTTACTTCTGATGCATCTATTTCTTTTTCTTTTCTCTTTATTTTATTGGAGTTTTTTTCTTTTTTATTGCAAATATTTTATTGGTACATTTTAGATATATATAATGATAACATTCATAATGTGATGTATCATGATTCTTCTTTTTTGCCGTTCCTCTCCCCTCCCTTCAATCCCTCTTCCCCTCCTTTTTTACAAGAGCTGTGTTTCCGTTTTCCCCTTCTATTCTCTTTTCTTTTTCTTGTCCCTCTTTCTTTTCCCCTCTTTCCCTTCCCTTGTCCCTCATCCCATTTGAACATTTCCTTCCCATTTCACACTGTCTATTATACATTTTGGTTTCTTACACCAGAAAAACCATACAATATTCTAACATACGTGTCAAATTTATTTCACTTAAGAGCATGGTCTCAAGGAGCATCCATTTAGCTAAACTGTCTCAAGATTGTCCCTCTTTATGACTGAGTAGTACTCCATTTGAAACATTTATTTCTATTGTTTACCTATTTTCCTGATTTTCAGTCATCTAGTTCTGTTTGTGAGCATTACACAAGACTCTTAGATTAAACACATTTTGAATAAAATGGGAAAGACTCTTTGGGATGTTTTCTTCATCTAGAAAAAAACAGGGTTCAGTGGTCTTTGGATGGGCAGAGTAGATTTACCTAACTCCTGTCAAGGCCTGGTCTGATACTGCTTAGACATTTTTTTTTAAGTTCTAAGTTTTAAAATGTTTTATTAGGACTTGTGTGCAGTACACAATGATTACATTCATTGGTGGGGAGCTGGCACATGACCCTAACACATTCTAATCCCACCACAGTATTAACTGTGCCAAACCGCTGACCAGCCGGCTGAGGAGACAGCTGACGCCGGGTCCTGCAGTGGTTTCCTATAGGCAGCCTTCACTTTACCAGCCATGTGAGCTGCCCTCCCTCCCAGTCTATACAACCCAGGTCTTCACAAGTCAAGTCTAGCCAAAGCGGAAAGGGCAGTTCAAAACAGCAAAACCTCTCTGAAGATGTTGGTTTGCAGGTGAGCACCCAGCCTGAGTTCCCGATCCAGCAGGGCGCCCCTTGAACCCTCGAAGGCGTCATCATGGGAATCGGGTCTCCTCTAACATTTCACCCTCCGGCAGAGCTCTTGCTCTGAGCCGTGGCCCCCCCTCAGGGAGTGACGCTGCCAGGGACTCAGCTGGAAACCTAGGAGTTTCCCAAGGCCTCTTCCTCTGATCCAGCTTGAACTCCAGTTGGTCTGCCCAGTACATTTGCAGCTGTTAAAATCTGCACAGTTCTTTAGCCTCCAACCTGCTGTTTCAAGCAGTAATTTCAGAGGAACTGGTGTGCAATTGTTGGGCTCCTTCTCAACTGTGTCTTTCTGAAACTTCTCTGAAGCTCCCGCCTCTTTGGCATCCCTAAGCTCAGACCTCTGGGTGGTCAGTCTGGCAAGACTAGTGCTTGTGCTCAGTTTTATTCCTTTGCGAACATATATGAAATGTACGTAGGAAAAAACACAGGCAATGTGGCGTTCACCACACAGTATTTCTCTTCTCAAAGAACTCTCAATTCTCACCTGCATTGGTTATTCTCCAATACCTTTAAATGGTCATTTTATATATTTTGTCCAACTTGGAAACTTGCTTTTGGCAAAAGGATTAGTCTGACACATTTTACTGTCAGGGAAACTAAATGGGA
The DNA here is from genome assembly GCF_034190915.1 of Cavia porcellus. Taxonomy (NCBI): domain Eukaryota; kingdom Metazoa; phylum Chordata; class Mammalia; order Rodentia; family Caviidae; genus Cavia; species Cavia porcellus. Next base: position 4,272,865 of record NW_026947502.1, read on the forward strand.
ATTCCAGAGATCACACAATGCCGACACCTGCTCTGGAAACACCTTGCGGAAAGACCTCGCTTGGCGATCCAGGCATTAAATTAAAACCTTCGAAAGGCCGCACTTAGGATCAGGACTACTCTACCCCTAGAGTGTGCAGCACTTTAGATCTGCTTGCCTCTCCTAAAACCAAGCTCCAGCAGGATCAACTTGAGTATCTAGTAAATTTACTGCTTCCTGGAATACTTAACACTCTCTGACAGAGACAACAAAACCCAGACTCACAGCAGTGAAGTAACCACAATTCCCAATATTCAGTCAAACATTACCAGACCCACAAAGAAGAAAAACATGATCCATAACTAAGAGAAAAAGTAAAAATAGATACATAGGAATTAGTTAGTGAGAACTTTAAAATAGCTATTATAAATACGTTCAAGAATTTTAAATTGCCAGATGGGCAGACACAAATAAACAAAGAAATCTCAGCAGAGAAATGAAAACTATACCAAGAACTACAGGGAGCCAGGCACACCTGTCATCCCGGTACGTGTGAGGCTGAGGCAGGAGGGTTGCCATGAGTTACAGGCTGTGGTCTAAGTTCAAGGCTGATGTGAATGACACAGCAAGACCCTGTCTCAGAAGACAACAGAGCTAAATGGAAATTGTAGGTCTGAAAAATACCATGTACCGAATGAGACTTTTGTTAGAAAAATTTAAAAGCATATTGGTCGCTCTGAAATCAGTGAACTTGAGCTACTGGAAGTCATCTAAACAAAAACAAAAAGGACAGAGAAACATAAACAGCCCCAATGAAGTGACTGAAATAATACCAAGCAATACATAAAACTGGATCCCAGAAGGAGAGACAAGAGATTGAGGGACCCCCCCCCCAAAGTTTTTAAAAATAGTGACTGAAATTCTAAATTTGATTTTAAAAATCTAGTCACCATCCCAAGAAGCTTGGAGTTATATAACCCTAACCAGATAAATACAAAGGAAAAGACCTCCGGGCACATTATAATTAAGGATCATAAAGCCAAAGAGATCTCTTAGAAACAATGAAAGAACTAGATGTGTTATGTAAGGGGTAACAGTGGTAGAATTTAGCATTTATTTCTTACCAGGAGTAGTGCAAGCCAAAAAAAAAATGGAATGACATAGTCAGTATTAGTTATGCACCAACAAAAGACCTAATATCTATATTTAGAGAAATTATCTTTATAGGAGAATGAGAAGTTTTTTGATTAAAAAGTAATTAAGAAAATTCACCACCAGTAGATTTGCAGTAGGGAAATGTTAGAGGAAGTTCTTAAGGTTAAAAGGAAATGCTATCTGATGGAAATTCAATTCTAAACAAAGGAACAAAAATCAGTAAATATAACAACTAAAGAGAACGTAGGTTTTCTTATTTCTCAGATTATTTAAAAGACAATTGACTGTTAAAGTAAAAATAATTACTATTTATGATGGAGTTTTTGCCAAGTAGAGGTAGCATAAAGGAAGGAAACAATAGATCAACCTATATTATTTTACATTTCTTAAATTATATAGGAATTAGTCTGGGGATTTAGCTCAGCGGCATAAGCGCCTGCCTTGAAAGCACTCAGTCGTGAGTTCCATCCCCGTACTGATAAAAAACAAAAGTTATATAGGAATTAGTATTTATTCTTTTCTTGTCTTTTTCTTTTTTATTAACTTTATTTTCTAGCCACAAACATTGTACAGATTTGTTAATATAAAGTTTTAGGGGTGGTTTTTGGTTTTGGTTTTTTGTTGTTGTTCTGTCTTTCTGAGACAGGGTCTCCCTAGGCAGTTCAGGCTGGCCTTGAGCTCACTTTGTATCCCAAACTGGCCTCAAACTCACAGGGCTCCTGCTGCCTCAGCCTCCCAAGGCTGGAATAACCGGCCTGCACCACCACGCCCAGCTCTGTTAATTTAAAGTTAAAACACTAGTGAAGTACATTATGTGGGAAAAATACATGTCCAAAATATTGCCTTAAGAAATAGCTACCAACAGTTACTTCTGTGATTTTTTTAATCCATATGCAACAGGAACACATAATTAAGTATTAATCTTGATGAAAAACCTTTCTCTGGCCAGGGGTTTAGCTCAGTGACACAAATGCCTGCTTGGCAAGCACAGGTTGTGAGTTAAATCCCCGATACAAAAAAAGCAAAAAAACCTTCTCACCCTAAGTTATAAAAAACTATCAGTACTTTCTACCAGGTCCTGTTTGCTAGATATACGAGTAATTCATGAAAACATTTACATCATAAAAATTGAAATATATGAATCATTAATTCATTTGGAATTCATTTTAAAATGTGGAAAAATTTTATGGTATCTAAGGTTATATGTTTTTCTCCTGTGTAGATAACAAATGGCCCCAATGTGATTTTTTAAATACACTTTCCCCTTTATCTCCTGAATTAAGGTGTTTCTCTGATGAAATGCTACAGACTGTTATATTTTTGTTTATGCTGCTACCACATACTCAACTATTTTACATTTACCTCACCTGAGCGCTGATATTTGTAAGGCCGATCAGACCTTGCTACTCTTTCATTTGGTGTTTGGCTCTTCCCATACTTACTTTTCAGCTAATCATTAAAACTATCTTGTTTATTCCTCCCATCCAAATAAATTTTGATTAGAATTGCGTTGAATTTATCAGCTAGTAAAATGAACATTGCGCATTTTCTAGAAAAATTACATATGCTTCAATTTACTTTGTCTTCTTAAACCTATCCTACTTCAACAGGTAGCTTTTGATGTGCGCTAAGTTCATTTCTAGATATGTCATATTTCACTGCCATTGTGAATGGTAAGTTGTTCTCACTAGATCTTTAGTTAGTTACGAAACACTTTCAAAAGCTATCAAAACCGACATACATACATGAACTGCCACATCTGACTGGTCCGTTCTATTAATCATAAAAGTTTCTCACCTGATTTCCTTCAGTGTTATGAGCAGACAATTACTATTAACATCTGCAAATAAGGACCATTCTGCCACTTCTTACTACTCTTTGTTTCCTTCACTTGCCCTTATTTCTTGTTTATCCCATTGTCCTAGTAAGGTCGTTCCGAACAATGCTGAACAACAGTAATGAAAGGGACACTGAATTCTCACAATGGAACTTTCCGGTAGTTAAACCCAATACTCGCTTTGGTTCCTTACATGCATTCTTTAAAATGGCATCAACATTTCCTCCTTTCACGGCTTCCCAACTGTCTTACTGGGAATGGCTGATGAATTTTACCAAACACCTTTGTGGTTTTTTAAATCAAATGTCTTTCAGATAATCACAACATTTCTTTCTTCTTTCTAGTCTAATATGTAAATCTTAGATTTTATGATGTTAAGACAATCTTATAATTCCAAAAAGAATCCCCAAGTTGGCAATCGTGTATTGGCATATTACAGAAGCCAGTTTGCTATGTTCACCAATTAGATGGCTCTGCCATCTTCTTTGAAAGGGCTATCACTGGTGTCAGGATAGTAGCTGTTCACAGGGCCTCACTGAAATGTTCCGTCTCTCTCTGGCTCTGGAACACTATGGTTCTTGGAGGGAAATGTGTGTGCTTTTTCTCAGGGCCAACAATATTTCATGCTTCAAAGCTCAATGTCACAGCTCTTCATAGTGAACTTGTTTTAATCCAAGACACAGCTACTTCTCAGGGCATGCTGGTCCCAGAATGCTGGCCAGAGCCTTTTCCAGTGTTCAGTGTACCTCAAGCCCAGATGCACTGTTTTCTTTCTTTTCCCTGAGATGAAATGGCTTCTTGTCTCATTCTAAACACACAGAAGCTCTGTCCCTTGTCACTATCTGATTTCTTATGTGGAGAGCCACAGCCCCACACTTCCTCAGGCAAATCTGCCTTCCCACTAACCTGGTGATTCCTCAGGAAGCACAGCCTGCCTGGGGTTCTCTTGGTGGTCTCAAGTCACAGGAGTGCTCTTGACACGGAGAGATATAGGGTGTGGGGATTTTAGCCTCACTCTCACCAAATGCTCTGCCTCCCACACTCCAAAGCTGAGCCCAGATCTGCACAGCTATGGACCTGGCTTTGCAAGAGGAAGTGAGGAAACATAGTGAAGATTCTCGGGATCCAAGCAAATAGCCATCCCAGACATGAGGTTGACTCATGGGCTCTACTCCAGGTCATTCACCCTCACAGACGTGAATCTGGCCTTTCCTCCTCTAATCCCCATGGCCCTCTGCACCTGGATTCCCAGACCTCTGGGCCAGCTGGCACCCACTGGACTCCACCAGCATGGCTCTGCTCCATTCTTCCAGCAATGCAGTGGCCAGGGTCATACCAGGTGGCCATAGTTGGGACATTCAATAGCAGAGTCCAGAGGTGAGGTCAGCCCAAGTAGTCCTTGCCAGCCTATGACTCGGTCACCACTGAGAAGTGCTGAGCATCACTGGACAGAGCATTTCATCAAGACCAACCAATGAGTACAGAAGCTGGAACATGAGGGCACAATGCCATCCCTAAGAGACTGAAAGGATGTGACTGGAAAAAGAGGCTGGAGATAGGCCCCAGCTGGCTTCACACCTCAGTCAGCCTACATACACCCCAGCCCTGGGGTGCCTCAGCAGCAGGATAGTGAGGGCTTGTTATGGTTTGTGTCTTGATGTTGCCCCCAAAGCCTCATGTGGTCATAGGAAGTGAGCTTTTCAAAGGCAGCTGAACCTAGAGTTTGTGATTGACTCATAGTGGAATGCCGGGATTAAAAGTGTGGGTAGCTTGCATCAATATAAGGGAGGGAAAGAGGCTTGCTCTCTCCCTCTTCTCTTGTTGCTTTTGGTGTCATCTGTTGCCATCAACTGTTGCCCTTTTGCCATGTGTCACTCTGCCTTGGAGCCAGTGATTATGGACTGAAACCTCCATAGACTGTGAGAGCTAGATAAACCTTTTCCCTCTGTTAGGGAAATGATTTGAGATACTTTGGGTGTGAGATATTTTGTTTCAGCAATAAGAGAAAAGTAACTAAAACATGATTTGGTACCAGGAGTTGGGTTGTTGCTGTGACTGTACCTGACCATGTAGTTTAAGAGCCTTGAGAATCAGTTTGGAAAAGTTTTGAGAGAAAGGCTAAAGAGACAGCCCCAATATGCTATAAACTATATGGAAAATTCTCACCAGAGTTTGGAAAATCAGAGTACTAATGGAGATGCTGCCAATTAGGATGAGGCTCAGGTGGCTTCTGCTGAGAAGGACTGCACTGGCTGCTGGATCCCAGGTGGTGTGTGTTGTTCTTAGGCAGGAAGTTGGTCTGCATTTTGTTTGTTTTTAGAGATAGTGCCTGGGTGGCAGAAAAATTTCAGTGTAATCTATTGGACAGTGGCATAGTTACTGTTGAGAGCTTTGGGCCAGGTCTACATTTAAAAATAAGAGCAAAAGGGCAGCAGGGTGACTTGAAGCATCTGACTGGAGGGAAGGCTCCAGTGCAGCTGGGATTGCAAGGATGAAACAGGAGAACAGGACAGGACAATAAAAAATTGCCTAAGGCCTTTCACCAGAAGGAAGAGTATATCCGAACTGCAAGAGATCACCAGTGGTGTCCCTTAGTGTTGCCATGCCGCCGTTCAAAGTTAATGGGAAGCAAGGATTGTGATTGTATTAGCTCTCTTAAAATGATTTTAATGTAAATTTTAGATTTATGTCTGCAATCAAGTTAATTAGTCAATGTATTGTGGTTTTAACCTTGAATTTTGAACACTCTGAATATTTTGCTTTTGGTATAGAAATTAATGCACAATAAGAATCATATATAAATGTAATTGTTATAATAATGTAAATCTGAATAAACCAAGATGTGTTAACTTTTCACAAATCTGCCACTGGAAACCATGGTTTAAGGAAATGTGTCTGGTTATTAATTTTATCAAGGGTGGATTATGACAGATGAACTAATGGTCAACTCATAACATCCATCTGAACTGAATCAGCATGGTGCTGGGTGTGGATGGCTGACCTGAAGATGGTTCATTTTATTTTTTTAAAAAATTATTTATTTATTTATTTTTGGTACCGAGGATCGAACTCACAACCTCATGCCTACCAGGCAGGTACTTATACCACTAAGCTATATCACTGGCCCTGTGAAGATTGTTGCTAACAACATAAAAAGAGAACTAGAGGGGAAGATGGTGTACTGCTGATTCTCCTGAAGAAGCTTGTCTTGGTTTTCTTGATATGAACTCAACTGTTATCATCAGAGGAGTTTGGGTCCTTGCTATCACTGAAGATAGGTGTGGCTTTTTTCAAGGGTGCCCTGGTCCTTATCATGGGCATTGCTTCCTGGCTCCAGTGCAGATCCCTCAGCCTGCTCGCACAGATCCCTCATCCTACTGGTGCACACTTTCTAGCTTCCACACCAGACCTTTGGGCCTTTCCAGTGCAGATCCCTGATACAGAGATGAGACACTGCATGAGACATTGTCATGAGCTCTAGGCCACCAGCTTGACTCATGGAGAATATTGCCATGGGCTCTAGATCTTCAGCTGGACTTGTGCAGGACATGCTATGGGGTCTAGGCCCTTAGCTGAATCCTTTGGGTTTCTCATATATGGATAGATCTCCTGCACTTTTTGGATGAATATTATAAAATATTTCTATAAATTGTGTGTCCTATATTGAATCTTTCCCCTTGTAAGCCCTATCTAGACAAAATGTGGTACCAGAGAAATGGGGCCATTACTATGACTATACCTGATCTTGTGGTTCAAGAGCCTTCGGGAATGGCTTTGGGAAGAAATTGGAAAGGTTCAGAGATGCCAGCTGAAAAAGTAAAGCTGAAATGCCTTAGGCTATTCTGTATAGGAGATTCTAGTTAGAGTTCAGAAGACCAGAACGCTGATAGAAATCCTGCCAGTAAAGATCAGGTTTGGGAGGTTTCTGCTGGGAAGAACTGCATTGGCTATTAGACTCCAGGTGATGTGTGTTTTGTCTGTATTTTGGTCATGTCAAGAGACATTGCCTGAGACTGAGATTAAGGATGCAGACTAATTAATCTGTCAGAAGAAATTTCAAGGCAATTCTAATGTTGAAGCAGTGGCATGGCTATGCTTGGGGATGGCTTTTAGCCAGATTTATGTTGGTAATCAAGAACAAAGAATGATTTAAAACACTGTGAGCTTAGCTAGAGAGGAAGCTCCAGTAAACCTGTGGATTGAAAAGATACAGCAGAGGAGATCTTGACTACTGAGAAGGAACAGAAGAATAGAAAAGATAGCCTGAGGGGAACACAAGAAGCAGCAGAACTCCACGCTTTGCAGACTAAAAATTTCAAAAGTGAAAGAATTTACTTTGAGAAGCCCCAGAGCACCATGTTCCGGAATGGTGGCAGCCTACAGGATTTGTTCCTGAGAATTGATTCAGAGTGCTCAGTGATCCAGGCACTCAACCCTTACAAACAAGAAAGAGGGAAGCCTGGCTACTGCTCCAGCTGAAAGCAGACCTTGGCATCATCAACACAGCATCAGTTCTAGGTGCATGCAGAAGGAAAGAGTTGGGTTTCAAGGCTTTCACCCAGATCTCAGAAGGCCTGAGAGGCCGGGCAGTGTGCTCTGGAGAGGGCAATGTGTGAAGCTGTGAATTTGAAACCAAAAGTGAAGTGGAGACTCCAGAAGTTTGGAGATGCCAGGAACATGAGTCATTTACGAAAGAGCAAGGAGGGACTAAAACGGGCCTAAGAGAAGCCGTGGGAGCTATAACCACCAGAAGTGCCACCGAAGCCCTTTGGCATTCACATCTTGCCACAGAGCGTCTCAGATGATAAACATGGAACTGCAGCACTTCATGTTTGCCTGCTGGAGTTTGGACTTGCGTTGATCACATTCCTTTGTATCCCATTTGTACCTTTGCGAATGGAAATGTCTGTGTTGTCCCACTGAGCGTTGGGAGTGTTGAACTTTCTTTCCATTTGTACAGGGGCCCACAGCTAAGACTTTGCCTTGTATCTCCAAGGAGACTTGAGACTTGAGCTGAAATTGATGTTGGCAACTCTTGGAGATGGACTAAATGCTTTTTGTGCAAAGGAATGTAGAGGAGTCTTTGGGGAGGCAGAGGTAAAACGTGGTTTGTGTCTAAATGTCCCCCCAAAGCCTCATGTGGTCATGGGGGGGAGGGGTTGAAGGCAGTTGAATCTAAAATTTGTGATTAAATCATAATGCAATGCTGGGATTAAGGATGTGAAAGCTACACCCACAATATGAGGGAGGGACAAAGGCTTGCTCTTCCTCTTCTCTTACTGCTTTTGGTGTCATCTGTTTCCATGAACTGTCGCCTCCCTTCCATATGTCATCCTGCCCTGGAACCAGTCAATTATGAGTTGAATCCTCTACAAACTATATGCTAAATAAACCGCTTGTCCCTGTAACTTTGAGTGCTGGGTATTTTGTCTCAGTGATGACAGAAAAGTAACTTAAACTTTCCTAATCTAGATCAGTGCTGGGGGTCATGGGAATCCTTCCCCAAAACAGGGTCATTTGCAAATAACTTTGAAGTTATTTCCAAATGAGGTTATGCGTTTTGGATGTGTTACAAAGACTTAATTTCTCCAAATACTCAATGCCTGGTATGCTGGAAACTCTCAAGAAATATCTGTTTGAATAGATGATCAAAGCATAGTAAAATGTGCCAGGATACTAGAACACTCTCTTTACATCTCAGCCATCTTTATATTACCAGAAGGCTAGAAATACAGAATTGGCTTGGACTTCTCCTACCATCTGAGTAGCCCTGGGGCCAGAATAAAAAGGAGGGTCCTCAGGGCCGAGACCACACTGCCCTGGTAGGACAAATATGGCCAGGAATGCTGGAGCCCAGGCCCAGGTGAGTGGCTCCGCGTGTCTGAGGAGCCCCAGTTCCTGGACTGATGGGGTGCATCTCACTTTGTCCTCTTTGTCAGCCTAGTACTTTCTGGTGCAGCCTCGCCTGCAACTGCAGACAGTGCTCCTCTCTCACCTGGGCCAGGAAAGGAAGGCTTCTGAGCGCCTTTTCTTTCATCAGGACGTGGTGATGGTCAGGCCATGGTCAAACACATCCAGGGCACACAGTAAGCACACATCCCAGTTGCTCCCCATCCCTCTACTGGAAGAGCTGATGTGTAAAAGAAAGAAGCTTCTCCTCACAGGCACCTGGTAGCTGGGCTGGTGAAAGCCTGCTGGTGTAGACGTCGGGAACCTAAGAAGTCCTAGGTCCTGCCTTTATCTGGGGACTACAAGTAAGAAGGAAACACTTCATACAAGGAGGCTGGGTGACCCTGGGCAGGCTGCCTGTACCCTTTGGCCCAGGTGACAAGTGGGAGACAAGTGAAAGAATGGGGTCTCCTCGGGGCAAGGGTGAGACCGTGGCGCCACCTTCCCAAGGCCCCATTGTGCAACCCACCAGCACCTGGGCCTCACCACCATCTCCCTCTGGGCTGGGCTGGGCTGAGCCTCCCTGGCTCTCCCACCTGGCTGTTGCCTCCTGGTAGGTGAGTATCACCCCCTCCCAACACCCTTCTGCTCCCAGGCCTGAGGGCCAGGGCCTCCCTGGGCTCAGCTGGGCAAACCTGTCCCCGCCCTAGTACCTGAAGGCGGCACCTTTGTCAGACATCAGAGCGGACTGGTTTTCTCCATGAAAACACAGAGCAGGCCTGACAGAGGTGCCACTGATGACTGCAGGTATGGCTGAGACACCTCTACGTGGCATAAGGTGCACCCCACAGGCTCTGAGCCCTGGATCTACCACTAGAAATTGTGTGTGGGGGATGGTCCCTTCCCACTATCCCCAGGCCCAGTTTCCTGAAGGGAATTGGTTCTGCTTTTGTATCTGCCCTTGTATCTGGCTCCAGTTAGCAGGATCAAATTCTCTTCTCATATGGACCCTAGGAAGCTCATATGGAGCCCCTCACAGTTTAGTCCCCAGAAAGACCTACTCCTCCCCAGAGACTGGCACCAGGTTCAGGCCGGACACAGCAGGGACTTAGCGTTTGTTGTGGGATTGAATGGCACAGAACCGAGCTGGGAAACTCCCTTTGCCACAGACACGCCCTCTCCTGGGTCCTGCTGAGTCAAGCACAGTTTCAAAGCCAGTTTTCTTGCCTCCCTGACTCCTGCCCTCCTGTGATATGCTGAGCGCTAGGCCTCGAATCCTTCACAGGCCACACCACACCAAGCTTCCTTGTGCAGACTGCCTGTACACCTTACCGACTCCCTACACCCTGCCTTGGGTCTGTCTCAGCTCCCTATCACCCTAAGGCCCCTGTCTAACGTAGTGTGAGGCCCAAACAGCCCCTCCCACAGACTGTGGTCCTGTCATATCCAGACACCAGCCCTGAGCAGCAGAGCCCTGGGAAAGCCCATCTGTGGGTGGCCAGACAGGCCACACTGGAGTCGGGGTAGGGGGGGCTTCTTATGTTCTCTCTTCTGGCATCTCTCTGGGAGCCTGGAGTGGTCAGTGGTGCAGCTGGGCATTCCAAGAAGAGCGGATTGCAGATGTCCTTGGAATCCAGGCTGTTGGCTGGGGAAAGGCAGCTTGGCCTTGGAGGGGGGATATACTGTTTTGGCTCCAAGGAACTGAGCCCAAATGGGACAGACTCTCCCCAGAGATTCATGGCCACTGGGAGGGGGGGGGTGAAGAAGGCCTGTGTCTGAGCTCTCTGGCCAGCCCCCATGACCTCACAAGAAGGTAGCTCAAGGGTAGGCCCATCTGCTTCCTTCCTCCCACGCCAGGGCTGCACCAGCTCTGGACAGCCTCCTGGGTTGACCAGGGGACAGCCTCCTAAGCCTGGGGTTGTTCCTGCACTACCTGTCTCTTTCCCTCCCCCTAATCTCAAGCCTGAGGGCATCTCCCAAGGGCATCTACTCCTACAGGAACCTGCCAGTCCTGCCTGCCCATCAAGGAAAGAGCACTGTGGTTTCTCCTGACCTTGGACAGACCTGGCCACACACAGAGGACCTGGGCACCATGCCCTGAGCTACTTGGAGACAGGGCCACCAAGAGTGGCCTCCAAGGCAGCAAGAACAGATGTTTTCACCCATCTAAGCCCCCTCAGGCTCTGCCTCCCTCCCTCTCACTCTTCTCTCTCCTGATCGGATCCTGGTCAGGAGGTGGACTAGGATAATAATCCCACGACAGTCAGAACGCTGTTAGTAACAAATGTTCAAGGCCAGGTTCTCTGCACGGTGCTGAGGAAACACAAACAAGACACATGCCCCTGACTTAACAGACACCTCGACCCAGCCACGAGCAGGCCCAGGCCTTGGCATGTGGAGAACACTCAGTACATTTTTGTGGAATGAATGAAAAATACACAAAACAGGCTGTCTGGGTACACACAGCAGCACAGACGCGGGCTGGAGCATGTGACAAACACAGGAAGGCCACCAGGGCAGAGGTGAGGCCTGACCCAGCCACCACCTGTCCTCACCTTCAGGTAAGGTGGACTCCAGTCCCCAAGGCTGCTCCACGACTCCCTACCCCAGCACCTCAGTGACTCAGCAGCCACAGTTCCCCCAGCCAAGGGAATCAGAGGTGGAAATGAAATTTGGGGCTTCCTATCGGAGAAGCCAGGGGCCAGGGGGCCTGAAGCTCTTCTGATACCCTGTCCCCAACTTGAACCCCTATGGGGCGCTGTCACAGTGGCGATACCAAGCGCTCATATTAGTGTGGACCTGGACATCCTGCCCAGCTGCCAAGACTCTACAAGTGACCTGGGAAACGTACACACCAGGTTTCGAAAGCTGTTTTCTTGTCCCACTACCAGCTCCTACTCAAAGGAGGCATGGGCCACCTTTGGGTGTGTGGGTTACACGGGTACAGAAGCCGAGAGGCCAAGCAGTCATGCCCAGGAGGAGCAGTTTGTGTACACTGGGAGGACCGAGCGGTCTGAGGAGTCACTGGGCGGGAACTTCCATGGCCTCTTGGAATCGCTTCCCCTCCCCAGCAACGTTCTGCACACTGGCTTTGGATCCCAGAGCCCCTGTGCGGACCTCTGACGGACCATGAGCCACGGGGTACATTCAACTCTGGGGATAGCAGTGCTAAGTGATGAGCACCCCAGTCCACACCTTAGCAGGGCCTAAGTCCTAGGCAGCCCGTGGCCCATGGACCGCAGACTGCACAGAGCTCTCTCTGCAGTTGGGCTCTTCCAACTTAGCCCTCATGGGGCAGAGCAAAACCTCCCCAGAGAGGCTCGAGGCTGCAGCTCTGTGCCCCTGGACACGTGCCACGTGCACCGCGCCTAGCACCTGGTACACACCATTCCTCACACACCCTCGCGGGGCGCTCCCAGCTGAGCAGGCAGCAGCACCTCACCTCCCACAGCTGCACCTGCAGTCGGGCCCCCAGCACCCCGCCCTCCTTGGACCGCCCTGGGCCAGGCCTCTCCCAGCAGTGCTCTTGCCTGAGCCTGAGGGAAGTTAAGGACTAAGGGAGCCTATCCTGCCCCACTGCTGAGCGCATCCTGAGAGAAGGGGCCTTTCCAGACCCCGGCCAGGGGCACACATGGCCATCAGGAGCACTGGCCGAGGGAAGGGCCTCCTGGGCGTCTCGGAGGTGTGTGGGATCGGATGCTGAGGCACCTGCAGAGGCTGTTCAGAGGCACTCCTGGAAGAGACAGGTTGGGCGTGCAGAAAAACAGACCAGGGTTGAGGGCCCCTAGCAAAGGGCTGCCCGTACCTCCACTCCCCGACACCTGCACGACCTCTCATTTCTCAGGAAGCCTGGGAAACAAAGCCCTGGCCAAGGCGGAGACCAAGGGACCATGCAGTCCGGAGCTGGCCTGGAAGGCGCTGGCAGAAAGTCCTGGGAAAAGCAGAGATAAGACAGGAAAGCAGGAAAGACAAAGTACCCGGCTTCTGCTTCCAGTCCGAGGTCACCTCCTCCAGGCAGCCTCCTGGATCTCGCCCCGTAGTTTCCGGCGCCTGTTTCTACCCCCATAAAAGACACGCTTGGGTGCTACCATCCCGCATCTGTGTCTCTGGCCCACATCTCGGTTCCAGGGTTCCGAGCGTCTGGGTGCAGAAAGCTCCCGACCCTCACGAGTGGGGCAGGTGTGCCGGCTGGGGCTCAGTTTCCAGCCAGGCGCAGCCCCATCCCCCCACGCTCCCCACCCCCACTAGGCCGCCGCCCCGTGAGCGACTTCAAAGAGCCCGGCCCGGGCCTCCGCAGCATCCCCGCCGTCGAGGCTTCCCGCTCCCGGTCTCTGAGGCGTGGGCAAGGGTGCCCGCGGGACGCTGCGGGGGCCGAGGGGCGCGTGGTGAACCCCGCAGCGGGATGGTCGGCGGCCGCGGGGCCAATCGCACGCAAGGGGCGCGGCGCGGGCTCAGAGGGGGAGGGGGAGGGGAGGGGAGGGGGAGGGGAGGGGAGGGGAGGGGAGGGGAGGGGGCTGGCGTGGGCACAGGAGTGGGGGAGGGGAGGGAGGGGCGCGGCCCGGGAGGGGAGGGGAGGGGAGGGGAGGGGAGGGCGGGGCGGGCCGGGGGAGGGGCGGGGCGCGCCGGGGGCGGGGTGGGGGAGGGCGCGGGGCGGGGCGCGCGGCCAGGCGGCGGCCCGGCGGTTCTTCGGCGTCCGCGGCGCTCGGCTCTGGCTCGGCTGCGGCTCGGCGCGCGATGTCCCACTCCGTGACCCTGCGCGGCCCCTCGCCCTGGGGCTTCCGCCTGGTGGGCGGCCGGGACTTCAGCGCGCCCCTCACCATCTCGCGGGTGAGTCCTACGGCGACGGGGCGGTCCTGGGTCTGAGACCGGTCCTCGCGGGTCACCAGAACCCCGATCCCCGACGTGTCGGAGGCTCCGAGCGGAGAGGCTGCTCCCCGCGGGGCCGCGCCGCCCCACGCCCTTCCCGCTGGCCCCGCCGCACTGCTCCCCCCGAGTTCTCAGCCGGCCCCCCTCCCCGCTGGCCTCCTTTTGGGGGCGTCGCTGTGGGCCAGGGAGGGACCCAGAGGCACAGGCCGAGGGTCTAGACAGATCTGCAGGGACCTAGATAGACTCCAGACGTGGCCCTGCCTGAAGATTTGGGGCAAAGTGATAGAGAGGTCTCCTGCCCTTTCAGGGGTCCCCGATGGCAGAGCTGGGTGACCCCAGGCTGGCGCGAGGTCCTCTCCGAATCTGAGAAAAGGCTTTGCACTTCCCCACTGTGGACTCCTTCCCCATTCTTCTGTGGCCTGTCACCCTAGGGGGAAATGACCAGGAGGAAGCTTTGGCTTCCAAGCGAGGGGGAGACAGGACTCAGAGGTGATGAGACCACCGCTGCTTTTCAAGATGACCAGGGCCAGGGACCAGGACGTCCTCAGGCCAGGTCCTCCGGGCTCCCAGGGCCATGTCTTGCCCAGGTTTGAGAAGGAGGAAGGAAAGGAGAGACATAGGGACTGGCGCGGAGCGGGGAGGTGGGTGGCGTGCTGAGGGTAAGCAGCAGGGAGGGGACTCGGGCCTCCTTGCAAAGGGTACCCAGGGGAGACAGGATCCCGGGTGAGTCCTGCAGTTCTCTTGTCTGGAGAGGCAGAAGAAGAAGCACCATCCCTGCCCTTGGGGACCCCCCCAGTCCACAGGACAGAAGTACCCAGGCCCTGCCCTTGGTGGCTCCTGGTCCAGAAGGAATGTAAGACAGATTTGGGACCTGCTGAGGGCTCTCTCTTGACCTCATGGGCTGCTTTGGCTTTTGGGGACTCAGGTCAAAGGAACTGAGGACCACTTCCCCCCACCATGCGCATGCAAAAGTGCACACATGTTAGCATGCATGCACGCGCGTGATCCCTCTTTCCACCCTGGGGGCTAGGCTAAGTCTCAGAGACTTCTTTCCAATTCCGGAATGGGGGTGGGCACCGGGTGGAGTGAGGAATCGTGGAATCCTGTTCCTGGGGGCCCGGTGACAGGCAGGACCAGCTGTCCTAGGAGGCTTCCCACATCTGTCCTCTCCATGAGATCCCTGGGGCCGGGAGAGGTGGGCCTTCAGTACATCCGGAGCCTTTCATCTCCGACTTCCCCGGGAGACCCTTGCCAGGGCTCTGCATATGCGTGTGTGCACGTGTGTGCGCGAGTGTGCAGTGCGTCGGCCTGTGTGGGTCACGCTGTGCGTCCTCAGGGGAGGGCCGGTGGGAGTGGTAGGCCAGCCGGCAGGCAGGCCAGGCGCTCTGGGTGTGAGGCCGCTGACAGGCTCAGTGGCAGGGGCTGACGGCCGCGGGCGGCAGGGAGCTGAGACATCTGTTGCCCACGCGGCCGACTGCTCGCCTAGGAAAGGCCTCTGGCGTCACAGGAGCAGCAGTGGTCTTGTTTGGCCGAAGATGCAGGAGCCTGGTTGGCATTCAGGCAGTCTGGTAGCGAGGTGTTCAGAGAAGAGCCCCACTTTTGTCCCGCAGAGTCACACGGCAGCCCCTCAGGTCCAAGGAGCCACAGTGACTGAGCCTGGGCTTGGTTGGGATCTGGGAGGATTTACAGGGCTGAGGAGGCGCAGGCCACAGCTTGCCTAGCTGTTACGTGAGGAGCAAGGCTGCAGGGACTCAGATGTGTGGGAGTGTCCTTAGCGAGGGGACTTGAGATCCGGCTCTGCCCATGCTGCCAGGGCCTCCCCCAGCCAGAACCCAGCAGGAAAAAACAGCCTCAAGATGCTGCCTGGAAGCCTCCGTGGTCCCCAAGATCCCCAGACAAGCCCTTCCCCTCAGACAAGCCCTGACGCCCGGCCTTTCCCAAGCATCCACAATGCTCCAGCCCTGCCCTAATGCACATTGGTACCCGCACCCCCTCAGCCCCCAGCCCTGCTGCGAACCCCACTATGTAGCCAGCCTCTTGTGGAGGTGTCACACACACCTCCCCCCTCAAATTGTCTCAGCTGGTCCACACAGCAGCCTTAGACAGCCTCGCTGCAACCTCACACTGCAGATGGGAGCACCAAGGCGCAGAGAACTCGGGGTATCACATTCAGAGAAGCACGGTGAGAACAGGAATCTGGGCCCATCGGAGCTTGCTGGGACTGCAGCATCCTCTGTGGCTCCCTCCCTGTCTACCACCACAGCAGGACTGGGTGGGCAGGGCCCTCAGCTCCAGGTGAGGGGCCAAATTCAGGCCCGCACTGCCCCGGCCTCACCATGCCCCTCTGCTTCCCCTGTGTTTGTGCCTCGCTTCAGTGGTTAGAGGGATACGTCCTGTGACTTCCTGCTTGGAACCCTCCGTAGTTCCCAGCTACCCAGGGAAATATTGGCTCCAATCTGGGTGTGTGGAGCCCTGCAGAGCTGGTCTCCTTTGGGGCACTATCTCCCGTGGCTCCCATTTTGCACAGAAGCACAGTAGTTCAGAATGTAAGTTTGGAGTTGGAATTGGTTGGCCTGGATTAGAATCCTGACTCAATCATTTACTGTATAAATTGTACTTCTGTACTTCTGCAGACCTCAGTTTTCTCATCTAGGAGATGGGTTTGCCTCGCAAATTAATGAGTCAAAGCATGTCAAGGCAGCGTGGGTAGTCATGGTTTCCTGGCCTTGTGCCCTTTCTGACCAGAATGCCCCTAGCATAAGGGAGCTGGCAGCCTCCCAGCCACCCCTGCTTTCAAGAACTTCCTCCGCCCACAGGGACCTGAATGCACCCCTTGTGTGGGCTGAGTCATCTCACAGCTAGCTGCCCCCTGAGGAAGGAGACTCCTCTTTAGTGGGGGAGCAAGGCAAGCTCCTTAAGCCCTGAGCCCCTCCTCCTCATCTGAGTGAGCACAGCCTGTCCTTACCTGGTGACTGGGATCACTGTGAGCTAGTTATGGCCACAGTGCCGTGTCCAGGTGTCCATGAAAGGCAGGAAACCCAGAGAGCAGGCCCTGGAGAGGAAGAGTGATGGTGCCAGTGGCCACTTGCCACAGGACAAGCTTGTGCAGATACCTGGGTTCTGCCAGTGACCGTTACCGGTGGGCTGGGGACATCATGGTTCCGAAGAAGAGCATTCCTTGCGGGAGGCAGCAGGGGCAGGGCCCGCAGCAGGCTCTGGGCAAGGAGCTGCCAGCACTGCTGCTTTGCCCCCTTGTTGCTGTGAACCGCCGAGCTGAGCCTGGCCAGACCTCCAGGAGCGCCCACTCCCACAGTAGGATCTCGGTCACTGTCAGTTCCTGACCGAGTCCCCGCCCCCCCACCCACCTTCCACACACACGTGCATGCACGTAGCCTTTGTCAGAAGACTGGCATCACAGGAGTCTCCAAACCCAAACCCTATTGGATTCAGCAGTGACACCAAGTACCCTGCAAAGGTAGTAGGGTTGTGACTGAGTGCAGGCTGGCAGCTGGAATTAGATGGCCTTGGACTTGTCCGGGGAACTGGTCAGCGGACTCCCCCATGTTAACATAATGAAGTAATAGTGCAGAAGGCAGAGATGGGGATGGGGCACTGGGGCAGCTCGGAGGCGGTGGCCTCGGTGCTGAGACCTGGAAGAGGAGGCACAGGATAGCAGCAGGAGTCAGAAGAGGCGGCGTGCCAGGTGGAAGGATCAGCATTTGCGGAAAACAGGGAGGTGGGCACTGTCTGGTGCCTCGGGTCCCCCACAGCACCCTATCAGACCCTCACACTCCACCGGGCCTCCAGGGCTAGGATTGAACCCAGGGCCTGCACACTGAGCTACACTTGACTATTCTTGAGTCAAGGTCTTGCTAAGTTGCCCATGCTGAGCTTGAGCTTGTGAACAGAGTGCATCCCACACCTGACTTGGAGTTGGGTGTTTTTGAAGCAGAGGCTGTAGCATTGCCAGAGGGCCTCAGCCAGCCTCCTGACCTGCCCATCCACGGGTCCCCCTGAGGGCCAGGCCACACCAGGCAGGCGCTAAGGCTGGAGGAGCTTTAGAGCAGAGGGTCGCCTGACCACTGTGCTGACCATCTGTCTCATCTGCCTATAGGTCCATGCGGGTAGCAAGGCTGCACTGGCTGCCCTGTGTCCTGGAGACCTGATCCAGGCCATCAATGGTGAGAGCACAGAGCTTATGACACACTTGGAGGCGCAGAACCGCATCAAAGGCTGCCACGATCACCTCACGCTCTCTGTGAGCAGGTGCGCTTTGGGCAGACTGGGCAGGGTGGCCGGCAGGAGATGGGGGGCGGGGTTGGAAGCAACCACTGTCCTGGGTGAACTGGGCTTGTCTGCCCCAGCTCCTGAGCACCCTGACCAAGTCCAGACCTAGAGCTTATGCTTTCCTGGGGGCCCGGAGGGCAGCGATTAGACCTGGAACAGCTTACAGAAGGGAGAAGTCCCTTTCAACTCCAGCCTAGAAGTGCTGGGGCCACTTCCAGCAGGTGCTGCTGGCAGCAGAAATAAGACCTTGAGTTGCCTGTGGGGCTTTACTTCAGTCCCTTCTCCTACCCACAAGTGACCACCACATTAATGATCATCTCAGGGCATTTATCTTCAAACCAACTAAAAGATTTAAAGCTATTAGAGGCCCTGCTTTACGGATAACCAACCAGAAAGGTTGGACAACGCACAAAGCCACACAGTGAGGCAGGGGGCAGAATTGACCTCTGGTCTCTCTTACTGCTCAAGGCTCCAGCTCCTCTGCCATGCTGCCAGCCACCACTGCCCACCCCACATGGCAGCTGCCCTATGGCAGCTGCCCCCACTGTGGCCCGTGCCTCTGTGCCGGTTGAATGTGGATTTGGAAACTCTCCCTGCGGTGAATTGTGTAATGCTGTGCAGCTCATTGAGAAGGAGAGGGTGGGGGTCCCAAGCTAGGATGCCTTGCCCAGTCCTAGGTCTTTACTCAGCCTGGAAGGCTGCTGGACTAAGCCCAGCTGAGTGGGATCCCCACACCTCTGCCCTGGCTGGTCCCGGAGGAGTCATCCAGCTGCTCAGCTCCGCCACGTTCCCTGTTAACAGGGACTTTCCACGACCCTCTGTGGAACTGTGTGGGCAAAACCTCTCCAAACCACAACACAGCTAACCATGCCTTAGTGCTGGCGGGGTGGGAGGTGAGGCATTGGCTTGGAGCCTTTAAACTCGGTGAGAAGGTTTATGAGGCAGACCTGTTGTCCCGGCCCAAGACTAGGTCCAGGCAGGGGGTCAGGATCCCTGGCTGTGTGCTTGGCACAGAAGAGGCCCAGCTGCAAGTCCAGGACCTTTCACACTCTACGTGGCACATAGCAAGGACGCCCTAGCCTAGGAGCTCAGCAGAGTTAGCCCGCATCCAGGTCTGGGGTACCCAGATGACCTCCATGAGCCTGGATTTCCTTTCCCATAAAACAAGGTCACGTGCCTCACGCGGGGCCAGACTGAGGGACGGCGGATTGGGGGAAGTGTCAGTGTTGCTTTGCCCACAAACAGCCTCCAAGGCCTCCCGCCTTGGCTGGGTTCCTGGGCCCTGACTCACCTCCGGCTCTGACTTGAGCTGAACAAGGGTAGCCCTGGTGGTAGCCGAGCTGGGGGAGGCACCCGAGGGGCCTGAGTCAGGAGATTCCTAGACAGAACGATGTCACAGGAGGGTGGCCGGGTGGAGGTCCCTGTTCCTTCCTTCCTTTCCTGGTCACTTGTTCCACACCAGGCGCAGATGGAGCCAGGGGTTCACTGACCTGTTCCACTCTGGGTTTTACCATCTCCAGTTGCTGTCTGGCCACGGAGTAGGGAGCACATCCATTCTCCACAGTCACGCAGCTCGGCTCCAGGCTGGCTGTGCCCTCAAGAGCCGTGGCAGAGCTGTGTGCCCTGAGCCTGACCTTCCTGGTCAAGGAGCTGTTTGGTGATCTGGGCACTGAGTGATGATGAGGTTCTGAGCCTGCTCAGAGTGAAAACACAAGTCCTGCCCTTCACCCCTGCGCACACAGGCACTCTGGCCTAACATGCCTCTCTCTGGACACCATCTCCCCTCTAGTGCCCCTGACCCTGTTCACCTGCTATTCCAGGACCCCCAACCTTTCCACCTGCTACATGGGCTTCCCTGAGGATCAGCCTGGCAAGCTTGCTAGCAGGAAAAAAGGTGCCAGGCTAGCCTTGATGCCCGCCTCTGTGTGCAGAGTGCTCTGATCCCTCACGGACTTGCCCATGGAATGAAATGCACCATAGAGACCTAGCTTCCCTTCCCAAGGCCAGGCAGCCGTGCTCTATGCTAACCCAGGCTTCATGGGCACATTCTGGAGGTCCAGGACCTTCCTAGCATCAACCCCAACTCTGCCACGGAGGCATTGTGATCCAAGGTGCTCTGGCATAGCCCAACTTTTGGTTCTCACTTCATCTGAAGATGGGCAGATGGAGCCACCTGCCTGGCCTGAACATTTGTGATGGAGTTAAAACTAACTCCATCATTCTGATTGATGCCTTGGGCCACTCTCATGGCTCTGGGCACTTGGTGCCCTCTGCCTCTTAGACCTCAGGCTTGGACTACTCTCCTTGGCAGAACTCCCAGAAAGAATTAGGCTGGATAGCCAGGTGGGATGTCCCAGTGTGCCCTGGCAGAGTGTTGAAGGGGAACATATCGTTAGGGCTGTAAGTTAGGGCAGTCACTTAGCTGCACAGTGAAGGTGCTGTATGGGGAAGGGGCCAGCAGACCTTTATGCCAAGGACTCTCAAAGGCTGTAGGGTAGAGAGGCAGTCTGTGAGGGTCCAGGGATTGGGCAGAGAATCTGTGGACTACAGCTATAAAGGGATTATTAAATCTCTCAGTTAATAAACAGGATCAAGCCATGAGGCCCCTAGAAGCCCCAGGAGACCCCTTGTTTAGGGGTCCTTCTTTCCTTTATTCTTGCTGGATTCATTTCATACCACCTGCAGTCCAGGGTCTGCATGTCCTCCTGGCCTCCCTTCTCTCAGAGCTAGGAGCTACCGAGTGGCAGGGCTGGGCCCCAGCTCACAGCCGCTAGGCCTGCCGCCCTGCTTATGGCAGGTTTACGATGTTTTTCTCCCTCCTGAGTAGTGTTTGGCTTTTGGTTTCTATGGCGATGCAGGAATTTCCTAATGGCCTGTTTCCCATTTGGGCTAGGCAGACCTCAGTGATGACTCTGCTGGCTGTGTGGGACAGCAGCGAGAGGGAAGGCACGCCCTTCGGAACCTCCATTTCACCTCCCCAAGAGCCGACCCCTAGCCTGGTCAGAGGCCAGGACAGCCAAGGGTCCCGGATGAGCTCCTGGCTGACCCACCCGTGCAGCCTTGCACCCTCCTGAGTGGGGCCCCTTTGAACTGAACCTCTGCAGGCCACAGATAGGGTGGAGGAGTGGGGAAGTTGTAGGGCCCCTGCAACCACCTCTGTTCAGGAACCAGATGAGACAGGGATGGGCATTTGGGCGGGGAGTGGGGAGGGGACGCACAGCCTCATGCCAGGAGGGCGGCAGATCTAGACCTGTAGCTCTTCACCACCATAGACACCACTGGGGTACAGGGGTATCTGGGGTACAGGGAACACAAGCCGATCCTGTGTGACCCGGATCAGAGCTCCTGGTCCTGGCTCGGAGGTGTGCTGAGCATGCTGGGCCAGTATGTATGACCCTTGGAATTCTTGCCGCAGGCCTGAGAGCAGGAGCTGGCCCGGTGCTGCTGACGACAAGGTCCAGGCACACAGGATTCACATAGACCCTGAGGCCCAGGTGGGTGCAGACACTGCCTGGCCTGGCCTGGCCTGGCCTAGCTCAGCGCCGCCCCCTGCAGAGGAGCCAGGCGCGGTCCACAGGCACACCTCTCCTGGCCGCCTTCACTGTGGCTCTTGCATACTCAGGACAGAGACTGAAACAGAAGGTTCTCTGGGCCGTGCGCCTGCCCACCCACGTTCCACAGCTCTTGAGCCCTGCTGGAGTTCATCCTGATACCCAGCAGTGCCACATTAGGAAAAAGCAGTGTGGCAGAGGGCTGAACGAGTGGTGGCCAGTGATCTCAGCCCGTGGGACACAGCTCAGGCTCATGCCAGCCCTGGGTGTCCTGAGGATGAAGTTCTCTCCTGGGACTGCAGCCAGCAGATCGCAGGCCGAACTTCCGTCCGCTTAATCACCTTGTTGTGTACAGTGGAAGTCCAGGCGATGGCTGTGTCCTCAAGGGAAGTGGCGGGGTGCGGTGCCCTAGGACCTCCACCCTGGGTGTGAGGGCTTAGCCACGTTGCCAGGAGTGTGGTATCTAGACCCAGTTCCGAGTGTGGGCAAGGTGGAGACATGGACCCAGCATGTGGGAGGGAGCACAGCATCCTGGGCCTGCCCTTGTCCACCCTTTTCCCGGGAATCAAACTCAGGACCTCGAGCTTGCTGGGCAAGCATTGCGCCACTGAGCTATATCCCCAGCCCCCTCTTGTCCACTGTCTGTATGGAAGGAAAGAGACCAGGACAGGGGGAGGAGGCCTCAACAAACCCAAGAAGGGATCTGCCCTCGCCCTCCCTCACCAACTACCCCAGTCCTTGTCTGGCCTCATGCACGTCCCCAGGCCACGTGTTCGCCACTGCAGAGAGCCATTCTGGTGCAGGTGGTGAAGGTCAGACACTTGGAGACTGGCCAGGGGAGCCAGAGTGGGCACACTGCTCAGCCAGGGTCAGAGCAGCCCAGAGGAGGTGCGGGCCTCAGCCGGGGGCTTCCTGAAGGAGGGATATTTTTTCCTAGGAAGAACCGGCAGGTGGAGGGCTGTGCACACAAAGGCCCAGAGGTGACACTGTGTACCCCAGGTTCAGAAAACAGAAAGGCCTGGGATGGGGGCGGGGTAGTGGCGAGGGAGGAGGTTAGCGAGGCTCTAGCGTTTCTCTGTCCAGCATCTCATCTGTTTTTGCAGGGATTCACATCCACTTTTTTGCCTCTGATGCTTTCTCTGGTGGCCTTGTACACCCAAGGCCCTGAAGGCTGGGGCAGGGGCGTCAGGTTTGGCATGCACAGGTAACCAGGTCTGATAAGGGGCAGGCAGATGCGGGCAGGGAAAACAGACCTGCATGCCTGTGCACTGCCATTTCCCTCAAAGGCGGCAGATCCGTGACTGACAGAAGACAGCTCTGGGATCTGAAGCTTGGTTGAGTTCACTCCTCCCTGAGGCTCACAGCCGGTGGCTCTCCCCTCCCCCCAGGGCTTTCTTCATCATCCACTCTGAAGACCAGGCTGCTAGCTACCCGGGCGAGAGGGATGGATTTTCCATAATCGACAGGGCAACCCAGGGCCCCCTTTTTGTGCTTAAAAGATGATGGGCTCCATAGGTAGCCACAAAAACATCCCTGGCCCACCGTACAGGGCTGCTGGGCTGCGACCGACTGCCCTGGGAGACACAGGGCTCTTTGTCCCCTTGCTGTTCCCACTCTCTGCCTGTGGGGGTGGGGCAAGCTGGAGCCATCAGAGGAGGAGAAAACCACTGTTAGCCTAGGGCCAGTGCAGGGTACCTGGGAATGGATCCCCCAGGGTGATCCAACGGACCAGCTAGGGCTTCAGGCCCCCCAGGGAACCCCTGCAGAACTGCGAGTGAGAACACAGAAGGTACTTGGCCTGCAGGGCAGCAGAAGGGCAGTGATAGGAAGAGGTTTCTTGGAGGGCTGAGACATATGAAGGGCCAGGAGCAAGTTGTAGGAGGCAGTCCGTGGGCCTGTGCACCCAGCCTGTCCTCTGCTGCGCAGCAGAGAGCTGGCACTTAACCCCAGGAGGTGCCACCTGTTCAGCTGGATGCAGCATTCATCACCGTTTAAGTCGAGGGTCTGGATCTGAATTAGTCACAGGGGAGCTGAGAAGCCCACTGTGGCTTCCACAAGCAAATCTGCAGCAGGTACTCAGAGCTGGGACGCAGTGGGGGTCACTGGAGAAGGGAGGTGCAGGAATTCCAGGGAGGGTCCTTCAGCTGAGGAGCTAGGAGCCTGTCACATTCCCAGCTCACAGATGGTGAAACTGGGGTTCAGAGAGGTGCAGTGACTCCCCAAGTTCACAAGGGGTAGATCAGGAACTCACAGCACTGAGGCCACCACTGAGTTCAGACCTACAGACAGGCTGCTGCATGGGTGGCCAGGGGAGGGGCAGTGGCACTGATGACCCTGTGTTGACTCCCTCACGCTACCAGCAGGGGTTTGGAGGGCCTCAGTCCTTCCAGCCTCTGACTCCTCAACATCCCTGACGCCCCTTCCCCTCCCCCTAAAGCCTCCTTCTGGAGGCTGAGCCCCACCCCCACCAACCACAGCCCATCTGGCCCCCATTAGAGGCCAACCTCGCCTGCCTGCTTGCCCAGCGGACATGTGTGAGAGCGCTCAGGTTTCTCAGAACTTCTCTGGGTCTGACTGGAATGGTTTTGTTGCTGCTGCTGCCCCCGCCACTACTGCCGCCTTGATGGGGGCTATCCTAGGCAGCAAGACCCTCCCCTTGGTCTGCTGGGTGGGGGAAATGAGAGGATTCCCATTCAACCAATGGCTCATGCATTCCCTACACTGTGACCCTGGAGCAAGCAAGACACAGGCTCCCCTGCGCCCAGTGCTGGAAGCTGCCTGAGGCCAGGTCCAGCTCTTTCCCGCTGGGCTAGGCACCCTTTCCCTCCCACCCAGGATTCCTCTCCACACGGCAGAGGTTCATGAGTCGCCTCCCAGGTTGGGGCTGGGACCTACCCCATGACCTGAACTTGAGCCTGGCCCTAAAATGAGGCTGCTCTGGCTGCCAGCCCAGATTCAGCCATAGGAACCACCATGGCCTTCTCCAATGGGGCCAGTGTGGAGCCACGCAGGTACAGTTAAATGTATGTAGGTAGACTGGCTACTGTGTGTTTTGGCCTGATGGTGTGTGTATGTCTTTAAACATGTGTGTGTGTGTGCGTGCATGTCCCTGTTCACAATGGTGTGGGTGTCCTCGTGTGCCTGCAAGCTGTAGTAGCACAATTCTGGGCTCCGAAGGGATGGACAAGACCCCCCTAAGCAGAGACAGCCAGTTGGCATCCATCAGGGCCTGGCACAGCCGGGTGGAGGAGGGGCGAACATGGCCAGTGCCTCAGGCCTCACTCTCACAGGATGGCAGCCCAGTGAGCAGCAGGCGGGCCTCAGCCGCCGGGATGGCGCCAGAAGACATTCGACCAAGCCTGGGGTCTCCGTATGGGCAGTCACCGCGTCTTCCCGTCCCTCAGAATGGCAGCAGCAATGAGGCCACCCTGCCGGCCCAGATGAGCGCCCTGCACGTGTCTCCGCCTCCCAGGTAGTACACAGTCCTGGGCTCTGAAGCCACACTTGGATCCCACCCTAGCTCCTCCTCCCTGTGGTCTCTCGGGGTCCCTTGCTGACCCCTGACACTTGAGCCTTATAGGAACTGCTTTGCATTCTGACTCCCAAAGCCCCACCAAACTGCCAAGTTGGCAGAGCGGAGGCTGGAATGGCAACCTGTCTCTCCCCCATGTCGTTTTCTTGCCCAGCGCTGATCCAGCCAGAGGCCTCTCACGCAGCCGGGACTGCAGAGTGGACCTGGGCTCGGAGGTGTACAGGATGCTTAGGGAGCCCGGAGAGCCCACGGCTGTGGAGCCCAAGCAGTCAGGCTCCTTCCGCTATTTGCAGGGCATGCTGGAGGCCGGCGAGGGCGGTAAGACTCCCAACTCCATGTCCTGCCCGCGTCCCTGCACCCTGCACCCCGAGGTGCCCCTCTGACCCCCAGGCGCCGGCCAGCCCTCCGCTCCTCTCGTGGCCCCGCCTTACTGGCCAAACCCTCCCTGTAGTCTTGGGGGGGGGGGGCAGAAACAACGCCCTGCAGAAATGGAGGTCTGGCCTCCTGTCCGGGGCTCACCCCACCCGTGCTTCCGGTTTTAGGGGAGCGGCCAGGGCCTGGCGGCCCTCGGAACCTCAAGCCCACAGCCAGCAAGCTGGGCGCTCCGCTGAGCGGCCTGCAGGGACTGCCCGAGTGCACACGCTGCGGCCATGGCATCGTGTGAGTGCCCCACCCGTGACCCAGGGCCTCGACGGGGGTGCGCCCGAGGATCCGAGGGGTCATCTGACTCTGTCCTGTCCCATCCTCCCCCGACCCTTCCCCCCCAGGGGCACGATCGTCAAGGCTCGGGACAAGCTCTACCATCCCGAGTGCTTCATGTGCAGCGACTGCGGCCTGAACCTCAAGCAGCGCGGCTACTTCTTCCTGGACGAGCGGCTGTACTGCGAGAGCCACGCCAAGGAGCGCGTCAAGCCGCCCGAGGGCTACGACGTGGTGGCCGTCTACCCCAACGCCAAGGTGGAACTGGTCTGAGCCCTCCTGCCCCCCACCCTGCTTCATCTGACGCCCCCTTGTGCCCATGTAAATATGTCCCCGCGCCTCTAATAAAGTGCCTTTGTTCAGCCTCTGCGCAGTGCAGGCCTCCGCGCCCCTGTGCCGTGAGGTCGGCTTAGATGCCAGGGATGCCCTGAGCATGGGCGCAGTGGGACACAAGACAGGCACCAGGCTGCCCTCAAGGACAGATAAGTGAGAGGTGGAGGCGACAGGAGCCCTGCACGGTGAGACCCTGCCTAGCTGAGCGTGGACGGCAAAGGGCCTGCGGGCTCCTTCAGCGCCATGAGCAGGGGTGACCTCAGCAGCCTGCAGACCCCGGGGCTGAGCCCTGTCACCCAGCTGGCCCTGCTGCAGCTGCGGCACCCGCTTCTATCTCTGGATCCCCTTTTTCTTTGTATTTTCTCTCTCCTACCAGTAGAGGGCGGCCTTGCTTTTCCAGCTTGAGAGAAGGCTGGGTTAGAGTAGTGCCTGGCCTCCTGGTTTCTCCAGAGATGCTCTGCTTTAATTCCAGAGTGGAAGGAAAATTGCGCCTCCCTCATTCCTCAGGGAGACCTCATTGTTCCCACACCACGGGTCTGTCTGGGCCTTGCGTCCCTCTCCGCACGTGCTGATACAAAGGCTCATTTTTCTTTTGCTTTTTCCTTTTTATCCGTACCAGGGATCGAACTCACGACTGCCTGCTTGCAAGGCAGGCGCTTATGCCGCTGAGCTAAATCCCCAGCGCCCAAAGGCTCATTTTTTAAAAAGGCATGCACATAAATAGTATCAGGGTTGCCACTGGCTGGTAGCTGCGCCCTGGATCCTAGGCCCGGTGGACCAGCTCTCTGGTTTGCTCGCCCTGGGGCCCCATTGATGTAGTGAGCTGAGAGTACCTTGGTTCTATTTTCAATTTTGTGCTGTCACAAACCACAAGAGTCTATTACCAGCTCACAGTCTCTCACTATCAGCAGGCACCGGTACCTGTCTCCTCTAGCTCTTGCCCATATCCTGACCTTTTCGGTTTTTATACATCTGGTAAGTGAAACATGGCATGTGGTTGTTTTCGTTTTTCATTTCTCTGATTACTAGTGATGAGCTTTCAGTCATTCTGCAAACAATCAGTGTGTGCTTGCGAGGGGCCCACAGCTGGGGTAACTGAAAGCAAGTGCTTCTCCCTCTCTTAAGATCAGTTCCTGCGTTCATTACCCTAAGCCTTTCTCTCATTTTTCCAAGGTGTGTTTAACTTCTATTAGTGATTGGTAGGGACTTTTCATAGTCTTGTAAAAGGCTTTTGTGCATCCCACCTACATGGCTGTTCTGATGACCACATCACCGTGTTTCACTGCTACCAGGTCACAGTTTAGTAGCTAATCTCTCCTTGTTTGTTGTTTAGAAGTATGTCAGGGTTATTCTTGTGCTTTTCCGGTAATTAGTTTAGACTTTGTATGCCAGGCTCTGAAAAAACAAACCTCTCTGAACCGTGACGGGGTTTCCCTGAATCAGAGAGGAGCTGGCGAGAATCTGTCACCTGCACTTACTCTGCATTTATTCAGCGTCTGTGTTGTTGGAACTTTTTACCTCCATTTCCTTCTGATGGATTCGGCCTAGGAAGTCCTTCCAAAGGCTCTTTCCACCATCCCCCATGTTCCTGAGGGAGCCTCCTCAGGGCGGTGGACAGAGGAGTGGGGCCAAGGGAGTGGGCTAGAGTCCTTTGTCCTGTGGATGGCCCTGTCCTCCCTTGTCCGTGTCTCCTCCCTCTTCTTTGGTGATCAGCTGGGCTCTGGTGCTGCCCCCCCCCACACTAAGATTCACACTCCCTACGGCCACCCCTGAACAGGGGAGACGGTGAAAGAGCCTGCCTTTCTCTCCCCACTGTGCCTCTCCAAAAGACCAGGAGTCTAGACCTGAACAAAGCATATAACTAGCAGCTTCGGAAACCCTTAGGCCCAGGGATGAGTGGGAAAATCCCAGGAGCTGCCCCTCCCTCCCACGAGGCCTCACCACCCAGACTGAGCCGCACCTGCAGGGCTGTGGCCTCCAGAGCATCAGTGGAGGTGGGGAGGTGGGTGGAGGCCAGGAGGTGCCAGCCTGCTGCGTCCACTGCCGGCTTCCAGGCCCAGTCTCTACCCAGTGTCCCACCCACCTTTTCCATGCAGGACCCTAACTGTGCCCAAGAAAAGCCTTAGGGGGTCCCTGTAGGACATGGTCTCTGCAGAACAAGGTTTCTGAGGCCCAGGGCCCCAGTCGAGACAAGGGACACCAGAGTCCCTCTGCAGGAAGGGTAGCCAGATCCAGGATCCCCATCTCAGCGCCTGCAGCCCACTTGGCCGAGAACCAATGCTCATTGTTGTCCCCAAACTTACTGTCACTTGTAGATCCTAACCTCTCAGGTCTTGGAATCAGACACTTGGGCATTAATCTCTCCCCTGCTCACCCCACATGGACGCCGAGACCGACTGTCAGATCAAAAGCCCTTCTTCATCCGGCAAACCCCTATTCACTCTTCAAGGCCCAGATAACTGTCCCCACCCTAGCGCAGTCCCCCAGCCCAGCCTCACAGTCAGGTGTTCTCATCCGCAGCACCTTTGCCCCGCTCCTTCCATTCCTGTCCATGCCTCTGGCACAATCTTTCACCTCTTGGTCAGAGCCTAAGTGGAAGCTTCCTCTGGCCTGCCAAGACCCCAGGCCAGACCCTGGCAGGTGCAGGAGCCGTGGGTCCAGCTCCACTCACACACCCATCCGTGTGCATACACGTACACTTACTTTGCCTGCCCCCACCTTCCCCCATGCCTTCCCCTCCAGGTCTCTGCAAGCATCCTGCATAAGGGCCTCACGGGGAAGTAAGTCCTTGAAGGCAGCTCTCCCTCCTGCATCCTCAACCTCAGCTCTTTCATTCAATGAAATAAAATTTTCCAATATAAGCAATGCTGCCAAGGAAATAAAGAGAATATTATAATAGAGTTCAAGGAATTGCTTCATCAAACACGAAGACCGAGATAGAGAGAGCGCACCCTTGTGGCTATCTAGGGGCACTGCATCTTAAGAACCGGCGGCTGCCGCGGGGTGAGAGGTAGCAACAGTAAAGTGGGGGGATGCGGGAAGGGAAGGACAGCTCTGCTCACCCTGTGAGCCTTGGCACGGACTTTGGCTTCTCCTCTGCGATGGAAAGCCAGAGGAGTGGCGTGACCTGGACTTCTGTCTTAGCCAGAACTACTCCGGCTGCTGTATGGAACAGACACAGTAAGGGGCAAAGGTGGAGGCCGGCCGAGCAGTCTGCAGGCATGACTGGGTTCATCACCAGCTCCCAACCGGCCCCTCCCTCGGCCTCTGCAGCCCCAGCTCCCGCAGGCTCCTCTCCGCCTCCTGCCCGGACACCGTGACAGTTCCTTCCTGGCCCCTCTGCCTCTTGCTGTCCATATTTTTTCTATATAACGGCAAAGGGTGATTTTTTTTTTTAAAAGCAGAGCAGTGTCGCTGCTGGCTATGAAAGCTTCGTGGCCCCTCTTTGCTCTCAGCTCAAAGTCTAAATTCCTGGCCCCTGCTCACAGAGTCCCACGAGGTCAGCAGCCCTGCTGGTCTCTGCCCACAGCCCTGCTCCAGCCCAGCAGATCTGTAAGTTCAGAATCAAGGACTCCCCCGGCCTCCTCCAGATTTCCTTGACCTTCGGAGGAAGTTCAAAGGAAAACACTCCTTCCCCCTGGTCCAGTCAGTGAAGGCACGCTTTATTACTCCCTGCCTTCTCCCTGAGAACCAGAGACCAGGGCAGGAGGAGCCCGGGTGCTGCTTCTCACCAGCTTCCCCTTCCCAGCCAAAGCCCAGCCCCGAGGGGCTCACGGGCCGCGTCCAGCTGAGCTGCTGGGGGCACGTCGTGACCTGCACTGTGGCCCAATGCCTGGGCTCCGGGCTCCAAGGGTCCTTCCAAGGTGCCATCTGGTGAGCACCCTTTCACTTCCGGACCCCTGCGCAGCTGTGTGCACTCCAGCGCTGCCCTCGCTCCGACCCAGCTGGCAGCTTTCGCCCTGCCACCCTAGCCCAACCTCTGACCTGCTCTCCACAGCTCTGTGTAACTTCTCGGTTTAGGGCTTGCCCGCACCTTGTCTGCTTCTCTCATTCTGTTCCCTCAGCACCTCTGAATGGAGGGGAGCCTGAAGAGAGTTTGGAGAGTATTAAAGGGGTCTCTGTGCTCCTGTGCCCTTCTGTGCCTGCCTATGCCTCTCTGCCACAGTGCAAAGCTCTGTCTGGACCCCCACCCAAACCAGACCTCACTCAGCCTTGCTGGTATCACACACAGATCCACGCTGGCCAGAAGGCAGAGGGTGGAGATCCCCGGACAGGCTGCCAGAGACCTCGTGGCTTGTACCGTCACCGAGTGGGAATCCCAGAGGGCTTCTTTCCCAGGTCCTAGGGTCCTGAACAAAGAACTGGACAAGAAACACAGAAAAAGTGGCAGAGCTATAGCTTACTGGCTGTGGAGAAGAATTAGATGTGGTGAATGTTTAAACTCAAACATTGACTACAGTAAAAGCTGCGTTGTCATTAATCCTCCTCGCTGCAAACTCACACATCATATTGTCCTTGATTTTGGCACTTTCTGAAGCAGCTCTGGTTGTCTTTAGTTTGGCTGTCTTGGCTGCCTCAGTGTCCTGAGCTGATCTAAAACATTTATCCTTCATGGTCATGTTGACTTTGGGGAAGAACAAGAAGTGGCATGGGGCCAGACCTGACGGCCGGGGGATGAGAATGCACCGGGTAACACTCCTGTGAGCCTCTTTCCATTGGAGGCACCTAGCGGCAGCTTTCACTGTGTTTTTGATCACACCTTGCAATGATACACACAAAAGAGAAGTCTAGCAGTACCTTAGAAAGGGGGCTGGGGACTTAGCTCAGTAGCATAAGTACCTGCCTGGCAAGCAACAGGTCAGGAGTTCAATCCCCAGTACTGCAAAAAACAAAACAAAACAAAACAAACAAACAAAAAAACAGCATACTTGGACAGTTCTCCCACAGGACTTTGGAGATAGCCCTCCTCTGTTTGCTTGGGCACTGGAAAAAGACTTCGAGGACCTACATATTAAGCAAGGGCCTATGCTACAGTGTGCAGGTAATAGTCTAATATGCATCCCAACCATGATATTATCCAAATCTAAGATTTTCTAGGTAAGAAGAGTTATAAATTTTTAAAGGAAAGGCTCAGATACCCTTCCAGAAAGTCCAATGCTTGGGACATCTTTTTTTTTTTTTTTTTCAATTTTTCTTTTTCTCCCCAAATCCATTTTCTTTCAAAGAGAAAAAGAAGAAAAATAAAAATACAACAAAATTTCAAAACATGCCAATCAGGGCAATAGTGGCACATACACTGGCACATTGGCATCATTCCCCCAGAGCACAAGACATCTGCATTCAATTGTCCAAACAATATCGGCACAAACCTTTCTCTTCATGAGCTCAGGCAAATCTGGAGCATGACAGTCTGAACTATTTTTATATACATGCGCATTTCAGCTTCTCACACTGAAACAGTATGATGTGTACGCGTGTGTCTTGCCTGTTTCACTAATGCGTGGGTCTCACGTTGCATCTATCGCCTATAGAAGTCTCCAGTTTATCCTTTCTGGGTGAGTAGCGCACCATTGTATACAAATATCCCTTTTTTATGCATTCCTCAGTCAGTGGGCTGCAGAGCTCGCCTGCTCTGCCTACAGTAACCTTGGAAAAGCCAGACCACCTCCTCTGTTAAACTGTGTGGAGGAGAGGGATGTAAGCTGGGGAGGCCTGATAATTAGACTTTACCCACATGCCTGGTGGGGTTTAAACAAATACTGGTCCTAACTGTTAACTTTATGGCTGGACTGAGGCCTTCCCTATCTGTTCAGAAAAGGCTAGAAAGGTGGTCAAGGTGCCCCTGAAAAAGTCAACCCCTTTCAGAGTCATGATGGGTTTTCTTGTACCAGTCAAATAACTTGAGAAGTGGGTGGGTGGCAAAGGCTTTAGGAATGAATGCCATCTCCCATATATTTGGCAACCTCAGTCCTCTGGAAAGATCTAGAGAGTCAATCAGACCCTAAAGCAAACCCTGGCAAAACTTTCCCGAGAGATGCCTGCCTCTCAGCTCTTATTATTTCCAATAGCCTTCATGGAGATTCACAATACCCCAAAACTGGGCTAAACATGAGTCCCTTTCTGATGTTATGTGGGAGGCCTTTCCTATCTTCTGATATGGGAGTAGACCCAGAGACCACAAGATTCCCATCAGGCTCAGATATTAATCTGAGGCTGTCCAACTACGGGAACAAATTCCTGCAGCTTCTGGCCCAGGGGGATCACCTAGTGCCTGCCTTGGAGACTGAGTGCTCAATAAAACTTGAAAAAAGGGGTTCCTGAGACCAACTAAAACCACAATGGGAGGATCCCTTCTCAGTGTTGCCTTTGCCACACCCACTGCAGTAAAGGTGGCAGAGATAGATAGGTGGATTTGCCTCTCTGGGGTAAAGCCAGCTCCAACCAAACTATCTGAAGAAAAAGACCGCCCAAAAGAAAAAGCTACCCCTGTGAGTCTCTAGGTCTCCTCTTCAAAACACAAGTCCAGTTCCACTCTGAGTGCAGATAAGTGGCCCCTAGGATCCCCATCCCACCACAGGATGGATGACGCTGGTGCCCTAGCTGACGTCCCGCTCTGCCATCCTTTTCTGCAGGAAAGCTTTTCTCATGTATTCACATAGAGCCAGCAGTTCAACACTTCTCCACACATAAACACCAACACTTTATTTTTATTGCATATTTTCATACTAGCGGTTTCTCTAGAGCAGTTAAAGCAGCCTTCAAATTTACTTTTCACCGTAAATATTTGTCATTTTGTTTCAGAAATGTTTTTCCTACTCTCTTGCACGTGCACCCAGACACACTACAAAAAAATTCATCCATAACACAGGAAGGACAAACACGTCTCATATAAATATCTCCCTTTAATTCTCCATCATTAAAAACCCCTAGAATTATAGATATTGACTAAGGTCAAATTCCACAAAAGACCAAGGACGCCTGTGGAGTGAGATGGGCTCACCGTTGGTTACTTTGAATGCCCAGAGCAGACCTCTGGCTTCCACTTGTGAGACAGAACATTCCAACTTAGTAGATGCCTTTCAGACTGAAAAAGAGAACACAGGAAACCCAGGAGGAAACGGTTTCGCAGTGGGAGTTCAGAATCATGGACAGAACTGTGTTACATGGGAAGCAGTCATTCCATAGTTCTTGAAGTTTCTGCACACGTGAATCAAGATTAACTCCAGTGTCACCTAAAGTGTAACTGAATGGATGGGTTAGGGGGCCGCGGTGTGTGTGTCCGTACTGCTGGGATGCACAGTGAGAATCTGACATCCTATTTATCCTTTTCCTATATCCAGAACCAAAGTGAAAAACAAAACAAAACAACTCAGGTCAAATAGCATTAGAAAAGCATTTTTTTCCAGGAACACAGTTAGGAGGGCTGGAAGGTTTGTCGTAGGGAGGAGGAGGATGGTGATATTGAGGTGATTCCTAAGGAGTGTGTGTCGAGTCACAGACAGAGGCAGCTGGGACTCTGATTCCAGGATCTCTCTCTGTGTCTCTCTGTCTCTCTGTCTCTGTCTCTCTGTCTCTCTCTGTCTCTCTGTCTCTCTCTCTCTGTGTCTCTCTCTCTCTCTCTGTGTCTCTCTCTGTCTCTCTCTGTCTCTCTCTCTGTCTCTGTCTCTCTCTCTCTCTCTCTCTCTCTCTGTGTCTCTCTGTCTCTGTCTCTGTCTCTCTCTGTCTCTCTCTCTCTGTCTCTCTCTCTCTCTCTCTCTCTCTCTCTCTCTCTCTCTCTCACTGGAAGTTTGGTGCTGAGGTATCTGGTCCTCCTGAGAGGGGACCGGAAGTGCGCTGGGGGCTGACCCTGGAGCATCTGCTCTCCTGTCTCCTCTCTGGAGGTGGAAGACAGCATGGTTGGAAAACCATGGAGTCCCACCCGGCGTCTAGACCCCAACTCCGCTGAGGGCAGCCTCCTTGCTATGTGGCTAGACAGTGCGGTGGCAGGTGACAGTGGCCAGAGACTCAGCTCCAAGGTTCATGGCCAAGTCCGGCTTCAGATTCTGCTGCCCTGCAAAGAAATTGTGCTCTGGATAAGGGCACCATCTTGAATGCCTTGGCCTCACTTCCAGGCCTTGGGCCTGGCACTGAGATCTCTGAAAAGAGGCTCTGTTTTCTAAGTGTCTTCTGACTGGTTTTCCTCAGCCAAGCTCGGGAGTGTCCACATCTTAAAATAGAGTGCATGATCCCCAGTAGGTAGGGCCTACGGCCTCTCAGTCAGAAACAGCCACATGAGGTCAGAGCCCTCCACACCCTCAACAGCCTGTAAACAGTTATGGCTCTCAGGGGAGGAAAGCGAGGCAGGAGATGAGAGCCTGGCAAACCAGCTGGGTAACTGGGCACAACCTGGAAGGCAGACACCCAAATGTGCAAAAGCCCTGTACCTGATATCACTCAGAGAACACTGTCTTCAATCCTTCTGGCAAAAATCGAGCCCATCAAGTGGGGTTTTGATAGGATGGCCTAGATCTGATGTCAGATCCGATGGGGGCAGGAAAGGGCACAGCCACTGACCTCGGGCCCTGCCGTCTTTCTCTCTCTGCAGCCCACCCTGCAGGCTCCCGTTAGTTCCCCATCATTAAGAAACCACAGAATTATGGATATTGACTAAAGACTAACTGGCTCACGCTCTCTGGGTAGAGCACTGCTCTTCAAAGAACTTCTCCTTTTTCTTTTTTCCTTTAATAAATGTAGAATCCCACTACCTCATTTCCTGTCCAATTCTTTGTTCAGGACAAAGTCTGGAAGGGACCCCTGAAAAAGATCTCACAGTACCCCAGGGTCCCGCTAACACCCTTACAATAGGAGTCAAGCTTATCTCTGCCTGGAATCCCTGCCAAGAGCCCTCCAGGGGCAGGAGGCCTCAAAAGATGATTTTGCCCTCACTCTCCTCATCCACTCTACACTCATAGTTAGGGTAGGTCTCAGCATGGTCTGAGTGGGAAATAGTCAGTGTTCCACAAGGGAACAGCAGACACACGGAAAAACTATAGGGCTTCTTTCTGTTCTGCAAGAACAGGGGTCACGTGTGTAAAACTATTAGCCCGAGCGTATACTCTCAGTATTCATGGATTAATAGCCAAGCAAGGGTCCTTCATATCCTCTGAGATGACTCTTTGAAATGTGGGTATAATCGTAACCTACAGAAGTGAGTTGGAGGTGCCAGTACGTCTGTAGAGTACTAACACAGAAGGCAGATGGTGGCCTTAATTAATAGATGCAGGGCAGAATTAATTACTGCAAAACCCAAGTAACAACCAGAGTGCTCTGATATGGGGATCTATCTGTAGCAATAGCTAACAGGCCATGGTATTCCCAGGAGTTAAGGAAATTGGCACGTGTGATACCTCACTGCGTAACTGCACCCTCTAAATTAAGAGTTAGAGAGGAGACGGCAGATGCTGGCTGCCACAGTGGAAAATAGTATTTCCTCATAAATTTCCCAGATCTAGGCCAGTTCTAAGGTTCAGAGTCTACTGATTTAAGGAAGACTCAAGTTTCATTCTAGAAGAAAACTTCACGGCTGCAAAAGTACACACAATAATTATATCCATGATTTCTTGCTGTAAACTTCTTACCTATAGCTCTGGCCATACCAAGGGAAAAGAGCCAAACTTTTTCTGTGGGGTACACAGAGCTGGCAACAATAATAAGGGGGAAGACACTGTCATGTTTTTCCCATTAAACTGGTGGGACCTTAAAAGTCAGCTGATAGGAGCTGGGGATTTAGCTCAGTGGCATAAGCATAAGCGC